>NC_088212.1:34609399-35233780 GCF_036934945.1 Oncorhynchus masou masou
CAGTTTTTTATTTGCAAATATTACTAAAAACCTGTTTTTGCTTTGTCATTATGGGGTATAGTGTGCAAATTAATGAGTCAAGAGATCTGAATACTTTCTAAATGCACTGTATGTTTTTAGCTCATCTTCTGAGGTTTGATGAGTCCTAAAAGCATATCACATGATATCACTGTCTAAAGGGGATCATTTGAAAAAGCTAACAAGCTTGTGTGAACCAAGAGAAGTAAAAAAGACTGAACGTTGACTTTGAAACTATTATAGTCTCTGGTCCTTTTGGTTTCAGTTTGTGGTTAAAACATGTGCCATCTTCAACATTTGAGTGACAAAGGTGTGGCAATAAGCAGTCATTTCCCAAACTCACTCTCGGAACTGATGAGGTGACTTCCTGTACACGTTGAAACCGTCTGTAGACAGGAAATTACTCAATCTGTAGGCCTAGGCTGTCTCAAGTCATTTAGTGTCTCCTTTGATAATATTGTCCAAGTATAAAAGTGATGGCAATGATGTCATGCTCACACATTATATCATCAGGCTCTAGAAGTAAAGCCAAATGTTGTTTTGGAAGCTGGAGTAGAAGTGTATGTCTCTCAGCTTTTTAGTTTTTTAAATAAATAGCCCTACAGTAGTTCCATCTTTTTATCTGATTATCTTTATCTTATTTTCATGTGCAATCCTAACTTGCAGTGAGAACAAGTGAAATACCTGTATATATAAAAGAGGAACTGGAAATGGTTTTCATCCTGCTCAGAGGGGATTTAACTTCACATCCTCCAGCGTTAGGCTTTCTTCTCTACTGTGCATTCGGAAAGTATTCAGACCCCTTGACTTCTTCTACAGATCTTGTTACATTACAGCCTTATTTTAAAATGGATTAAATCACTTTTTTGCCTCATCAATCTACACACAATACCCCATAATGACAAAGCAAAAACAGGTTTTTATAGATGTTGGCAAATTCATAAAAAATAACAAACTTATGTAAATAAGATAAGCATACAGACTATTTGCTATGAGACTCGAAATTGAGCTCAGGTGCATCCTCTTTCCATTGATCATCCTTGAGCTGTTTCAACAACCTGATTGGAGTCCACCTGTGGTAAATTCAATTGATTGGACAAATTTGGAAAGGCACACACCTGTCTATATAAGATCCCACAGTTGACAGTGCATGTCAGATCAAAAACCAAGCCATGAGGTCAAAGGAATTGTCCGTAGAGCTCTGAGACAGGATTGTGTCAAAGCACAGATCTGGGTAAGGGTACGAAAACATTTCTGCAGCATTTGAATGTCCCCAAGAACACAGTGGCTTCCATCATTATTAAATGGAAGAAGTTTGGAACCACCACGACTCTTTCTAGAGCTGGCTGGCCAGCCAAACTGAGCAATTGGGGGTGAAGGGTCTTGGTCAGGGAGGTGACCAAGAACCCGATGGTCACTCTGACAGAGCTCCGGAGTTCCTCTGTGGAGATGGGACAACCATCTCTGCAGCACTCAACCAATCAGGCCTTTAGAGTAGTGTGGCCAGATGGAGCCATTCCTCAGTAAAAGGCACATGACAGCCCGCTTGGACTATGCCAAAAGGCACCTAAAGACTCTCAAAGCATGAGACACAAGATTCTCTGATGAAACCAAGATTGAACTCTTTGGCCTGAATGCCAAGAGTCACGTCTGGAGGAAACTGGTACCATCCCTACGGTGAAGCATGGTGGTGACAGCATCATGCTGTGGGGATGTTTTTTCAGCAGCAGGGACTAGGAACTGGGAGACTAGTCAGGATCGAGAGAAAGCTGAACGGAGCAAAGTACAGAAATCCTTGATGAAAACCTGCTCCAAAGCACTCAGGACCTCAGACTGGGGCAAAAGTTCACCTTCCAACAGGACAAGACCATAAGCACACAACCAAGGCAACGCAGGAGTGGCTTTGGGACAAATCTCTGAATGTCCTTGAGTGGCTCAGCCAGTGCCTGGACTTGAACCCGATCAAACATCTCTGGAGAGACCTGAAAATAGCTGTAGCGATGCTCCTAATCCAACCTGACTGCGTTTTAGGGGATCGGCAGAGAAGAATGGGAGAAACTCCTCCCAATACAGGTGTGCCAAGCTTGTAGCATCATACCCAAGAAGACTCGAGGCTGTAATCACTGCCAAAGGTAGTGATTTTTGAGTAAAGGGTTTGAATATTAGTGAGTAAAGGGTCTGAATTCTTAAGTAATTTCAGTGTAATTAGTTTTTATACATTTGCTAAATAAAAAATAAACAGTTTTTGCTTTGTCATTATGGGGTATAATGTGTAGATTAATTAGTGTAAAAAAAACTATTAAATACGTTTTAGAATAAGGCTATGCGTAACAAAATGTGGAAAGTCAAGGGGTCTGAATACTTTCTGAATGCACTGCATATGCAGCATACACACATTACATAGCATAATGTTATCTAACATCATGTTATGGCAGGTTCACACCTATTTGATGCGAGCTGGCCTCTGATTATTATACTTAGAGGCATAACTGTTGAATAACTTTATTAGTCAAATAAAAGTGTGTTGAAGTTTATGTCCTGATTATGAACTGTGCATTCATACTCGTCACACAGGCTTGAGATGGCTAAGGTCCAGCAACGTACTGTAACGGCTGACTGGCTCATCCTTTTCAACACTGAATAACTGATATCACTGCATACTGTAGTAGACGCACCCCTGTTAACATCTCCAGAAAAGAAACGGGCAAGACTACGCTCAGTCTGCATCCCAAATGGCAACCTTTTTCCTATTTAGCGCACTACTTTAGACCAGAGCCCTATCGGTCTAAAGAGTCCGGACGGGAGTTGCAGCGATGGGACAAGACTGTAACTACCAATTGGATGCCACGAAATTGTGGACTTAAAAAAATATACATATATGTTTTTTAATATAATAATTTTAATAGTGCACTATTTAATGGGTGCCATTTGAGACCGTCTCCAGTCTCACCTGAGAGCTGCTGACATAGTGTGGTAGTAGTGGTGCTAGTAGAAGTAACAGCTCTGTAGTGACACTTAGTCATTGTGTGATGTCACTACTAGTGGGAGGTTTTGTACTGACCGTTTTTTTTTTCTTTTTTTTTCGGGCTCTGCTTTCTGTGCCCACACTGACTGTCATGTATTCAGTTATGTCATGTACACTGTAATGTGTACAGAAAAGGGTGGCTTGCATCTCAATGTGGCAGAGAATTGGAGTGAACGTGTTAGCGAGTTGGCTTGTTTCCTTAATTTTTTTTTTGCTGTTTGGTCAGGGCCCATGAGGATCAGCTTCCTTCCCTCCCTGTGTGCGCGGACACACACACACACACACATCTTCCTTCCTGGCAGGCTGGTCTAACCCCCACTGGGAGCCAGGGAATACACTAGCTCTGAGGAGAAGTAGACACACTGGGCTAATGGGTCTTTGTTGAGAATTCAGTACAGTGGAAAAATTGAAAGGCACCACAATAGAATGGAAACTGAACATAAATATTCACTCCGGATCTGACGGGATTGGTTGGGCATGCGTGTGTGTGTTGGTGACGGTGCCACGTTTTGTGTATGCGTGTGTGTGAAGAGGGGGGAGAGTGTGTTTGTGTAGAGGAGCATGTTGTTCCGCGTCCTTCCTGCGTGCTTATTGGCCAAGTCAGCAGGATGCTCTAACGAAGCATCCATCATTATCCTCAGTGTCAGTTAGCTGTTTATCTCACAGCAGGGCTGAGTCTGCCAGCCACCCATGGGTTAACAATGTATTAAACATTTGGCCTTACCTCTGTCTCAGCAGACTCTACAGCCCTAAGGAAGAGACCTGTGTCCCTGTTTACACTCACATACATATACACACACACACTGAGTTTAGAGGCTAACATAGCACTATCATATCCTCCTCATACACACAGTTACAGGCACTAGCCCAATATAATGAATGCCAACTTATCAGGAACCTGCTGGCAGATGAAAGTTGAATTCAGTTTCCAGCCACCTGTTTGTTTCAGGCCACCCTTAGTTAGCGCCATTGGCAGAAAGCGGATATTTCTGGTTTTCAGGGATACAGTATTTTCAACTTCCATTTCCCCTGAAAAACGGGAATGGGGACTCCGCTCAAGTGTCACTCCACGCCTGCCGTCTTAGGTTAGTTTCAGGCTGACGGGACTCAGGACAGTGCAGTTTGCATGTCAGGATTGTTACTGCTGCTTTCTCTGAGCACACAATGCCCCCCTGTGGGGAGAAGGGGACATTGCCGTTTGGCTGACGCTCTCCTAGTTCGGTCTGGAGCAGATGGATGTTTCAAGGTCCTGTTGGGATGCATCCTTCCTTCCTTCATTTCCTTCAAGTCATCACTGATTGGATTGACATGCTTTCATAGGTAAAATGAATATGATGGATTCCTTGCTAACCCAAGGCAAGAGGAAGGATTCATTTCTGAAGTATTGAAGTGCAGCTGAAGTGTGGATGTATACAGATGTATAGATGTTTGTAAATGTAGGTTTCCCCTGCCTCTGAGTTATTGAGTAAACAGCCACATCTTAGCTTCAGCTTGCTACCCTTTCTTCCTAAATGTTAAATCTAGATCAGTTAATGAATTGACATTTGGAGCTTCATTCCTTTCCTTTCCATTCCCCCCACACACAGCTTATACCTGTTCAAACTGGGCATTGCACCACAGATCCAGGACCTGCTGGGGAAAGTGGCCTTCACAGGTAAGACCAGGCTATACCAGCTCTTCTACATCGTGATAGTTTGAGGTATCATAAGAGCCATAGCTGGAGTTCCTCCTGTACTCTAACGTCAACCCATAGCGTTCTACTCTGCCTGGCACCAGCCAGGTTTGAACTGGAGGCTGGGTCCTTGAACCTGTAACAACAGTTGCTGTGTAGTTGTACGACGGTGTAATGAGAATGTAGCTAACTGCTCCAGAATGAACGCTGACATAACATACAGAGTTGTTGTGAAGGAAGAACCACTCTAGTGATTACTACCTCCCTTTAAAATTAAAGGAAAACATGAGCCTCAGGGCGTCTTCTGAAGACTCATTTAAATTGTCTCGGCTGGCACGCGCACGCGCGTGCGGTAATGACACATAATTGGCGCTCATGTTTGGTTTTGATCGAAACAGAACGTCATCACTCGCTCCCAGCTGCGTGTTCAATTCGATAAGCACTGTGGAGATGATTTGTAACGTGGTTGATATAAGTGAAGTGTGAAATACCAAACACGTCTCTTTACCGTTCTGTTTAAAATCTCCAGTGTGTCTTGATGTTATATAGGTTGCTAGTGAATGAGCAGTCCCTCTCCTAGGCACAGAACGGCTCATCATAATGGTCGGAACGGAGCAAATGGAATGGCATCAAACACCTGGAAACCATGTGTTTGATGTACTTGATACCATTCCACTGATTCCGCTCCAGTCATTACCATGAGCCCGTCCTCCCCAATTAAGGTGCCACCAACCTCCTTTGCTCCTAGGGTATAGAGGTTTCCTGCTGTGCCAGTTTGGCTGACCTGTTTGTAATGTGATCCTGTCTGTCCCACAGAGGAGGAGATCAGTAACATGCGGAGTGAGCTGGAGAAGTACGGCATCCAGATGCCAACCTTCAGTAAGATAGGAGGCATCCTGGCCAACGAGCTCTCAGTGGACGAGGCAGCCTGTAAGTAGTACAGTACACTGTTCCGTCCACTGGATTTCCTCTGGAGACCACTGGTCTTCTATCCTGCTCCTGAATAGACCCATAGGGTGTGCAGGCTTGGTTCCAGCACAGCACAAAAACATCCGATTGAGATAATCCAGGCCTTGATGATAAGTTGAATCTTTTGTGTTAGTGCTGGGCTTTAACAATGTTTGCTGCTGAGTGGTACTTATTCTTGCCTCTGTACCCAGTGCACGCTGCTGTGTTTGCCATCAACGAGGCGGTGGATAAGGGTGAGGCGACAGTGACCATGGGGGCGTTGAAGAACCCCAACGCCATGCTGAGGAACACTGGGGAAGAGCTGGCCCAGGACTACCAGGTTACACTGAGCCGGGCCAAGGCTAGCAAGGAGGACCAGGCCTCAGGCAGGGTGAGGAATTCTGAGAGCCTCCCTGTTGTTGTCCTTTCCACACAAGAGTCAGTAAAAAAAAAGTTTGCGTCCCAAATGGCATCCCATTCTCTTTCAAGATTACTGCTTTTGACCAGAGATCTATGGGCCCTGATTTTGGTAAAATGTTCAAAACTGATCTTGGATCAGCAACTTGATCCTGTTCTGAACAGAAACCCCTTAGACCGGGCAGAGAGGTAGTGAGAAGTGGTAGTATATGAGTATATGTCTGCAGTGACTACCACCTTTATTTTTTTAGATTCTTTATTATCAAATATCAACAAACAAAAGAGGAATAGTCACATGCAACAAGCATACATACAAACTATTTACATTGCCAGGAATCCTAAACAAACAAATCATAATCATTAATAATGCAAGTTTTAATTGCCTTTTTGTTTTTCATTTTAGTTAAAGTAGTGCCATATTGTTTAAGTTAATTTATAAAGTGAAAAAAGTTTGGTTTTGAATCAGACCATTTGCATTTGTGAATATGAAATTTACCTAGCATTATTTGCAGTTGGAATTGAATATACTATATCGTTATCTATGTCAGAATTTCTGAAATAAATCATATCAAAACCATTAAATAGTACAACCTGTTCTTCTTTTTTTTGTAACAAATTCTGTGTGTCAATTGAAAAAATTCAACTATAAACACAGGCAAAAAACAAATGCAAAATGGTCTCCTCCATTCCACAGAAATCACAGTTATAGTTAATATTTAGCTTGAATCTTTCCAAAACATGTTTCACAGGATAAATTCTATGTAACATTTTAAATGAAACTTCCTTTACTTTTTTACTGATACAATATTTGTTAGTAATTTTCCATGCTTCCCCCCACTGTATATCACCATATATATTTTGACCAAAAGAATCTTGCTGATGGAATTGTAGTATCACAAACAATATTCCTAATCTGTTTATTACTACATTTGTCTTTGATGTTAATATTGCCGATTTTAATATATTTTCATGTAAATCTATGTTACTTACATCAACCACATAGAAATGTAAAAGATGCAACCCCCCTTGGAATCGCATCAAAAACAATTGCATATTCTTTTGGGGTTATTGGAATTTTAAATGTATCAAGAAATTCCCCAGATATGAGTAGATATCCATCCTCATTCAGTAACTGACCAAACAAAATCATTTTATTCTCAAACCAGTTACGAGAAAAAAAAGAGACTTATTTTTAAATCGTATATCTTTGTTGTTACATATAAAGTATCTGTGAGGGTAAAAATTGCCTGCTTATGGAATTTGGCAAACTTTACTGGGATTTTATCAACATCAAAATTACATCGAAGCAAAAGTTCTAAACCACCTGAAACACTTGCCATGACATTCCAGTGACTGCAGCGTCAGCTGAACTCCCACTACAACACTAGTCTTCCCACACCAACTGGCATCTCTCCTCCCATACTCCTCACTAACTCTGTGTAAACATTTAACCTACTGTGTTAAATTACACATTTCTTCAGCAAAGACATGAAATCTGAAGTTAATATGATGTCCAGATTATCAACTATTTTAGCATGACAGATTTAGTTTCAATATGCACAACGTTTAAAAAAGCTTGAAGGGATAGTGCAATATTCTTTCTACTTGACCAGAGCCAGATGAACTCATGGATACCATTTTTATATCTTTGCGTGCAGTTTGAAGGAAGTTGAAAGTAGTTTTGTGAGCCAATGCTAACTAGTATTTGAGCAATGACTGGAAGTCTACCGATTATAGCTAGCATGCAATAAAAATGGTATCCATGAGTTCATCTGACTCAAGTTAAGTAGAAAACGGCTTGGTTGCCAGAATCTCGTGTTATCCTTTTACGATTGTATGTTTATCGTCCGTCTAAGACGATGCTTTTCTCTTGTCTCCCTGTTCAGCGCTCATCTGTAGCCACAGAGGAGAGAGATGTTTATGAGGAGCTGCTGACCCAGCAGGAGATCCAGAGCTGCATTGACCTTGTTAACAGTAACTACAGTTCCTGTCTTATGACCTCAGCTCTATAATGAACATCTCTAGGATAGGCCTTGAGCAGGGGTGTGAAACTCAAATTCTGTAGGGGTGTGTGTCTGCTGCTTTTCCTTATTTCTTCTCAATTTATGTCCAATTAGAGCTGCATTAGAGACTTAGACAACTAGGTGAGAGGAGTTTCTAACTAATCAATGACCTTCATCAAGTACAAGGGAGGAGTGAAAATCTGCAGAATCTCGGGCCTCCACACATGGTCTAGAGGTAGTATCTGGGGGGGGGGTGTTTGGCCAGTGTCTCCATCCAACCCCTGCTCCCTCCTGTCTGTCTCTCCAGTCCAGGTGGCGGTGCAGCAGGTGAACCAGGCCATCTCTGCCCTGGACGAGGCTGCTCTGCTGGCTGGGCTCAGGGTGCCCGCTCTGGGAATGCTGGGGGTCCAGGAGGCAAACTCCCACTGGTACCTGGAGCACTTAACCTCCTACTGCGAAGTTAAGGCTCAGGTCAGTAAGGCCCAGTGGTGAAAAAAGTACTCAATTGTCATACTTGAGTAAAAGTGAAGATACCTTGATATAAAATGACTCAAGTGAAAGTCACCCAGTAAAATACTACTTAAGTATATTTAAAACCAAATACTTTTTTACTTTTACTCAAGTATCAAAAGTAAAAGTATAAAATATTTCAAGTTCCTTACATTAAAGAAAACCAGACGGCACAATTGTATTTTGATTTTTTTTTATTGAAGGATAGCCAGGGCACACTCCAACACTCAGACATCATTTACAAATGGAGTGTTTTTATGTTTAGTGAATCCGCCAGATCAGACACCAGGGATGTTCTCTTGATAAGTGTGTGAATTGGACAATTTTCCTGTCAAAATGTAACGAGTACTTTTGGGTGTCAGGGACAATGTATGGAGTAAAAAGTATGTCATTCTCTTTAGGAATGTAGTGAAGTAAATGTTGCCAAAAATATAAATAGTAAAATACAGATACCCCAAAAAACGACTTAAGTAGTACTTTAAACTATTTTTACTGAAGTACTTTACACCACTGGTAAGGCCAGTGGTCAAAGTAGTGGATGCATGTCTAGTAGGTTTTTACAGGTGTTGGGATATAAAGTGTCCTGTCAAAGGAAAGGAGAATACTAACACACTGCGTGGATGTGTTTTTGCTTTCAACAGCCCCAGACTTTATTTGTTGATTAAAGTTGCGTTAGTGTTACAGAACCAGGGTTTTTCTATTAAATTGAACTTGTCACCCAAACACTTTCTCCTTGGACCTCAGGATGCTGGAGGTGCAATGATGCTGCAGAGGGAGGAGATTCAGAGGGTGGTTAGCTCCACTAACGACTTTGCTGAGGCAGAGAAACGAAGTAAGTAATTTATCTGTATCATTCCAGTAATTTATATGAATTACATCAGAATAAATGTGTTTGTGTATTTGTAGGTTGTAAATCTTTTGCCATCTGCATTATAAGAAGATTGTTGAGTATTATGGGTTTCCTGTTCAGAACTGGAGGCCATTGTAGCGATCAACGCGGCCATTCGTCATGGCATAGCAGCAGAGACGGTGGAGGAGCTGATGAACCCAGAGGCCCAGCTTCCTATTGTCTACCAGACAGCTGCCAACCTCTACCAGACCGAACTGTTCAGCCTGCAGATACAGGGGGCAAAGGTGATGAACGCATGCAGGCATTCACACACTAACACACACACACATTTGAGTTGAAATTACACTTTTCTAATTTAAGCGATCATATACACTTGTACAGTTGTGAGCTGGTGCTAGTTGGCACAACAAAGTAGTAATAGATTTCTCTAGCTTGGTTCGCTAGTGTGCAGACAGTTGTGTGTCTGTCCAGTTGTATATGGTCACTGAGCCTTCTGTCTGATTGCATTGAGCAGGTAGGACTGGGGCATGAGGAGCTGTGTGTGGCAGTAGAGATGCTGTCTGCGGTGGCCGTGCTCAACGAGGTCCTGGACACCAAGGACCCCCAGGCTGTTACTGAACAGCTGACTGACTCTCCTCTGGGCTTCAGCAACATGGATCAGGACAACCTGCACAGGTAGCCAACACCACAACCTGCACAGGTAGCCAACACCACAACTATCTGACATATCACAGGTAACACCACAACTGTCTACCTTTTTGTTCCTCTAGAGCAGGAGTCTCCAACCTTTTCTTGCTTGAGAGCTACTTAAATGAAATGTAACTTATCTGAAGTTACTAATTGTTTTTCTAGCTTGCTTCTCTTCTCCCTTGCAACACTTTACACTTTACCCGCTACTGGGCAGAGTCAACTCCTTGCGCATCTGGACAGCCAATACATCTCTTGCTAGGCATGAACTTAAGTGGTTCCTCTCATTGGTGTAGTCATGGCCCTGTCTCCTGTGTGTGTATGTCATAGGACTGTTCCTTCTCAATTCATCTGACCTGACCTGGTTAGGCTGTTTTTATGTTATCCAGAGCGTTGATGACTGCAATTGTGCTTCCGACAACAATTTACACTCTTTTTCCAACGTTTACTAACACCGGCCGTATTCAACGGGTGTTGAGCATTTGTAAATTCATGAAATTCATGCGCTCTGGCACACTCAGACGAGAGTGCTCTGAAATCGGATTAGATAGTCGTGACTTTACTTCCATTAATCTGATGATTTATTTATTTAATCCATTAACTTTGTTTAATTGTTACCCAATTTTAAATTAATCATGTACAATTAACATTAGTATTTGGGGCACCACAGATGAATTTGTTTAGAGTTACCATCTCCCGAATTAAACTCTCAGGTCTTTATCTATTTCATCGATAAACAGTCATCTTATTAATCATTACCTCTTATCAAATCATCACTCGTAACCTTCTTGGATCTGCAAAAACCCCAGTCTAGCTCATTATTCAGTACTACACAAATTGTGTTCATTATTTATTTACTAGCTAAATAAATTATAACACAGAATAAACATACACCCTTTACATGAGACTAAGGTCCCTAATGGACTGACAAAATATGACTGCATATTACACAGATGGAGAGGGGGATAAAGAGGGAGACAGAGAAAAAGGAACACATCCTATAACTATTCTCCCATAAACCTCAAACTTTGCACACGAACCACCGGCCGTTTGGAATAAGAGATCGTTAATAATTTTACGTGTGAAATGCCTTCGTTCGTCATATCTCTCGGTCGGTACAAGCCTTCTCGGGAAGTTGTTGGCCTTCCAGCTGTATGGCTCTGATTGTCTGCAGGGGGTCTCCCCTTTCCTGTCTTCTACTGTTGTTCACTCTGGAAGAAAGCTAGCCGACGGTTCCGATTGGTGATGAGCGTCGTAGGATAGTCTCACTTAGATTCGCTTTTCGTGATCTGACTTAATTAAGACAGCTAATCAGCTGTACAAGTGATTGTCTAAGGTGAGCTTCTCGCCTCTTCCTTATCGTGTTGGCATTCAGGATTTGGACCACGATTGACATGAGCTGCAGTTTTTCGTCTCTCTGGTCCAAAGGAAGATGTTAATTTCTTCACCTCGTGTTGAGGTTCAAAGTTTCAACCATTTCCAACATGAAGATACCAGCCTCACGTTTCCTGGTTTAAGGGTTGATTCCTCTTCCAAGCCTTTATGCACTCTTGGTAAAAAGGGGCATTCTGTCATACTGACAAGCTCTCTGAAGGGGCCTGGCTATTTAATGTGCAAAACATATCAAAAACTATCATTAGAAAACTAAAATAACATTCCTAAACACACAGCTTCAATACTTTTCATATTGTATTCACAACATATTGGATAAAAACTTGACAGATGAAGGGGGTATCCTTTCCAAGTTACAGTATTTGGTCCTTACAGTTTTTAATAACATCACAAAATAAAAAACAATGTGACATTAGTTTTCCATAGTTCCCCACTGACCACTTCCCACATTATGTTAAATATATGGTTGTACATTTATATATATCCCATTTAGCAGACATTTTTGGGACTATTCAGAGGTGGAAGCTCTCCGTGGGAATCAATGGGAATATATATGCAAATTAATACATAAAGTTGATTGTTGCATTGGATAGATATATTTACCATATATGGAGACAGAAACATAAACCTTTTACCTTATCATAAGTAGACATAATTGCAAATTATTACATCCTTCCAATGGAAATGTGGGGGAAAAAAACACACAAAAAACAATTTAGTTACTAATTGAACTTTAATTAGTTGACTTCACATGGGATGATTTCACTGAACAACAAAGGAAACGGAATATTGAGTGATCCCCAACGATCCTTCGTATCTCCCCCCAAAATATTCAATATATATCTGGAAAATGATAGTCTAGAAACTAAAGCTTTGGTTGTCTTCCTCTCAGGCTTCCATGTCTTCTCTCTGGACCTCCTCAATGCTCACCTCTTGAACATCAGACTCTGAGGCCTCATCTTCACTGTCACTTTCCAACCTTGTTGAGGAGGATGGCTCCTTGTCAGGCTCAAAAAGCCCCAAAAGAATTCCCGGATGGCCACCAATTTTCCAACCCTTGTATTGGTCAGCCTGTTACATGCTTTGGTGTGTGTGTTCCCATACAAGGACCAGTTGCACTCTGAGGCAGCTGATGTTGGTGGGATTTGGAGGATGGAGGCAACAAAGGAAAGAGCCTCAGATGCACAAAGTCCCTTCCACCAGGTGGACGATGAGATATGTTGGCACGACTGCCATATTGCATCTCCATCCCAAAGCCTTTGCTTGGAAGTGTAATTCACCAGACTGCCAATAACCTTGCCCTCATCCAGGCCAAGGTGGCGAGACACGTTAGTGATGACACCATAGTCCTTGTTGATCCCTGCACCAGGCAGGACGCTCTTGCCAGCATACTTGGTGTCCAACATGTACGCTGTGGCGTGTATGCGCTTCAGGCATAAGTCTTCATGCTTTTTAATGTATTTCAGAACTTCAGTTTCCTCTGCTTCGAGCAACAGTGATGTGGACAGGGCAGCACCGATTTCTTCTCTTAGATCTGCAAGCAGAGTTTGAACATCAGACAGGATGGCATTGTCTCCCTCAATCCGTGCAATGGCTACTGCTATAGGTTTCAGGCTGCTTACCACTCTCTCACAAAATACATAATCCAGGAGGATCCTCTTGATGGGGCTGTCTATATTGGCAGACTGTGATATTGCCATGTCTAAGAGAGACATGGTAGCAAAAACTAACTAGCAGAAATTGTTAACAAGTTAGAAATTATTTAAACACACTTTGCTGTAGGCTACTATTTACTAGTTAAAATATTATCATGTATGTCATGTAAAATATATTCACCACACCCAGTATTGTAATCAAAACTTACCAGAAGGCATGTAACCCTTGGCTTAGACGGTGTAGTAGTGTGGGCTCAATAGCATCTCATTAGCGTGCAATTGAAAATGTGATGGAGGGCAATGTGATGGGAGTGCACTGCACATGTGATGGAAGAATGTGCATGTACTGTGCATGTAGAGGGTTGCAATTCCATTGACTTGGGGATAGTTTAACCAAAATATTCCACAAGACCTAGAATTGCTTTATGTGTATCCCACAAAAAATGTGAACTGTTATAAGCTAACTATTCTGATGAATTTAAGTGAAATCCCCCAAATTCCTTGGCTTAACTTCCCATGGAAAATATCCAGGAAAGTTTCCGATCCTTTGCAACCCTAGTTGAATATTGTTCCATTATCACTTTTTGGATGTTAGTTTTGGGTGGGCAAAAGTGTCTGAACAAAGACATTCCTTTAGTTGATACTAAAGAGAGTAATCGTTTTGTAATTTACAACCAAATGTGAAGGGTCGACCATCCAGCAGCTCCCTCTCTCACAAAATTTGAAACATGCAATATCTGAAAATGTTGCTTGCTAGACTGTTACATGGATGAATGCTTCTTCCTCTCTCACACATGCCATGGTTGCCTCTAGTTTGAAGATGTAATCC
This sequence comes from Oncorhynchus masou masou, assembly GCF_036934945.1. Taxonomy (NCBI): domain Eukaryota; kingdom Metazoa; phylum Chordata; class Actinopteri; order Salmoniformes; family Salmonidae; genus Oncorhynchus; species Oncorhynchus masou. The sequence continues at coordinate 34,623,406 of NC_088212.1, forward strand.
GGAGACAGGTGTTTTCTCCATCTCCTTATCTATCATACTCTAATTCCACTGATTTCAAACCACGGTCCTCCAGAAAGTGGAGAGCAACACTAATGCAAATGCAATTCTACTACTATATATATTTAAAGTCATGTTAGACAGGATTACCTAAACATACTGACTAGCTCAAATAGACAGAAGCCTGCTACATGGCAGACCAATCCGAACTCATCTCGCGGCATGTCCAGCCCACTCATTATCTCAGCCAATCATGGCTCGCAGGAAGGTTGCTACATTTTTCTGTGGCTAAACCAACTAGGCTTGTAATTGTATTCGTATTTACAGATTGCATACACGTTTGTTATTAAGGCACATGAAAGTTCACATGTTCCAGAAGGCATTTCTGCCAAAAAATGCATTTTGATGAAAAGAAAAAAATAATAATTACATTCAAATGACTCTCCAGTGAAGTTGTGATGCGCGCGATATGCCTAGTTTCCTGAAAGAAATAGACAACTTTAACCCTATAAAATCTGTTTAGTATTTTCCCAAATGTTGTTTTTGCGGCTGAATTTTTCAGAGTTTTGGATTTGTTTATATTTTTCACAAACAAAATATAAATAATTATTGGAGAACCAATGAAATTGGATGATCTGAGTCCATGTCAATGCTTAAATCGCATCAAAAGACAATTTTTAAGGTCTGGAAAAAAGCGAACACATTTTTGAGTGTAATTCCCCTTTTAATTGCGGATTTAGAGAGAGAGCAATGTGTCGGTCTAGCAATGTTTCTGTACTGTTGCACATGCTGAGTTTGCTAAAGTGGCAATATTGCTTGAAATTAATTGGCAGATGTTACACTTGGCTTTTTAAGCCAATAGTGGCTAACCAGGGGTGGGATAATGTCAAGATGGCTTTGATTGGATAGTAGCTGGAAGCTTGTGGTGTCTGGTACTTGTGAGATTTGTTCATGAAAGTTTGTGGCGGAACTCATGGAAAAAAGCATGTACTTTCAGAAATGCTTGGTCAACTACTGGTAACTCGCGATTAACCTGTTGGAGTCCCCTTCTCCAGAGAGGGAACTCCACAGTTACACACACACACACACACACACACACACACACACACACACACACACAGGTAACAACTAGAAGAAGAAACGTCTGTCTGCCTAATGTGTAACCTAGCCTGGCCCTGCCCCTTCCCCCACTCTGTCCCCCTCTCCCTCTGTCTCTCAGGTATGCAGACACTCTAATCAGTCTCCGAGCCGAGAGCCTGTCCCAAGGCCTGGAGTTCCTCACCTGGAACGATGTTCAGAAGACCATCGACACTGTCAACCTACAGGTCCACGAAGAACACGAGCGTAAGTCAAGTCCTCTAACGGTCTCGACACTGACTACATCCCAAATTCCACCCTATTTAGTTAACTACTTTTGAGCAGGGCCCATAGCGCTCTGGTCAAAGTAGTGCACTAATTAGGGAATAGGGGGCCATTTGGGATGTAGACAATGTCTCCCAAGTCTAACCATTCACTAAGCTGAGAGAAAAGTTAGCAGTGTCTTGACGAAATAAATACACAGTCTAAATAATAATACAATGTTTTATTGTCACGTACACCGGATAGGTGCAGAAGATGTTGTTTTACAGGGTTAGCCATACAGTAGTAGTAGTACGCCGCCCCTGGAGCCAATTAGGATTAAGTACGTTGTTCAAGGGCTCATCGATGATGAAGTAGTCCTGAGATCAGTATCATTAGGGCTGTTTCCCTGCTGCTTGGTGTTGTTCAACTCCCCCTGACTGTGTCATTACACGTGCTATCTGTCTCAACTCCCCTCCAGGTATTATTGCTATAGCTGAGATCAACGAGGCGCTGAGCTCTGGGGATCCTGAACAGACCCTCTCTGCTCTGCTCCTGCCTACGGCCAAACTGCAGGGGGTAAACCCAGCAACAGCGAAACACTACCATGACGTCCTGCAGAACACAAAGCTACTCATCTGTAAGGTACTGGACTGTCAGCTATTATGAGATCCTATAGATATCTTCCCTCGAGCAGAGAAGCCTCCATCTTAATACATCTCATGTACAGAGAAGGCATTAGTACCTAGAGGCTGGGGATCACAGCTGTTGATCAGATCTAGGTTACAGATCCAGGCTACAGATCTAGGTTGCCATATTTCGTATATAGTGCATTACTTTTGACTAGCGCCCAGTGTTCTTGTCAAAAGTAGTGCGATATATAGTGACTAGAGTGCCACATGGAATGACTGTAGATCTGTAACCTAGACCTAATAAGGTGTTTAGTTGAGAAGGCTAGGGACAGTGACTGAGATGAATGAGATGTTCAGTGATTAATGGGAGCGTGTTCAAGGGTCTGTCTGGAGTCAAGAACATCATCGGAATGAACCTGCCCTCACCTTTATTTAAACCTCTGCTTATTCTGTGACACCTACTGTATCCACCCCAATGGTGGAATCAGCTTCTCCCTGAAGCTAGGACAGCGGAGTCCCTGCCCATCTACCGAAAACACCTGAAACCCTACCTCTTCAGACTATCTTAAATAATCCCACAGCTCCCCCACCTAAAAATGTAATCAAATAAATAAATAGTGTGTGTGTATATAATATGTATTAACGTTCAAAAGTTTGGGGTCACTTTTGAACTGTCCGTGTTTTTAAGGCACTGCATCACAGTGCCACCAGAGATTCTGGGTTCGAGCCCAGGCTCTGTCTCGGCCGGCTGCGACCGGGAGGTCTATGGGGCGACACACAATTGGCCCAGTGTCGTCCGGGTTAGGGAGGTTTTGGCCAGCAGGGATATCCTTGTCTCATCGCGCACTAGCGACTCCTGTGGCGGGCCGGGCGCAGTGCACACTGACCAGGTCGACAGGTGTACAGTGTTTCCTCCGATACATTGGTGCGGCTGGCCTCCGGGTTGGATGTGTGTTGTGTCAAGAAGCAGTGCAGCTTGGTTGGGTTGTGTTTCGGAGGACGCGTGGCTCTCGACCTTCGCCTCTCCCAAGTCCGTGCGGGAGTTGAAACGATGAGACAAGACTAACTACTAACAATTGGATACCACGGAATTGGGGAGAATAATTAATTTTTTTAAAGAAATACAATGACATCAAATTGATCAGAAATACAGTGTAGACGTTAATGTTGTAAATGACTATTGTAGCTGCAAACGACAGATCTTTAATGGAATATCTACATAGGCACACAGAGGCCCGTTATCAGCAACCATCACTCCTGTGTTCCAATGGCACGGTGTGTTAGCTAATCCAAGTTTATCATTTTAAAAGGCTAATTGATCATTAGAAAACCCTTTTGCAGTTATGTTAGCACAGCTGAAAATAGTTCAGATTAAAGAAGCAATAAAACTGACCGCTTTTAGACTAGTTGAGTATCTGGAGAATCAGCATTTGTGGGTTCAATTACAGGCTCAAAATGGCTAGAAACAAATAACTTTCTTCTGAAACTCGTCAGTCTATTTTTGTTCTGAGAAGTTATGGCTATTCCATGCGAGAAATTGCCAAGAAACTGACGCACAATTGGCTTGGCGTCGTCCGGGTTAGGGAGGGCTGGTAGGGATATCCTTGTCTCATCGCGCACCAGCGACTCCTGTGGCGGGCCGGGCGCAGTGCACGCTAACCAAGGTTGCCAGGTGCACTGTGTTTCCTCCGACACATTGGTGCGGCTGGCTTCTGGGTTGGATGTGCGCTGTGTTAAGAAGCAGTGCGGCTTGGTTGGGTTGTGTATCGGAGGACGCATGACTTTCAACCTTCGTTTCTCCCGAGCCCGTACGGGAGTTGTAGCGATGAGACAAGATAGTAGCTACTAACAATTAGATACTACGAAATTGGGGAGAAAAAGGGGTAAAATAAAAAAAAATAAAGAAGGGAAAAAAACGGGATATCTCGTACAAAGCTGTGTACTACTCCCTTCACAGAACAGCGTAAACTGACTCTAACCAGAATAGAAAGAGGAGTGCGAGGCCCCGGTGTACAACTGAGCAAGTGGACAAGTACATTAGTGTCAAGTTTGAGAAACAGATGCCTCACAAGTCCTCAACTGGCAGCTTCATTAAATAGTACCTGCAAATCACCAGTCTCAACGTCAACAGTGAAGAGGAGACTCTGGGATGCTGGCCTTCACATTTAAAAATAGCCTGTCGTGAACAAACACTCTCACTTGACTTTTTTTCCTCTTACTAGCACTGACTTTTCTGCTACTAAAATTGAGATAAAGTGTACTTACTCAGACTGAGATATGTAGTTTCCCACCTAGCTGTTTTAAGATGAATGCACTAACTTTAACTCTAAGTTGTTTTGGATAAGAGTGTTTGCTAAATGACTCAAATGAAAGGCGTGTGCAGTCTACACCTATCAATGTGGACAATAGAATATATGGAATTAAAATGGGAATGAACTAATAAATGAATGTATGGTAATACTTCATTTGTATTGCAAGGGTTTTATATTTACAAATTGTCCTTGTGAACAAATCAAAACAGTACATAATGATAACTTTGAAGTAAGCATGTCCTTCCTTGGCTGAGATAATGAGTGGGCTGGACATGCCGAAACAGTCTGGTCTCTCAACATTGTCTCTGGGAGAATTGTTTTTGTCGTCACTGTTGCCGTCGGCTGGTTTTTCAGGACATCCTTACTGATACTGTACACAAATGAAAACATTTGCTAAACCGTCAACTTAGTAGCTCTGATAGTATCCCACAGGGGAGAACGCATAGCATAATATTGTGTTCAGATTTCAAGCAGAGCTGTTTCCTGTTCACTTGTTTACAGCGTGTAGTTCCAGACAGCTTTCCTGCCTCTTCATTTTCAGTAGTTTGCTTGTTCATGCTCTGGGCTCCCCCACTGTGCTCTGACAATTGAAGATACTGTACAGCTGTACATGGCCCATCAGTAAATAGCCCACCCTATCTACCTACCTCATCTCCATATTGTTTTGATTTACTTTTCTGCTCTTTTGCACACCAGTATTTCTACTTGCACATCATCTGCACATCTATCACTCCATTGTTAATTTGCTAAACTGTAATTACTTCGCTACTATGGCCTATTTATTGCCTTACCACCTCTCGCCATTTGCACACACTTGTTTTTCTTCTTTCTATTGTGTTATTGACTGTACGCTTGTTTATTCCATGTCTAACTCTGTGTCGCACTGCTTTGCTTTATCTTGGCCAGGTCACAGTTGTAAATGAGAACTTGTTCTCAACTAGCTTACCTGGTTAAATAAAGCTGAAATATATATATATATTTTTTTTAATACGGTGGGCACATAGTCTCTACACCAGAACAGGTGTCTGCTGTGTCCTCCTGAGAGAGGCGAAGCGCAGTTTGGAGGCGGTTGTCCTGGACATGAGAATACACAGGAAGGGGTCCAGACAGCTGTGGAAGCAGCACAGACACACTGTAGCGCTGGAGTACACATACAGCCCGTCCTCTCCACTGGTGGACAGCCTCACGTAATGGGCGATATGGAGGACGCTGCTGGGAGCGAAACACACAGTGAAGATGAGCAAGACCAGTGTGCTGACCCTGATGAAGGGTGTCCAGTCAAGGCCCGAGCGACCCAGATGCTGCACCACCGCCACATGGGTCCAGGCACAGACCACAAAGGGCACGAGTAACCCTAAACAGACCAGTGCCAACCTGTAGGGCACCAGCAGTGCGTGGGGGGAGTCCTCCAGGGGCAGTATGTCATGGCAGGTGGTGAATCCCAGACGAGGCAGCAGGAAGCTCTGTCTCACTAGGAGCTCAGGCATCACAGCCACCCCAAACAGGCCCCACACCCCCAGGCTTGCCCCCAGCGCCCAGGCCGTCTTGGGCAGCCGCCTGTACAGGAAGGGCCTCACCACAGCCAGGTAGCGCTTGAGGCTGACACAAGCGATGGTGTGGGCAGAGCAGTAGACATTGCCATAGAAACAAGCGGTGACGACACGGCAGGCAGCTTCGCCGAACACCCAGTTGTTTCCGTTTAGGTGGTAGTGGACTCGGAGGGCCAGGGAGAGCAGGAGGAGTAGGTCAGAGAGGGCCAGGCTAAGGTAGAGGACAGCCGTGGAGAAAGACCTGGCCCGGAGCCTCAGGAAGACCAGGATATAAGCGTTGTAGGGGATGCCCACTGCCATGGCCAGGAGGTAGGCTGAGGGGATGAGCCGGGTGCTGAGGAGCCCCGTGGTGTAGGCTACTGCAGGGTCCTCCAGCCTCACATCCAGCCCAGGGGCCCCAGGGGAGAGGTGGACCAAGCTGGGGGGCCCAGCTTCAGCCGTACAGTTGGTCTGAACTCTCCTGCCATTGAACGTCCTTGGGTCCAACACAGCTAAGGCGGTTATTTTTGTCTTGTTGACTTTCTCCTCTGTGGTGAAATGGGGGTGAAGAACACAGATTTTAATTCCGATGTGCGGTTTTCTACTTTGAATGCAACTATTCCCTTTTGACACACTGTATTGAATGGAAATGTCATTATAATAATATAGATATTTTTTAAGTTAATTGGCTCAAAATGCTGTTTAAAACATGCATGATGTTACACAATTCATACAAGATGTGTGACAACCGTACACTAGTGATTGTGAAGCTGATTTACTGGCAAACATTTAGGCATAACAAGCATGTTGTTGATGGAGGGGAAACATAACTGGTGAAGCCCTACCAAAATGCAGCTTGACCAAGTGGATGCAAAGTCCCCAATTGTAATATGAAAGGCTTAAGAATTATGTCCTCTAAAATCCTATGGGAAAATGTAAAACGAATGTGACTTACCATTGTCCTGGAGAGACAGTCCTACCGTCAGACAGAAGAGAATCCCAGCCAGTGTATTGCTCTGGTCTTTCTCCTGTTTCCTCCACATTGTTATTATTATCCCTGTATAACTCAAAGTCCACTAGTGTTTCTATAGACTTGCTATTGGCTAGTTGTTCATTATCAGGATAAACTAGCAGAATCAACTAGCCATCCAGATAGCTGGTTCACATGATCAAGCAGGCTACTGTACTGGAAGTCCATTCTACACTGGTGTGAGCAGTGGACCGTGAGGCTGTGTACATAGGGTGTGTGTATACTGTGTGTGTGTTTCCTGTCCAGGCTTGAAACTGAATTCCTGCTCTGCGTCAGACACTATCTACTGATTCAGCCGAGTGGGAGGAGACGGTCCTAATAGTTTACTGTTTGTCATTCCTCAAATAGTTTTTTTGTGTGAACAGGTTTCTCAAGTCTTTCAGTTTTCTGTGACTGAAAATATGGCTTGTCTAATGCAAAATTACTAATATTAGAGTAAAAAGATTAACTCCGGTTATACTAAGTAACAAGATTATCAGCTTGGGTAACATCAAACATGATCAATCAAACATGATTTCAAAACCAAGCTTCCTGGAACAGTTTCCATGAACCTGCTTTGACCTTCAGTATTCCCCATGAGTCACACACATTTAAATTCCATGTGATCGGAACTACAATTTTCAAGTTAGAAAGTATGGTAACAAGTTCCTATTTAGCTTTGGTCTGTATGTTATGTTTGTGCTTGTATGAGTCCTTGCTTATCTTATGCACGTCCTAAAGGTATTTATATACTCTTTGGTCAGTGGGGAATTCACTGGTCAAAAGCAGATCCACTTCCTGACATACTAAGGGGGCCTTTTTTCTCTTGGCTTCCTTCCTGCCTTTTGCGTCATTGGGGAGACAACCTCTCTGCTCCCAAAGGTCTCCACAATTAGTCTGAGAAGGAAAATGTTGGTCAGGCAGGCTGAATAAACATTCAGTGTGGTTTCTCTGCTATTTTAAGTGGTATTTGTGTTTGAGCAATGGACCCATGACCAATGGTGTGGACTGAGCTGAGGCTGTTTTGTCCATTAACTAACAATGTGTTTTGACATTTTCCCTCAGGTCTTACCTCTGGGCACAGAGGAAATGGTACAACTTAATATTCATGCTGGCGCTGTCTTTAGCTGTTAATGTGCTTCATACCTGGGTTTCAAATACTTCAAATATTTACAAAAACGTTATCTCTGCCAGTTTGAGCATGTCTGGCTTAATAAACCAATAGAAAATACCACAGAATACAAAGTATTTTAACCCAGGTATGTTGTTTTTTTGGGGGGGGGGGGGGGGGCATTTTTGTTGTTTTTGTTTTTACATGTGCTGTCTTGGTTAGTGCTTAGAAGAACATTCAGTTAGGGCTCAAGCCTAACTTGAGATCTGTGGATGTATCTCAAACACTTGATTTTACCAGAAAGTTGAAATGATGTGTGCGTGCACATCTCAAGCTAGAATTATGCATTGCATTGTGTGGATTGTCAATGTTTGTGTGGTCTACCACTCTGAAAAGCAGAGGTTGACTCTGTGTGTCTGTGACTCCAGAGCTCAGGGGACGAGTCTGCTGTGCTGTGGCTCGACCAGATTCAAGAAGGGATACATACAGCCAACCAAGATGAAGAGGAGGCTCTCGCATGTAGGCACACCATGCTCACTCCCAACCATTCACTCAAAACCATGAACAAATCATGTCTTAGTAGTTCTTCACATCACAATTCTCCAACCACTGGATAAGAGCAACATGACCAAAATGTTAAATGTCATAACTGATCCTGTGTGCGTTTTGTCTGTGGCAGTGGCAGGAGCTGTGGCAGACATCAACAGGGAGGTGGCGGAGGGGGACTCCCAGACCACCCTACATGCCCTCCAGTCTCCCCTGGCAGGGCTGAGAGGGGTTCTGTCTGAGTGTGCAGACACCTACCAGACACAGCTGGCCCAGCGCCAGGACCTCAACACTACCACTGGTAACCTGGCATACAATCAGCTTATTTATGGATGTTTGTTCTCAGTACATTACCTTCCCAACTTCTAGCGTGTCATTTACCTTTCAGTCATTTATCTCTTTAGCTCTTATGCAGCGCAACTTCGTTAGTGCATTTGTCTTAAGGTAGCTAGGTACGACAAACACATATTACAGTCAACTATTGTGTAAATCATGCAATTGGAGGTTAGTGAGTGATGTTCAGCTGTTTCCTCTAGCAGGCAGCAGTGAGTGTGTGTGTGTGTGTGATGTCCAGGTGTTGTTTACTCTGTAGCAGGCAGCAGTGACAGTGTGTGTGATGTCCAGGTGTTGTTTACTCTGTAGCAGGCAGCAGTGAGAGTGTGTGTGATGTTCAGGTGTTGTTTCCTCTGTAGCAGGCAGCAGTGAGTGTGTGTGTGTGTGATGTTCAGGTGTTGTTTCCTCTGCAGCAGTGTGTGTGTGATGTCCAGGTGTTGTTTCCTCTAGCAGGTAGCAGTGAGTGAGTGTGTGTGATGTCCAGGTGTTGTTTCCTCTAGCAGGCAGCAGTGAGTGTGTGTGGGTGAAACACCGTATCAAGGACAGTTATGACTACTACTACAACCTGGAGAACAGAGAGGGGACCTGGGAGGAGCCAGAGTACTTCACACACAACAGCACACAGCTCCGCAGAGAGGAAATACAGGTCCCTATCATATTCTACATAAGAAATGATGTATTATTCTTTCTACATTTGACCATTATTTAACTAGGCAAGTCGGTTAAGAACAAATTATTATTTTCAATGACAGAACAACAGATTTTTACCTTGTCAGCTCAGGGATTCGATCTTGCAACCTTTCAATTAATTGCCCAATGCTCTAACCACTAGGTTACCTGCCGCCCCCTAAGACATGATGTATTATCATTGTTGCATGACACAGACCACAAAATATCAGTTAACAGAATAACCTTCTCCATACATAGCACAAATAACACCACCAGAGACCACACACATGTTCTGAGTCATTTAAAATTCATTACACATTAAAACTAATCTAGTGTTGTATGTGTCCTCTGGTCAGAGTGTGGTTGGAGGTGTGACAGCAGAGTATAACAGGGAACAGTTATGGTTGGCCAACGAGACCCTGGTAACCCAGCTACAGGCCAGGATCAGAGGTTACCTGGTGAGAAGAGCTCATGCCCAGAGACTGGACTACCTACTACAACAACAGCCACACGTGGTCCGACTACAGGTACTATACTGTGTCATTTGTTCTACAGTTTAATTATTTGATTTTTTAAAAGTAAAACAAGAATTTAATATTTACAGTTAAAATTCACGTACTGCTTTTGTAGTTTACTCACACACGGATGATTTTAATGTCATGTTGTCTGTGTCTAGGCCTCCTGGAAGGGCTACAAACAGAGGAAGGTATACAAAGACAGACTCAACGTGTTGCAAAGCAACGTGGGGACTGTCGTCAAGGTAACAAGTTAGACTTGGGACTGTGAGCCTTATTTGAAAGCGAGAACATTAGTTTGAAACAGTGAGAAATAAAGAGTGTCAATAATCAGGAGAAAAGTCACACAGTTTAACCTCAACAGAAACCCACAGCTACGAGTTGCTAACGTTGTTGTTTTCCTCTCGGTCCAGCTTCAGTCATTTGTTAAGATGTGGAGAGCTAAACGTAAATACACTCAAAGACTGCAGTATTTCATAGACCATGTGAGTAACACAACACCTACATAAAAAATGAGGGTTTATGTCATTGAGATGGAGTCATACAATATGACTCCTATTATTCCTCAGTGACATTTACGGAAGATTGATTCCCTTCCGTCTTGTTTGTATATTCAGGAGAAAGAAATAGTGAAGATCCAAGCTTTCCTCAAGGCTAACAAAGCCAGAGACGACTACAGAACACTCAGTGAGTTTAGACAGCATTTAATACGTCACACGGTTTCAAAGAAGTTACGATTTCGAAGAGAGATGGAACTACCTGAACTTCTCTGATGCAATGCTAAACCATTGTGTGTGTGTGTGTGTGTCTCTCTCTTTGTCTTTCTCTGCCCTGTAGCTGGGGCCCAGGACCCTCCTCTTTCGGTGGTGCGTAAGTTTGTCCACCTGCTGGAACAAAGCAGCCTGGACCTGCTGGAGGAACAGGAAGTGACACGGCTTAGGGAAGAAGTGGTCACAAAAATCCGCTCCAATCAGCAGATGGAGAAAGACCTGAACCTGATGGACATTAAGATCGGCTTACTGGTCAAGAACAGGATCACCCTACAGGTGACACTTGTCTTATGCTGCTGATAACAACTGCTTCTGGAGACAGCACTTTGTCTACAATAGTCATATGCCTGCTGCTAAGATACTTTGATAATGCATCCCTGTCTTCCTTAAAGCTATCACTGATCAAACACAACTGGATAGGTGAGAAGGGCCTTTTCCATGCTGCCGCATCTGTTTTTACTGTCTGTCTTCCCAGGATGTGGTGTCCCACAGTAAGAAGCTGAAGAAGAAGAGTAAAGAGGAGCTGGCTGCAGGGGACAGGCAGGGCATCAAGGGCCTCAGCAAAGGCAAACGGAAGAAACTAGAGGCCTACCAGCACCTCTTCTACCTGCTACAGGTGAGTTCAAAACACACGCTTAAACATGCATACACACACATACACGCAAACTCTTTTACCCCTAGGTCCTCTCCTGCTCCACAGACCAACCCTTCATACCTGGCCAAGCTGATCTTCCAGATGCCACAGAACAAGTCCACTAAATTCATGGACACAGTGATCTTCACGCTGTATAACTACGCCTCCAACCAGAGAGAGGAGTACCTGCTGCTCAAACTCTTTAAGACCGCTCTGGAGGAGGAGATCAAGTGAGTAGAACTGTCCACCTGTCCCCAAATCGTACACACCCCTTATACAGTAACTATAGATGGTTTCACCTGGGTGCCTTTGTTTCTCTCAGCTCATTTTTGCTAGCTCATTGGTCAGATAAGGCAACGATGTACAGTAGCACTGTTTATTGCAACAGTCAGTCAACCAGGCTACTAGGGAATCCACTGTCCCCCTTGTTCATAACTCAAGGACCCTCTCCAGTCATATACAGTATTATATATCATTTGTTCTTATATTGTTGTCTGATATTTCCTGATTGAATATAAAGGAATAATAAAGTTGTATGATAAAAATGATCTCTCTTCTCCACCCCTCCTCAGGTCCAAGGTGGACCAGATTCAGGACATTGTGACCGGGAACCCCACGGTCATCAAGATGGTGGTGAGCTTTAACCGTGGAGCCCGTGGTCACAACACGCTGAGGCAGCTGCTGGCGCCTGTTGTCAAGGAGATCATCGAGGACAAGGGCCTGGGCATCAACACCAACCCTGTGGATGTGTACAAGGCCTGGGTCAACCAGCTGGAGACCAACACTGGAGAGGCCAGGTGGGACACACACTAGTGCTAAGCGATTAACCAACCTTTCAGTTTATTTTCTGTTTTTAAATAACTAGTTGACTGACGGTTCAATTATTTGAATTCCTTTGTTTTTCTGTGCACTCAACGTGCCATTTCTCTGGAGAGATTACTCTGTGAGACGTTAACTCATCATAGTTAAGTGCAGACGATGTTGCAATTAACTACAATGACCAGAATCCATTGCGCCGAAAGCTGCCTGTTCTCATTGGTTCTTGCCGGGCAAGCCTGTGGGGGCCGGCAGACCTGTTCTAATTATACCTCAGTGCCGCAGACAGACACCGAGAGGAAGACTGATAGAGAAGAGAGGTATAGAGAGCGGTTGCTTAGATGTCTCTCTACCCGACAATACAGCTAATTGATTGATAGTTGTTATTTTGCAGTCTTAAAAGTATGCATTATCTACTTAGAAGAACTACTGAAATAGTGATTTCGTCAGACCACAGGCAGCTAGCCAGCTAGGCTAGCCTACTAGCCTGGAGGATGACTCTTTTGGGAGCACAGAGATAGATGGCTGGCAGGTTGTTACTGCCTGAGCAGACATGAGATGATGAGTCTTCAAATACATCAAATAAAGTCATCAAATATTTTGTTTATCAATATTTTATTAAAGTAATGTGTTTAAAGGATGGTTTATTAATAAGTGCTATGCAGTAATGAGCAGTCACTACCATAAATATAATAATAAATTCATCACCATACTAAAAACATATGTAATATACACAACCCAAATATTTTTATTTGGTAAAGCAACGTCAATAAATGATGCCTTATAGGTGATATGTATTTGAACCACGTCTGACCTGCACATACACACATTGACCTAACTGGTGTCCCCCCTCTCTTAGTAAACTGCCCTATGAGGTGACCCCGGACCAGGCCATGTCACACAAGGAGGTGCGCGCCAAGCTGGAGTCCTCCAGTCAGGCGCTGCGGACGGCCACAGACAAAGTGCTCAACTCCATTGTGTCGTCACTGGATAACATTCCGTATGTCTCAGGCCCTTTTGGAATTCTTTAAAAATGCAGCCGTCTTTTTTCCTTCCTTTTTATTTCTTGATGCAATCACTGATGGAAGGATGGAAAGATGCATTTTGAAAGGTGAAGCTGTATGGGAACAGGACTAGACAACATCCTGTCAGGGCAGAAACCCAAACTGCCAGGCTGCGCCCCAAATGACACCCTGTGCACTAGAAAGGGAATAGAGTCCCATTTGGGAGGCAACCCTGTGGTGTGTTTATGGAAGGGTAAACAAAACAGTGCTTTATAGAGGGTTAGAAACTATCCATGTTACTGGTTTAGACAACTGTTGACTCCATACTCTGCAGTGCTCAATTTACTCCATGGTATTATTTTATACAACTGCCCAAAATTACACCCCTCATTCTGAAATGTTCACAGTCCCCTGCATTTTATGTTATTGCTTCCTATCATTTGTGCATCAAATCACTGTGTTGTGTATCTATGTAATGCCTGTCAATTTCACACAATCTCCATGTTTTGTTTTGCATGTAGCTATGGCATGAGATACATTGCAAAGGTCCTAAAGCATTCCCTTCATGAAAAGTTCCCTGACGCTACAGAGGATGAGTTGTTGAAGGTATAAGACCGGAGTATTACATGTGATATTAGATCGTTCCTTTGCCGTTCGTATACCTTCCATGTATGTTGCTGATATTGTTATGGGTATTGTTATGGTTCCTCTAGTGTTCACTGACACGGTAGTCATCCAGCTCGCACTGATTAATACAGGTCCTTAGATATAACAGCCCTTTGGGAAGCTATGCAGCTACGTTTAACAGAGGGTGTGTGTGTCGGCTGTCAGATTGTAGGGAACCTGCTGTACTACCGCTACATGAACCCAGCCATAGTGGCTCCAGACGGCTTCGACATCATCGACATGTCAGCTGGAGGTCAGCTCCACTCTGACCAGCGTCGTAACCTGGGCTCCGTGGCCAAGATGCTGCAGCATGCCGCCGCCAACAAGCTGTTCGAGGCAGACAATGCCCACATGATCTCCATGAATAACTACATCTCCCAGACCTACCAGAAGTTCAGGTGAGAGTAAAGAACTACAACTCCCAAGACTATTGGATAAAGTTCACTTTCACTACGTATAAAACTGCTCAGAGAAATGTTCCATCTAATGAAGCAGAAGGGAATCATTTAAGACAGAGCGGGCTGTAGCGGTAAACGCTTGGGAGGTCACAGGAAAGTCAGAACGGGGTTAAGTTGACGTGAGCCAAAGGTGAGCCGTGAGAAAGAGGAAGTGTCTGTGTGAAAGTGCAGAAGTCGGCAAGGAAAGTGGGGTAGTGTGTCTTCACTCAAACTCAAGACACACACACACACTCAAACACTAGACACACACACACAGAGCGAGAGAAAGGGACACAGTTGTGTTCCCAGAGTTCTCTGCCCCTCCCTCCAAACAGTTGACTCATCTTCTTTGGAAATCAATTTGAACTACAGTCACTGAAAACCACAACTGTCAATTTTCTTGAAGAAACCCTGATTCAACAGGATATGTTTTGTCTTTAAGCTGTTACGTTGATTTCAATATTATTTGTTTTTGTTTATTTTGGGGTAGATATCAGAAATATATGGTTCCTTGTTAACTGATAATATTACTATTACAAATGTATCAAGTTATCTGGGTCTCCCGAGTGGCACAGTGGTCTAAGGCACTACAGCCGTCACTACAGACACCCTGGTTCGAATCCAGGCTGTATCACAACCAGCCGTGATTGGGAGTCCCATAGGGCGGCGCACAATTGGCCCAGCGTCGTCTGGGTTTGGCCGGTGTTGGCCGTCATTGAAAATAAGAATTTGTTCTTAACTTACTTACCTAGTTAAATCAATAAAACATTTTTTTAAATCTTCCTGGTGTGGTAGTAATCAACCCGAATGCTTTGATCCTGTCTGGCAGGGTGTTTTTCCAGGCTGCGTGTGACGTCCCTGAGCCAGAGGAGAAGTTTAACGTGGATGAGTACTCTGACATGGTGACTCTGAGTAAGCCTGTCATCTACATCTCTATAGATGAGATCATCAACACACACTCGGTAAGCCCAGGCTATGGGTGCATCCCAAATGGCACCCCATTTCCTATATAGTGCACTAACTTTGACCGGGGCTTTGACCTGATCTCTATGGGCCCTGGTCAAAGGTAGTGCACTATTTAGGGAATAAGGTTCCGTTTGGGACGTGACCTAGGACTCTACTGCCCCTCTATGGAACCTACGGCCCCCCTTCTCTTATCTCCATCCCCTGGGTAAGGGAGTGGTAATGGTGACAGACCTCTTATATATAACGCAGGACATCAGAGGTTCTAGACTTCTCAGATGAGAGACGGATGTAGGGCTGAGATTGATTTGACGGACTCTAGAAGAACAGGGCTGACCTCATGAACTGTTATCTCACACAGTGCTTGCATACATCTTGAGCTGGAGAGGCCTAGGGTTGGAGAAAAGCGTGTCTAGTAGATCACGCAAAAGTGCGGCCTAGCTGGTGTTAACTATGTTGTGTGTCCTAGCTGGTGTCAACTATGTTGTGTGTCTTAGCTGGTGTTAACTATGTTGTGTGTCCTAGCTGATGTTAACTATGTTCCGTGTCCTAGCTAGTGTTAACCGTGTGTGTGTCCTTGCTAGTGTTACACGTGTGTGTGTGTCCTAGCTAGTGTTAACCGTGTGTGTGTGTGTGTGTCCTAGCCAGTGTTAACCGTGTGTGTCCTAGCTAGTGTTAACCGTGAGTGTGTGTCCTAGCTAGTGTTAACCGTGAGTGTGTGTCCTAGCTAGTGTTAACCGTGAGTGTGTGTCCTAGCTAGTGTTAACCGTGAGTGTGTGTCCTAGCTAGTGTTAACCGTGAGTGTGTCCAAGCTAGTGTTAACCGTGAGTGTGTGTCCAAGCTAGTGTTACACGTGTGTGTGTGTCCAAGCTAGTGTTACACGTGTGTGTGTGTCCTAGCTAGTGTTAACCGTGTGTGTGAGTGTGTCCTAGCCAGTGTTAACCGTGAGTGTGTGTCCTAGCTAGTGTTAACCGTGAGTGTGTGTCCTAGCTAGTGTTAACCGTGAGTGTGTGTCCTAGCTAGTGTTAACCGTGAGTGTGTGTCCTAGCTAGTGTTAACCGTGAGTGTGTGTCCTAGCTAGTGTTAACCGTGAGTGTGTGTCCTAGCTAGTGTTAACCGTGAGTGTGTGTCCAAGCTAGTGTTAACCGTGAGTGTGTGTCCAAGCTAGTGTTAACCGTGAGTGTGTGTCCAAGCTAGTGTTAACCGTGAGTGTGTCCAAGCTAGTGTTAACCGTGAGTGTGTGTCCAAGCTAGTGTTAACCGTGAGTGTGTGTCCTAGCTAGTGTTAACCGTGAGTGTGTGTGTTAGCTAGTGTTAACCGTGAGTGTGTGTGTGTTAGCTAGTGTTAACCGTGAGTGTGTGTCCTAGCTACTGTGATTTAACCGTGTGTGTGTCCTAGCTGGTGTTGGAGCACCTGGAGGCCATCTCCCCCGACCACAACGACCTGCTGCATGAGCTGCTGGAGGACCTGGGGGACGCGCCTGATGTGGAGGCACTGCTGGGTACCACACACACCACCATACCTCTTACACGCCACACTTCCTCCTAGACTTTAGAAGATCCATTTACAGGACAGAATCCTAATTTGGGATAAGCATGTACACACAGTCTCAGAATGAGTCAGGAAGTTGCCTGCAGGGAGAGCTAAGCATGTTTGTCTTTTCTCCAGGTGAAGGAGCCGTGGATCCTAACCATCCCAACAAGGAGAGCACCCTGAGTCAGCTGGCTAAGACGGAGATCTCCCTCACACTCACCAGCAAGTTTGAGCTTCTGGAGGGAGATGACAAGGACACGAAGGGCCTGATGATGAAGTAGGACACTGGATGAGTCCCCAATGGCACCCTATTCCCTATATAGTAGATCTCTTATTGACTCTCCATTATGGTGACCTACTAGAATCTCCATCCAAACACAGAGACTGCCAGGGTTGGGGAGTAACAGATTACATGTAATCCGTTACATGTAAGGGATTACAAAAAAGGGGTAACTAATCCATTGTTACCAGCTACAATATTGTAATCAGATTACAGATACTTGAAATACTAGATGATTCATTTGAGGATTACTTATAAATTCAGAAAGGATGTTTGCGCATTGTTTTCTCAATGACATTCAAATCAGCATTGAAAAAAAGTGCAAGTTTGTTCTACCTGAGCGAGTCTGACCACAAGTCAGAGACCACTATGATGACACACCAAAAGTGTTTGATGGATTGTGGGAAAAGAGCAGGAATAGGCTTTTGTGGGCTACAGTCCAAGCTATGTCTTCCAATGGTACGACTGCTGTTGGCATCCAAAGATTATCCAACTTGAATAAACGCTTGGAGTTAAGTATGAAAGCAGTGGTGTAGTCTGCTGCGATATGGATATAACTTATTATTGCTATCTACATAGCGCATTTATGTGAATCACACTGCTGCTCTCTCATTTAGCTATTTGTGCCTTACGGATTGTGGTTGTTGTGGATGACTGTTCACAAATCTAAATGTGTATTTGAACCCAATAATGGTTGAATTCAAGAAATTTAAGCTGCCTATCAACTATTGTTTTTGAAACCAGTGGTCAGCCAGTGAAAAATGCGTTTTTGCAACAGCTACTGCGTAGTTCGGATCCAAGCCTGTAGAATAACAGTGGGGCTTTTATTGCTCAATCTAATTCATACTCATTAAAAAAAAAATCCTAGTAACTAATGGATTACATTTGGAAAGTAACCTACCCAACCCTTGAGACTGCACAGTGAGCTGTTTTGTACTGACCAAGCTAACTTGGAAGAAGCCAGAAGAAACACTGTTTCAGTGCTGTGTTATGACGTTCCAGTAGGTACATACATAAATAACCACAGTGGGTATTGCTCAGTGACAGCTCTACGTGCTCTTTCCTGCTCCACTACCACTTCCTGTCCTGACATTTTTAGCCAATTTCTTGCTCTTCCTTGAGAAGGCTGTGTTTAAAACACGGCCTCTGTTCTGCTGATGTGAATGTTTACATCATGTTTCCTGCGACATGAGCACCAATAATCACGACTAATCATGTGGTCAGGAAAACCTCCTGGTGCTACCTATGATACTATAAATGGTACCTCTAGACAACTCCGTTCATCTGACCTACAGTAGTTGAGATGTTCAGGATGTCAACCCTCCAGCTCTGCTTTCTCAGGCTCTGTGTCCCAAATGGCACCCCTACTCTTTATAGTGCGCTACTTTTGACCAGGGCCCTATAAAGGGAATATGCTGCCGTTTGGGAGGCATACAGAGTGTCACTATGGTCCTGGTAAGTGTCGGTCCATGAGTGGCGTCATGCCCTACTGCAGGGTCATGGAAACTCTAACGGGACAGTGACATGTCCATTGTGTGTGTGTGTTAACATAGCAAGATGTTTGCTCTCCCCCTGAGCCCAGTGCAAAGCAGAGGCCAGAGCTCAACACACTACCAAATCAACAAGACTTAAATGTTTCAGGAGAGCTACGCTGTTTAGTTGAAATGACAATCCTTTTTAATCCGTCTCCGTCTACCTCTCTCTCGGTCTCTCTCTCAGGACTAAGAAGCTGATAGTAGATGTGATCAGGATCCAGCCAGGAGACACTCTCCCAGAGACCCTTGAGACCCCAGCCTCTGCCCTCCAGGTGATGTCATAATGATGAACCCTACACAGCCCAGCCAACCACACACCTCAAATAGCCTACTTCTCTATCAGTGGTTTTATTTTTATGCTTTTCCCTTTGTGTCCTGCCGGAGTGGGAAAGAGTGGACTGACTAGACATGCTAACCTTCCTTTCTGTTTTTGTGTCTCTGCCTCTTCCTACCTGTGCTGTCCTGTAGGAGTGTGAGCATTCTAAGGTGGTGGCGCTGCGTGCGGTGCAGGACGCCCAGACCCCAGAGGGGCTGAAGAGCAGCCAGGCGGTGCTGGAGGACAGACAGCTGCCTCTGGAGCAGAAGAAGAGGAAGATCCTCCGCAACCTCCGAACCCTGGAGCAGGCTGGCCTGGTCACCGCTAGCAACAAGTACCAGGACCTCATCAACGACATTGCCAAGGTACACATGCGCACAAACACACACAGAGACACAAGCACACTGATGGCCTTCAGCGTTTGTGTTGTAGATGACCAATCATGTCCCTTCTGCGTGTGATTGACAGGACATTCGTTACCAGAGACGCTACAGACAGAGGAGGAGGGCGGAGCTGGTGAAGCTCCAGCAGGCACTGAGTGCGCTCAACTCCAAGACAGCCTTCTATCAGGACCAGACCAACTACTACGACACTTACATCAAGACCTGCCTCGACAACCTCAACAGGAAGTGAGTGTTCCCTACAAAACCCATCCCTCGCCACTAACCATAAGTCGAAGTTCACCCGACCTTCACAAACACTGTACAGGGCCTTGCAAGTCAACAAAGATCTAGAGATGGAGATGATGGATTGGTTTGGAATTGGGCCATATGGGCTAGTGTTGAAATACATTGTCATTGCTCTTGGTCCCATTCAAAACTTGATGTGTTAAGTATGTGTTTGTGTGACTTCCATGCGTGTCTTATCTGGCGCGTGTCTGTGTGTCCACAGGAACACGCGGCGGTCCATCAAGCTAGAAAGGAAGGTGGAGGAGAAGGGCAGTAAGAAGTGGAAGCATCCGTCTCTGAAGTATACGGCTGCCCGACTGCACGAGAAGGGTGTGATCCTGGAGATAGAGGGGCTGCAGACCAACCAGTGAGTGGCGCAGCACTGAGGACAGCTGGTCCTAGCTAGCTTAGCATTGTGCAGTGACATCAGCTTCCTGAAACCGGGAGTAGTATTCATTTGTACACACAATTTCAAACCATAGCAAAATGTTATGCAACGGACAAACTTTTTACAACGAATAGTTAGGGTTTTGTGATTCAGAGGTAGTGTGTGGTTGACTTGGAGTATAGGTGGGTGTGTTGTTTAACAAAACTGATGCGTGCGCATCTTCGGGGCGAAACGGAGGTTGGCTTAGAATCATATGATTGACAACATGTAAACTATATTTAGTCTGCAAATGTTTATTGAAAACATGCATTTGTCTCAAATACATTGTTGCAGTTGTTAGCTAGCTAGTTAGCTAATTGTTGTCATATTATCATAGACATGACATCAGTCAAAACACCTCAATACAAGGCATGGTATCAAGAACAAGCGACCTATGATTCCCCACATGGCAGCTTCTTGTCATTGTTGCTAGCGATCTGACTGTTCAGAATCATAACAGCAGATGGCCTTCTACATTTCCGTGACGTTGTCAGACAACCCGCCTATGGACACCAAATGTGAACATGGTATTGAATCCTGAAGTGAGTTGGTACCATACTGGGTCTTGGGTATTGTGGTAGTCACGGGAACATTCTCCAACACTTTCATAAATGCATGAGTCTTTCATAGCTTTCACCAATCAGATCAGTGATAACATGAAATAAAGGGAGAAAGGAAGGATGCGTTGGTAAAGTATTTGGACGGGGACAAGGGCATGTCTTTGATGTGAGGAGTGAGCTGTATTAGCTTTGTGTGAGATGGGGTGGGAGGAACTACCTCATTAAGGGACATTGTCCATACAGAAGCCCACCGTGTTCTGTCTCACTCTTTCGCTCTTGTTTCTCTCTGTCTCTGTTTTTTTTGCTCTATCCCCCACTTTCGCTCCTTCACTTTCTCTCACTCTCCCTCTCGCTCTCCGAACACTCGCTCCTGTCCTTCATGTTTTGGTCAGGCTGTTCTAGCTAGAGTGGAGCTGAGGAGAGCCAGTCGGCTCCTCACTGCTCTGTGGGAGTTCCAGGCCATGTCAAAGTAGAAACTGAGAGCTAGTATCTAGAAGGCATCGCTATGTCCTCTTTAAAGCCAGTTAAACACACTACACTATGGCCCAATATCGTCAATGCATTTCAGAAACCTTTTGAGAAAATTAGATATCTAAGCTTATATTTCTGATCATACTATTTCTCACAATTAACATTAAATGTTATGCCAAAACAAGTCTGTCTGACATTGTGACCTTAACCAACTCTAGTCCTGCTATTGTCTTATCTGTGTCTGTATCCTGTCTTTTCATTTGATTAATTCAATTACATGTATTTGTCTTTTCTCTCAGGTTCAAAAATGTAATGTTTGACATCTCTCCCAGTGAGGAAGTTGGGGACTTTGAGGTGAAGGCCAAGTTCATGGGAGTTGAGATGGAAAAGGTCCAACTCCATTTCCAGGTGATGCTTTTCTCCAAAAGGACGACGACTCATGGTTGTCAAGGCTCCTCTTTGTCATGCTGACAGACTGATAGTTCCGTGTCCCTGTCTGTTGACGAGGACATGTTTCTGTCTGTTGACTCTGTTCCGTGTAGGACCTCCTCCAGCCGTAGTTCCATAGTTGTTTAAAATATCTATTTTATTTTATGATCGAAGAACCATAGTTGACTGTTGTCTCTGTCCCTGTCTGTCACTGTCCCTATCTAGGATCTGCTTCAGCTGCAGTACGAGGGAGTGGCGGTGATGAAGATGTTTGACAAAGCCAAAGTCAACGTCAACCTGCTCATCTTCCTCCTCAACAAGAAGTTCTATGGAAAATGAGGGATTATTGAACCAAAGATGGAGGGGAAAAGATTGAGTGGGCATAGGTGTGAAAGGATTGTGTGCCTTTTGACAAAGCAAGAATTGAGATAGGATGTTTGAATGGTGGTTAACGTGTTATGTTCGTCTGACTGGCCACCCTCAGGCTGGTAAGCCACACACACACACATTTTATTAATCACTTTATACCAAAATGAAGCTCACATTGAAATGGGTTTGTTGCTTTTATTGTCATGTTATATCTGTTGCTTAATTATTGTATTTTTTTCATGTTCAGTTTTCCACTGGGTAATTAATTGTATATTATATACGTATATTATAATGGCATTTACATTTTATATGTAGAAGTTTTATATACAGTGCATTCGGAAAGTATTCAGACCCTTTGACTTTTTCCACATTTTGTTACTTTACAGCCTTATTGTAAAATGTATTAAATACCACATAATGACAAAGCAAAAACAGGTTTTTAAACATTTTTGCCAATTTATTAAAAAGAAAAAACTGAAATAATAAATTTACTAAAGTATTCGAACCCTTTACTCAGTACTTTGTTGAAGCACCATTGGCAGCGATTACAGCCTCGAGTCTTCTTGGGTATGACGCTACAAGCTTGGCGCACATGTATTTGGGGAGTTTCTGCCATTCTGCTCTGCAAATCCTCTCAAGCTCTCAGGTTGGATGGGGAGTGTCACTGCACAGCTATTTTCAGGTCTCCAAAGATTTTCGATTGGGTTCAAGTCCGGGCTCTGGCTGGGCCGCTCAACAACTTTAAGAGACTTGTCCAGAAGCCACTCCTGCAATGTCTTGGCTGTGTGCTTGACCCTTCACCCCAGTTGGAGGTCCTGAGCGTGCTGGAGCAGGCTTTCATCAATGATCTCTCTGTACTTTGCTCTGTTAATCTTTCCCTCGATCCTGAATAGTCTCTCTGTCCATGCTGCTGAAAACCACCCCCACCGCATGATGCTGCCACCACCATGCTTGACCATAGGGGTGGTTGCCAGGTTTCCTCGAGACGTGACACTTGGCATTCAGGCATAGAGTTCAATCTTGATGTCATCAGACCAGAGAATCTTGTTTCTCATGGTCAGAGAGTCTAAGTGCCTTTTCGCAAACTCTAAGCGGGCTGTCGTACATTTTACTGAGGAGTGAGTTCCGTCTGGCCACTCTTCCATAAAGCCCTGATTGGTGGAGTGCTGCAGAGATGGTTGTCTTTCTGGAATGTTCTCCCATCTACACAGATGCACTCTAGAGCTCTGTCAGAGTGACCATCGAGTTCTTGGTCACCTCCCTGACAAAGGCCTTTCTCCATCTATTACTCAGTTTGGCTGGGTGGCCAGCTCTAGGAAGAGTCTTGGTGCAAAACCTCTTCCATTTAAGAATGATGGAGGCCACTGTTCTTCGGGACTTTCAATGCTGCAGACCGTTTTTGGTACCCTTCCCCAGATCTGTGCCTCGACCCAATCCCCTCGGTGCTCTACGGACAATTTCGTTGACCTCATTGCTTGGTTTTTGCTCTGACATGCACTGTCAACTGTGGGACCTTTTTATATAGACAGGTGTGTGCCTTTCCAAAGCATGTCCAATCAATTGAATTTACCACAGGTGGACTCCAAGTTGTAGAAACATCTCAAGAATGATCAATTGAAACAGGATGCACCTGAGCTCAATTTCGAGTCTCATAGCAAAGGGTCTGGATACTTGTGTAAATAAGGTATTTCTGTTTTCTTCAAACCTGTTTTTGCTTTGTCATTATTGGGTATTGTGTGTAGATTGATGAGGAAAACAATACATTTTATCCATTTTAGAATAAGGCTGTAATGTAACAAAATGTGGGAAAGGTCCAGGGGTCTGAATACATTCCAAGTGCACTGTAAGTAAACACATTGTTATTGTCAAAAACATTTGTAAAAAAGAATGTGTTTGGAATTAGATGTGTACAATGCACTATTGCCTAATGGTCAGAATGGGAGATTAGACCGCAACATTCCTGTCCAGCTATAGCCAGCATGGAATGAAGTACAGTAGTTAACCAGTGCCTTTTTAATCTACATACAGTAAATTGGGAAGCTGTGTATCTTTTAAAGACTATTAATGAAGTTATTCTTCCTAGTTTCACTGCTTTTTAAAAAGATTATACTGTCAAGTATAAATTAAAAAATGTCAAATGTTTTAATGAAGTTAAATCAAAATAACTGATTTTTCTTGTTAGATTTTATAACAATCACAGTGCTATAAGAAAATGATTTTAAAATAATTGTGTGGTCATCAAATAAATAATAAAGCCTGATTTTGTTTTTTAACTCTCATTAGTGTCACCCCAGCTGTGCAACACTGCATGTTCGAGACACCTGGTCCAAGATAGTAGTTTACGTCACTGAATAGAAATTATCTAATAAATCCTATATATTAATCACTTGATAGTAGACAAGGCTTTTTACGACCCCTCTATTGATGGAGTCAGCCTTTTCAAATCCAACATATATTTTAATTGGCTCTAAGCTCTGACAGATGGCTGTTTGCTGTTTCCCTCACGCTTGCCTGTATAGTTAATTTAGGAGAACAGTGATTTACAGCCATGGTTTATTGGTTATTCGTGACTTTTTTGCTCTCCGAACTTCAGCCTATGTGCCACACAGTGGTAAGTAATATGTCTTTAGTTGTTTTGCTTCTGTGTTTATTTTAGCAGTTTAACATTGAAATTACGATACAAAAAAGCTGATTTCATTTGTTGCATCCATGTCCAGAATTTTGAGAAAATGTGTTTGTATATTGTCAACATATGAACTAACCCTCGGACTCAAACTGCTACTTGCAGAGCAATATCCACGGGTTTTCCCGCAGAGGGCGCATATACAGCGGCGGCAATGAGTTATGACCAGTTGTGGAAAGTACTTGAAGTGTATTTAAGTACCACTTAAATCGTTTTTGGTCATCTGTACTGTACTATTTATATTTTTGGCAACTTTTAATTCACTACATTCCTAAAGAAAACGTTAGAATGTGCCCCTGGCTATCCATACATTAAAATAATAAAATTGTGCTGTCAGTTTGCTTAATATAAGACATTTTAAATTATTTATACTTTTACTTTTTATATTTACAGTATATTTTTGCAATTACATTTACTTTTAATACTTAAGTCTAATATATTGTTTTATATATTAAGTATTTTACTGGGTGACTTGAGTCAGTTTCTTTTAGGGTATCTTTACTTTTCCTCAAGTATTGGGTCATTTTTCCACAACTGATTATGACCAACTTTTTTGGTGCGCAGTATATTAATATACCTTGAACCTGGTAGGACAGCACACGGAGCAAACTTAGGGAGAGTAGGGTAAGTTCAGTAATTTTTTTTACCTTCAGCATCACAATGTCAAGAAATGCATAGTATTCTTTCTAACAAAGATATCTACATATATCTCAGGCTGTTGTGTGTCCCTAGAAATAATCAGAATTCATGTAAAAAATACGCTACATGGCCAAGAGTGTTAGTGGATTTGGCTATTTCAGCCACACCTGTTGCTGACAAGTTTAAAATCAAGCACACAGCCATGCAATCGCCATAAACGAACACTAGCAGTAGAATGGCCTTACTAAAGAGGTCAGTGACTTTCAACGTGGCACCGTCATAAGGTGGCACTTTTCCAACAAGTCAGTCAATAAAATGTCTGCCCTGCCAGAGCTGCCCCGGTCAATGCGAAGTGGCGGGCCACAGAAGCGCACAGAATGGACAGCCGAGTGCTGAAGCGCATAAAAATTGTCTGTTCACGGTTGAAACCCTCATGACCGAGTTCCAAATTGCCTCGAAGCAATGTCAACACAATAACTGTTTCTTGAAGTGGGTGTCCATGGCAGAGCAGCCTCGCACAAGCCTAAGATCACCATGCGCAATGCCAAGCGTTGGCTAGAGTGGCGTAAAGCTTGCTGCTAGTGGAAATGCGTTCTCTGGAGTGATGAATCACGCTTCACCATCTGGCACCCCACCAGACGGATCTGGGTTTGGCAGATGCCGACTGCGTGCCAGGCTTAAGAAGAGGTCATCATTTCATTGAGTTTGTGAAGGAACAAAAAAAAAACACGGAAAAAATGATAAGCAAGTTAGGTCCCCAAAACCGATTTTTACAAAGTCAAATGAATGTGTTAGAGGTTTCATAATGCTTGTATCTAAACCAAAGTAGATAATTTAAGATTGTTTATACATCAGTTGGGCTCTCTATAAGCTACAACATGAGGTCTTAAACCTAGCAAAAGTGCTTCCTTGCAGCTGTGTTGGGTAACAGTCAAAATGTTTGCCATGGGGTAAGTTGAGCCAATGGCCACCATACAAAGGATGATCACATTTCGTCTGTTTTATGCCTGACATGCATAGTATGTTTGCACTGTATGCATATGAACTCAATTTTGTTCATTTTTTTAATGTTACTGAGAAGACGTCCCGTGTATACAAACGTAAAACAAGCAGGGGTCTAGCCCCCCCCCCCCCCCCCGAGGTTCTTCAAAGAGCAGCCAAGGAAGTGAGAGAAGGAAGACGTCAAATCACCTTCAAATGCAGAGAACTTGCCTACGAATTGGCACATCGAAATGACAACTGGTCAAGAAATGGAAGGGTAAGTGATATTGAACAGAATCTATATTTGAATGTAGGCATACAATACACCACACCCCAATTCTATTAATTTAACCAACCAGCACCTACTGCCACAGGACACCATTACCCACTTATCCCGAGGCAGCGCAGCTTACCCCGTCTGATGTACAAATGGTGTCCTGTGACAATGGGTGATGGTACTGGTCCAAGAGACCATTTTTTTTCATGGCCAAAAGCAAACGGACACCTGCTCAAAACATCTAATTCCAAAATCATGGGCATTAATATGGAGTTGGTCCCCCCTTAGCTGCTATAACAGCTTCCACTAGATGTTTGAACATTGTTGCTGTACTTGCTTCCATTCAGCCACAAGTGCATTACTGAGGTCGTGCACTGATGTTGGGAAAATTAACCTCTTGAAACTCTAGGGGCACAATTCTTATTTACAAAGACGGCCAAACCCAGACGACACTGCGCTGCCCTATGGGACTCACGGCCAGATGTGATTCAGCCTGGAAGTGAACCAGGGACTATAGTGATGCCTCTTGCACTGAGATACAGTGCCTTAGAACGCTGCGCCACTCGGAAGCACTCAAATAATCAAGTTTTCAGGATATAGAACTTTCAAAATACAGAAAGAGTCACAGTATGATGCGTATTTTGAAAACTTGATTGCTGAAATGGAAAACATTTTGGGACCGTATCAACAGTGGACTAATGAAACATATTTGAGTGTAATTTTCCTTTAACTCACTTCTCAATATAGCCCAAGTAACCTAGATATGTACAGGAAGTTTTACATTGTATTCAGATCTTATAACTTCAAAGGAAAAAAGTTACAAGGTTGAATGTGTTTATTTAAATGTCTTTGTTTGAACAGTCATATTTTGTTATTTAAGATACCTTGAACTGTTATCAAATAAACAGTAAAAAGACACAGTTCATGGTAAAAACTTTAGCATTTTTTAACAATACAGCACCTAGAACGTGTCATGAGTATGTAAGACATGGTTTAAAGTGCATGGAAGTACAAGTGGTATTTGGTTAGTGGTTATGGGATCAAAGTTCCACTAAAGGGAAGTTTTGTTGGGCAACACGGTGAGGATCTGGTTCTCTTATTCACTTTGTTGTCTTCTCCTCTGCTGTAGCCTTCTGTTCCTCTGTAGCCTTCTCCTCCACTGTAGCCTTCTCTTCCTCCGTAGCCTTCTCCTCCTCCGTAGCCTTCTCCTCCTCCGTAGCCTTCTCCTCCTCCGTAGCCTTCTCCTCCTCCGTAGCCTTCTCTTCCTCCGTAGCCGTCTCTTCCTCCGTAGCCTTCTCCTCCTCCGTAGCCTGCTTCTCCTCCATAATCTCCTCCATAATCTCCTCCTCCACCACCACCTTCTCCTCCACCACCTTCTTCTCCTCCTTGTCATCAGGGCACAGCTCTGAAATACGGAGAAAGTGTGAGGATATTCAGTGGCGACCCGTCATTCATGGCAGGTGGCACCCCACCTGTTTAGCAAAAAATTGTCTAATTGTTTTGCATGTTATTTGGGCATAATACGTGTCACACATCAGTTTGCAAACAATGTAAAAAATATATATAATTCAGTTCATAAAGCCGCATACAAACTTGTTAAGTAAGGCAGCTCCAAAATGCAGGTGTTTCAGCCTTGCTCAGTACTTTCGGTGGTGGGGCATCCAGCGGAATATACGGAGCGCAAGGTTTGGTAATGTAATCTATTTTCGCCGTGATTGGCTCAGTGTTCTGTCACTCATGAGGACGCTACGTCGCCGCAACATCTACAGGGAGAGCTCTAAAATTCAAGCCCCTTGAGTGGTGCCATAAAGTTACATTAGAAGTGCCCTTCCAAGAAGGCTCCAGATCATTGGCCACAGATCAACTGACATCAAATCACGTTATATCTGCCGTAGCTTTATTGGACTGAAGTCTAGATTTAAGGATCTCTTTTCCAAGCTTAAAAGGATAAACATTCAACACCATGGGTCAGAGAAGGTTGAATACATTGGCCATGCTATCAACCCTGACAATGGAATGGCCATTGCTTTCTCTGTCTGCACAATATACATTTAAAGTTTCACATTTTGTAGATTTTTTTACCATCTATAAAAGATAATAAAAAGATGAGGAGCAAAGAGAACCCCTGACCTGTTTTTCCATCGTAGGTCTGGTGTTTCTCTGGGAAGTTCAGACACTCTGCCTGTTTCTTATAGGTGTCCAGGTATGTGTGATCCATTTTCCCTGTCCTTGCTGAGAGAGGGAGAGCGAGAGAGAGGCTGGTGAGCTGACCTACAGTACTGCTGGTGTAATCTTTAAGGGCTGGTAACAGACAACAAAAGGCTCAACTTCCATTAAGTCTTTCAAAGCATTGAATATATCTCGCTGGTTCTGAAATAATGACTGATCCCTTTGACAGAAAGAGAGCATTTTAACACCTTATCGATGTAGGGTCAACTCCAGGCTTTCACAATGCTTTGTCTGGAGTATAGCGTGCCTAAACTGCTACTATTTATCAATGTCAATAAGTGGGGTTAGCCTGATCCCAGATCTGTATGTGCTTAAGCCAACTCCTCTGACCATCGTTGTCATGCCATACATTTGTCATGACACTGAACCAGCAGTTAGGAATTGGTTAAAGCACATCCAGATGGGTCCGACAATTTGGGGGATGGATTTCCTCAAATCAATTGAGAATTGATCGGACTTACTGAACAGGAGCAGGTATCTGCCAGTGACCTCTCCATTACGAGATGTGTCTGACCAAAGCAGGCAGTCAGGACAGGTCTCCAGGTACTGGCCTTTGTGTTCAGACAAATGAACTGTGGATCCACAAAATAAAATAAATGCCTTATCCATTATGATTAGGACATTTGGTAACACTTTTTTTTTCTGACCTGCTTCAGCTGTTACAGTACACAAATTCAACACACTTGGTAATTACCTTGTACCAAATGGCAGGTTACTTTTTGGTGCTTGTTTCAGTGAATACCAAAGAAAATGTAATTATTATTACTATTGCTACATGATTACCATGTAATTTCCAAGTAAAAAATACCAGACTATAAAATACAGTAACAGTACATTTGATTTATTATTGATCTTTACAGGCATACGATGACATACAGTGAAGACATAACATGGCAATATACACATTAATAGTTAAGTGGATAAAGGCCCTCTCTTATTGAGCAGCTAAATGTTTTCATCCCTCAGATGTAGAGCACTAGCCAGGTTGCCAGATTGTTTCTGCTTCAGCCAACTTGCTCCTTTGCCGATGTCCTATTTGGCATAACAACGCCAGGGGATGGTGTTGGCTAAAGCACAGACAGATATGGCAACCAGGCTAGTAGAGCACAGGTCACTTACTGTGTACTGTGGAAGTGGTGCCGGAGATGGTAGCATGTGTTGTACCCACGATGCATTTGCCATCACTGATGGACATTTAGAAAAACGGGTTAGCATGTTGTATGATTCATTGCTTAGGTGCCAATTTGAAACATTGTCTTTTCAGAGAAAAGTAAAATTAAATGTCTACCATTCCTGATATTTAATAAAGCCCTTTCCAAACTACTATGACATTCACTAAAGTCTGCATTCATATCCACAATATAGCCAGACTTACATGCGGTCTCCCCATCTTAGGGTGACTACTTTATGGTCCGATGTAGCCGACAGGTCTATCCAGGAGCTTTTCAGAGTCCCCAAAGCATTTTGGAAGAATAAATGATCTGCAGACCCCATCACATACACCCATTTGCCATAGAGCTGCCAGTCACAGACAAGGAAAAACACATGAGTTTCATACCATCTAATTGCCTCATCCTATACCAATATGGACCATTTTGAAGTTGGAAGAAACACAAGGGTAGTATAGTAAAAATAAAATGTGTAGGTGTTATGGATTAACATCCCTTGCCTTATCATGGATGTACAGTTATCTATCCAATAGAAGACACAATGTTTTCTTTAATGGAAGCCTTTCTAATGCAAAATCGGTTGAGTGTGGAGTACCACAGGGCAGCCGGCTTGGACCATTTATTGTTTTTGGTGTTTACTAATGACTTTCCTTGAATAAAGCCTATGTGTCTATGTACTCTGACGACTCAACAGTATACACGTCGGCTGCAACAGTAAAATAACTTAAGTTTAAGGTAACTAGCAATAAGCTGGTGCTAAACATCTCAAACTAAAAGCATCATTTTTGGGACAAATCACTCTCAACCCTAATCCTCATCTGGATCTATTATTGAATGTGGCTATTGAGCAAGTTGAGGAGACAACTGCTGGGTGTCAACCTAGATGGCAAGCTTTGATGGTCAAAACATAATTATGACTTAACGGTTACTAAAATGGGATGAGGTCTGTCTATGATAAGGCATTGCTCTGCTTTCTCTATCTCAGTCAACCAGACCCTAGTTTTGTCACACCTCCACTACTGTCCAGTTGTGGTCAGGTGCAGCAAAGAAGGAATTAGGCAAATTGCAGTTGGTGCAAAACAGAGCAGCATGTATTGCACTTTGATGTACACGGAGTACGAATTACATGCATGTCAATCTCTCCTGGCTCTAAATTGAGGAGAGATTGACTGCATCACTATTGGTCTTTGTGTGAGGTGTTGAAGGTACCAAACTGTCTGTTGAAGCAGTTGGCACACAGTTCAGACACTCATAGGTACAACACAAGACATCCAACCAGAGGTCTCTTCACAGTCCCCAGGTCCAGAACAGAGGCTGGGTGAGACACAGTATTAAAAGAGCCATGACTACATGGAACTCTGCCACAGCAGGTAACTCAAGCTAGCAATAAAAACAGACTCAAAGAACAGATAACAGAACACCTTACAGCACGACGGGAACTGTGAAAAGACAGACATTTATATGCATTTTGTATTGTATTTTGCATTATGTATGTGATACGTGATTGGGATATGACTGTGGTATGTACTTGTCTCACCATCTTAATATGAATGA
This sequence comes from Oncorhynchus masou masou, assembly GCF_036934945.1. Taxonomy (NCBI): domain Eukaryota; kingdom Metazoa; phylum Chordata; class Actinopteri; order Salmoniformes; family Salmonidae; genus Oncorhynchus; species Oncorhynchus masou. Next base: position 34,654,807 of record NC_088212.1, read on the forward strand.
ATTAGCTGTGGGTTGCTCTGGATGGGAGCGTCTGCTGAATGGTTCAATTGTAATGTAAATGTGCTATATATTGTTTATTTTATTTGTATTTCCTGTTTTGGAAAACCCAGGAAGAGTAAATTGCAGATCCTAATAAATACTTCACAGCATCTGTCACTGTCCATAGTAGGTTAGCCGGATAGGGAGTAGAGTGTCCTCTGAGACGTATTCATTAGGTCCAAAATATATTTAGTATTATGATCACAACTTACCTCGGTATGGTCCTCCAGTACCAGGGGTTTGACCAGTTCTTTACAGTCCGGTGCAGATGCAGCACTCAGAGAGGCAAGAGCCAGGAGAGCTACAACCAGCTGAACAGCCATAGAGAGAGGTAGAGAGAGATGGAGCAGAGACACTGAGGACGATCGTAACGTACAGATAGAGCAGAACACCTCTACTGCTGGGGCATATGCCTCCTGGAGGCTTAGACAAAAACACTGTTGCATAAGGGGCAATGTGGAGGCGGAAGAGGGGAGGCTTTCAACATGCTTCAATGCTTGAATGGGTAAATGGAGGGCTAAATCAGCATTCATTTCCAGACTTGTCTTATATAACTCTGAATGGATGTCCCCTCCCTGACTGAGGAGACACCATCTATTAGCTAGGGACCAGAGCACTCTAAATAGAAGCTTCTGTTTGGGACTATTGTCCTTGAATGAATTCAAACGGACAGCCTGGATACCAACTAAATGATAACATCCACATTATGGTGAAAAGGGCCTCAATTGTTTTTGTTTGAAGGAAATTTTGTTATATGTAGCAACAAGCTAAATAATTACTTAAATGATCAATAGCATGTACATTGTGTCTGGTTTGGAATGGGACTACAGTAAAAACAATGTTGCAGGATGAAGAGGGATGCAGCCCTTGGTTTGGTTTCTGTGCACATGAGGGGTTCTTACACTTTCTCTTGAGTTACCTGGCAACCAACTGCCTTGGTCCCAAAACAAAAGAGCTTCTCTTTTAAATGTTTTGTTGTGCCCTAGCTTTGTCACATTTTTATGCCAAATGAGACAAATGTGCTGACCACTAGGAACCAATAAACTAATTCAGGGTGAGGGCTACATGGAAACTTTGAATAAAATACTGAAACCGGTAGCAAGTAAAAAGATATCTATTTAAGACTTGAATTAATTGTAGAACTTTTTAAAAGCAAAATTACATACAGTAACAATGTTTGTTTAGTAGTAATAATAAGTATCAAGCAACTAAATGCATTGTACAGTAAAATAATTGAATATACTGTAACACAATTCAACATGTTAAGAGGGTTAGAACAGTCCCAGTGATGGGTCATTCTGTTGATTAGGTGGCTTAGACTTAAGCCTGTTGTCTGTCATTTCCTTTACTCATCAGGACACAGATCTGAAACAGAAAGAGAGAAGATATTTACAGGAGTGAATGCTCTCCCAGTACGAAATAACTAATTCCATTTTAAGAGAGTTATGTGTCATTAGATGGTAAAAGGTGTGAGATGGACATTAACTGTATCATACCCAGGTCCCCAAAGTCGTATTGGATGAGGAAATTGAGACACTGCATGTTTCTTAAAGGTCTCCAGTTATGAGGCTTCTAATCTCCTCCTAGTCCTCGCTGAGAGAAAGAGAGGGTGGGTTAACTGATCTATCAGTCTTTTTTTGTGTCTGACTGGAGAGATTGATGGTGGGATTGGTACGGGTGATGATACTATAAAAACACGGACAAAGCAAATTACTTTAATCATTTGACTTACTGAATAGAACGATGTATCTGCTTCTGGTCTCTCCCTCAGAGGTCGACACGACAGTAGAGTCTGGTCACAGGAGGCAGTCACGGCAGGTTTCAGGGTGCTTACCATCATGGTCAAATCAAAGTTTGTCACGTGCGCTGAACAGGTGTACACCTTACAGTGAAATGCTTACTTACCGGCCCTAACCAACAGTGTAATTAAGTAAAAAATAGTTATTAAGTGAACAATAGATAACACTAATTGAGGTAGTATGTATATGTAGGTATGGTTAAAGTGACTATGCAAATATGATAAACAGAGTAGCAGCAGGGTTTGGGGGGGCAGGACAATGCAAATAGTCCGGGTAGCCATTTGATTACTTGTTCAGGAGTCTTATGGCTTGGGGGGAAAAAATGTTGAGAAGTCTTTTGGTCCTAGACTTGGTGTTCCGGTACCGCTTGCCATGCGGTAGTAGAGAGAACATTCTATGACTGGGGGTGGCTGGGGTCGTTGACCATTTTTTGGGCCTTCCTCTGATACCGCCTGGTGTAGAGGTCCTGGATGGCAGGCAGCTTAGCCCCAGTGATGTACTAGGCCGTACGCACTACCCTCTGTAGTGCCTTGCGGTCGGAGGCCGAGCAGTTGCCGTACCAGGCAGTGATGCAACCAGTCAGGATGCTCTCGATGTTGCCGCTGTAGAACCTTTTGAGGATCTGAGGACCCATGCCAAATTTTTTACATTTCCTGAGGGGGAACTGGCTTTGTCGTGCCCTCTTCACAACTGTCTTGGTGTGTTTGTACCATTCTAGTTTGTTGGTGATGTGGACACCAAGGAATTTGAAGCTCTCAACCTGCTCCTCTACAGCCCCTTCGATGAGAATGGGTCCTCGGTCCTCCTTTTCCTGTAGTTCAATCATCTCCTTAATCTTGATTATGTTGAGGGATAGGCTGTTATTCTGGCATTACCTGGCCAAGTCTCTGACCTCCTCCCTATAGGCTGTCTCGTCGTTGTCAGTGATCAAGCCTACCACTGTTGTGTCGTCGGAAAACTTAATGATAGTGTTGGAGTCATGCTTGGTCATGCAGTCATGGGTGAAAAGGGAGTACAGGAGGGGACTGAGCACACACCCCTGAGGGGCCCCCGTGTTGAGGATTAGCGTGGCGGATGTGTTGCAACCTAACCTCACAACTTGGGGGCAGCCCGTTAGGAAGTCCAGGATCCAGTTGCAGAGGGAAGTGTGTAGTCTTGGGATCCTTAGCTTAGTGATGAGCTTTGAGGGTACTATGGGGTTGAACGCTGGTTGAACGCTGAATAGCATTCTCATGTAGGTGTTCCTTTTGTCCAGATGGGAAAGGGCAGTGTGGAGTGCAATAGAGATTGCATCATCTGTGGATCTGTTTGGGCGGTATGCAAATTGGAGTGGGTCTAGGGTTTCTGGGATAATGGTGTTAATGTGAGCCATTACCAGCCTTTCAAAGCAATTCATGGCTACCGACAAGAGTACTACGGGTCTGTAGTCATTTAGGCAGGTTGTCTTAGTGTTCATGGGCACACGGACTGGTGGTCTGCTTGAAACATGTTGGTATTACAGATTCAATCAGGGATATGTTGTGAACGTTGACTTGTTTAAAGGTCTTACTCACGTTGGCTACGGAGAGTGTGATAACAGTGGTCCGGAACAGCTGATGCTCTCATGCATGCCTTAGTGTTGCTTACCTCGATGCGATTTAATCGTCTGGTAGGCTCATGTCACTGGGCAGCTCGTGGCTGTGCTTCCCTGAGTAGTCTGTAATAGTTTGAAACCTCTGCCACATAAGACGTGCGTCGGAGCCGGTGTAGTACGATTCAATCTTAGCCCTGTATTGACGCTTTGCCTGTTTGATGGTTCGTTGGCGGGCATAGCAGGATTTCTTATAAGCTTCTGGGTTAGAGTCCTGCACCTTGAAAATGGCAGCTCTACCCTTTAGCTCAGTGTGAATGTTGTCTGTAATCCATGGCTTCTGGTTGGGGTATGTTCGTACAGTCACTGTGGGGACGACATCCTCGATGCACTTATTGATAAAGCCAGTGACTGATGTCATGTACTCAATGCCATCGGAAGAATCCCGGAACATGTTCCAGTCTGTGCTGACAAAACAGTAGTTTTGCATCTGCTTCATCTGACAACTTTTTTTATAGACCGAGCCACTGGTGCTTCCTGCTTTAATTTTTGCATGTAAGCAGGAATCAGGAGGATAGAATTGTGGTCAGATTTACCAAATGGAGTGCAAGGGAGAGCTTTGTATGTGGAGTACAGGTGATTTAATATTTTCTTCCCTCTGGTTGCACATCAACATGTTGATAGAAATTAGGTAAAACTGATGTTTCCCTGCATTAAAATCCCCCGGCCACTAGGAGTGACGCCTCTGGGTGAGCGGTTTCCTGATACAGCTGATTGAGCAAGGTCTTAGTGCCAGCATCTGTCTGTGCTGGTAAATTAACAGCCACGAAAAGTGTGGATAAAAACTCTCTTGGCAAATAGTGTGGTCTACAGTTTATCATAACTTACTCTCTTCAGGCGAGGAAAATCTAGAGACTTTCTTAGATTTCGTGCACCAGCCGTTGTTTACAAATATGCACAGACCCGCCCCCCCTTCGTCTTACCGGAGTGTGCTGTTCTATCTTGCCGGTGCAGAGTGTCCTGCTAGCTGAATATCCATGTCATCATTCAGACACTATTCCGTGAAACATAAGATGTTACAGTTTCTGATGTCCCGTTGGTAGGATATTCGTGATCGTACCTCGTCTAATTTATTGTCCACTGATTGCACGTTGGCAAGTAATATTGACGGCAAAGGCAGCTTTCCCACTCACCATCTGCAGATCCTTACGAGGCACCCCGCTCGGTGTCCTCTGTACCTGTGTCTCTTTCTCTTGCCAATGACGGGGATGTTGGCATTGTCGGGTGTTTGAAGTAAATCCTGTGCGTCCTGCTTGTTGAAGAAAACATCTTTGTCTAATCCGAGATGAGAGATCTCTGTCCTGATATCCAGAAGCTCTTTTTTTGCTGTAAGATACGGTGGCAGAAACATTATGTACAAAATAAGTTACAAGTAACGTGAATAAAAACACAATAGCACAATGGGTTAGGCGCTGCTGCCATTTCTTCCGGCGTCATTGAGTAAGTATTGAAATGAACTATAAGGTCTAGTCAAGATGTATAGGTAGTGTACATGGTCGCAGGGTATTCCAGAAAAGAAAAAGGAGTAGAGAGCAACACATTTACACTGCAGTATTATGTACACATCTATTCATTTGCAGTCGAATACAAAGCCCTCCTTTGCCGCTACTCCCTGACTATAGGCAGGAATTAAAACAGGAAGCACCCGTGGCAAGGTCTGGATGAGAATAAACAGACCACCTGAGGCAAAGAGACAGTACAGGGACAAAGAGGGGTCACAACATGAGACGCATAACCTCTCCCTTAACATCAACAAAAGGAGCTGATTGTGGACTACAGGATACCAAGGGAACATGCCCCCATCCTCATCTACAGGGCCGCAGTATATACGGTCAAAAGTTCCACTGCATACACTTCACTGAGGACCTGAAATGGTCTCATCACACCGACACCGTGGTGAAGGTGAAACCTCTACAAGCTCAGGTGCCTGAAGAAATTTGGCATGGCCCCTAAGACCCTCAAAGTTCTACAGAAGCACCGTTGAGTGCATTCTGTTGGGCTGCATCACCGTCAAGTACGGCAACTGCACTGCCCTCAACTGCATGGCTCTCCAGAGGTGGTGCTGTCAGCCCAACGCATCATCGGGGACACGCTATCTGCCCTCCAGAACTCTGTATCAAAGGAAGGCCAAGAAGATCATTTAACTTCGTAAATGTAATTGAAAATGTGATACGCATATATATATATATATATCACTCCTGTGTTCCAATGGCACGTTGTGTTAGGTAATCCAAGTTTATAATTTTAGAAGGCTAATTGATCATTAGAAAACCCTTTTGCAATTATGCTAGCACAGCTGAAAACTTGTGGTGCTGATTAAAGAAGCAATAAAACTGGCCTTCTTTAGACTAGTCGAGTATTTGGAGCATCAGCATTTGTGGGTTCGGTTACAGGATCAAAATGGACAGAAACAAAGCACTTTCTTCTAAAACTTGTCAGTCTGTTCTTGTTCTGGGAAATGAAGGCTATTCCATGTGAGAAATAGCCAAGAAACTGAAGATCTCGTAAAATGCTGTGTACTACTGTCTCTAACCAGAATAGAAAGAGTGGGAGGCCCCGAGTAGAGTGTCTAGTTTGGCATGGCACCTTGAGAAACAGACGTCTCACAAGTCCTCAACTGGCAGCTTCATTAAATAGTACCTGCAAAACCAGTCTCAACGTCAACAGTGAAGAGGCGACTCCAGGATGCTGGACTTCTTGGCAGAGTTGCAAAGAAAAAGCCATATCTCAGACTGGCCAATACAAAGAAAAGATTAAGATGGTCAAAAGAATACAGATGCTGGATGGACAGAGGAAGGCCAGCATCCCGGAGTCACCTCTTCACTGTTGATGTTGAGACTGGTGTTTTGCAGGTACTATTTAATGAAGCTGCCAGTTGAGGACTTGAGGCGTCTTTTCAGCCATACCTGTTGCTGACAGGTGTATAAAATCTTAGCTGTGAAGTGGTAGGCCACACAAGCTCACAGAATGGGACCGCCAAGTGCTAAAGCGCATAGCAAGTAAAAATCGTCTGTCCTCGGTTGCAACATTCACTACCGAGTTTCAAACTGCATCTGGAAGCAATGTCAGCATAATAACTGTTTGTTGGGAGCTTCATGAAATGGGATTCCATGGCTGAGCAGCAACACACAAGCCTAAGATCACCATGCGCAATGCCAAGCGTCGGCTGGAGTGGTGTAAAACTCACCGCCATTAGACTCCGGAGCAGTGGAAACGCTTCACCATTTGGTAGTCCGACTGCCAAACCCAGATTTGTCCAATGCCAGGAGAACTCTACCTGCTCGAATGCACAGTGGCAACTGTAAAGTTTGTCGGAGTAGGAATAATGGTCTGGGGCTGTTTTTCATGGTTCGGGCTCGGCCCCTTAGTTCCACTAAAGGTTAATCTTTACGCTACAGCATAAATTACATTCTAGACGAATCTGCGCTTCCAAATTTGTGGCAATAGTTTGGGGAAGGCCCTTTCCTGTTTCAGCATGACAATGCCCTGTGCACAAAGTGAGGTCCTTACAGAAATGGTTTGTCAAGATCTGTGTGGAAGAACTTGACTGGCCTGCACAGAGTCCTGACCTCAACCCCATCAAACAACTTCGGGATTAATTGGAATGCCGACTGTGAGCCAGGCCTAATCGCCCAACATCACTAATGTTCTTGTGGTTGAATGGAAGCAAGTCCTTGCAGCAATGTTCCAACATCTAGTGGAAAGCTTTCCAGAAGAGTGGAGGCTGTTATATCAGCAAAGGGGGGGGGACCAACTCCATATTAATACCCATGATTTTGGAATGAGATGTTTGACAAGCAGTTGTCCACAGTGTATATCAGTGTAGTTACGTACATAAAGAGATTCTCCAATAATTTTTAGCCAGTAGTTCTTAAAGTGGTCCCTGGAAATTGTGTACTAGGTCACATACAGTGGGGCAAAAAAGTATTTAGTCAGCCACCAATTGTGCAAGTTCTCCAACTTAAAAAGATGAGGCCTGTAATTTTTATCATAGGTACACTTCAACTATGACAGACAAAATGAAAAATGAAAATCACATTGTAGGATTTTTAATGAATTTATTTGCATATTATGGTGGGAAATAAGTATTTGGTCACCTACAAACAAGCAAGATTTCTGGCTCTCACAGACCTGTAACTTCTTCTTTAAGAGGCTCCTCTGTCTTCCACTCATTACCTGTATTAATGGCACCTGTTTGAACTTGTTATCAGTATAAAAGACACCTGTCCACATCCTCAAACAGTCACACTCCAAACTCCACTATGGTCAAGACCAAAGAGCTGTCAAAGGACACCAGAAACAAAATTGTAGACCTGCACCAGGCTGGGAAGACTGAATCTGCAATAGGTAAGCAGCTTGGTTTGAAGAAATCAACTGTGGGAGCAATTATTAGGAAATGGAAGACATACAAGTGTTACGGATACAAGTATCCTGTGTGTGTGTATCCTGTGTGTGTGTGTTTCTTTTCTCTCCTTCTCCCCTCACAGGTGAAAATCATCACTCCCCAATCAGTCATCAATCAGAAGACACACCTCCTCCTGTTTCCTACCCAATCACCGTAACTTTCCCTTTGTTTAAAAACCCTGTCAGTTGTTTGCTGTGGAGCTCAATCTCTCTGTAAATGCCATGTCTGTAGGTCTCTCTGTATTGACCTGTCTTTTTGTTTGAGCACCTCCATATCACTTTGTCCTCACCTGTGAGTATTGTTTTTAGTTATGGTATTTGTTTGTTTGCTGGTGGGAAAAGGGGGAACCAAGACAAGTCGCCCATGGGCATACACTACCTGTAGGTAAACTTTGTTAAATACACTAGTTAGAACTGGGCGGACCACCCACTGTATTTTTGGTTAGTTAGTTAGTTAGCTGTTGTTAAAGTAGGCTAGTCTAGCTTAGGGGTGTTTTTGAATACTTATTGTTTCTTTCCTTGGGTCCAGCTCAGCCCCTTTTCCTGCTCCCCCCATTACCGTGTGTTTATTAATAAACCCTGAGTTTGACGGTAGATTTCCGTTCTCGTAGTTATTTCGTTCTAATTTTTACTTTGTCACTATTAGAATTTGTATGAGTTATGTTACAGGTCTCGTTACCATCTCCCCTAGACTGTCGGGCCAAAAGGGATTCGTAACACAAGACCACTGATAATCTCCCTCGATCTGGGGCTCCACGCAAGATCTCACCCCGTGGGGTCAAAATGATCTCAAGAACGGTGAGCAAAAATCCCAGAACCACACGGGGGGACCTAGTGAATGACCTGCAGAGAGCTGGGACCAAAGTAACAAAGCCTACCATCAGTAGCACACTACGCCGTCAGGGACTCAAATCCTGCAGTACCAGACGTGCCACCCTGCTTAAGCCAGTACATGTCCAGGCCCGTCTGAAGTTTGCTAGAGAGCATTTGGATGATCCAGAAGAAGATTGGGAGAATGTCATATGGTAAGATGAAACCAAAATATAACTTTTTGGTAGAAACTCAACTCGTCGTGTTTGGAGGACAAAGAATGCTGAGTTGCATCCAAAGGACACCATACCTACTGTGAAGCATGGGGGTGGAAACATCATGCTTTGGGGCTGTTTTTCTGCAAAGGGACCAGGACGACTGATCTGTGTAAAGGAAAGAATGATTGGGGCCATGTATCGTGAGGTTGAGTGAAAACCTTACATCAGCAAGGGCATTGAAGATGAAATGTGGCTGGGTCTTTCAGCATGACAATGATCTCAAACACACCGCCCGGGCAACGAAGGAGTGGCTTCGTAAGAAGCATTTCAAGGTCCTGGAGTGTCCTAGCCAGTCTCCAGATCTCAACCCCATAGAACATCTTTGGAGGGAGTTGAAAGTCCATGTTGCCCAGCAACAGCCCCAAAACATCACTGCTCTAGAGGAGATCTGCATGGAGGAATGGGCCAAAATACCAGCAACAGTGTGTGAAAACCTTGAAGACTTATAGAAAACGTTTGACCTCTGTTATATACCCTTTGTTGGCAATGACAAAGTATTGAGAAACTTTTGTTATTGACCAAATACTTATTTTCCACCATAAATTGCAAATAAATTAATTAAAAATCCTACAATGTGATTTTCTGGATTTTGTTTTCTCATTGTCTGTCATAGTTGAAGTGTACCTATGATAAATTCTTTAAGTGGGATAACTTGCACAATTGGTGGCTGACTAAATACTTTTTTTGCCCCACTGTATGTGCAGATACAGTGGGGAGAACAAGTATTTGATACACTGCCGGTTTTCCTACTTACAAAGCATGTAGAGGTCTGTAATTTATATCATAGGTACAACTTCAACTGTGAGAGACGGAATCTTAAACAAAAATCCAGAAAAATCACATTGTATGATTAAGTAATTAATTTGCATTTTATTGCATCAGAACAGCAGAACTTAATATTTGGTACAGAAACCTTTGTTTGCAATCATCATACATTTCCTGTAGTTCCTGACCAGGTTTGCACACACTGCAGCGGGGATTTTGGCCCACTCCTGCATACAGAACTTCTCCAGATTCTTCAGGTATCGGGGCTGTCGCTGGACAATACGGACTTTCAGCTCCCTCCAAAGATTTTCTATTTGGATCAGGTCTGGAGACTGGCTAGGCCACTCCAGGACCTTGAGATGCTTCTTACGGAGCCACTCCTTAGTTGCCCTGGCTGTGTGTTTCGGGTCGTTGCCATGCTGGAAGACCCAGCCACGACCCATCTTCAATGCTCTTACTGAGGGAAGGGAGGTTGTTGGCCAAGATCTCGCGATACATGGCCCCATCCATCCTCCCCTCAATACGGTGCAGTTGTCCTGTCCCCTTTGCAGCAAAGCATCCCCAATGAATGATGTTTCCACCTCCATGCTTCACGGTTGGGATGGTATTCTTGGGGTTGTACTCATCCTTCTTTTTCCTCCAAACACAGCAAGTGGAGTTTAGACTAAAAAGCTCTATTTTTGTCTCATCAGACCACATGACCTTCTCCCATTCCTCCTCTGGATCATCCAGATGGTCATTGGCGAACTTCAGACGGCCCTGGACATGCGCTGGCTTGAGCAGGGGGACCTTGCGTGCGCTGCAGGATTTTAATCCATGACGGCGTAGTGTGTTACTAATGGTTTTCTTTGAGACTGTGGTCCCAGCTCTCTTCAGGTCATTGACCAGGTCCTGCTGTGTAGTTCTGGGCTGATTCCTCACCTTCCTAATGATCATTGATGCCCAACGAGGTGAGAGCTTGCATGGAGCCCCAGTCCAAGGGTGATTGACAGTCATCTTGAACTTCTTCCATTTTCTAATAATTGCGCCAACAGTTGTTGCCTTCTCACCAAGCTGCTTGCCTATTGTCCTGTAGCCCATCCCAGCCTTGTGCAGGTCTACAATTTTATCCCTGATGTCCTTACACAGCTCTCTGGTCTTGGCCATTGTGGAAAGGTTGGAGTCTGTTTGATTGAGTGTGTGGACAGGTGTCTTTTATAGAGGTAATGAGTTCAAACAGGTGCAGTTAATACAAGTAATGAGTGGCGAACAGGAGGGCTTCTTAAAGAAAAACTAACAGGTCTGTGAGAGCCGGAATTCTTACTGGTTGGTAGGTGATCAAATACTTGTCATGCAATAAAATGCAAATGAATTACTTTATTTATTACTATTTTTGTTTTAGATTCCGTCTCTCACAGTTGAAGTGTACCTATGATAAATTATGTAGAGGTCTGTAATTTTTAAGTAGGATAACCTGCAAAATCGGCAGTGTATCAAATACTTGTTCTCCTCACTGTATGTGCACGTCATTGCTCTCGCGCTCTGCTGTGTGTGCATGATGCCATGTGAGTGACAGCTGGTGCGAGGGGCTGAAGCTCATTGGCTGAACTTTAATTGGTAGGGGGCAGGCCCATGTGAGGGAAAATAGCACAGCACAGCTTCCTGAAAAAGTTGCTTTCAAACTTTGTGGCTAATTGAGGTAAGACAGTAATTTTGCATGTATGAACTACACAGACACATCCAGCCCAAAGCGGGAGGTTTAAAATATACTTAGTAGTCCCAAAGGCACAAGGCAGCACGCCAGTGCGCCCTTCTTGCTGAGAATTCATCAGATCAGGCCACACTCCAACTCATTCTCCATAGTTTTTCCTAAGTAAAACCACATCTCCATCCATGGCTAATTTAAGGAAGGGCCCATTTTAGCTAGCTATCGGAGGACAACACAACGAGATGCAACAATTTAAGTTTCTGTCAGGAACGTATGCTCTCATTGGGAGAATTGCCAAAGTTGAAGCTGGCGTCCCTTGACACTTTTTTTTTTGGTGTGCCAGGACCATTCAGTGTTTTGCCAATCAGCGTTGAGCTAATGCTCACTGGCTTCCCTTGCCTTCAATGCTACGGGCGGCAACAATGTCATACTCGTTTGGACCAGACAGTATCAGATAGACGGCCTACACTTAGAGACAGAGGGGCGCTGTTTCGGAAAATTATGAAACACTGAGGCAAAATGTATTCTTTTTTTATTGTTGTTTTTTGGTGGGGGAAGCCTGGCTTTCTTGGCATCCATGAATTGGGATCCAATTCACGCGAGTGATTTTATTTGTCCCCCTCCCCCAATATTTTGTTGGACAAAATGACTGTAAAAACACCAGAAAATCAGCTTCAAGTCATTTTAATTTTGAAAAAAATAAGTTCCAAAGTATTCCCACGCATTATAGAGAGATATGTGATCGTAAGCGAGGTTTAAAATGATTATTATTCAGGTCAATTTACAATTATGTTCCCGCCCCCTGACCATCCGCTCAAGAAAAAGAAAAACCTTCCTGTAGGTTTTTGCCCCAACCCTCATCTAGCGCACCGGATTCTTAATAATTAGTTGTTGAAAAGCTGAACCAGATCAGTTAACTGGGGTTGGAGTGAAAACCTACAGGAGGATAGCTCTCAAGGAACAGGGTTGATGATCCCTGCCCTAGGGAGTCTTGTCAGTGGGTGTGGTTTTCTGTAGCTTCCAGGGGTGGGGCAGGGGCTTTGTTTTTTACATGGTCGTCCAGCAGGCCCATCTGAGAATGAGAGAGGGAAAACATTAAAGTACACTGAACTAAAATATAAACATAACAATTTCAAAGATTTTACTGAATTACAGTTCATGAGGAAATCTGTCATTTGAAATAAATTAATTTGGAATACAGATATGTATCTGTTGGTACAGCTGTGGTGGTCATGAAATTGTCAGCTGGTGATTGTCAACCAAATAACTGTCATTCTCACAGCCTACAAGCCATTTCAAAAAGTCCATGTAATATAGCCTACACCTTTAGACCTTAAACAGGTCTAAAGGAGCATGATATGAAGAAAAGAAAAGCCTACTCTGAGTTGTCATGTTAGGTCCTGGTGTGGCTGTGGGTTACACTAGTTCATTTAGCAGACAAGACTTGCTTATAATTCCATGGCATTATTTTATAGTATGAAGAATAAAATAAATATTTTCAACCATTTGAGGGAGTGCGCACGAGGCTTATTCTATGTTGAGCGGCTAACAAGAAATACATTTTAAGTCAGTTTACATACACGTAGGTTGGAGTCATTAAACCTCAATTATTTTGTTGTAGACCTCCACAAGTCTGATTCATCCTTGGGAGCAATTTCCAAATGCCTGAAGGTACCACGTTCATCTGTACAAACAATAGTACGCAAGTATAAACACCATGGGACGACGCTGCCGTCATACCGCTCAGGAAGGAGACGCGTTCTGTCTCCTAGAGATGAACGTAATTTGATGCGAAAAGTGAAAATCAATCCCAGAACAACAGCAAAGGACCTTGTGAAGATGCTGGAGGAAACAAGTACAAAAGTATCTATATCCACAGTAAAATGAGTCCTATATCGACATAACCTGAAAGGCCACTCAGCAAGGAAGAAGGGTGCACTGTTCCAAAACCACCACAAAAAAGCCAGGCTACGGTTTGCAACTGCACATGGGGACAAAGATTGTACTTTTTGGAGAAATGTCCTCTGGTCTGATGAAACACAAATAGGACTGTTTGGCCATAATGACCATCGTTGTGTTTGGAGGAAAAAGGGGGAGGCTTGCAAGTCAAATCATTTGTTATATTTTTTATTAGCGGCCGTCACTCCGTTTTCTCCCGCAATTGCATAGCCTATAGAAAGGTAGCGCAACATGAGCTCTAATGAAGTGTTTGATTAGATTTTCAAACTCATTTGCATTGATGTCAGAGTGATTAGAGGGACAATAGAGTGCTGAGTACCAGGCAGTTAGCAAGTTTGGTAGGCTACTAATGACCAGTAGCAGCATCAGAGCTTGGAGAAGCCTAATTAACATGACTAAACGGTCATGTGGAATTTGACTGCCTTCATGACGGTAATACAGTCACCGTAACAGCCCTTGGTCACCAATACCTTAAAAAAGTAGGGAAGTGGATCAGAAAGGGATCACCCTTTGCATCATGCAACTCAACATCTTCGAGTTGATCAGGCTGTCGATTGTGGCCTGTGGAAAGTTGTCCCACATCTCTTCAATGGCTGTGCAAAGAAGGGAACTGGAACACACCGTCATACTTCGATCCAGAGCATCCCAATCATGCTCAATGGGTGACATGTCTGGTGAGTATGCAGGCCATGGAAGAACTGGGACAATTTCAGCTTCCGGGAATTGTATACCGATCCTTGCAAAATGGGGCCGTGCATTATCATGCTGAAACATGAGGTCATGGCGGCGGAGGAATGGCACGACAATGGGCCTCAGGATCTTATCACGGTATCACTGTGCATTAAAATAGCCATCAATAAAATGCAATTGTGTTCATTGTCCGTAGCTTATTCCTGCCCATACCATAACCTCACCACGATGCACTCACCCACACGACGCCATTCATGCTGTCTGCCAGGTACAGGATTAATCCGCGAAGAGCAGACTTCTCTAGCGTGCCAGTGGCCATCAAAGGTAAGCATTTGCCCACTGAAGTCGGTTACGACGTAGAACTGCAGTCAGGTCAAGAACCCGATGAGTACGACAAGCAAGCAGATGTGACGGTTTGTGCAAACCCACAATTTTATCAGCTGTCCGGGTGTCTGGTCTCAGATAATTCCACAGGTGAAGAAACTGGATGCAGAGGTTCTGAGCTGCCGTTGTTATACGAGGTTTGCGGTTGTGAAGCCGGTTGGACGTACTGCCAAATTCTATAAAACGACGGAGACGGCTTATGATAGAGAAATTAACATTGAATTCTCTAGAAACGGCTCTGGTGGATATTTCTGCTGTCAGTATGCCAATTGCATGCTCCCTCAACTTGAGACATCTGCGATGTGGTTTGTGTAATAATCATGCTGTTTAATCAGCTTGATATGGCCACACCTGTCAGGTGGATGGATTCTCACTAACAAGGATGTAAACAAATTTGTGCACAAAGTGTGAGAGAAACAAGATTTTGTGCGTTAAGGAAAATTGCTGGGATCTTTTAATTCAGGTCATGAATTAGGACTCCTACATGTTGCGTTTATATTTTTGTTAAGTGTATAAAAAAAACGTGCAGTTTCCCGGAAACAGATTAAGTCTAGTCCTGGACTAAAAAGCACTTTAACAAATGTGCTTTATTCTCTGTCCGGTAAACCACCCCTTTAAGTTTACATTTATTTTAATGTATTTTCAAATTAAATAAGCAGTAGTGCAGCATGCGATGAGAAAAGGAATTACCAACGCTAACTATTGTCCAATTCAGATATTGATCAAAATACTTATGTTGAGGGTATCCTATATGCTGCGTTTAAAAAAAGAAGAGAAATTGACACTTTCTGCATCTACTTTACATCTGTGGAGTCAACAAGCTTGTGACAAGTGTGTTTGACTTGATGTGTTGACTTGCCTCCCGGGGTTTGTAGACTCCTAGTTGGAGGCGACAGCAGATGACGTCCACCAAGAAGCCCACCATTCCATGGATCATACCTGTATGGAGAGGACAGAGAGAAGTCTTAAGGCTTCAGTTCGGCTGGCGCCTAGACGAATTTGAACGAGTGCACTTGCATACTCCCTTAATGCATTCACTTGAAAAACAAGTAGAAAATTGGCAATAGTACTGTTTTTCCATTTTGAGACGCCGCAGCCAGCATTTGCTCAAAAGAGTCCGAATTAATCTAAAAGTAGAAAATTGGCAATAGTACTGTTTTTCCATTTTGAGACGCCGCAGCCAGCATTTGCTCAAAAGAGTCCGAATTAATCTAAGCTAACGCAAATCTCATTAATTTTGGCGTTTTTGCATAGATGTTAGTTGCTCAATTTCACATCCAAGATGTTTGGTGCAGTATTCCTCAAAAAAAGAATGTACATGGAAACGAGTCGTCTCTTGTTGAATGACAGACTTTATTGAAGAATCCCTACTTTCGACCATTCACCGACAAAGGGGCGTAGACTTCGGCTTGTCTGGAGAAAAATTGTTTGGAGCGATAGCCCCCCCCCCCCAAAAGCATTTCCCGAAGTCCAAAACAAACAAAGTTGTGATAATATACAGTACCAGTCAAAAGCTGACACACCTACTCATTCAAGGGTTTCTTTTTTAAAACTATTTTCTACATTGTAGAATAATAGTGAAGACATCAAAACTATGGAATCATGCTGAAACCCATAAAGTGTTAAACAAATAAATTATTTTAAATTCTTCAAAGAAGCCACCTTTTGCCTTGAGCTTTGCACACTCTTGGCATTCTGTCAACTAGTTTCATGAGGAATGCTTTTCCAACAGTCTTAAAGGAGTTCCCACATATGCTGAACACTTGTTGGCTACTTTTCCTTCACTCTGCGGTCCAAAATCATTCCAAACCATCTCAATTGGATTGAGGTTGGGTGATTGTGGAGGCCAGGTCATCTAATGCAGCACTCCACCACTCTCCTTCTTGGTCAAAAAGCCCATACACAAAGCCTGGAGGTGTGTTGGGTCATTGTCTTGTTGAAAAACAAATGATAGTCCCACTAAGCGCAAATTAGATGTGATGACGTATTGCGGCAGAATGTTGTGGTAGATTTATGGATATAAATGGCATATTATTGAAAAAAAACAAATGTACTGTGTAACATGTCCTATTACTGTCATCTGATGAAGATTTTCAAAAGGTTAGTAAATTATTTCTCTCTTAATCCTGCGTTTGTGATTGTATCTTTTGTTCGGCCCAAGCAAGTCTCTTCTTATTATTGGTGTCCTTTAGTAGTGGTTTCTTTGCGGCAATTAGACCATGAAGGCCTGATTCAGGCAGTCACCTCTGAATAGTTGATGTCTTACTTGAAATCCGAAGCATTTATTTTAGGCTGCAAGCTGAGGTGCAGTTAACTAATGAACTTAACCTCTGCAGCAGAGGTAACTCTGGGTCTTCCATTCCTGTGGCGGTCCTCATGAGACAGTTTCATCATAACGCTTGATGGTTTTTGCGACTGCACTTGAAGAAACATTCAAAGTCCTTGAACATTTCCAGATTGAATGACCATGTCTTAAAGGAATGATGGATTGTCGTTTCTCTTAGCTTATTTGAGCTGTTCTTGACATAATATGGACTTGGTCTTTTACAAAATAGGGCTATCTTCTGTATACCACCGCTACCTTGTCACAACACAACTGATTGGCTCAAACACATTAAGGAAAGAAATCCCACAAATGTACTTTTAACAAGGCACACATGTTAATTGAAATGCATTCCAGGTGACTACCTCATGAAGCTGGTTGAGAGAATGCAAAGCTGTCATCAAGGCAACGGGATGCTACTTTGAAGAATCTCAAATATAAAATATTTTGATTTGTTTAACACTTTTTTGGTTACTACATGATTTCATAGTTTTGATGTCTTCACTATATGCTACAATGTAGAAAATAGTCAACATAATGAGCAGGTGTGTCCAAACCTTTGACTGGTACTGTATGCGCTAACTCTCCCGAACTGTTTAGGCTGGGAAGCATGCAGACGCCTTTAGACGTCACAAAATGATAAGTATGATTTTTACAACTAGTGTTCTGTGATTATTTTTGTCTAAAGTGCTTTGGATAGGTGTGGGTCTTGTTAGGTGTGTAGTAGATCAGGGTCGTGTTCATTAGGCACTGAACATCAGAAAACAGACAAACAGGAAGGGAGTACCTGGACCTTTTCCATTGCACAACATTTTTTGACGATGTGCCCTAATGATAATGACCCAGGTGGACATACTTGGGGTGTTTTCCCTAGGAAGCAAACGGGACAAAATAGAGAGGGACTAACCTGAACTTGTCCAATAAAGACATGTTTTTGTTGCAAAACATTTTGCAACATTACACACGACTGAATACACCCCTGTACACTTGTTGCCAGCTGTGTGTGGGTACCTGTGGTGGAGAAAATGCCTCCGATGATGCCACAAAGCCTGACGAGGAACCTCCACAGGGGCATGTGCTGCTCTGTGACTTTCACCATCAACGAGCTGATGTCATACTTCATAAAGATCCCAGATACTCCGTGGCTGCCCACCGCGTGGTTGATCACCCGCTCCTACACAAACAGGGTGAAACGTTGGCGATACACCCACACCTTCAGTTCATCCACACACACAGCATAGACCTTGTACACTCAAATAAACACACATCCTGGACCTACCCTTTCGGTGACAGAGTACTGGTTTGTGTCTGCTGAGATCTGGTAGGTGTTCAGTTTGGTGGGCACTATGGTGATGAAGTACTGAAACATCTGATTATCTGACGAGGATCAAAGGAAAACAGCCCATACATGAATATATATTCTTTAATGAAGGATGAAATTAACAGTTACAATTCCTATACAATGTCTTCATAACATGTTGAGGCAGACAAACGACTTCCCCAAAAAACCCATGACTTATCTGTGCATTTAGGAAGCCTGTCATGTAGCCTGTTTGATGTGACGTGATAAAGCCTTGGGTTTAAATACTATTTGAAATATTTCCAATGCTTTGATAATTGACTGGAATGCCAGGTGTGTGGGGACTGCACTTTTGGAACTTTTCTATTGAGCTTGCCTGTTACAATGGAAACAATCAAGAATGGCGTCAGTATTTGAATTATTTTGAATGATATATGTACCCAGGACTTACGGTCAGTGCAGACTTTCTCTGTCCCGTCCAGAGGGTTGATGATCCCTGGGATCTCCTCTCCGAACGACAGGTGGTCGATGCGATGGGAGAAGTTGTACGCTGTAATCAACAACAAATCAGAACAATCATTAACTCCTGGTCTATGGATATCGTCAGGTTTAAATGTGTTAACTCAATTGAAGACATCACATAGTTCCATCATAACTTACATTTGTTTAGGATGTTTTTATGTATCATGTACGGGAGTTAAACTCTAAACAAAGAAACTTACTATCGTGGCTGACGAGGGCCGCTAGATGGGCGTGGCCTCTAGGATGTGGGATAGCCCTGTATGTGAGTTGAAAAGGTCAAGCTTGCGGAGACTCCTCCCACATAGGGCATGATAACTCATTCATTAGGCACCCAACGGAGAAAACAGACAAACAGGGAGGGACAACCTGGGAACACTCATTGTGTTCATTAGGGCACACTAGCTAGAAGTTAGTTGTAGAGAGAGGAGCAGTGACCTACTTGCCCACAGTGATGTGGAAGTTGCCAGCCACCTTGTTGACATAAAGATGGCCGTGTATCCTGCAGGCCGCAGGCGACTGGGAGGGGCTGTCCTCTCTCGAAGGAGAATAGAGGGAGGAGAGTCACTTCAATAACATAACCGTAATCATTCAATACTGTTGATCAATTACTTCAATACCTAACTTCACTCAAACACACACACTCACAGCAAAGCTGTATTATTTTTTCCAGACCTGGGAGGAAGGGCGGTGGGGGATCCTTTCAGGACTGTCTTGAAGATCACATCCTGCAGCGAGTGTTCCTCCCTAAGGCGGTCCTGGATCATCAGCAGAGTTCTGGGGGAGGAAAGGGAGATGAGTGAGCAAAGGGAAAGGTTAAACACGGGAGTGTTGTAGAGGGGAGTCACTATATAGGAGTGAAGTTATAACAGATGGTCAATGGATAGCCTTCACTCCACCATACTGTCTTTACTTTATTAGGTTTATTTGACAGATATTATGCATCATGATTAAAATGTGCCACATGTAGCCAACCATCTCATCTTTTGCTTCACTGTATGCAACATTATCATTTTAGTTGTGCATGTGCAGATGCATTCAGGTGGTGCATTTTTATAATGTCAGGAGACATATCTTGTGGCTGATATATCTTACCTGTGCCACAGCCTTTGCTGAGGAGAGAGGTCAAAGGTGACCTGCAAGGTGACCATGGGAAAAAATATTAAGAAAGGGCATTGTCACTGGAAAGATATTATGATGAAATTTATAGAACCCTGAATTCTCACTGCACTTGCATCTTGTCATTGTCAGGTTGTCATTGTGTCTTTACTGTTCTTAACTGACTGGCCTGGTTAGGCTGCTATAGCAGGTACCAGACAGAGTCATACTTACTGGCTCATAATGTAGGCCATCTGAAGCTACCATGGTCTCTGCCAAGTCTAGGACATCTGCACCGACAACTACATACAGCCACCCAGACAAACAGCAAATCAATTAATAATATAATCAATCAATATGACATGATGGAAGAGAAGGGCAGCCTACAGTCAATGGCTTCATACAACACTACTGAAATGTTAATTCTACTGCCAACAATCACATTATATCCTAGATGTCCATGTCTAGGCCTAAATTATGAGAGCAACCTTCAGTGTAAATACTTACATTGACACCTCATGGCAACTGTGATATCTATGTTTATTCTTAATTTACTGCAAAAGAGAGAAGATTGTGTTAGTTAGCTCTATAGTGCACTTGGAGCTGTACAGTAAGTATTTTCCTGCTGACGTTGCCCAGCTAACTCAAAAATGATATGCCAGACTGTTGTTTGTGTTCATTAGGCACCAAACGGAAGCAAATGGACTGAAACTGGTAGGGACCAACTAACATTCACTTTCCACTGCAAAACACTTCAAAAAAATTTGTTTTTATAAATCTCTTTGGTGCCTAATGAACATGACCATGGTCTTGAGAGTTGTTTTTACCTGGAGAAGTCTTTATCGACTTCATACTCATACTGCATCCACGTGTCTCGATACACAAAGAACTCAAGGAAAGCCAGCAAAGCCATGGCTGTGAAGGCTATCAGGGACACTGAAAAGACAGCAAAGGAGGAGTGATGTAGAAGGCCAAGTTTACAACTGGAGTAGGCTACTCATTGATTGAAATAAGCGAACAGGTACATGACTATACTAGTGTTGGCCTAGATGCTCTGTTCTAAACTTTGCCCTACAGTATATGTTATTGTTTGTCCATTGCACTTATACTACAGTTGACATCATTGATGGACTCGAGGTGTTGGGTTACTTTTAATAGCATACATTAATTTAACATTTTACAATGTATCCAATCTATAATTTTAATAATAGTTTATTTACATTGGCTAGTTAACAACGCACCTGTTCCCCCACTGGCTGTGGTTTCCACATAGCTCTCTGGAACCTTGGGGAATGCATCCAGCTCCTTCACCAGGGTTAGAGCCTTCTTCCGGGACACTAGTCTCCTCATCTTGTTTGGGGCAAGCGTCCACTGGATCCCTCATGCATTAAATCTTTAAGTTCAACATAGAAGTAAACTGTGTTATATAGCCTAGCAATCTTATACAAATAATGTCATATCCGAACACTTTGAACAGTGGCCGCTTGAAGGGAATGAATGAAAACGATATTTCCTCTCTAGCAAACAAGAATGGCAAGTTTAAACCCTCCCTTCTGTTTCTGGCACAGGTATGCAGAATATTCTGAGCCACCACCTGGCACTTTTTACATTCTGTTTGCCTATTGACGTTTCCCAGCTGACTAGAAGCTGGTAGTTAGCTAGCTAGCTTGGCTACCGGTAGCTATCAAACCCGGCTGTGTATTTTATAATAGTCATACTTCGGTCGTTACTGTCTCGGGTGCCCATTGATTTTCGCCATAGAGGGAAATCCGATTTTTGTATCAATCCATTGTTCTATGCTTGGTTCAGTATTGAAACATCTGGATACTGCGTTAGTTGTTACAAAAAAAAAAACTGTCGCTGGTAACCTTTGACCTGGTGTACTACCATAGACGTTTGAGTAGAGTGCATTCATTTTGCCACAGCGCCCTCTGGTGATCAACAGTAAGCAGACTGACTCCGCGCACAGACATCCGTTCTTCTTCAGTGGGGTTTATCGGCGGTTGGCATCCAACGTTATGGTGCATTACCGCCACCTACTGTTTTGGAGTGTAGGCCAGAGACAGGGAAAAACTAAATTCTACCTGCCAGCCCCATTGCTCTTAAAAAAGATAAAATATTTGAGACTATATCTAATGACGTTCTACTCAATATACTCTTTAAACAAATGTTCTGTATCCCCTTCTCTCTCATACTAGATCTCAAACCTCTCTCTTTCCCTCCAATAATGTCCGCACTGTATCAATACATGCTCCACGGTCCGTTTCCTGGCAATACATTCTCCTGTTAGATACTTTCCTATCACATGTAAGGTCTTATTCAACTGGCTGTGTCCCACCCTTAAAGTTGTAAATATTCCTGCCGTTCTCCCCTCCCCAACTTTCCTCTGTACTTGAAATAAAATCCTGCCCTTAGTATCTCTATTCCACTGCTCCTGCCATTTCCCCACCATCACTTTCCATATCATGCTTTTTGCCTCTGCCTTGCTCATTGAAACTACCACATCAACATCCCCACTACTTAGTGCTTGTTTAGCCAGTACATCAACTGCCTCGTTCCCCTCCACTCCCACATGAGCTGGGGCCCATCTAAATATTATCTGTATACCCATTTGTTTACTCCTGCCATGGGTTTGTAGCACCTCATAAAGCAGGTTGTGTCTGCTACATGATATAAAGGACTGGATACTCCTTAGCACTGCACATGAATCAGAGCAAATAACTACTCTTTCTGGCTTAACTTCCTCCACCCACTGCAAGGCCAACAGTAGGGCCATCATCTCCCCTGAATATACAGCCAGCTGATCTGTAATACGTTTCCTGACTCTCCCCCCACATTTCTGCACTACAAATGCTGACCCAGTACATCCTGTCCTTGGATCTTTTGAACCATCTGTGTAGACGGCCACAAAATTCTGATACACAGTATCCAGATGTCTCTTAAACCAATCAGATGGATCAACACCCGATCTTTCTGTAGTCTCTCCAACACTTCTAGATCAACTACTGGAGGTGGGAGTAGCCATGGTGGATTTACAGGAATAGCTACCATTGGACTAAACTCCCTTCCATACAATCCCATCTCCTTCGCCTGGGTATTACCCACCCACCCAAAGCTTGTGTTCGGTCTTCGCTCATGTTCCCAACATGCCTGTAAAATCCCTTTCGCAGGCTGAGACACCCCATGTCCCTGTAGGTTGACCCAATAATACATTGCCAGCTGCTGTCTCCTAATCTGCAATGGCATTTCCCCCATCTCCACCTGTAGTGCAGCCACTGGGGACGTCCGAAACGCCCCACTACATATTTAGAGTCCTTGCCCCTGTTTGACATTGAGCCTTTCCAATGAGGTCCAGGCTGCCGAACCATACGCTATACTGCCATAGTCTATTACAGATCGGATCAATGCAACATACATGGTCCTCAATGAGGCATGCCCAGCCCCCCACTCCTTCCCTGTCAGACAGCGCATCACATTTAGTATCTTCTTACACTTTCCCACCACTCTCTCAATGTGTTCTGCCCAGGCCATTCTAGTATCAAAGTATACCCCAAAGGCCTCCACCCTCTCCAAGTTTCTCCCATATTAGCTCAAGCATAACTTATCTCCCACCTTCCTCCTGGTAAAGAACACTGTCAGTTCTCTACAGAGAACCTGAATCCCCACATTAATGCCCACCGCTCAACCTCATCAATTGCTTCCTGTACCTTCCTGACTATATATGGTACATTTCCTCCTCTCTTCCATAAGGCCCCATCATCTGCAAATAACGACCTCCTAATATCCGGCTGTACCTGAGAGTAAACATCATTGATCATGATTGAGAACAACAGAGGACTAATCACGCTCCCCTGCGGTGTACCATTATCCACCATGTAGCTGCCTGATAGACTTCCCCACCCTCACCTGGATAGACCTTCCAAACAGGAAATCCTTTATCCAGTTGTACGTTCTTCCTTCTTCCCCCATAATATCAAGCTTGATTAACAACCACTCCTTCCACATCATATCGCATGCCTTATCCACATCAAAAAAAATACAGCTACAACACTCTCCTTGTTCATCTGAGCCTTCCTGACCTGTGCTTCTAAGCAGAGCACTGAGTACATTGTTCCCCTACCCTTCCTGAATCCGCTCTGATGTGGCAATACTGACCCCCTGCTCTTCAGGAAGTAAGTTAGCCTCTCCGTTATCATACACTCCATAATCTTAGTGATGTTAAGGCTATTGGCCAATAGCTTGTTGGCCTCATTGGGTCTTTCCCTGGCTTCCAGATTGGTACCACTACTGCCTCCTTCCAGCTGCCTGGTAGTTTCCCCTCCTCCCACACTCTGTTGTTCAACACTAATATTTTATCCAGTGCCTCATCACTAAAATGGGCCAACATAACATAGCACACCTCATCTTTCCCAGGTGAATTTAACCCAGCCTTACCTATTGCCCTTTTCACCTCTGCCATTGTAAATGGTGCATTCAACACATCATTTACATCCTCCTATCCAGCACTCCAGGATGCTCCTCTCTCGTTCTCTCTCTCCCCCTCATCTGACAAATTTGCCTAGCTATGCACATGGACAAAGGCTTTGGCCATCATCTCTGCCTTCTCCCCATCTGTTACTGCCACATCCTTCCCACTCGTCAACACTGGATAATCCCACTCCCTTCTGACCCCACTCATCCTCATACTTCTCCCACTGGTGTCGCCCTTCCAATGGTGTCACAGAACCAACATGACCTCTGTCTGATGAATAGTTCTTTTCACCAGCGCCTGCTTATACTGAATCAGATGTTGGAAGTTGTGTCCTTTTCAGTACTCTAAATTAGAGGTCGACCGATTATGATTTTTTCAACGCCAATACCGATAATTGGAGGACCAAAAAAAGCCGATACCGATTAATCAGACGATTTTTATATACATTTGTAATAATGACAATAACAATACTGAATGAACACTTATTTTAACTTAATATAGTACACCAATAACATCAATTTAGCCTCAAGTAAATAATGAAACATGTTCAATTTGGTTTAAATAATGCAAAAACAAAGTGATGGAGAAGAAAGTAAAAGTCCAATATGTGCAATATAAGAAAGCTAACGTTTCAGTTCCTTGCTCAGAACATGAGAACATATGAAAGCTGGTGGTTCCTTTTAACATGAGTCTTCAATATTCCCAGGTAAGAAGTTTTAGGTTGTAGTTATTATAGGACTATTTCTCTCTATACCATTTGTATTTCATATACCTTTGACTATTGGATGTTCTTATAGGCACTATAGTATTGCCAGCCTAATCTTGGGAGTTGATAGGCTTGAAGTCATAAACAGCACAATGCTTGAAGCACATCAAAGAGCGGCTGGCAAACGCAGGAAAGTGCTGTTTGAATGAACGCTTACAAGCCTGCTGTTGCCTATCACCGCTCAGTCAGACTGCTCTATCAAATATCAAATCAAATACTTAATTATAATATAATAAAACACACAGAAATACGAGTCTTGGGGCTTTAATATGGTCAAATCCGGAAACTATAATTTTTGAAAACAAAACGTTCATTATTATTTCAGTGAAATAAGGAATCGTTACGTATTTTATTGAATGGGTGGCATCCCTAAGTCTAAATATTGCTGTTACATTGCACAACCTTCAATGTTATGTCATAATTATGTAAATATGTGGCAAATTAATTACCATCTTTGTTAGGAAGAAATGTTCCTTCACACAGTTCGCAACGAGCCAGGCGGCCCAAACTGCTGCATGTACCCTGACTCTGCTTGCACAGAATGCAAGAGAAGTGACACAATTTTCCCCAGTTAAAATAAATTAATGTTAGCAGGCAATATTAACTAAATATGCAGGTTTTAAAAAATATACTTGGGTATTGATTTTAAGAAAGGCATTGGTGTTTATGGTTAGGTACACATTGGTGCAACGACAGTGCTTTTTTGCGAATGCGCTTGTTAAATCATCACCCGTTTGGAGAAGCAGGCTGTGATTTGATGATAAATTAACATGCACCGTATTGATTATATGCAACGCAGGACAAGCTAGATAAACTAGTAATATCATCAACCATGTGTAGTTATCTAGTGATTATGTTAAGATTGATTGGCTTTTATAAGATAAGTTTAATGCTAGCTAGCAACTTACCTTGGCTCCTTCCTGCACTCGCGTAACAGGTGGTCAACCTGCCACGTAGTCTCCTCGTGGAGTGCAATGTAATCAGCATCCAAAAATGCAGATTACCGATTGTTATTTAAACTTCAAATCATCCCTAATTAATTGGCCATGTCGATTAATCGGTCGACCTCTACTCTAAATGCCCTGTTCCTACTCCTCACCATTGCCCAAAACTCCTTTGTCCTCCATGGGACTGCTTTCCTCCTCCTCCCTGAACTCTTCGATATAGCGTCAGTAGCTTTCCCCACTAACGCTGTTCTCACCCAGTTATTCATACTATCCACTTCCCCTCTCAAATCCACCCGAGCCATCACCTGCTCACTTAACTCCTGAAACTGATCCCACTTTGCCCTTTCAAACACCCACCTGCCTACCACTGACACCTCCTCTGGCCTACTGTGCATACTATGGGGTAATGATCACTCCCTACTGTCAACTCCTCCCAGTCACAGATTCCTGTCATCACACGAGATACCCGAGAGGTCCAATCCAAACTCTTTCCCTGTAACTACATCAATCCTGGTCCCTCGGCCATCATTCAGGCACACCAGATCTTTAACTTCTATCAGATTTTCCATCACCTGGCCATTTCCATCCATCCATCCCCAGAGCGTGTTGTGGACATTAAAATCCCCACATATTACCTTACTTCTATCCTGGCCCTCCACCAACTCCAACTCTTCTAGGTCTAATACCTGACACGTATTATAGTAGTTCACTACCATCTCTCCTCTCAACCACACTGCCACCACCACCACATATTCCTGTTCAATACCTTTACCTAGCATCCTGTATGGAAGTCCTTGCTTTATGAAGGTGGTACATCACCCCTTCCCCCTGCACCTCTGTCCCTATGTGTTATAAACTCCACATTCGGTTTGAGTCATGTTTCCTGCACACAAATCACACCAGCTTAGCTGGCATATCCACAATGAAATGATTTAACTCCTGCCCATTAGCCAACAGGCTTGGAGCATTCCATTGTAGTACTACCATCATAATTAAGATCCAGTAATACAGGACTCCACCCTCGGCTGATTGAGGTCATCTTGAACCTCTTCACATGTCAAGCCTGTCATACTCAGATGTCTCCCAGCAGCACCCACTATTCGCTTAATCTTCTCCGCTTTAGGCTTTACTTCAGCGGTGCTGTTGATAACTCCTGCTATGAACATCACCAGCTTTCTCTTATCTATGTATACCATATCGCCACCCACCTGCCCCGTAATCCCCATCTCGATGCTCCTACCCATCTCTCTCTTGAACCTGTATCTCTCTGGACCTGAACCACCCTCACTGCCTCCGCATAAGACACCCTTCTCTCACTTGTTGCACCACCACTGCCTGCTTCATAGCCTCACACACACACTATATGCCACATTATGAGCTATGAACTATGGTTACTTTATTTTGGCAGTACCTGGACCTTGAAGTGTAACAGTATAGACGGGCTATCTGCCCTAACTCCACCCCTTATTGCTTGCAATCTATGAACATTCACAAAAAATGCCTCCTGTCAAATTGTTCCTTATCTCTTGAATGCTAACACTCACAGGCACTCCTGTTACCACCCCTTTAATCCACTGCTTCCCTGCTTGATCACTCCAGCTGCTCGACAACACCTTACACTTCCCTATTTGCTTCACTCCGAGAGCTTTCTCCCTCTGCGTCATGTCCTTACAGAACACCAACAAACTACCATCTCTTAACGCTTTAGCATTGACAACTTCCCCAGTCAACTCTTTTTTTCACAGCCGTCAACCTTATCGGACTCATCGCCCCTACTCCCCCTTCCTCCCTAAACTTCAGAATCACTTTCTGCTCCTCCTCACCTCCAAGCGTCTTATCTTGCCCTCTCTCGGCACTTTCTACCTCCGAACTGCATGCAGCTAGCGTTAGAAACTATGTTGCTTTCCTCCAGACTTCTTTTTCTGCCTCCTCTCTGCCTCCAAAGACCCCTCGTTCCCCTTCAAACCCCTACTCCCTTTCTCTTTCTTACTCCCTCCTTTATTGTACCACTATACTCCATACTTTCTTCTCCAACCATCTCTGACCCAATCACAACACAGCTGTGTCGAACCGCCGCCATACCGAGTAAAGTTTGATTGCTTGTTTTTCCGCTAATTCTAACTGTTAACACAAACGTCGCTTCCATTTAGCTTGCAAAGTGGAAAACAACCCTTTATACAGTAGCGCCTCCCCGCCCGTCCCACAGACATCCACATGAGTGCCCATCGAAGTCATTGCATTAAACCTGTGAACATTATAAATACAACTAGGCCTATTTGATAACGAACTTTTCTTGACCGTTGTATTCCTGGTTGGATCAACATTGTTTCCACGTCATTTCAATGAATATACGTTGAACCAAAGTGAAATATATGTTGAATTTAGGTCTGTGCCCAGTGGAAAGCTACTATAGTTATACAATACAGCTACCAGAGGCGCAACTTTCACTGGGAACGGGACATGCCTCCCCCACATTCTGAAATTGCATTTTTGTCCCCACTCGTTTAATCATTGGAATGTGATACAAAATGAGGCTATGGTTTGCTTTAGGACCATGCGGACGCCTCCGAGTGGTCGGGTCGGCTGTTTGGAGTGTTTATCCGACTGAATAAAAATATATATATATATCCTCCCTACTTCTAAAACCGAATGTGCGCCACTGATAGTTACTATACTATGCTCTCACATTTCCAAGTTTTCAATGTTTTCCTATTGATGTACTGTAACTAAAGATGGTTTAATATGAAGAGTATGAAGTATGAAGATGGTTTAGAAACTCTGCTTTAACCTATGTTTTGTTAGGTTTAGTCATAGAGTTGTATATAGGACTCTTGTGCCCAAAAGACAGTTTTAGCATGGGCAGCACCATTGAGGACTTTCACCATTTTGAAGTAGTCAACTGGGTGAGACCACTGAGATATTTATGAACTGGAGATCGTTTCCAAGATGACAGACTGTTGTTTTCAACGTAATCCTCTCAAGGTCGCATATGCTGTTTTGTGGTGGCTGCCATCTGCTAAACAGAGCCGATAATGTCTGCACACTCAGTGCGCACTGGAGTAGCAGCGACATCATCATCCAGAAACACGACAAACATTGAATAAAACATTTTAATATCTTCAGCTGTGAGTGATGGGAAAAAACAAGCATAGCGCTTGCAACTTCAGGGTTATGGGTTCGATTGTGGGTTTGACCAACTGGCAAGTGTCTTCACTGACAGTTTCAAACTCTTCCTGACTGAGTCTGTAATACCTACATGTTTCAAGCAGACCACAATAGTCCCTGTGCCCAAGAAAGCAAAGGTAACCTGCCTAAATGATTACCGCCCCGTAGCACTCACGTCGGTAGCCATGAAGTGCTTTGAAAGGCTGGTCTTGGCTCACATCAACAGCATCCTCCCGGATACCCTAGACCCACTCCAATTTGCATACCGTCCCAACAGATCCACAGATGACACAATCTCAATCGCACTCCACACTGTCCTTTCCCACCTGGACAAAAGGAACACCTATGTAAGAATGCTGTTCATTGACTACAGCTCAGCATTCAACACCATAGTGCCCACAAATCTCATCACTAAGCTAAGGACCCTGGGACTAAACACCTCCCTCTGCAACTGGATCCTTGACTTCCTGACGGGCCTCCCCCAAGTTGTAAGGGTAGGCAACAACACATCTGCCATGCTGACAACCCAACAGTTGTTGGCCTGATCACCGACAATGATGAGATAGCCTATAGGGAGGAGGTCAGGTGACAGGAAAACAACCTCTCCCTCAACGTGAGCAAGCGAAAGGAGCAAATCGTGGACTACAGGAAAAGGCAGGCCGAACAGGCCCCCATTGACATCGAAGGGGCTGTAGTGGAGCGGGTTGAGAGTTTCAAGTTCCTTGGTGTCCACATCACCAACGAACTATCATGGTCCAAACACACCAAGACAGCCGTGAAGAGGGCATGACAACACCTTTTCCCCCCTAGGAGACTGAAAAGATTTGGCATGAGTCCCCAGATCCTCAAAAAGTTCTACAGCTGTATCCTGACCGGTTGCATCACTACAGAGGGTAGTACGTACGGCCCAGTACCTCACTGGAGCCAAGCTTCCTACCATCCAGGACCTATATACCAGGTGGTGTCAGAGGAAGACCCAAAAAATGGTCAGAGACTCCAGTCACCTATAGACTGTCCTCTCTGCAACCGCACGGCAAGCGGTACCGGAGTGCCAAGTCTAGAACCAAAAGGATCCTTAACAGCTTCTACCCCCAAGCCATAAGACTGCTCAACAATTAATCAAATGGCCACACGGACTATTTATATTCACACACCCCTTTGTTTTTACGCAGCTGATACTCGCTGTTTATTATCTATGCATAGTCACTTTACCCCTACCTACATGTACAAAATAACTTGACTAACCTGTAACCCCGCACATTGACTCAGTACCAGTACCCTCTGTATATAGCCTCATTATTGTTATTTTTATTGTGTTACTTTTTATTTTACTATTTTTACTTTAGTTTATTTAGTAAATATTTTATTATCTCTTTCTTGAATTGCATTGTTGGTTAAGAGCTTGTAAGTAAGGTCTACACCTGTTGTATTCAGAGCATGTGACAAATAACATTTAATTGTATTTTATTCCCACGGGGACTGGTACGAAAAAGTATGAAAATTAATGCACTCACTACTGTAAGTCGCTCTGGATAAGAGTGTCTGCTAAATTAGTCAAATGTAAATGTAATTCAGATCACCATGAGGGATCAACCAATTAATTATACTTGTGAGTAAACATTCCATAACTGCAGGTGACAGTATATCGCCAGCCTTGGCTTTATACCTGTTCAAACAACACGCTCCAGGGGGCAGTATCCACCCTTTCAGTTTGTTTACCAACTCATAGAAGTAGTGATGGGCATTCCGGCTCTTTTCAGTGAGCCGGCTTGTTCTGCTCAGCTCACCAAAAAGAGCTGGCTCTTTTAGCTCCCAAATGGCTCTTTTAAAAAAACATGTTTGTATTTTTCAAGTCAAACAGTTTGCGATAGTTTGACTATGATTGGTGTTAAAACAATTCTAATTAACTTATTAAAGGAAGTCATACTCTACCTTAACCACAATGTATTTAAAAATGCATTGGTTTGTTATGAAAAGGAATGATGTTAAACATTTGCATTTAATGTATAACTTTTTAATGTGCATATAAATCTAAACATTCAAAACGAATAGAATCTGAACAGCATAATAGAATATTGCACCATATCAAAGCAAAATAAATAACAATTTGCAAAACTGCATCGTCCCACAAATTGAAATACATTTGGATGCTATTACACATGTGCATTTAAAGTACAACTTTTTTAATGTCAAATTGCAGCATCCCACAAATTCAAATACATTAAAAAAAATAAGGATGCTATTACACATGTGCATTTAAAGTATAACTTTTTTAATGTATATAAACAAAGTGCATATAAATTTAACAATTCAAAACGAATACAATCTGAACAACACAATAATAGAATTTTGCACCATATCAAAGAAAAATAAATAACAATGTGCAAAACTCCAACATCGAACTTAAAAAATTAAACGGGTCCCTCTTTTCTCTCTCTTCTTTATTGCCATGTTATAACCAGCAGCACACAGCAATGCTAACTATATTTTTATTTTATGAGAGTTGCATTCAGAAATGCAAGCTGCCTCACTTTCGAGGGGCTGATGTGGTTTCTTCTCACAGTAATTATTTGTCCCGTTTTCGAGAAGCCCTCTCAGAGGGAACGGATGTGCCACTATATGCAGAGTCTCCCTGTCATGACTTAAGTAAGCCGTGGGTTGACAGAGGCCTTGTTCTTCCACCAGCTCAGAGGATCTACAGATCTTTCAGAATGAATGTGTGTGCGCTTGAGCATTTAGGCCTATATTATTTTTTATTTTTTTTGGTTCTTTGAATTAGTTAATTTTATTCGTTTAAATCTTTTGATTCTTCATTACTTAATTTTTGTAGATTTTTATAAGTAGATTCGGCTCGTCTGATATGCGAGCTGGCTCCCAACGTTCACCTACAAGAGCCGGATCCTTTAAGAGCCGACTCGTTTGCGAACGACACATCACTACTTAGAAGTTGTAGAAGAAGAAAATTGACTACTTCAAAATAGAGATGGTCTCAATAGAGCTGCCCGCGCGCCACAGACAGCATCACCGTAGAGATACAATATTGCCATCTCTATACAACTCTATTGGTTTAGGAAACCACAGAGCTTCCTGGGCCCTTATAAGACCAATTAGCCATTCACGCAATAATTGATAGGTGCTACCTGCCGCCACCATATTATCATCAATCGACATCGGTTGTTTAATAAACATTTGTAGTCTCTTATAATTGATGCATTTTCACCATGAATTGGCCTAATCAACCTAACCTAGGCTAGATTATTAAAATATTTGCTTATATTTCACTGCATTTTATTTTTCCTTGTTTCTTTGTAGACCTACACATATTTGTATGCTGCTGCTTTTCTCCTATGGAATGGAACTACATATCCCGATGTGCGCCTGGTTGTGTGACCCCCCGCCAATCGAGAGCGTGTGATTTGGCGCTGAGCGAGATAGACAAGGCCCAAAGCAGGGTGATTTTGTTACAGCTAGAGGAAGAGGGAGTAAGCGAAATTAAAATACAGAAGGGGCGAGATTTATACATAATTCCCACCAAGGTTCCGCAAAATACTAGGCCCCCTTAGGTTCTACAGCCAATAGACGAGACTTGGGGACCGAGCAGTGGCTGTAAATTGGCCCTATTAAAGAATTGCGTTAGAAACGGGGAGGCCTGCACTCTGTCCGAATATTTTTTTTATTTGATCTCTTTTTGTAAATTGCTGAAAGAAGCGCAGATATCTGGTGTATGTGTTTAGAATGGGACACGCTGAAGGTATTGGCATTTTTATTTTACTACATCTCGCGACTCAGCATTTCGTTCTACGTTCTCTCTTGTTGATAATCAGCTTGCTGTCATTATCGTAGCGGTACATTTAGTCGTGTAGATTTAGGGTATTGTTATATCCTCGTTTTTTTCAAACGAATGATTGATGTGTATAATCACGGTAGACAATTTTGTTTAAAGGTGCAATGGCAGCCATATTGGTAACAATGTATAGCTTCGTTTGCCATCGTGTTTCTAGTCGTCTGGATTGTATTGAAATGGCAACAAATCAATGTGTTAACATTGCGGACGTGTCAGAATACAAGGAGATCATCTCGGCGTTTGATACGTGTTTTTATATTGACAAGGAGCATTATATTTGATTTGCCAGTGTTCATGCAAGCTAGCCACGCTAGCTAACTTAACACATAGCATCAGAACGATGCACAGCACGGCTAATAATGATGCAATTCAATCACTCAGTGAAACAATGTAACGATATTTCAGTCTGTCTGTGCTTCGTTTTCCTCAATAAAATGACCCCAGTGGTACGGTGTCTCAATTCGTGTATGCAAAGCTGGACTGCGTGATCTACATTACTTTATATTCTCATCCAGCAGCTGTGATACACATTAATAAGTTGTTTTCCCATATAT
The DNA here is from genome assembly GCF_036934945.1 of Oncorhynchus masou masou. Taxonomy (NCBI): domain Eukaryota; kingdom Metazoa; phylum Chordata; class Actinopteri; order Salmoniformes; family Salmonidae; genus Oncorhynchus; species Oncorhynchus masou. Next base: position 34,688,239 of record NC_088212.1, read on the forward strand.
CACCTTGTGAATGGCATTAAAGGCTGCTTAATCTGAATCAAATCAAGGTTTTGTCTACACCAAAAAGGACATCGATTCAAGGTTATTTTGTGCATATAACAAAGTTATGACACTTTCAATTTTCTATTTCAATATGACACTGTTCAATTTCGGAATCCATATATTCATGCATTATCACTGTACTTCTTTCTGTCTCAGCCAGGGCATGGTCATCTTGGTCCTTAGGCTATCCTGTCACACCTTTACACCCAGAGCAGTTTGACTTCTGGGTGAAATGCTTAGTGCTTGCCTATACTGTAATAGTACATTGCATTGATTGGTGATGGTTTAAGATCCAACAATAGGATTTCTTTAAAAGTGATTTGAAGGATTTTCCCTATTTTGGCAGAGGCAAAAACAAATGCATTTATTAGGTCCACGCAGTCTATTTATACTGTGAACTGACCAGGGAAAAACTCTTGATACTGTAGGCTGTCACTGTAGTGTACCCATATAGGCTATCATGAAATGGTTTTTCCTGATCAGGTCACGGGGTCAGAATAACTACAACAGAGGTCTATTTTTGAATAACCACAACATTGCCCATTACCAAGCAATCCATTCCTTTATGAGTCGTTCAGAGCTGATAATTGTCTGCTGTCTGAGTGATGAGTTGAACTCTTTCACAGGCAGCCTATAATTTGAATTTTTCCACTAATTGGTCTTTTGACCAATCAGATCAGCTCCTTTGCCAATAATTGGGCAAAAGATCAGCATTGGGCTACTTGTGTAAACACAGCCATTGGCACACTTAAGGTTGGCTCTACAAAACTGGCAGGGATCTATACCATTAGATAGACATTACACAGAGATACTGTGTCCCCAGAGATGTCCATGGCAGCCTAGCTCACTCAGTGTTTCCCAAAACGGTGGTCTCCCCGAGGGGTAGACAAGCTAGCTCAACAGGGGTTTTGAGACAAAAATCTGTAATGACAGATTTTGTAGGCCTGTATGTCTTTAAGACATTTTTTCTCATAGCTAGCGTGATGATCAACATTTTGGTCATCTGTACATGAACATTTATCAGTTGAGTATAAGCACACGTGAATGAGAGAAAAAAAACATGGGCAACAGCGAAGCATTCAGCAGACCTTTTTTAAAATTCAGTTCACACTGTGCAGGGAGCACTTAGCTCTTATTATGGGAAAGACTCGAGATTTCTAGTATGTAAAACTGGAGATCAGTTTCATTATTTAATGTAGGAAGGGGATATAGCACAAGCTCTCCTCCGAACAGTCTGTCTTTCCTTACCAGTATGATTAGATTAGAATAGACAGTTCAGTTATCATACTGTATGTCACTTTATTCCTCTGACTGTGATGATTGATTAAATGTTCTTACCTTATCAAAAAAGAGATGCGCAGTTGTAGATCTGATTATGTTGTCTTTCAGTCATCATCCTCTCCATTTCCCCTTAACATCATATCAACCCCTGTCCTATATCTTGGTCATCCTCCAGGTCCAGCCAGAGAAAAGGACAGTTAAGGATGCAGGAGCACAACAATGGATTTCTCCTTCTCTTTCATGCAAGGGATCATGGGAAATACAATTCAGCAACCCCCTCAGCTCATTGACTCAGCCAACATCCGACAGGAGGGCGCCTACGACACCGGCAGCGATGCGGGCGAGGACGGAGCCCCCTCCTACGACGCTGCCCTGGAGGCAGAGTTTTCCTACCCACCCACTGCCTCCGAAGACATGCCACCGGTCTCCAATGGTTACCCCCCTGGGCTGGGCCTGTACGAGCCCCAGGCCAAGTTCTCCATGTACCCCCAGTTCCCCAACGGCTCGGCCAATGGCTACGGGGCCATCCGGGGCTATGGCGAACACTGCCTCATGCCTGGGGAGGGAACGGTCCTGAGGGCCCCTGTCCTCCAGGAGAGATCCCCCTCCCCTACATCTCCTCCACCTTCACACCACCCCCATCTCCATCACCCTCACCACCACCTTTCTCATCACTACCACCCTCAACTTCACCCACACAGCCCTCCACCCCTGCCCTCCCAACACCACCTCAACCCGCCACCTCACTGCATGTCCCATGTGCTCCCTCCTCCCCCGTTACTCCTGCCCTCCACCAGCCCTCCCCTGTCCCTGCTGGACAGCACCCCCCCCTCTCACCCTTCTCACACCCCTCTGCTCCCTCCATCGGGGTCCTGAAGAAAACCAGCTCTCCAGAGATCAAGCTAAAGATCATAAAGACGTACCAGAACGGGAGGGAGCTGTTTGAGTCTGCGTTGTGTGGAGATCTGCTGCAGGAGTCCCAGGCCAGCGAGGCCTCCCAGAGCCACCGCAGACATGAGAGGAAGAAGGAGAAGAGGAAAAAGACCGTCAGGGAGCAAGAAGAAGGGCAGGACCAGGATCAGCTACAAGAGGACACTGTAGGGCAGGCCAGGGACATCCAGACCCAGCTACAGCTGCAGACTCACACCCCGGCCCAGACCCAACCACAGGAGCTGCCTGTGGGGCAGACAGAGAAGCCACAGAGGACCCCCATCAAAGCAGAGCCCGAGACACCTAAGGTATGTGTTGGTTTGCTGCTAGTCTGTCGGTTGAGGTCATCCAGTTAAATTGAGTCACTGTTCAGTACTAAAAGAGTAACTGTTTCAACAGTTTCAGACTTCAGACATCTGATCAAACACATCTATATCATTGTGTTTACTTGATAGCTACCTACACAAATAGCTAGCGAGAATAAAGTGTTAATAAGATAAAAATTCATTAAAAATATGTATTATTGCTTACACCCATCTGATACTTTTAGATCTACAGAAAGTGTCTTGTGGGTTGGGTATGACTCCTGTCACTAACTGTACTGTACCCCCTGTACTGTAGGTCCAGAAGCAGTACCCTACAGTGATAACCGGTACAGGCTGCTGTAAGGACCACGAGGTGGGGGACCTGGTGTGGGCCAAGGTGGGCACCTACCCCTGGTGGCCCTGCATGGTCTCCTGTGACCCCCAGATGAACGTCCACACACGCATCAACACCCGGGGTAAAATAATCATTTGACTCATGTCTTCTTCCAGGTGTCCAGAACCTGTAAACTTAACTGTTTAAAAGCCTCTAACCGCCGTCTGTCTGTGTTCTTCCTGGCCCTCCAGGTCACAGGGAGTACCATGTGCAGTTCTTTGGCAGCGTGGCGGAGCGGGCCTGGGTCCATGAGAAGAGGGTGGTCATGTATCAGGGAGAGCACCAGTTTGATGAGCTGCAGGCTGAGACACTACGCAAGACTACCAACACCGCAGAGAGACACAAGGTAGAGACACAGCACTGCCTGGCCTGACAGTATACCCTCCTCACACTCTTGACACCGGTTTAATGGGCGAAGGGCTGGCCTGTTTCAAAGCTCACACTCTGACTTTTCCCCAAACATGAGATTTATGTAGTTGTGTACATATGTACGGTATATGGGATCGTAGGTAATGTAATGGGTATGTATGGGATTAAGCTGGTGTAGTGATTATGTTTTGCTGTTTTCGGCTATATCGAAGAAAGGGCCTACTAAACTTAGTTGAGTGCGCTGACTTGATAAGAGTGTCTTCAAAATGTTAATAAAATGTGTGCGTTTGTGTCAGCTGATGAAGCCCTTCCCCCAGAGAGAGCGTGCTCAGTGGGAGGTGGGCGTCGGCCATGCGGAGGATGCCTTCCTGATGACTCAGCAGGAACGTATCGACAACTACACCTTCATCTACGTCGACCCCGATCCCAATGCCCCCCCCCCCATCAAGAAGACCCCCACCAGGGCGGCCGGTCGCACCCAACGTTCTTCTATCGCAACAAGTAAGAAAGAAGAAGTAGCAGTGACATCACCGGACCGGGCGGAGCCGTCCAGAAGACAGCCTCGTAGGCAGTGTAGTATTCCTAATGCAGATGACCCAGCCGACCCCCAGACCTCAGAGAAAGACCAGAGCCGGGACCCTGGCCAGCCCAGCCCCCAGCTAGGGAGGCCCTGTCTAAGGCAGGGGGAACCCAGGAGTCCCCTGCCCCTGTACGGGCCTGGAAGACAGCCGCTGCCAGGAAGTTGCTGCCTCTTTCCATTACCATGAAGAAACTAAATGTGGAGATCACCAAGTGTGACCAAGTGTGGCCTCTTCTGCAGAGGAAAGCCCTGCCCTCACCACGGCAAGAGAGGGAGAGAGAGGCGGAGAGGGAGGAGGGAGAAGGCCGACAGGCTGACCTGGGATACTGCTCACCAGAGGTGGGTGCTCTCTATTGGTCTAGACGCCCTAGTTGACAATAGTGGTGAATGTTGTTGTTGCTCTAAACTGAATTGAAACATTATTTCTAAGTGGATTTTTTTGTCTCCAGCAGGGCTGTGGAGTTAAACCAGAACCCAGTCCAGACGAGGAGGAGAAGAGGGATGAGGGAGAGGAGAAAGAGGACAGGGAGGAGAGAAGTGACCAGGAAGCAGCACAGCACACCTCCTGTCCTGGATCTCAGCACAGCACCCCGCCAGGTATGTACGTGGGTATGCACGTTTTCTGGATCTTCTGGTGATAACTGGTGAATATTCTGTTGGTGGGAATGTGTTCCCCACAGAGCAGAGGTTTTTAACCAGGTATCTCCTTCCAGTAGGTTCTCAAGAGCGTAAGCAGCAGCGCAGGTCAGTGAGGAGCAGATCAGAGTCAGAGAAAGGCTGTGAACCCGTCCCCAAAAAGAAGACCAAAAAGGAACAGGTACCAACCTGCTAATACCACTTACTGTTCCCCTCTGTAATGTTAGCCAAACTGGTGGTTCTGTCACTCGCTTCTCTAGAGGAGGGTCACAATACAACAGAGCGATCTGAAATATCCATCTCTCGCTTCCTCTCTCTCCCTGCAGGGTGAGATGGCTCCTGAGACCACTCTGAGAACAGGCTCACAGAAAGGTAGCGACTCCAGCTCTGTCCTATGACTCTCTCTTTCCCATCCTGCTCTAACCATGCTAGCTTTGTTTAACGTGTTGGGTCATATAAAGGGAAGCAGTGTGGAGGTGTGTGTTAACCTGTGGTGTGGTGTGTAGGAGCCAGTGAGATCTCAGATGCCTGTAAGCCTCTGAAGAAACGCAGCAGAGCCTCCACAGACGTAGAGATGGCCTCCTCTCAGTACAGAGACACATCCGACTCTGACTCTAGAGGCCTGAACGATCCGCAGGTAAACACAAACACACCTCAGACCCTGACTTTAGAAGGCTAAATGACCGCAAGGTACACACACAAAGCCCACCCACTCATGCTCTCTCTTGTGTAGAGTCTGTTTGGGAAGAGTTTGGACAGTCCAGCGGCTGCAGATGCGGATGAGTCAGACAGCCAGTCAGTGGACTCCAGTCTTTCCAGACAAGGAAGCAGCACAGCCAAGATAGACACTGTCTGCCAGGTACACCACTGCAGGCCGCCTCTCCTATCCCCTCATCCTTTCTCCTCTTCTGTCTTTTCACCTCATTTTCTCTCTTCCACCCTCTTTGCTCTCTGTGAACATTTTAGAAGAAAGCCGAAGAAATATACACTGAACTAATATTGAAATGCAACATTCAACAATTTCAAAGATTTTACTGAGTTACAGTTCATATAAGGAAATCAGTCATTTGAAATAAATAAATTAGGCCCTAATGTAATCTATGGATTTCACATGACTAGGAATACAGATATGCATCTGGTCACAGATACCTTTAAAAATAAAAAGGTGGGGAAGTGTATCAGAAAACCGGTCAGTATCTGGTGTGACCAGCATTTGCTTCATGCAGCGCAACTCATCTAGTTCTGATGGAGTTGATCAGGCTGTTGTGGCCTGTGGAATGTTGTCCCACTCCTCTTCAATGGCTGTGCGAAGTTGCTGGATATTGGCGGGAACTGGAACACGCTGTCAACCCAGAGCATCCCAAACATGCTCATTGGGTGATGTCTGGTGAGTATGCAGGCCAGAAGAAGAACTGGGACATTTTCAGCTTCCTGGAATCGTGCACAGATCCTTGCGACATGGAGCTGTGCATTATCATACTGAAACATGGTGATGACAGCGGATGAAAGGCACGACAATGGGCCTCGTGATCTCATTAAGGTATCTCCGCATTCAAATTGCCACCGATAAGATGCAGTTGTGTGTGTTGTCTGTAGCTTGTGCCTGCCCATACCATAACCATGGGACACTCTGTTCACAACGTTAACATCAGCAAACCACTTTCCCACACAACGCCATACACGCTGTCTGCCATCTGCCCGAAGCAGTTCAAACCTGGATTCATCTGTGAAGAGCACATTTCTCCAGCATGCCAGTGGCCATCGAAGGTGAGAATTTGCCCACTGAAACCGGTTACGACGCCGAACTGCAGTCAGGTCAAGACCCTGTTGAGGATGACAAGCATGCAGATGAGCTTCCCTGAGACGGTTTCTGACAGTTTGTGCAGAAATCCTTCAGTTGTGCAAACCCACAGTTTCATCAGCTGTCTGGGTGGCTGGTCTCAGACGATCCCGCAGGTGAAGAAGCCGGATGTGGAGGTCCTGGACGGGCATGGTTACATGTAGTCTGCGGTTTTGAGGCCAGTTGGACGTACCGCCAAATTCTCTGAAACAAAGTTGGAGGCGGCTTATGGTAGAGAAATTAACATGATGAATTCTCCGACACTTTACATATTGCATTCATATTTTTGTTCAGGGTATGTTATACTCCACTCTTCCTCTGTATAGAACTGTAAGGTGTATGTATGGAGAGGGTTGCGTGTTTCTATATCTTCCTCTATGTGTAGATCTGTGAGGTTTATGGAGAGGGTCTGGTGTCGTGTGAAGGAGACTGCTGTCGGCTGTTCCATCTGGAGTGCCTGGGTCTCGCCTCCGTACCTGAGGGCAAGTTTACCTGTCTGGAATGTAGAAACGGTGAGACATGGCATGATGTCGCAACACATACACGATGCATTTACATCCTAATCATTACCAGACCTACACTACCATTAGACAAGTTCTCTTTGATTGCTCCTTTCATCTTTACAGTATCATGTTGGCTGAAATGGTTGAAAGGATTATTTAAGTTATTCCAGGGCACGTCCTTCAACTTTGTGAATTCTGATGAAGCTATGGGTGTGAACAGAGAAGACGGCTTAAGCCCTGATTATGTAAATTACCCTACAGACAAATCTTTCTGTGTGATTTCAACCCGGCAGACATGAGAGATTTCTCTGATGGAGGAATGAAGAGTAGACTGGCATTTGCCTTTTTCTCACCACTCTGTACACACACTCTCTCTCTCTGTCTGCCCCCTCCCACTTTCTCGCTCTGCCCCCTCCCGCTTTCTCGCTCTGCCCCCTCCCGCTTTCTCGCTCTGCCCCCTCCCGCCTTCTCGCTCTGCCCCCTCCCGCTTTCTCGCTCTGCCCCCTCCCGCTTTCTCGCTCTGCCCCCTCCCGCTTTCTCGCTCTGCCCCCTCCCACTTTCTCGCTCTGCCCCTCCCACTTTCTCACTCTGCCCCCTCCCGCTTTCTCGCTCTGCCCCCTCCGGCTCTCTCGCTCTGCCCCCTCCGGCTCTCTCGCTCTGCCCCCTCCGGCTCTCTCGCTCTGCCCCCTCCGGCTCTCTCGCTCTGCCCCCTCCCGCTTTCTCGCTCTGCCCCCTCCGGCTCTCTCGCTCTGCCCTCTCTCTCTGGCGCTCTCTAGGCTCTCACTTGTGTTTCAGCTGTAAGGCAGGGGGAGGGGAGGTGTTGCGCTGCTCAGTGGTTGGCTGTGGGAGGTATTACCATGACGACTGCGTGCGTAAACTCCCTGGCACTGTGGGGAGTGGTACGGGCGGGGGGTTCCGCTGCCCCCAGCATACCTGCGCCACCTGCTGTCTGGAGAGAGACCTGCACCAAGCCACCCAAGGTAGGGAGTCAGAACACTGGTCCAGATGAAGGAGAGGAGATGAGGAGAGGAACAGAAGCCACTTCAGGCTTTTGACATGGTCCCTCACATACTGCAGGTGTTAGTCTCTCTTTGTCTAACACTCATCTCTCCTTCCTCTCCCCATCCCCAGGGCGTATGATGCGTTGTCTGCGCTGCCCTGTTGCGTACCATACAGGGGACAGCTGCGTGGCAGCGGGTAGCATGGTCCTCACCCACCACATCATGATCTGCAGCAGCCATGGCATTGCCAAGAGGAATGGCCTCCTCTCCTCACCCGTCAATGTGAACTGGTGTTTCCTCTGTGCCCGAGGTAAGCTCTATCTCCCACCTTAGACCTCCTGTAGGGACCCACCCTGACTCACTCACCTTCTGTGTCCCAAATAGCACCCTATTCCCTATATAGTGCACTACTTTTGACCAGGGCCCCTGAGCCACTGTCTCCCGAAGGGGAGCTTCCAGCTTCAGCCCCGTGGCTTCAAAATGTTTGACTGGAGGGCAGAAGGAGAAGCAGTAGAGAGGGATGTGGCTTTGTCCTGCCCCTGAGACTTCTGGACACAGTGTTTGAATGAATAGAGCCCTAGCTCCAACTCCTCCTGCTCAGGTGTGGGGGGTTAGCCAAATCCCCCCCCCCGCTCTCTGAATCTGAACCCCTCTAATCCAGTCTTCTCTTATCATTCAAACTTTGTTTATCCCCCTAGTGGAGGCTTAGCTGAGGAGACTACTGGTGCTGGCTGATCTTTCTCAAGTCAGTGCTCCTCAGTAGTCCTCAAAACCACAGTCTCCTATCCCTTGGAAAGGCGGCTGTTAGCCCTGGGCTAAGTGTAGCGTGAACGTGGCTATGCAAAGAACTGGATGTCTAACTTTGTCTAGTTGAGATGGAGATTCATTCAACCTGCATGATAGTTCCGATGCATTCTCCTGTTTGTAAATGTATTTGTGACATTTGACCATTACTGTTGTCTCTGTCGTACCTGATGTGGCAGTGCCTTTAGAAAGTATTCATACCCCTTGACTTATTCCACGTTGTGTTACAGCCTGAATTTAAAATGGATTAACAATTTAAAAAAATCTCAACCCATCGACACACAATACCCCATAATGACAAAGTAAAAACATGTTTTAAGACATGTTTGCAAATGTACTGAAAATTAAATACAGAAATATCTCATTTACATAAGTATTCACACCCCTTCAAGCTTTGTCAAGTTGGTTGTTGATCATTGCTAGACAGCCATTTTCAAGTCTTGCCATAGATTATCAAGTAGATTTAAGTCAAAACTAACTAGGCCACTCAGGAACATTCAATGTCGTCTTGGTAAGCAACTCCAGAGTATATTTGGCCTTGTGTTTTAGGTTATTGTCCTGCTGAAAGGTGAATTTGTTTCCCAGTATCTGTTGGAAAGTAGACTAAACTAGTATTTCCTCTCGGGTGTTGCATGTGCTTAGCTTTATTCCATGTATTTTTATCCTAAAAAACTCTAGTCCTTGCCAATGACAAGCAGACCCATATCATGATGCAGCCACCATCACGCTTGAAAATATTGAGTGGTACTCCGTGATGTGTTTTGTTGGATTTTCCCCAAACATAAAGCTTTGTATTCAGGAGAAGTTTATTTCTCTGCTTATTTTTTTTATTCAGTTTTATGGAAGTGCAAACAGGATGCAGGTTTTGGAATATTTGTTTTCTTTACAGGCTTCCTTATTTTCCCTCTGTCATTTAAGTTAGTATTGTGGAGTAACTACTAATTTGTTGATCAATCCTCAGTTTTCTCCTTTCACAGACATCAAACTCTGTAACTGTTTTAAAGTCACCATTGGCCTCATGGTGAAATCCCTGAGCGGTTTCTTTCCTCTCCATAAACTGAGTTAGGAAGGACAGATGTGTCTTTGTAGTGCCTGGGTATATTTTGAAACACCATGCAAAGTGTAATTAATAACTTCATCATGCTCAAAGGGATATTCAATGTCAGATTTTTTTTTTAATCTACCAATAGGTGCCCTTCTTTGAGAAGCACTGGAAAACGTCCCCGTTCTTTGTGGTTGAATCTGTGTTTGAAATTAATTGATTGACTGAGGATCCTTACAGATAATTGTATGTGTCGGGTACAGAGATCAAGTAGTCATTAAAAAAGTTGTGTTATACACTATTATTGCACACAGAGTGAGTCCATGCAACTTATTCTGTGACTTGTTGAGAAAATGTTTACTCCTGAACTTATTTAGGCTAGCAATAGCAAAGGGGTTGAATACTTAATGACTTAAGACATTTTTGTAAACATTTCTGAAAACATTATTCTACTTTGATATTATGGGGTATTGTGTCTAAGCCAGTGACACAGTGACAACTTCATCCATTTTAATTTCAGGCTGTAATACAACAAATGTGGAAAAAGTTGAGGGTTTCTGAAGACACTTTAGGTACTGGTCTGTGCTTTTACAGAGCACTCCTCTTACAAGAAATACACCTGTTTTGGATGATTAGACATTTCTAACGGATTTGATTGCAGAGTACATTGTATGTGTAGAAATATTTTGGTCTCCATGGTTACTAAAAGCAGTTGATTCTTATAACCGGAGTGTTCTGTTGGACGACTCTTTAGTTTACTTTTACTCCTCTGTTTCTCTCTCGTTTATATGTTCTAACAGTGTATGTGTTCTTTTTCTCCTGTGGAATCATGGGTACTGTAGTCTGATTACGGCTCACCCAGTCTCTTCCTGTGTGTCTTGTGTAGGACTGTTAGTGCAGGACCTTACTGACACCATATTAAGTTCATATGCCTATAAGTCCCACTACCTTCTGACTGAGTCAAATCGTGCTGAGTTGAAATTACCTATGATTCCCTCTTCTTCGTCAGCTACCAAAAAGAATATTGGGAAAGGTAACAGAACTGTTTTACTCTCTCTCCCTTTTCCCACTGGTGCGTGTGTATGTGTTTGAATGTGTCTATACTCCCCACAGTTGATTTGATGTTCCTCCTTATTGCTTTGTTCTGCCTCTAGCGTGTCAACATACAATCTGCTGCCATTAACGCTACAGCAGGGCTTAAAATAAACTTTCAGTGACCCTAACATGCACTGGTTCAGCCGGGAACCACACTGACAAAGTGTGAACGGCATTAAAAGTGAGCAAAGCTCATCTCTGAAGCTGTGGAATGTGACTCTCCTCTCCAATACAAACACAAAAGGGGATTTGAATAAGTGGACCTCAGCACACTGTAACATAACACAACATTTGGTTTCATCATCAGAATTGTGAAAGAGGGATGAAAAGAGCGATGACCTGTCTCACAGGGTTATTTTACGCCCTGTCTGTATGAAGGGGGGGGGGGGGGTCTTGTTGCTGCTGGAGGAACACAGCTTCTCTGCTTCAGCGCTTTGAGCTTGTCCGTAATCTGAAAAACAAAGAGTTACTTTTTCTAACTGCTCACTTCTGTTTTTGAATGAAAATAATTGTCCCTCGCTTCTCTGCTGCTCTCACTGTACCGCGATCAGCCTTTACCGCGATCAGCCTTTACCGCGATCAGCCTCTACCGCGATCAGCCTTTACCGCGATCAGCCTTTACCGCGATCAGCCTTTACCGCGATCAGCCTTTACCGCGATCAGCCTTTACCGCGATCAGCCTCTACCGCGATCAGCCTCTACCGCGATCAGCCTTTACCGCGATCAGCCTTTACCGCGATCAGCCTTTACCGCGATCAGCCTCTACCGCGATCAGCCTTTACCGCGATCAGCCTTTACCGCGATCAGCCTTTACCGCCATCTGCCTTTACCGCGATCAGCCTTTACCGCGATCAGCCTTTACCACGATCGGATGTTTGTGGCGGTCCTGACTTGCTGTGTTAAGGAGTTAATTGTTCCAAGAAATATTGATTCTGCGTTGAAATGCAGTTCATTCAAATAGGTTATTGTTCATGACCGGTATAATATTGCTCACAAGATTATCAATTTGATCAATAAGTCAAAACTGTCAATGTTTGAATAAGATGCTGACACTCGTCCTTCTAGTTGACATGCAATGGGAATTATTACTCATCAATGATGTTATTCATTTGACATTTAAAACACTTCCACAAACACATGTTTAAGTGAGATTCCATGAAGACTGTCTGGGGTATGTATAGTGTTGCAGAGAAGTGGAACCACCCCCTTTACAAGAAGGAGTGCATGTCAGCTTTGTGCCGTTCCTCTTATATTTTGGTAAATCTTGTTTTTCTTTTTCTTCTTTTTAACTTAATATTTATTTGCTGATTTGTATTATCATCGGTGCTATTGCATGTGTGGTGATTGTACAAGGGGCCTGGTACTCTAAACCTGCCTGTCAGACATTCCATTACACCATTGTTGACTGACTGCTGAGGAAAAAGCAGAGGACAGCAGTAATATGAAGACTACTCTCTTTTATCAAAGTGGTTTCCACAACAGCATAGTTTTCAATAGATAAAGCAAACGTTATTATGCTGTGGGAGTTACAAGTTATTCCACCTTTGTGAATCCTTTGGAAAAGGGCAACTTCAGGCCCATTTGATGGCCCAGTTCAAAATAAATATATATCCTTAGACATAAACCATACATATGAAAGGAGCTTATGAGTGTAAGCAATGTCACAATGGCTCTTCCAACTCTCTGGAAGACAATATTACTTACTTGGTCCAAATAATTTCTGTTGTATTGACAAGATGGTCGAGTGACCGCTCTAACAATGGAAAGACATGTCCTCAAAGATGGAAGGCAGTCAGGAGGAGGTGAGATCAGGTGGGACCATTCTAGCTGATGAGGGCAGATACGCGAGTGAAGAAAAGGCACAACTCCAATAGTCATTTTTTTTTTTTGCCGAAATGCCACGTGTCCACTTATATCAGTACATTCCTAGCGACCTAACCATTACGAAACTTGATCAAATAAGCCTCATGTAGAAAATGAGCAATTATACATTTTGTTGATCAAATTTGACACTCATTGGCCTCCATACAGTAAACCCTCTTGCTTCGCTTCTTCCTCTCTGCTTGGGCATAGCATTACTCACAGTGTATAGTGAAGGGGTTGAATGACTGGCATGCCTAAGGATAAGGTTTAGAGTGTGGTGGCCCCTATTGTCCAGGTGTGGAAGTATGTTCTCTAACCCTGTGCTGCTCTTTTCTCTATATACACACACACCCACCCCCATGCAGGAGAGAAGCTGCTGTGCTGTGCGTTTTGCCCGGCGTCCTTCCACCCAGAGTGTTTGGAGATGGCGATGCCAGAGGGGGCGTGGTCCTGCAGGGAGTGCAGATCAGGAAGGAAACCCCACTACAAACAGATCGTCTGGGTCAAACTGGGAAACTACCGGTGAGTTGATGCATACCCAAAAGCTGTTGGAGAGGTGCTGGCTAAGGGTATAGTAAACATATGTAAAATGATAATGATAGTTGCACACTCCAAATATTCTCCCATTAATTGAATGGATAAACACCAATGGTGTTTACCCTTTATATTACTGAGAGTATATTTATTGTGAAGCTACAGACGAGGAACAACACAACTCCGGAATATGTGGAAACAACATTATTGTTGCCGGATGCAGAAACAGGATGAGAGTGGCACTTTACTGTACACTACGAAGGGTTCATGTATTTCAGAAAGTTGTTTTAGAATCAGAGGATTGGCTTTAGCTGTATCTTATGGACTGATCAGCGCTCTTTCTTTCCTCACGTCTCCTGTCTGTCCCCATCAGGTGGTGGCCAGCGGAGATCTGTAACCCTCGCCTGGTGCCCCCCAACATCCAGACACTCCGCCACGACATCGGCGCCTTCCCAGTCTTCTTCTTTGGTTCCCATGACTACTACTGGATCAACCAGGGCCGTGTGTTTCCCTACGTGGAGAACGACAAGACCCCTGTCACGGGCCAAATCAACATCAACAAGACGTTCAAGAAAGGTGAGGCCACCTTGGGCTCTATTCTGTGCTCTGGGCTCTGTTGGATCTTGAGGGATATGCTAGTGCCTGATCCCTGAGTATGTGTGAGACAGGCAAAAGGTAATTTCATCCCTTCTGTGTGTGTGTGTCAGCTCTGGAGGAGGCTGCTCGTAGGTTCCAGGAGCTCAAGGCACAGAGGGAGAGCAGGGAGGCCCTAGAGCAGGAACGCAACTCACGCAAACCACCGCCTTACAAGTTCATCAAGGTAATGCATCCAGTCATACTGTATACAGCCCTACCCTGCAAACACATACCTTCCCTACAAATTTTCTGGGACTGTGAAGAGACACACGCGTGCACACACAGGAAGGGACAACACTTAATCTGTTGTGAAGTGCATTATGTTTTTAAAATTGTATATAACTGCCTTAATTTAGTTGGACTCCAGGAAGAGTAGCTGCTACATTGGCAGCAGCTACTGGGAGTCCATAATAAATACAAAGTCTTGCTTTGCCAAGCAAACTGAGAATTGTCTCTTTTAGCTGAATGAGACCTTTAGATCTCATATGGGACCTTGTATGTTAGTCTGAGTCTTGGTGTGTCCTCGCTGACACATGGTTGTCATGTCTCTTTCAGTCCAACAAGCCGGTGGGGAAGGTGCAGGTGCACATAGCCGACCTGTCTGAAATCCCACGATGCAACTGTAAGCCCACGGACGAACACCCCTGCAGCCTGGACTCCCAGTGTCTCAACCGCATGCTGCAGTACGAGTGTCACCCACAGGTTGGTGTGTGTGTGTGTGTGCGTGCGTGCATGCGTGCGTGCGCAGAGGTTAAATCAGCCCTGTTCTCCTGTCCTAGGTGTGTCCGACAGGTGATAGCTGTGAGAACCAATGCTTCTCTAAACGTCTGTACTCCGAGACAGAGGTCATCAAAACAGAGGGTTGTGGCTGGGGCCTCAAGACCAACCAGGCCCTCAGGAAGGTAAGTGAGGGGCGCTGGGGTGGACGTAGTATGGGGCCCAGCTCTATTTCTTTCCTTAGCCCCTAATCTTTAGGTGTTAACTGATATTAGCAACACTGTGAAGGCTCCACCTAGCCTTTCATATTGTTTGTACCTATCCAGACCTTTCATATAGGAACAGGATGAGGGCTGGAGACCAAAATGGAAGCGAGCCTGTGTTGTGTATAGATCAGAGATTATTGTTAATAACCGCCGCTCAAGAGGACTGTGAGCTCTCGTCCTTCGAGGCTGATGTGAGGAAGACATTCAAGCGTGTTAACCCTCGCAAGGCTGCCGGCCCAGACGGCATCCCCAGCCGTGTCCTCAGAGCATGTGCAGACCAGCTGGCTGGAGTGTTTATGGACATATTCAATCTCTCCGTATCACAGACAGTTGTCCCCACTTGCTTCAAGATTTCCGCCATTGTTCCTGTACCAAAGAAAGCGAAGGTAACCGAACTAAATGACCATCGGCCCGTATCACTCACTTCTGTCTTCATGAAGTGCTTTGAGATGCTAGTTAAGGAACATATCACCTCCACCTTTCCTGACTCCCTAGACACACTACAATTTGCATACACCAGATCCATTGATGACGCAATCGCCATCGCAATGCACTATCCCATCTGGACAAGAGGAATCTCTATGTAATAATGCTGTTCATCAACTACAGCTCAGCCTTCGACGCCATAGGGCCCTGGGTCTGAACCCCGCCCTGTGCAACTGGGTCCTGGACTTCCTGATGGACCGACCCCAGGCGGTGAAGGTAGGCAACAACGCCTCCTCCATGCTGATCCTTAACACGGTAGCCCTCCTGTACTGCCTGTTCACACATGACTGCGTGACTGCTCACATTTTCAACTCAAATCATCAAGTTTTCAGACGACACGACCGTGGTAGGCCTAATTACCAACAACGACGACACAGCCTACAGGGATTAGGTGAGGCCCTGGCGGAGAGGTGCCAGGAAAGTAACCTCTACTGCAAAGTCAACAAAACCAAGTAGCTAATCGTGGACTTCAAGGAAACAAAAGCAGGATCATGCCACCATCCACATCGACGGGGCCGCAGTGGAGAGGGTGAAAATCCTCTAGTTCCTTGGCATGCACATCACTGACAACCTGAAACTGTCCATCCACACAGACAGTGGGGTGAATGCGGCGCAGCGGCGCCTCTTGAAACTCAGGAGGATGAAGAAATTTGGCTTGGCCCGTAAAAACCCTCACACACTTCTACAAATGCAGCATTGAGGACGTTCTTGATGATCTTCTTGGCCTTCCTGTGACACCGGGTGCTATCGATGTCCTGGAGGGCAGGGAGTGTGCCCCTGGTGATGTGTTGGACTGACCACAGCGCCCTCTGGAGAGCCCTCCGGTTGCAGATGGTGCAATTGCCATACCAGGCGGTGATACAGCCTGACAGGACGTCCTCAATGCTGCATCACCCCCTGGTATGGCAATTGCACCATCTGCAACCGGAGGGCTCTCCAGAGGGCGCTGTGGTCAGTCCAACACATCACCAGGGGCACACTCCCTGCCCTCCAAGACATCAATAGCACCCGGTGTCACAGGAAGGCCAAAAAGATCATCAAGGACATCAGCCACCCGAGCCATGGCCTGTTCACCCTGCCACCATCTAGAAGGCAGAGGTGGTACATGTGCATCATTTCTGGGACAAAAAGACTGAAAAACAGCTTCTATCTCCAGGCCATCAGACTGTTAAATAGACACCGTTGACCGGCCTCTGCCCAGTACCCTGCCCTGAACTTAGTCACTGTTAGTAGCCAGCTACCACCCGGTACTCTACCCTGCACCTCAGAGCATGCTGCCCTATGTACATAGTCATTCAACACTGGTCACTTTAATAATGTTCACATACTGTTTTACACACTTCATATGTGTATACTGTACACATAGTCTCTCATCCTGTATAACTACAACTGTACACACATTTTCTATTCATATACTGTCCATGTCTATACACACCATCATATATATTTATATTCCGGACTCTGACATTTCTCATTCTGATATTTCTTCATTCCTTTCTTTTTATTTTGGGGATTTGTGTGTATTGTTTTGTATTGTTAGGTGTAACTGCTTTGTTGGTGCTAGAAACATAAGCATTTCGCTGCACCGGCGATAACCTCTGCATAATATGTGTTTTTTATATATACCACGGGTATGCTTTGTTGTAAGTAATATATCTTAAGTCTGTGTCTCTTCCGCAGGGAGATTTTGTGACAGAGTACGTGGGAGAGGTGATAGATTCAGAAGAGTGCCAGCAGCGAATCAAACACGCTCATGAGAACCGTGTGACTGACTTTTACATGCTCACCCTCACCAAGGTAATGACGTACAGTCTGTCCCAACAGTCTGGAATGGCCTCATTCACTTGACCTCTCCTCCTCATGACCAGTAATACATACAGTGCATTCTGAATGTATTCAGCCCCCTTTGTTAAATTGCAGCCTTATTCTAAAATAGATTAAATTAAAACAATTCCTCATCAATCTACACACTACCCCATAATGACAAAGTGAAAACTGTTTTTTAGAAATGTTTGCAAATGTATTCAAAATAAAAACAGGAATACCTTATTTACATAAGTATTCAGACCCTTTGCTATGAAACTCTAAATTGAGCTCAGGTGCATCCCGTTCCATTTGATCATCTTTGAGATGTTTCTACTTGATTGGAGTCCACCTATGGTAAATTAAATTGATTGGACGATTTGGAAAGGGACAAACCTGTCTATAAGATCCCACAGTTGACAGTGCATGTCAGAGCAAAAACCAAGCCATGAGGTCAAAGGAATTGCTCCAAGAACAGGATTGTGTTGAGGCACAGATCTGGGGTAGGGTACCAAAACATTTCTGCATTGAAGGTCCCCAAGAACACAGTGGCCACCATCATTCTTAAATAGAAGATGTTTCTAGAGCTAGCAGCCTGGCTAAACTGCGCAATCGGAGGAGAAGGACCTTGGTTGGTGAGGTGACCAAGAACCCGATGGTCACTCTGACAGAGCTCCAGAGTTTCTCTGTGGAGATGGGAGAACCTTCCAGAAAGTCAATCTTCTTCTTTGCAGCACTCCACCAAAAGGCACCTAAAGGAATCTCTGACCATGAGAAACAAGGTTCGCTGGTCTGATGAAACCAAGATTGAACTCTTTGGCCTGAATGCCAAGCGTCACGTCTGGAGAAAACTAGGCACTGCTCATCACCTGGCCAATACCATCCCTACGGTGAAGCATGGTGATGTCAGCATCATGCTGTGGGAATGTTTTTCAGCAACAGGGACTGGTAGACTAGTCAGGATCGAGGGAAAGATGAGTGGAGCAAAGAGAGGATCAAGAGATCCTTGATGAAAACCTCCTCCAGTGTGCTCAGGACCTCAGACTGCGGCAAAGGTTCGCCTTCCAACAGTACAACAGCCCTAAGAGAGGATCTGCAGAGAAGAATGGGAGAAACTCCCCAAATACAAGTATGCCAAGCTTATAGCATCATACCCAAGAAGACTCAAGACTGTAATCGCTGCCAAAGGTGCTTCACAACAAAGTCCTGAGTAGAGGGTCTGAATACTTATGTAAATTATATATTTGTATTTTTATTTGGAATACTTTTACAAAAATGTATAACCTGTTTTTGCTTTGTCATTATGGGGTATCGTGTGTAGATTAATGAGGGGGAAAAACTATTTAATCAATTTTAGAATAAGGCTGTAAAGTAACAATGTGGAGAAAGTCAAGGTTCTGAATACTTTCCGAATGCACCATAGTATGTGTATATGAATCACTCTTTTCAGTAGTGTTCATATATTGGCTGTGTGTGTGCGTGTGTGTGTGTTTCTCAGGACCGGGTGATAGACGCGGGGCCCAAAGGGAACTCCTCTCGCTTCATTAACCACAGTTGCAGCCCCAACTGTGAGACGCAGAAATGGACCGTCAACGGAGATGTACGGATAGGGCTCTTCACCTTGTGTGACATAGAGGCTGGTGAGGAGATCGACACACGCACATGTTCTGTAATTTTGGGGATTGATCTCTCTGATCAATCTTATCTCTCCTGCAGACACAGTGCTGACATTTAACTAAAATTGTGTGTGTTCTGCAGGCACTGAGTTGACGTTTAACTATAACCTGGACTTGGTGGGGAATAGAAGGTCGTCGTGTCACTGTGGAGCTGAGAACTGCTCTGGCTTCCTAGGGGTGCGGCCTACGGTACGGGACACACCCACATTCTCTCTCCTTATTATGACTGCATCATGTAGGAATCAAGTAACATGTTTCTGGTGTCCCACCTTAGCAGAACCCTTCTGTCCATGGTTTGTCTTCAATGTTGCATAGAACTATAGAAGCTGGCCTAACAAGGCTTGGAACTCATTCTGACAAGGTAAATTGTCAGAATGTCTCCTCTCAGAAGGTCATATAAACCATATTGCTAATAATAAACTATGACAATGGATTAAGGGCTGTTGTTCCTACACCTATAGTATCCTATTTGACTGTTTAGGCTTAGATATCTGTAATATTTTTTCAATTTTTCTCAATTCATCAAGTCTGCTAACTGAACTGTAACATTTTTACTTATTTTGTTTCACTTTATTATTATTTTTATAATACCTCAAGCGGGGGGTCTGGGTGGGAACGTCCGATGGGTGAGTTTCCCTGTGGGTCCTGCTTTTTGTTACACATCCATGGGCTTATCAATTGTAAAGCTAACAATTATATAATTAATTTAACATTCCTGTCTGAAAAACAATGGCAACACTAGCTATTCTCTCTTGGAATTTGAAAGGCCTAAATGGTCCTATCAAACGTTCAAACGTTCCAGCTGTCTTGATATCAGTAATGCTCCGAGAAACACAGCTGCTCCGTAAGGATGCTATTTGTACAAACTGTGCCTTTTCATCAGCCCCAAACAATATATGTAATCATAATGATAGATAAGAAATTCAACCATCATATTTTTATTTGATTTATTTAACCAGGTAAGTTGACTTAAAATGCATTGTCATCAACGACCTAGGGAATACTTACAGGGGAGAGGAGAGGGGATGAATGAGCCAATTGTAAGCTGGGGATGATTAGGTGGCCATGATGGTATGAGTGCCATATTGGGAATTTAGCCAGGACACTGGGGTTAACACCCCTACTCTTATGATAAGTGCCATGGGATCTTTAGTGACCACAGAGAGTCTGGACACCTGTTTAATGTCTCACCCGAAAGACGGCACCCTACATAGAGAAATGGCCCCAATCACTGCCCTGGGGCATTGGGATATTTTATTTTAGACCAGAGGAAAGAGTGCCTACTACTGGCCCTCCAACACCGCTTCCAGCAGCATCTGGTCTCCCATCCAGGACCAACCCTGCTTAGCTTCAGAAGCAAGCCAGTAGTGGGATGTAGCTGCAGATTGGCCAATTGGGTAAAGGCGAAGACCAAAAACGCAGAATCACTTTCCTTAAATGTATCCATAATGGAAAGACAATTGCCTTTATTAATGTGTATGCTACAAATTCATATGATCCTACGTTTTTTGATTCTCTGAACAGAATAGTGTTAGAATTAACTGAATTCCATCTGGTTATTGGGACTGACATGAACGCCAATCCACACGCAACCAAGGCTCTCCAACATACAGTATACTCTGATTTACATGTATATTTTGAAGTACATTTTCTACTCAAACAGGCATATATTCTCCACAATCGATTTTATATTATCAACACATCTATTCTCCACAATTATGAAAATAGAAATTCGACATGAGCTTGACCGATCACCACACCTACTACTGCCAATTAAACATTTCTGAATCTCCTAAAAGAGCAACAAGATGACGTTTCAAAGTTTCATTACTTGAAAATCCTACATTCTGTGATCAATTTGAAATGGAACAAAATGTATTCTTAATGATCAATAAAAATTCAGTCGATGAACCCCGGATTCCATGTGATGCAACCAAAGGTTTTATTCAAAATAATACAACTGCATTTCCATCTATGTAAGACAGAGAGCAGAATATGGACTCCATGGAACCATTACTTCCTAGTCATTTACTGGCCAACAAGCTACACAGTAATGATCAATTAGCTGATACAGCAACAATTCAATCTGAAACCGGGGAATTGCTATCAGAACCAAAATTAATCAAAGATTATCTCACTTCTATAAAGAACTGTATACCTCTGATTTGTTCATCCTTAATATAGGAAGCCACCTCCCTGGGAGGCCAAATCTTTCTCAATGAACTCAAATGAGCATTGGATAGCATGAATAAAGGCAAATCACCTGGAAGGGAGGGTATTCCCCCTGATGTGTAATTAAAATGTTGGAATCAATTAGGTCCACTAATGCTCAATGATTAATATAGCCGTTCACAAAGGTTCATTTGGGAGAGATGTGAATACAACGCTAATTTTGCATATTTAATAAACCGAAAAATGTTGTCGTCCCGTCTCGAGACTTACTTACCCAAATTGGTCCACACAGACCAAAGTGGGTTTGTTAAAAAACGTTTATCCTCCGTTGACTATTTACATATCTTATAGCTCAGACACACGGGTAGGATTGTCAAACGTTTGCCTGCCGACTGTTCTTAGCATTTCTGAACAGTGTCAGAAATGTCAGTCAATCTCTTTTGTGTTCACACAGCAAAGACCTTGGAAGTCATCAGCCACTCAGCCCTGTTACATTAATCAAACCAGAAGGTGGCAGTAGCGTTGTTTGGCCTTGCATATCTGTGCGCATTGCTTATAGTCTGATTCCAAGCCATCTTCCAAGCCATCTTCAAATATATTATAGACATGATTGCGCAGTGGCAAACCTATAGGCATTCAGTGTGTGACAGGTTTGTGATTCTGCAAGGACTGCAACCGTAATACTAGGGCTGTGGCGGTAACAACATTTCGTCAGCCAGTGATTGTCAAGCAAATAACTGTTGGTCTCACGGTAATTCACCATTATTTAACATAAACACATTAAGCATCTCCTGGCTTCCACGCACAGCCTACAAGCTATGTTAGGTCCTGATCTGGCTATGCCATAGGCAGGGTAGCCTAGTGGTTAGAGTATTGGACTAGTAACCGAAAGGTTGCAAGTTCAAATTCCCAAGCTGACAAGGTACAAATCTGTCGTACTGCCCCTGAACAGGCAGTTAACCCACTGTTCCTAGGCCGTCATTGAAAATAAGAATTTGTTCTTAACTGACTTGCCTAGTTAAATAAAGGTATATAAATATGGCTGTTGGCTAAACTAGTTCATTTAGTAGACAAGATTTGTTTAGAATTGCGTGGCATTATTTTATAGTATGAAGAATACAATTGAACAAAGCTGAATAAAATATAAATATTTTCTCCAAACGATTTGAGAGAGTGCGCACATGCGGCTATTTTGTGTTGCGCATTAACAGAGAAATAGGTATCCTAGGTACTCCTATATGCTTAATTTAGAGTTATTAATGTAACTTTAGTTCTACAAATGTTGGGCTATATGTATTGATTTTCAATACATTGTAAGACTGCATGATGTGGTTCTAATGATGATTTGAAAAAGGTTGCTTGTAAGGCATGAGCTCTGCTTTGTTTTTTTGCGCAGGCTGTACACACGTCATCAGTCTCTCATTCACAATTTGACAAGCACTTGATAATACCTTGAATATCACAGTAATGCACCCTAAAAAATCCATGCCTTGTCGGCCAGTGGCCGTTGTGCCCTTGGCCCAGAGTGCTGCATGCTCTAAAGCAGCTCTCACTCACATGGCTCTCCATCACGTGATCAGGTCTTTCTCACAGGCTACAAGTGAAGACAGACACATTGTGGACCCAACTGCGAGCCCCCTTATCTAATTCTGAGGTGCATTTTGAAGATATTGGAAGAACTGTCCACATTTACTTTTTGTCAGCCAACAAGATGAGTAGGCCTAACGAACAGCAAAAGCACTAGCCTATGTCAATCTACTCATAGTACAAACGTTGACCTATTCTGTGCGAGAAATAAATATACCAAACATAGTCTGGGACAGTTGTGGAATGTGACATCAAAAAATTAATTAAACCACAAGAATTAAAAAAAAACGTTCTTACTCAATGTGGCTGATGCAATAGATAAGAACGTTTAGCTTAAAATGTTGATAAACTAGGCTATTTCTGCACAGTTATAAGCACAGCAATGCGCACACGGCAGTAGACTATAATTGCTAATGGGAAAACACCATTATTAAAAGTGACCGCAAATGTGATTATGCATGTAATGCTTTTATTATAAAGGTGAATTTTTTAAATGAAAATTATCTTCCCCAAACTTGATATTCACACTCTGCTTATTTATGTCAGTTAGGCTCTACACCTCTTGCCAAGCGGATTAATGTGCTTAATTTTAAGAAGTTATTTGGCCACTTTAGTTGTGACCCTGGGCGGCAGGTAGCCTAGTGATTAGAGCGTTGGACTAGTAACCGAAAGGTTGCAAGATCAAATTCTGAGCTGACAAGGTAAAATTCTGTCGTTCTGCCCCTGAACAAGGCAGTTGACCCACTGTTCCTAGGCCGTCATTGACAATAACAATTTGTTCTTTTATCTGACTTGCCAAGTTAAATAAAGGTAATTATTTATTTTTTTAAATATGATTTGGGGGAAAAAGGCGTTTCTTGCCTCACGCTGGGCTTCATTCACAAGTGATAATATATCATTCACAGGTGATAGGCTAATATTGTCACCCATCAGACTATTCTTGATTTAATCTCGTCTTTACATATACTAAATAATATGTGTGTGAAATTAGTTTTGATTTAAAATGGACCATTATCACGAAAACAAGGGCAAGGGAAAAAATACATGTAATCTATGCACTTAAATAGTGAATGGATGACACTTTCCCCGTGGTTCATCTTCATGCCAGCCAGGTAGGTTATACTCCTGTTGTAAAGCGAAGCAATGTGCTTAATATTAGGAAAGTTGAGAAATAAATATAATAGGCCTAGCCTATAGAAAGCTGATCGAATCCTACTCTTTTTAATAGAGCCTATTAATCTGTTTTCTCAAACAATTGCATAGTTAGCACGTTTGGTAGGCTACTAATGATCAGCAGCAGCATCAGAGCTAGCAGAAGCCTAATTACCATGACTAAAGGTCATGGACGAAAGGAATTTGACTGCCATCATGACTCGTGACCGCCTGTGTGGTGGTAACATGGTCACTGCAACAGCCCTAGGTAATACCAGCGCACTCATGTAGGAGAGTGCACTTTTTGTAAAACACAAATGGCCAGTGGTATTGTGGAGGCTATATGCAGGAATAAACTGTATAAGCACTTTTTTCAGTGGGCATTGCGTATACTCACTCCTTGATCCCTACTGATGCGTATCAAAGTAATGCAGTGGAGGTATACGACTTATCAATTATGTAGTACAATAGGGAAATCATGCACAGAGTAGCCTACACAATAACAAAGGCTGCACACATCCTAGTTTCAGCAGAATATCATCTGCAGGCAGCAAGAGTGTGCAGCTCTCAGCTGGTTTTGGCGTGGAGCAGCTCACAGAGCAATGACATCAGTAGCCGGTAGGGTAGGAAAGACGTTTCAACTTATATCTACCAGTAAATGCTAACTAAGGCAACAATGGGGATGCAAACCAGGTATTGAACAAGTTTAGTCCAAAGTGTTGGTTAATAGGCTATTTGTGATGCGCAATTGTCATCATGCTCAGTTTGCATCAGGGGCATAGACACGGATGGGCCTGGGTGGACTGGGGGCAACCCACTGGGAAACCAGGCCCTGACAGGCCCACCCAATCAGATTGATGTGATGTAAGCATTGTTGTGGACTTAGACAATCATTATTTCTTTCTATTAAAAAAAATGTGATTTTTGAGAGTGAAAATCAATAGGAAAACTCTTCTTTTTTTAACAGGATTTTTCACAGGGTGCCTTTCCTTTGCTGGGCGGGCCATTTGGAAACTTTTGAGCAACATTTTTGTACACCCACTTCTCCAGGCCACACCACACCACTGCATAGGGCCGATGAAAAGACAGCAGTCACATACAGCATAATGTTAAAGGATAAGCAGTCCATAAACTCGGACATAATAAGCCAGTATGTCCCAATCATAAGAATACAGAAAAACAGCCATTGACCATTTCCCAATCAAAATGTAGAAATATTACTTTCCGTTGCAAAATATATTTCACCTTTAGCACACAAAGTAACCTGTGACCTAAAGTTGAAAGTGGAACTGACAACATTTTAACTACTTTGTTTGTTTCATATCTGCAATCATAATATCAGTAAAAAATATCAAATTACCAGTAAATGCTACAATGCCAACTTTATAAGAGATTTTAAAAATAGATTATATTTGACTCAACATTCCATGTTGACAGAATAGATGGATGCAGTTTCAATGACTCAATATTCTGGACATAAACTAAGTAACTAAGGCTAGAAATGTCAATACAATAAAACTAGCAAGAGCAATGATCACAAGTCAGTCATAATGTGGCTAATAGGCTAGCGTATCTATTTATGTAGCAAGCTAAAAACACGGAGCCTAACGTTAGCTAAATAACTAGGAAGCTGCTAGGAGGATGTCATATCTTGCCATTGGAGGAGTAGGTGAGTGACCGACTTTTTCCCCTCAAATAGTTTTTCTGTGTCTATAGCTAGAGATGTCATTTGGTTAGTTAGCAAGAACTTGAACGACTGTTATCCAGTTAGCCTGAGTGAATTTGCGAACGCAAGAGATATGCTATCTACTCCGATTTCAGAACACCTGATTTAATTTACTAACATGCAACATCTGCTGAATATGGTTTCAATAAACGTAGGCAAAAAAAGTTATGGCCAAGAATGCTCTAGATAACATGTAAACAGCCTAACCAGCTCTGCTATGGCAAGTAAAATCATCAGTGAGGTGTTCTCTCATTTGTGTCTGGAAGTAGCTAGCTAGCTAACTTTAGCCAGTTAGCTTAGGTGCTTGGTTGGGACAATCATGCATTGGCAGGCAAGCTGCAGAAAGACGAGGAGGCTACCATTCCCCTTCGTTTCAGTGCAATTTTGACGGCCAACTAGATATAAAAGTTTATCGTCTTTTCCTTCATTAGATTTCATGTCATCTTGCTCTGGCAAGCATTAGTTGTTGACCATGTTATTTATGTGCATAACTGAGGGAGAGAACCTACCTTTTTTCATGGTTGCTTGATCCATAGGACTGTAAAGTTCTGAAATGTAAGATGACTCCTGTGATTGGTGGAGTGCTGGATAGATGGTTGTCCTTATGGAAGGTTCTCCCATCTCCACAGAGGAACTCTGGAGCTCTGTTAGAGTGACCATCAGGTTCTTGATCACCTCCCTGACCAAGGCCCTTCTCTCCTGATTGCTCAGTTTGGCTGGGCAGCCAGCTCTAGGAAGTGTCTTGGTGGTTCCAAACTTCTTCCATTTAATAATGATGGAGGCCACTGTGTTCTGGGGACCTTCAAATACTGGAGTTTGCTAAATATTTTCATAAATAATCTGATAAAACACACAGGCGAAAAATCAAGATGACTTACAAAGATGAGGAGGAGCAAGGGAGGGAGTGCGGTAATGTAGTATCCACAACTAAATAGTCATTGTGGTATCTGAAAAGACCGGTATCCCAAAAGCATGATGGTGTACTTACTATGTGCACATGCTAACAGAAAGGAACGGGGTGGGTATCTAGCTAAGTGTGTCATTATAGCAAAGTATTTATAAACATAAAATCTGATCTCTTAAAAGTTCAGCTAATCTCCGTTCTATTAACTATACAATAGGCCATCATTGATTTTTTTTCACATTTTATATTACCTCTTTCAAGGAGCTTTTCATTTTGATAGGGTTATTTTATCAAAAATCCTTTAGGCCTACCTACAGAAAAATACAAAAACTATTACGCATCCCTGCCCAGCCTGGCATGAGTGGCCCGAAGTGTGTTTAGCATCCCCAGTGGCTCTTCAAGTGAGGAGAGGATATTCTCCACTGCTGGTCTGCTCTCCAGTCACCATCGCATGACCCTGAAGCCACAGACTCTTGACGAACTCATGTTTCTAAAAAATGAATTCAAAGGCACTGTAGACTGAGCCTAATAAGGCATATTTAGTTCTAATTAAGTTACATCCTATATGTGCAGTTTTAATGATTTAATACATCATTTTGTTTAAATGCTGAGCTCTTAATGTCCCTATTTAGTGTTTGTTGTTCACTACGACATGTAGCCTATTTGAAATGACATTCACCTTTTCCTGTTTATTCAAATACTTTTCATTCAAATCATATGGTTTGGTTTCCATATGCTACTTCAAAACCAAATGGTAGTTTCAGGTAGTCACAAAAATAGATGGTGTTGGTTAAATGGTGATTTTAATGAATGGAGCTCATTTGGAGCTGCAATGTTTTCGTGCTTTAAGTGAGGAGAGGTTTTTAGCGGAGCGGTTGGAAAGGATGTTGAGCACCGGAAAGCACCACTCCATGAGTGATAAGCAGGATTGGGATGAGAGACTCACTTTTAGTTTATTTTCCTTTACATACTAAATGTATGAGTTTAACTCTGCAATATGATCATAATGATCACTGCTTTGTATTTATGTACCTTAAAAAAGATGTCAGCCCATAGGTGAATACAAACAAAATATGAAATTATATTAATTTCTATATTGTACCTTTTTAACCCCACGCCCCCATTATAACAAAACTAATAATAATAGTCACACAATAAAAAATTATCATCTGAGCCGATTGTTTTATGACATTGTTTTTCTGTCTGTCAGAGTGCAGTGGTGATGGAGAAGGAGGAGAAGGCGAGGAACGCTAAGCTGAAGCCCAAGAAGCGTAAGCTGCGACCGGAAGGGAGACGCACACATGAGTACTTCTGTTTCTGCTGCGGAGAGGGAGGGGAGCTGGTCATATGTGACAAGAAGGACTGTCCTAAAGCTTATCACCTGCTGTGTCTCAACCTCACCAAACCCCCATATGGTACGCTGTGGGGGTGTGTAGGGGTGGGTGTGTGTGGGGTGTATGTGTGTCTATACGTTAATAAACTTCTCTCTTTGTGTGTGTGTGTGTAGGTCGTTGGGAGTGCCCATGGCATGATTGCAGTGTGTGTGGTGTCCCAGCCTCATCCCTCTGTGACTTCTGCCCTCGCTCCTTCTGCCGGCAACATGAGGGGGGAGTTCTCACCCCCTCTACCCTGGAGGGTCGCCCCTGCTGCTCCAATCACAACCCCCTCAGCCCCCTGGGCTCCATTGCCAACCTCCCACATACTCACACACACCACCCTGGTACGGTCAGTATCAAAGAAGAGCCAGAGGACCCCGAGGAGGAGCCCAGCCAGCAGGACCGAGAGTAAAGCTGTCTCAAATCACACCCTTTTCCCTAAAATAGTGCACTAGAAATGGAGCACTATGCCTATGGGAAATAGGGTGTGATTAGAGATGTGCCATAAAGTGAAAGAGACCAGAACTGCAGCCAACAGTTACACCTGATATTCCCATGGGCTGGACAGAATGACTGACAGACCGAAGGACTGACAGGCGCAGACTTGGTGTGAGTAGTCAGTGGTTCTATGTCAGAGAGCGGAGCAGAGTTCCTCTATCTAAGGATATTGGGAGTGGAGGAGAGGGCAAGGGGAGATGGAGAGGTGTGTGCCGCACATCACCCCAAATAATCAGTGTTTGTTTCACCACTTCAGTGTGATTCTGTAATTTCTACAAGTATGGATTCTCAGTGTTATGTCATTGGTTACCGGCACTTTGAAGAACTCCGTGAGGGGGATGGAGAGGGGGTTTAAACCTTTTTCCAACATGCTGCTTTTCTCTTTGTTTACTTCCTGTGTACTGGGGTTGCAAGTGGCCCATTGCCAGGGGCTGCTTCACATTCCCAGAAGGCTTTGCTGTGTGTTGGTAAGCCAGCAGAGTCAGGCCCAACACTCCTACCACCCTCATCACTCCAGACATGATCCATCGATCCCTATCTGGCTCTCCTTTCACAACGAGAAGAAAATAGATTTGTGCAATTTTCAGGATCACACTATATTCCGACATTCCTTATACCTGTTTTTGATACACTTGTGAATATATATATAGTACCAGTCAAAGTTTGGAAACACCTATTCATCTAGTAAGTAATAAAGTTGAAACATATCAAAATATATTTTATATTTTATTCTTCAAAGTAGCCACCCTTTGCCTTGATGACAACTTTGCACACTCTTGGCATTCTCTCAACCAGCTTCATGAGGAATGCTTTTCCAACAGTCTTGAAGTAGTTCCCACATATGCTGAGCACTTGTTGGCTGCTTTTCTTTCACTATGAGGCCCAACTAACCCGAAACCATCTCAATTGGGTTGAGGTTGGGTGATTGTGGAGGCCAGGTCATCTGATGCAGCACTCCACCACTCTCCTTATTACACAGCCTGGAGATGTGTTGGGTGATTGTCCTGTTGAAAAACAAATAGTCCCAATAAGCGCAAACCAGATGGGATTGCGTATATCGCTGCAGAAGCACCATCACACCACCTCCTCCATGCTTCACGGTGGTAACCACACATGCGGTGATAATCCGTCCACCTACTCTGCGTCTCACGAAGACACACCGGTTGGAACCAAAAATCTCAAATTTGGACCCATTAGACCAAAGGACAGAATTCCACCGGTCTAATGTCCATTGGTCATGTTTCTTGGCCCAAGCAAACTTCTTCTTCTTATTGATGTCCTTTAGTAGTGATTTCTTTGCAGCAATTTTACCATGAATTCTTGATTCACACAGTCTTCTCTGAACAGTTGATGTTGAGATGTGCCTGTTACTTGAACTCTGTGAAGCATTTATTTGGGCTGCAATCTCTGAGGCTGGTAACTCTGGGTCTTCCTTTCCTGTGGCGGTCCTCATGAGAGCCAGTTTCATCGCTTGAGAGTTTTTGCGACTGCACTTGAAGAAACGTTCAAAGTTTGTCTTACATTTTCCGTTTTGACTGACCTTCATGTCTTAAAGTAATGATGGACTGTCGTTTCTCTTTGCTTATTTGAGTTGTTCTTGACATAATATGGACTTGGTCTTTCACGAGATGGGCTATCTTCTGTATACTACCTCGACCTTGTCACAACACAGCTGATTGTCTCAAACACATTAAGAAGGGAAAAATCCCACAAATTAACTTTTAACTAGGCATACCTGTTCATTGAAATGCATTCCAGGTGACTGCCTCATGAAGCTGGTTGAGAGAATGCAAAGGATGTGCAAAGCTGTCATCGAGGCAAAGGGTGGCTACTTTGTTGAATCTTAAATATAAAATATATTTTGATTTGTTTAACACTTTTTTGGATACTACATGAATCCATATGTGTTGTTCGTTTGATGTCTTCACTATTATTCTACAATGTAGAAAATAGTACAAATAAAGAAAAAACATTGTTTGAGTAGGTGTGTCGAAACCTTTGACTGGTACTGGTGCCTTCAGAAAGTATTCACACCCCTTGAATTATTCCACATTTTGTTGTTACTGCCTGAATTCAACATTGATTTTTTTTTCTCAACTTACACACAATAATCCATAATGACAAAGGGTAAACATGTTTTAGAAATTTCTGCACCTTGATTGTAAATGAAATTAACGTAATTATTCACACCCCTGAGTCAATACATGTTAG
The DNA here is from genome assembly GCF_036934945.1 of Oncorhynchus masou masou. Lineage (NCBI taxonomy): Eukaryota > Metazoa > Chordata > Actinopteri > Salmoniformes > Salmonidae > Oncorhynchus > Oncorhynchus masou. The sequence continues at coordinate 34,718,668 of NC_088212.1, forward strand.
AATCACCTTTGGCTGCGATTACAGCTGTGAGTCTTTCTGTGTAAGTCTCTGAGAGCTTTGCACACCTAGATTGTTCAGTTTTTTCCCCATTTATTATTTTCAGAATTCTTCAAGCTCTGTCATATTTGGTAGATCATTGCTAAGCAACCATTTTCATGTCTTCAATAGATTTTCAAGCAGATTTTAAGTAAAAACTGTGACTCGGCCACTCAGGAACATTCACTGTCTTGGTTAGGAACTGCAGTGTAGATTTGGCCTTGTTTTTTAAGTTATTGTCCTGCTCAAAGGTGAATTAATCTCCCAGTGTCTGGTGGAAAGCAGACTGAACCAGTTTTACTCTGGGATTGTGCCTGTGCTTACCTCCATTCCGATAATTTTTTATTCTGAAAAACTCACCTGACCTTAATGATGACAAGCATACCCATTACATGATACAGCCACCACTATGCTTGAAAATATTGAGTAGTACTCCGTAATGTGTTGTGTTGGATTTGCCCCAAACACAACTTTTTATTCAGGACAAAAATATATATTGATTTTCCACAATTTTTGTAGTTTTACTTTAGTGCCTTATTGTAAACATGATTTTTATTCTGTACAGGCTTACTTCTTTTCACTCTGTCAATTATGTTAGTATTGTGGAGTAACTACAATGTTGTTGATCCATCCTCAGTTCTCTCCTATTACAGCCATTTAACTCTGTAACTGTTTTAAAGTCATCCCAGAGCGGTCCGGACGCCTGTATCTTTGTAGTGACTGGGTGTATTGATACATCATCCAAAGAGTAGTTAATAACTTCACCATGCTCAAATGTTTACTTACCCATCTACCAATAGGTGCCCCTCTTTGAGAGGCATTGGAAAACCGCCCTGGTCTTTGTGGTTGAATCTGTGTTTGAAATTCACAGCTCGACTGTTGGACCTTACAGCTTATGTGTGGGTTACAGAGATGAGGTTAACACTATTATTGCACACAGAGTGAGTCCATGCAACTTATCGTGACTTGTTAAGCAAATGTTTACTCCTTAACTTATCTAGGCTTGCCATAAGAAAGGTTTTGAATACTTATTGACTCATGGCATTTCAGCTTTTCATTTGAATTAATTAGTAAAATGTTTGAAAACATGATTCCACTTTGACATTATGTGGTATTGTGTGGAGGCCAGTGACAAAAAAATCTAAATTTTATCCATTTCAAATTCAGGATGTAACATAACAAAATGTGGAAAAAGTCAACGGGTGTGAATACTTTCTGAAGGCAGTTTGTGTGTGTGTGTATATATATATGTATATATATATATATTTGATTTTTTATTGTATATATATTATATATAATATATATGCTGAACAAAAATATGAACGCAACAGTTTCAAAGATTTTTCTAAGTTACAGTTCATATAAGGAATACATTCATTAGGCCCTAATCCATGGATTTCACTGGGAATACAGATATGCATCTGTTGTTCAATAGATACCTTTAAAAAATTAAGATCGGGGCGTGGATCAGAAAACCAGTCAGTATCTGGTGTGACCTCATTTGCCTCATGCAACGCGGCATCTTCTTCGCATAGTTGATCAGGTTGTTGATTGGCTGTGCTAAGTTGCTGGATATTGCCGGAACTGGAACATGCTGTCGTACACGTCGATCCAGAGCCTCCCAAACATGCTCAATGGGTGACATGTCTGATGCGTATGCAGACCATTGAAGAACTGGGACATTTTCAGCTTCCAGAAATTGTGTACAGATTCTTGTGACATGAGGCCATGCATTATCGTGCTGAAACATGAGGTGATGACAGCGGATGAATGACACGCCAATGGGCCTCCAGGATTTTGGCACCGTATCTCTGTGCATTCACATTGCTATTGATTTAAAATGCAATTGTGTTTGTTGTCCTTAGTTTATGCCTGCTCATACCATAACCCCACCGCCACCATAGGGCGCTCTGTTCACAACGTTGACATCAGCAAACCACTCTCCCACACCACGCTGTCTGCCATCTGCCTGGTATAGGTGATACCGGGATTCATCCGTTTCGAGCACACTTCTCCAGCGTGCCAGTGGCCATCGAATGTGAGCATTTGCCCACTGAAGTCGGTTACGACACCAAACTGCAGTCACGTCAAGACCCTGGTGAGGATGACAAGCATGCAGATGAGCCCCCTTGAGACGGTTTTTGACAGTTTGTGCAGAAATGTTTTGGTTGTGCAAACCCAGTTTCACCAGCTGTCCGGGTGGCTGGTCCAAGATTAATCCGCAGGTGAAGAAGCCAGATGTGGAGGTCCTGGGCTGGCGTGGTTACACATGGTTTGTGGTTATGAGGCCGGTGGGACGTACTGCCAAATTCTCCAAAACGAAGTTGGAGCTGGCTTATGGTAGAGGAACATTAAATTATCTGGCAACAGCTTTGTTGGACATTTCTGCAGTCAGCATGCCGATTGCACGCTCCCTCAACTTGAGACATCTGTGGCATTGTTGTGACAACTGCACATTTTCGTGGCCTTTTATTGTCCCCAGCACAAGGTTTACCTGTGTAATGATCATGCTGTTTAATCAGCTTCTTGATATGCCACCCCTGTCATGTGGATGGATTATCTTGGCAAAGATTACATTTGTATTTTTGTTCAGTGTGTGTATGTAATAAATATATATGTATATATATATACACACACACACACACACACACACATTCACTAAATGGTCAGTTTTTTAGGTACACCAGCCCATTCACAAAAGTGGTTCACTCCTACAGATAGTGAGTCACATAACCATGGTTTTCTATATAAAGCAGGAAGACAGGCATTGAGACATTCAGTTACTGTTTGATTAAATGTTAAATGAGAAAAACGAGTGACCTAAGTGACTTTGAGTGTGGTATGATTGTCGGTACCAGGCAAGCCCGGTGCTAGTATCTCAGTAACGGCCGGCCTGGGCTTTTCACGCATGAGTGTCTAGGGTTTACCGAGAATGGTCCGACAAACAAAAAGCATCCAGTCAGCGGTAGTTCTCCGGACGATAAAACAGCTCGTAGATGAGAAGTCGCAGGAGAATGGCAAGAATCGTGCAAGCTAACAGGGGGGCCTCAAACAGGGAAAGAATGCAGTACAACAGTGGTGTGCAGAACGGCATCTCGGAACACACAAGTCGTTAATCCGGGTGGGCTATTGTAGCAGACGACCACACTGGGTTCCACTCCTATCAACTCAAAACAAGAATAAGTGGCTCCAGTGGCCACGCAATCAACAACACTGGACAATTTGAGGAGTGGAAAAAGATTGCCTGGTCCGAAGTGTCCCGGTTACTGTTGCATCATGCTGAGTCAAGATTTTGCATAAGCAGCATGAGTCCATGGCTCCATCCAGCCTGGTGTCAACGGTACAGGCTGGCGGTGTAATGGTGTGGGGAATGTTTTCCTGGAACATGTTAGGTCCTTTGATACCAATTGAGCAACGTTTCCATGCCTCAAAGAATTCAGGCTGTTCTGGAGGCAAAGGGGGTCCGATACGCTAGATGGGTGTACCTAATAAACTGGGGGTCCGATACGCTAGATGGGTGTACCTAATAAATTGGCCACTGTGTGTGTGTGTGTGTGTGTGTATACATACTCAGTGGCCAGTTTATATATATTTGTTCATGTTTACAAACAGATTATCTCACTTCATCTCGGTGAATGGTGTATTGTTTGGTTAGGTGTTTAGAATTGCACAGATCTCCTTGTGAACATAGTCCTTCTAATAAGGTGAATTATAAGGGCATATAGTGTAATGTATGACATCAATCATTACATTTAAGTTCCATTTGTCAGTTCCCCAGTCTCGCTCTCCATTGTGGACATAATTGGTTCATATTGTAAACCACAAGTGTTTAAGAGGAGGAGAGGGGAGGCATTCTCACTCTTCTATGACTGTCCCCCTTCACTGTCTATGGAAACAGACAGGAATGCATTTTTGGAGAGGAAGTTACATTTCATTCAAATTGAGAGGTTGAGCAGCATACTTTCTGGTGATTATATCCTCCTAGGATTTAGTGTTACACTTCATTAGATTAGTGAAGTGTTATATTATAACAAATATGGTCAAAGTCTGTTTGTACATGGTAATGCAGCCAGCCTTGAGGGACTAATTTCCCACATACTGACCTGAGAGAGAGGTGGCTGTTCATTGGCTCTGTGTGCAGTAATTTAAGTGATGCTGTGTGTACTGTACACGCAAATGTTATGTTTTAAATTGTTCTGCTAAACCTTTTTAAAGCACTTTCACAGTTTATTGCTACATACTTTTGGTAGGTCATAACATACATGTATGTAATACATGACATTGTACATGCTTGAAATGGATACCTCTTTTCTGTAGTAATGTAGGAATTTTCAACTGTTTTGTAACTTCTGGTATAGGTCCAACGACATGATCCAAATATCTTTGGGTCTGAAAACGTTCTCTCACACAAGTTACTCACGATCACATTTTCTGTTTGTTTTTTATCATAGTAGAACGACTAACGCCCTCATCTTAATTCAAGGTATTTAGTACATTCTGTATTTTGACCTGGTGGGTATTTATTTTCAACTTTTTGTATGTCTGTGTACATCTCCACAAATTGGTTTTGTATCAACATTAGGTTGTAGAGTACTTCGGTATCAGATAAGTAAAGAAAATGTACAGTGTTTTTAATCTCGTCCTCCTATGACAGATTTTTGAAATTATACTACACCCTTTATACTAGTTGATTGATGTATCAAAAACACCTATTGGAAAACCGCACCCACCCAAAGTATTAAGTAACAAGACTATAAAACAATAGGGAGCTTTAAAATGGATGATTCTGTATGTAGTTGTCGTTTACGTTTCATATATTTTCTATTAGTGTAATGGTACCGCTGTTTCATAACAGCTGCTCCTCATAGGCCAAGCTCTCTGTATTGTGACTCACTGTACTCCTGTTAACGCAGTTGAAAGCAATTGAACATTGTGATGTGAAGTAAACGAGCACTTAATTCAGCCTAAACTCACATGATCATGTTGAACCTAGAACAGTAGTCTGCTACTCTTGTCTGAGCCCGTGCTTTCTCTTCTCTGGAACATTACCCGTTTATGTATCCATGCCTTTTAAAAACCATAGCTCACAGAAAAATACACGTTTGTCAAATGTTTCCATAGCTCTTGTCGTCTTGTGTCAAACTGTGTCCACGTTCATGTCTCAACGAAATAGAATTAGATTGTGCCAATGTCTTACATTCATTTGGAATTGAAGCCTGTTGATTTCTCCTAATGCATATAGCAGGGTAAACACAATTGAATGGAATATAGACTCGGTTGCTCTCAAACCTGCCAAATGATAGTATTTTCTTTCGATAGGTGTTAGATTTAGATCATTTCAGTACTAGGCTGTGGTCCACACAGCACACGATCAGATAGGTGCATCAAGGCACTGTCATATTTTTAACAACCTTTTAAAACTTGAATTATATTTTGTTCTTTCATTTCATTATTTTTGTATTGTTTGGTACTACAGATCAATATGTTCACAAACATGAGTATTTTATTGATAACTGATTTGACATGGTAGATATCTATGATGGATATTAGGCCTATTCATGCTGAGCCACATCTCAGGTCATCTGGCTGTCTTGTCATGGTTTGTAACGAGTACCTAGTTTTTAAGCCTTCTCTAACCTTCAATTAGTGACCATTGTAAACTGGACCATTGTATGCTTACCCCAACACAAAAGCAATTTGTGCAGAACTATATCATTTTCACCCAAGACTGGATGCACCCCTTCCATTCTGAAAGGAAGGCAAATCAGAATCTGTTTTTCCAGTTGGGGACATATTTTGTATCCGTTTGTAATGCTCATTTGTTGTTCTGTTAAAAAACAAAAACACGTGGATTCTCTTAGGTCATTGTATTCTGATTTGATCCTCTATTGGTATTGCACAAAGATTATCCAGGCCAACCCATTAGCCTTCTTTTTTTTGCACCTGTTTTGAAACTTACTCACTTTATGCTAGTTGGACTTGAACACAACATTCAGCCTGTACAATGACCATATAGTTGTCATTCTGTTTGCCACAGACATTATAGATTTTAACCATGTTTTTAAATGATCCTCGCTGAAGAGGATGTCAAACAGTAGGGTTACAAAGACTGAGTTATCAAAGTATTTTCTTCCAACACAGACTTTGGAAGGGGCCCTTTCTGAATCATATGTTTCTGTTCCACACCTTCGTTATTTTTTATTTTGTGCAATACTATTTGTTAAATCTGTCATTACAGGTGATTGACATGCTCTCCCAGACATTAGGAAAAAGTGTTTTCAGAGCAACTAATTTCTCCAGTCATATAGTGAAACTGCTTTGGGGATTACGCCGGGGTCGTATCTATCAATGTTGCTTCAATTAAAAAGTGGATGAACACAGAGTTACCATATTGTTTTACTGTTCAGCAGTCATTATTGCATAATGTTAAGACTTGTACATAAATTGCATTGAACTTGCATAGGATAATGTTACTGTGGCGTGCTATTGCCTGTAAAATTCTGCTTCTAAATGTGTGTGTGACTGTGAGGATGCCGCTCTTTTGTACATGACTGTCTTTTTATTTTTTTCATTCTAAAGGAGGTTGAGTTGGAGCTGAGGAGTTCAGACATGCCTGAAGTTTGACTTAAATAAAGCTGTACTGTGTCTCAGTGGAAGTAATTTGTCAATCTCTTCATGGAAAATAGAATATCACTTTAAATTGACAGATTAAAATAATCGATAGTAATTGCATTTTTATTTATTTTTTTGTCAATGAGCCCAAAGACACTCTTGGGTCATAATAATCACATTTGTTATTTTACCATTTGCCCACTAGAGGTCGTCCCGTTATGTGACGTGGCATCGCACTTTATGCTGCGTTAAAGACAACTGGAAACTCGTGCAAAACGGGCTCCGACTGGGAAAAATCGTTTTGAATGGTCACCCAACTCGGAATTCCAAGTAGAAAACTCGGGCATCTTTGTAGATCGCCAACTTCCCGTTCTGAAGATCATTAAAGTCATGATTTGACCTCGTTTTTTCCCGAGTTCCCAGTTGTCTTGAAAGCGCCATTATACTTCGACACGACCGACAAAGCTTTCTCATCTGGGCATCTTTCTCGCTATACCGGTTTAGCGGATGGGTAAAGGATGATGATGGAGAGGCCCAGGTCACGGTAGCTAGTAGTGCGAGTATGCGGAGAAAGATTTAGTTAAACACCGAGTTTCAGGTTGGTCCTTCTGGTTTAGACCGCTGGAAATGCGGAAATGCCCCCAAATGTTATTCACAGATGTGTGGCAAGAGACAGATGATGTAGCTAGGCTAACGTTATTAGCAATAATATAAGATGTATCCAGCTATCTATACAAGAGCAGGGCACTGTTTTAAAATGAATAAATTATGAATAATTTGTTTAGGATATGCATTATACGATTTAGTTGGTCATTTTAAAGAGCACCACGAGGAAAGTGTATCCTATCAATTTATCGTGACGCTTGGTTCGATATGGAACAAGAAAGACTAGCATGCCTTCTCTCCTGTACCTGTTCTTGAACCAATCGATTTATTTTATTTGGTTCACACTGCCATCTGTCAACAAAGTCAGACTTAAATATTTGTTATACATTGTGTTTATACGTGTGTTAAATGTATTGTTTTGAACCCATGTTCTTTCTTCCCCCCCTTTCCTCCCAGTTTTGGAGAAGATTCTAGTGGATTTGCCAAATGATCTGTCTGGAGATTAACCTGATAAACAAGATGAAGAGGGGTTTGCTGCGTGGCTTACTGCCAGAGATGTCTATCCGACTGCTGCTTCTGGTTGTCTTCCTGTGAGTAATTCAAATTGAAACATGGCAATAGCATTGACAAATGTGTTCCTTATGGACTTGTCTGGTGTGCAACACAAATGAACTAAACTGTGTGTGTTATCTCCCTCAGTGTGACAGAGCAGCTTCCACCCTTTATTCGTGAGATCCAGGCAGAGGAGATGTGGCTGTATAGATTTCACAGAGTGGAGAATGACCATGTCCCCACCTCTCTCATGTTTGTGAGTACTGGTGTGTGTCATGGGGGAAGCACTGACTCAATTCACTGGAATCATGGAACATTGAATGTGAATATTTGTTCTGCTGGTAGTACTTTAGTTTACAGCACAGGATAATCTGGAGAGCAACAATAACTTGTTGCCATGTTATTACCAGGTACTCTTGTGCTTTAATGTAAAGTGCTACCATTCTGTCTTACTAATTCTATTGCTCTGGTACTGACCATGTCCCTCGTATCAGAGCGTGGCGTGTTTCACTCCATTCCTGGTGATCCTGCTTTTCACCTTTCTGAAGAGAGTTGAGAGAGGAGACGTGAGAGAGGCCTCGCTAGGTAAGGACTGACTGTAGAACTACACATGGTGTTTGGCCTCAGAGCAGCTGCACAGAGATGTGTGAGAGAAATACTGAGCCAGTTGTTTGCCTCTGTACCTCAGCGGTGACTCTGGCTCTGGTACTGAATGGAGTTTTCACCAACGCCATCAAGCTGGTCGTGGGCCGGTGAGTACTAGTCTGGAGTACTAGTTTGGAATACTAGTCTGGAAATGTACAGTTAGGGTTACATTGCTACAAGCTCAGTATTATGCTGGCTGAATGTGATGTAGTGTGTTCTGTGTGTGCTTCATGGCAGCTCAGTATTATGCTGACTGGATGTGATGTAGTGTGTTCTGTTTGTGCTTCAGGCCAGCTCAGTATTATGCTGACTGGATGTGATGTAGTGTGTTCTGTTTGTGATTCAGGCCAGCTCAGTATTATGCTGACTGGATGTGATGTAGTGTGTTCTGTTTGTGCTTCAGGCCAGCTCAGTATTATGCTGACTGGATGTGATGTAGTGTGTTCTGTGTGTGCTTCAGGCCAGCTCAGTATTATGCTGACTGGATGTGATGTAGTAGTGTGTTCTGTTTGTGCTTCAGGCCAGCTCATGTGATGTAGTGTGTTCTGTGTTATGCTGACTGGATGTGATGTAGTGTGTTCTGTGTGTGCTTCAGGCCAGCTCAGTATTATGCTGACTGGATGTGATGTAGTGTGTTCTGTGTGTGCTTCAGGGCAGCTCAGTATTATGCTGACTGGATGTGATGTAGTGTGTTCTGTGTGTGCTTCAGGGCAGCTCAGTATTATGCTGACTGGATGTGATGTAGTGTGTTCTGTTTGTGCTTCAGGCCAGCTCAGTATTATGCTGACTGGATGTGATGTAGTGTGGCCTTCAGGGCTCAGTATTATGCTGACTGGATGTGATGTAGTGTGTTCTGTTTGTGCTTCAGGCCAGCTCAGTATTATGCTGACTGGATGTGATGTAGTGTGTTCTGTGTGTGCTTCAGGCCAGCTCAGTATTATGCTGACTGGATGTGATGTAGTGTGTTCTGTGTGTGATTCAGGGCAGCTCAGTATTATGCTGACTGGATGTGATGTAGTGTGTTCTGTGTGTGCTTCAGGCCAGCTCAGTATTATGCTGACTGGATGTGATGTAGTGTGTTCTGTTTGTGCTTCAGGCCAGCTCAGTATTATGCTGACTGGATGTGATGTAGTGTGTTCTGTGTGTGCTTCAGGCCAGCTCAGTATTATGCTGACTGGATGTGATGTAGTGTGTTCTGTGTGTGCTTCAGGCCAGCTCAGTATTATGCTGACTGGATGTGATGTAGTGTGTTCTGTGTGTGCTTCAGGGCAGCTCAGTATTATGCTGACTGGATGTGATGTAGTGTGTTCTGTGTGTGCTTCAGGCCAGCTCAGTATTATGCTGACTGGATGTGATGTAGTGTGTTCTGTGGATGTGATGCTTCAGGCCAGCTCAGTATTATGCTGACTGGATGTGATGTAGTGTGTTCTGTGTGTGCTTCAGGCCAGCTCAGTATTATGCTGACTGGATGTGATGTAGTGTGTTCTGTTTGTGATTCAGGCCAGCTCAGTATTATGCTGACTGGATGTGATGTAGTGTTTTCTGGCCAGCTCAGTATTATGCTGACTGGATGTGATGTAGTGTGTTCTGGCCCAGCTCAGTATTATGCTGACTGGATGTGATGTAGTGTGTTCTGTGTGTGCTTCAGGCCAGCTCAGTATTATGCTGACTGGATGTGATGTAGTGTGTTCTGTTTGTGCTTCAGGCCAACTCAGTATTATGCTGACTGGATGTGATGTAGTGTGTTCTGTGTGTGCTTCAGGCCAGCTCAGTATTATGCTGACTGGATGTGATGTAGTGTGTTCTGTGTGTGCTTCAGGCCAGCTCAGTATTATGCTGACTGGATGTGATGTAGTGTGTTCTGTTTGTGCTTCAGGCCACGGCCAGACTTCTTCTACCGCTGTTTCCCAGACGGACAGATGAACCTGGAGATGCACTGCAGCGGCGACCCAGAAGTGGTCATGGAGGGCAGGAAGAGCTTTCCCAGTGGACACTCCTCCTGTAAGGCCCAATCTGATTGGCTAGTCCTCTTGCAAGAGCAGATCTGATTGGCTGTGAGACTACAGTGGGCTCGTTCAGATTAAAAGCTAATTAGGCTGGACCTGTGTGTGTGTGCAGTATATGTGTGTGGTAACTTTGATAAACAATGTTGTGTTTATTCAGGCACTGGCCTAAGCATTCTCATGTCAAGCCTTCTCATATCATTATGAATAAAACTGTTGATCCTACTTTGATACATGTGCCTGCCCCATCTCTGATCCCCTCTCTCCTCTCGTCTTGTCCAAGTTGCATTCACTGGACTGGGCTTCACAGCGCTGTATGTGGGGGGAAAGCTGCGGTGCTTTAATCTGGGGGGCCGGGGCAGGGCCTGGAGACTGTGTCTCTTCCTCGCTCCGCTCCTCCTAGCCTTCATGATCGCTCTCTCCAGGACCTGCGACTACAAACACCACTGGCAAGGTGAGAGGGCTCGCCATTAACCATGTTCACTTTGAAAAGCGCTATAAACATATAAGAAAATATTCTTCTAATCCATTATTGAGAGACGTGCTAAGATCTTTGTGTCACTTCCGTTGTCCCCTCTGTGTTTAGATGTGTTGGTGGGTTCTGGTCTGGGTCTGGTGTTCTCTTGGCTCTGCTACAGACAGCACTACCCCTCCCTCCAGGACCCTGACTGTCACCGGCCACTACGCCACAGCGAGACTGTTCCTGCTGTGCAGGAACGCAAGCTGGCCAACTCCAACTACATATTACCTCTATAGCTGGCCAACTACACATTACCCCTATAGCGCTACTCCAACTATATATTGGAATCCAATCAAATTGTATTTGACACACGCGCCGAATAAAACAGGTGTAGACCTTACAGTGAAATGCTTACTTACAAGCCCTTAACCAACAATGCAGTTTTAAGAAAAAAATGTGTTCAAGTATTTACTAAATAAACTGAAGTAAACAATACATAAATAAAAATGTAAAAAAATAAAATAGAAAAATAACAAATAATTAAAGATCAACAATAAAATAACAGTTACGAGGCTATATACAGGAGTAACCGGTACTGAGTCAATGTGCTGGGGCACAGGTTAGTCGAGTTAATTGAGGTAATATGTACATGTAGGTAGGGGGGTGGGCAGCGCACAATTGGCCCACTATTGGCCGGTGTAGGCCGTCGTTGTAAATAAGAATCTGTTCTTAACTTACTTGCCTAGTTTAATAAAGGTTAAATACATGTTGTTTTTTATTCAGGAATCTTATGGCTTGGGTGTAAAAGCTGTTAAGAACCCTTTTTTTTACCTAGACTTGGCGCTCCTGTACCGCTTGCCGTAAGGTAACAGAGAGAACAGTCTATGCCTATGGTGGCTGGAGACTTTGGAAATTTGTAGGGCCTTCCTCTGACACCGCCTGGTATAGAAGTCCTCGATGGCAGGCAGCTTAGCCCCAGTGATGTACTGGGCCGTACACACTACCCTCTGTAGTAACTTGCGGTCGGAGGCCGAGCAGTTGCCATACCAGGTGGTGATGCAACCAGTCAGGATACTCTCGATGGTGCAGCTGTATAACTTTTTGAGGATCTGGGGACCCATGCCAAATCTTGTCAGTCTCCTGAGGGGGAAAAGGTGTTGTCGTGCCCTCTTCACGACTGTCTTGGTGTGTTTGGACCATGACAGTTCGTTGGTGATGTAGCCACCAAGTAACTTGTAGCTCTCAACCTGCTCCACTACAGCCCAGTCGATGAGAATGGGGGTGTGCTTGGCCCTCTTTCTCCTGTGGTCCACGATCATCTCCTTTGTCTTGATCACGTTGAGGGAGAGGTTGTTATCCTGGCACCACGCTGTCTCATCGTTGTCAGTGATCAGGCCTACCACTGTTGTGTCGCCGGCAAACTTAATGATGGTGTTTGAGTCATGCTTGGACATGCAGTCATGGTTGAACAGGGAGTACAGGAGGGGACTGAGAACACACCCCTGAGGGCCCCCTTGTTGAGGATCAGCATGAGAGATGTATTGTTACCTACCCTTACCACCTGGGTCGGCCTGTCAGGAAGTCCAGGATCCAGTTACAGAGGGAGGTGTTTAGTCCCAGGGTCCTTCAGTTGGACAACTGAATAGGTATCCCCCTTTCCTCTTAGCTTAGTGATGAGCTTTGAGGGCACTGTGGTGTTGAACGCTGAGCTGTTGTCAACAAATAGCATTCTCACGTAGGTGTTCCTTTTATGTTGGTGGGAATGGGCTCCCGGGCTCCTGAGTAGCGCAGCGGTCTATGGCCATGCCAGGGCGGCAGGGTAACCTAGTGGTTAGAGCGTTGGACAAGTAACCGGAAGGTTGCAAGTTCAAACCCCCGAGCTGACAAGGTACAAATCTGTCGTTCTGCCCCTGAACAGGCAGTTAACCCACTGTTCCTAGGCCGTCATTGAAAATAAGAATTTGTTCTTAACTGACTTGCCCAGTTAAATAAAGGTTAAAACATTTTTTTTAAATCTCAGTGCTAGAGGCGTCACTACAGACCCTGGTTCGATTCCAGGCTATATCACAACCGGCCGTGATTGGAATCCCATAGGGTGCACAATTGGCCCAGCGTCGTTAGGGTTTATCCAGGGTAGGCCGTCAATGTAAATAAGAATTTGTTTGTAACTGACTTGCCTAGTTAAATAAAGGTTCAATAAAAAAAAGGACAATGTGAAGTGCAATAGAGATTGCGTCGTCTGTGGATCTGTTGGGGCGGTATGCAAATTGGAGTGGGTTTCTTGGATAATGGTGTTGATGTGAGCTGTGACCAGCATTTCAAAGCACTTTATGACTACAGATGTGAGTGCTACGGTTCGGTAGTCATTTAGGCAGGTTACCTTTGTGTTCTTTGGCACAGGGACTATGGTGGTCTGCTTGAAACATGTTGGTGTTACAGCTCAAATTGTACTATATACTAGCCCTATAGTGCAAATCCAACTACATACTACCCCTCTAGTGAAATACCATTTACATACTACCCCTGGAGTCTTTAACCTCAACTACATACTACCCCTTCATTCCGGGTTCTTTATATCAGGCCAAAATTTTAACCCTGAGTGGGGAAGAGAGGGACTGTAAATTTTTGAGCCCACCAGATACCAGGTGCTAAGATGTCAGTGCTACTGAAATATTTGTATTCCCTAGAAGTAGGGAAGTCCTCTCAACGCACACACTGGATTAACCACAGCAGTTAATTATTTTTTCCTCATATTATGATATCCTATTTGTTTTGTCTGATTTTTTAGTGCACTACTTTTGACCATAGCCCTATAGGCCCTGATCAAAAGTAGTACACTGTATATGGAATAGGGTGCCATTTGGGAGGCAGACCCGTCTGTGGCGGTGAGGGTGCACTTTTCTGTAGAATTCAGTGTCAACACTAGGATTACAGTGGCCTAGAATCACATTACAGTTTGTACATTTAGAGTTCATCCTTTACATCAGTGGTCACCATCTGGTTGATCGTGATCAGATTTCCAAGCCATTCCTAGTCGATCACCAAACATTTCTGTAAAAAAAAGCAACAATAAAGCCTTGCAATCCTAGTTTTTAAATTGGTTTCGTGCTTTTCGCGGTAGGTGCACTTGGTTCAGCAGACCATGCACCGGGAAGTGTTCCCATTTTGAACCATTTCATGTGTCTGAATGTAGAACACCGCCTACCCGGCAGGCCCAGAAAGCAAAACGAGTGCACCTATAGGTCTACCGCTGGCCAATCAGATAGCTCAGATTATCGTGTCTACACAGTTTCTTTGCGCCATAGACTGTAAAAACAAGCCTCGAACGCACAGCAAAGTTGATGTGAGATTTCAAAACTTTTAAAACCATAACTATAGAGACTCAACGAATACAGCAAAGAGCTGCTGTTTTTATAAGTAAATTCATGATTAAATTGTTATTCAGCACTTTGTTCAGCAGTTTTATAATCCATAAAATGTGTGTTCTCGCTATATCCACTCGCGCTACAACCAGCACTGCAGCTGCAATGAATGAGTTTAGCAAAGCTTGCATTGTTATTATTTGCGGCTTGCTTTTTTTATATATCAAGGAATATTTCACTTTCTCAAAGGAGTAACAACATGAATTGGTGCATGAGGCAGAAATAATGCAGTGTGACTTATGTTTCACAATTAGTTGGAAGACTGTGTCCCCTTTTCTTAGTGGATGGAGGGAGAGAGAGGAGGGATGGTGAGTCGGGTGAGAGGAGGGAGGGAGGGATGGTGGGAGGGAGAGAGAGAGGAGGGAGAGAGAGGAGGGATGGTGAGAGGGAGGGAGAGAGGGGGGATGGTGAGAGGAGGGATGGTGGGAGGGAGAGAGAGGAGGGAGGGGGTGAGAGGAGAGGAGGGAGAGAGGAGGGATGGTGAGAGGGAGAGAGAGAGGGAGGGAAAGAGGAGGGATGGTGAGAGAGGGAGTGAGGGAGGGAGAGGAGGGATGTGGGAGGGAGGGAGAGGAGGGATGGTGAGAGGGAGAGGGAGGGAGGAAGAGGAGGGATGGTGAGGGAGAGGAGGGATGTGAGAGGGAGAGAGAGAGGAGGGAGGGATGGGGAGAGAGAGAGGAGGGAGGGAGAGGAGGGATGGTGAGAGGAGGGAGAGAGGAGGGATGGTGAGAGGAGGGATGTGAGAGGGAGAGGAGGGAGGGATGGGAGGGAGAGAGAGGGAGGGAGGGAGGAGGGAGGAGGGGAGGAGGGAGGGAGAGGAGGGATGGTGAGAGGGAGGGAGAGGGAGGGATGGTGAGAGGAGAGGAGGGAGGGAGAGGGAGAGGAGGGATGGGAGGGAGAGGAGGGATGGTGAGAGGGAGAGAGGAGGGAGGGAGAGTGGGAGGGAGAGAGGAGGGATGGTGAGAGGAGAGGGGAGGGAGAGAGGAGGGATGGTGAGAGGAGGGAGGGAGAGAGGAGGGATGGTGAGAGAGAGAGGAGGGAGAGAGAGAGGAGGGAGGGAGAGAGGAGGGATGGTGAGAGGGAGGGAGAGAGAGGAGGGAGGGAGAGGGAGAGAGAGAGGAGGGATGGTGAGAGGGAGAGAGATGAGGGATGGTGAGAGGAGGGAGATGGGGAGAGAGGAGGGATGGTGAGAGGATGGTGGGAGGGAGAGAGGAGATGGTGAGAGGAGGGAGAGGAGATGGTGAGAGAGGAGGGAGGGAGAGATGGAGGGATGGTGAGAGGGAGGGAGGAGAGGAGGGATGGTGAGGGAGGGATGGTGGGAGAGAGGAGGGATGGTGGGAGAGAGGAGGGATGGTGAGAGAGAGGAGGGATGGTGAGAGGGATGGTGGGAGGGAGAGAGGAGGGATGGTGAGAGGGAGGAGGGAGGGAGAGAGGAGAGGTGAGAGAGGAGGGAGGTGAGGGAGAGAGAGGAGGGATGGTGGGAGGAGAGGAGGGAGGAGAGGAGGGAGGGAGGGAGAGAGGGAGGGATGGTGGGAGGGAGAGAGGAGGGATGGTGAGAGGGAGGGAGGGAGAGGAGGGAGGAGAGGAGAGGGAGGGATGGGGATGGTGAGAGAAGAGGGATGGTGAGAGGGGGAGGGATGGTGAGGGAGAGAGGGAGGGATGGTGAGAGGGAGGGAGGGAGAGGGAGGGATGGTGAGGGATGGTGAGGGAGAGAGAGAGGATGGGAGGGAGAGGGGAGAGGGATGGTGAGAGGGAGGGAGAGAGGGAGGGAGAGGGAGGATGGTGGGGGAGGGAGGGAGGTGAGGGAGAGGATGGTGAGAGGAGGGAGGTGAGTCGGGTGAGAGGAGGGAGGGAGAGAGGAGGGTGAGAGGGAGGTGAGGAGGGAGGGAGGGAGGGAGGGAGGAGGGAGAGAGGAGGGATGGTGAGGGAGAGAGGGAGGGAGAGGAGGGATGGTGAGAGGAGGGAGGGAGAGAGGAGGGAGGGATGGTGAGGGAGGGATGGTGAGAGGAGGGGAGGGAGAGAGGAGGGATGGTGAGTCGGGTGAGGGAGAGGAGAGGGAGGGAGGGAGGGAGAGAGGAGTGATGGTGAGTCGGGTGAGAGGAGGGAGGGAGGATGAGAGGAGGGAGGGTGAGAGGAGGGATGGTGAGAGGAGGGAGGGTGAGAGGAGGGAGGGAGAGAGGAGGGATGGTGAGTCGGGTGAGAGGAGGGAGGGAGAGAGGAGGGATGGTGAGTCGGGTGAGAGGAGGGAGGGATAGAGGAGGGATGGTGAGTCGGGTGAGAGGAGGGATGGTGAGTCGGGTGAGAGGAGGGATGGTGAGTCGGGTGAGAGGAGGGAGGGTGAGTCGGGTGAGAGGAGGGATGGTGAGTTGGGTGAGAGGAGGGAGGGAGGGAGAGTCGGGTGAGAGGAGGGAGGGAGGGAGAGTCGGGTGAGAGGAGGGAGGGAGAGTCGGGTGAGAGGAGGGAGGGAGAGTGGGTGAGAGGAGGGAGGGTGAGAGGAGGGATGGAGGGAGAGGAGGGAGGTGAGGAGGGGATGGTGAGTCGGGTGAGAGGAGGGAGGGAGAGAGGAGGGATGGTGAGTCGGGTGAGAGGAGGGATGGTGAGTCGGGTGAGAGGAGGGATGGTGAGTCGGGTGAGAGGAGGGAGGGTGAGTCGGGTGAGAGGAGGGATGGTGAGTCGGGTGAGAGGAGGGAGGGAGAGGAGGGAGGGAGGGTGAGAGGAGGGAGGGAGGGAGAGTCGGGTGAGAGGAGGGAGGGAGAGTCGGGTGAGAGGAGGGAGGGAGAGTCGGGTGAGAGGAGGGAGGGTGAGAGGAGGGATGGAGGGAGGGTGAGAGGAGGGATGGAGGGAGGGTGAGAGGAGGGATGGTGAGTTGGGTGAGAGGAGGGATGGTGAGTCGGGTGAGAGGCAGCCTCACCGCTGCTCCCTGCCTCCCCTCAGACTGAACATCAGATGCTGGCCGTTAGTCCAGTTTAAAACATTTAAAAAGGCAATTATTATGCTCTCAGCTGTGTCTCACAGGTAATACAACAAATTATTTTTTACCAGTCTGATCATATACCAACATTTTTCAAAATGATCTGAGAAGAACAACATTTGCAGTGCAATTCAAGAGTGGCCAATATGCAGTGATAATGTATTGGGCCTATAGCCTACTGTACAAATCTCATTGCTACAAAACTGCTTTCAATTGGTTAATGTTGCATAGGCTTACGTTTTTTAAGTAATGTTTAAAAAACATCTGAGTGGTAGGATCTCAGCTTGCATTTTGTCTCGGAAAGTGATCTTGACTCAGAAAAGGTTGGTGACCACTGCTTTACATGGTTTGTATTCCTGTGTATTTATTCCCGTTCAGGACAGTTGTTTCTGCAGATAAGTTACTTAGTTGTACTGTGATGCTGGTAAAACTGATGCCAGTATGCAAACTGCTGTATGGCTGACACCATTGGAATGTTTGGACTTTGGAGGCAGTTCTGTGATGGCAGTAACCCCAGTAAAGGCAATCGGATGGAGAGGGTTTGGGATGTGAGGAAGAAACAGTTTCCAGCAGGAACAGCTGACAGACTGATTGATGTGTGCCTTTTTCAATGTTTTATTTATTTTTTACATTCCTCTTTAAACCAATAAGCTATTCACTCATTGCATGTACTGCACATACAGTTGAACTTGGAAGTTTACATACACCTTAGCCAGATGCATTTAAACTCAGTTTTCACAATTCTTGACATTTAATCCTAGTAGAAATTTCCTGTCGTAGGTAAAGTCAGGTTAGGAGGCCTCCTTGCTCGCACACGCATTTTCAGTTCTGCCCACAAATTTTCTATAGGATTGAGGTCAAGGCTTTGTGATGGCCACTCCAATACCTTGACTTTGTTGTCCTTGAGCCAATTTGCCACAACTTTGGAAGTATGCTAGGGGTCATTGTCCATTTGGAAGACCCAATTAGGACCAACCTTTAACCTCCTGACTGATGTTGCTTCAATTTATCCACATCATTTTCTTCACTCATGATGCCATCTATTTTGTGAAGTGCACCAGTCCCTCCTGCAACAAAGCACCCCCACAACATGATGCTGCCACTCCCATGCTTCATGGTTGTGATGGTGTTTTTCGGCTTGCAAGCTTCCCCCTTTTTCCTCCAAACATAACGATGGTCATTATGGCCAAACAGTTCTATTTTTGTTTCATCAGACCACAGGACATTTCTCCAAAAAGTATGATCTTTGTCCACATGTGCAGTTGCAAACCGTAGTCTGGCTTTTTTATGGTGGTTTTGGAGCAGTGGCTTCTTCCTTGCTGAGTGGCCTTTCAGGTTATGTCAATATAGGACTCGTTGTACTGTGGATATAGATACTTTTGTACCCGTTTCCTCCAGCATCTTCACAAGGGCCTTTGCTGTTGTTCTGGGATTGATTTGCACTTTTCGCACGAAAGTACGTTCATCTTTAGGAGACTGAATGCGTCTCCATCCTGAGAGGGATGACGGCTGCGTGGTCCCATGGTGTTTATACTTGCGTACTATTGTTTGTACAGATGAAAGTGGTACCTGCAGGTGTTTGGAAATTGCTCCCAAGGATGAACCAGACTTGTGGAGGTCTACATTTTGGCTGATTTCTTTTGATTTTCCCATGATGTCAAGCAAAGAGGCACTGAGTTTGAAATACATCCACAGGTACACCTCCAATTGACTCAAATGATGTGAATTAGCATATCAGAAGCTTCGAAAGCCATGACATAATTTTCTGGAATTTTCCAAACGGATTCAAGGCAGTCAACTTAGTGTATGTAAACTTCTGACCCACTGGAAATGTGATACAGTGAAATAATCTGTCTGTAAACAATTGTTGTAAAAATGACTTGTCAGGCACAAAGTAGATGTCCTAACCGACTTGCCAAAGCTATAGTTTGTTAACAAGAAATGTGTGGAGTGGTTAAAAAACGAGTTTTAATGACTCCAACCTAAGTGTATGTAAACTTCCAACTTCAACTGTATATACTTTAGTGTATGCTTCCTTTTTCTGCTTAAGTATTGTCTGTAGAAAACAACTTGGTCAAAGCGCATCTTGAACCTTCACCCGACTCTCATTGACATCAAGGAGTGGTTTTCAGGGAACTTCGACTCGCATGCATTTTTCAAGTTTTGCCATTACTCTGTACGTTTACATTGATTCATTGTTTAACATCAATATGATCAGATAGAATTTAACATTACAATGTGTATAGATTTGATTCCAACTTGTTGTATTGACTTTTTACTTCATCCAACGTGGTGTTGCTTAAACGTCTGTAGACATGGTGGCGTTTTGTAGATTGTGTAAGGATACACAGGGTGTGTTTAGAATGGAATCGGGCCAACATACTGCTTCTAGAATGAAGTGGCTGAGTTAGTCAGTATAAATGAATCTGAATTTAATTTTGAATCAAAATCTGAAGTTATAGAAATTGGCAAGGGGTGTTAAAGTTTTATTGAAATTATAACGGGTCCTTTTACTGATAACTACATGTTTTTTCTTTGTAGCTCATATTTATGTGGTAATATCAGTTGGCAATGAAGATAATCATTTTAGGGCTGAATTAAAATGTTGTTTAGTTGCTAGGTTCCTGCTCCATAGACTACTGATTGTGCCCAATTGTTTTAATTTACACGCAACACACTATCTATTTTGGTGAAGATAATTTAGGCACACTAATGAATGTGGTGCCAACTTGCATGTTCCGCTGCTCAAGAGTCTCTAATTTATCAGGGTATAGGGGTTGTTTTAATATTAGGCTACTGCTTGTGTCCTTCCAGCTTCCACTTATCTGCCTTTGCGTGTAGAGGAGACAACTACAAGCTGCTCCTGTTAACACTGTAGGCGGATTGTATTTGTTGTGATGAACTTATTGGTGACACACTTTTACTATTATGTTTCTTAATAAACCACTCAAATCTACACATCGTCTGCTGCCTGTTCTTCAACTGAACCATCAATAATGAAATATTTGTCGCAGTAGAACAAATGAATGGCCACACCATCAAAGATCAACAGATTCAAAGCGCCCTTAGATTGGAAAGCGCCCTTAGAAGGCGGGATAATGATTTAAATGGTTTCACTGTCCAGACCCATCTACACTTGTGAGATATCCAGACACAATGCCTGCCTGACTACCTCCGGAGGAAGGAAGGGAGAAGGAAGATCACTATCAGATTTTTTTTGATCGTCTACAAATGTGGACACAATCAGGACAAAGGGTGCATGTCAGCAAGTAGCCTCGTGATTAAGCGTGTTGGGCCAGAAACTGAAAGGTCACTGGTTTGAAACTCTGAGCCGGCAGTGTTAGAAAATCTGCCGTTCTTCCCTTGAGCAAGGCAGTTAACCCCCAACAATTGGACGTCGAAAAAACTCTTAAGGATCCGCCCCCTTTTTACATTTTCACCTAAAATGACATACCCAAATCTAACTGTCTGTAGCTCAGGACCTGAAGCAAGGATATGCTTCAAATATTTGAAAGAAAACACTTTGAAGCTTGTAGAAAAGTGAAATGAATGTAGGAGAATAGAACACATTAGATCTGGTAAAAGATAATACAAAGGAAAAGCCAACTGTTTTGTTGAATTTTTTTGTACCATCTTTGAAATGCATGAGAAAGGCCATAATGTATTATTCTAGCCCAGTTGCAATTTTGAGTTTGGCTACTAGATGGCAGCAGTGTAT
The DNA here is from genome assembly GCF_036934945.1 of Oncorhynchus masou masou. Classification (NCBI taxonomy): domain Eukaryota; kingdom Metazoa; phylum Chordata; class Actinopteri; order Salmoniformes; family Salmonidae; genus Oncorhynchus; species Oncorhynchus masou. Next base: position 34,739,690 of record NC_088212.1, read on the forward strand.
GTGCAAAGTTTTAGACTGAACTAATGAACCATTGTATTTCTGTTGAAAATTTTGAGTCAAGACTGCCTAATTGGTTTATTAAAAACTTTGCAAGTTCATTACTGTGCACTCTCCTCAAACAATAGCATGATATTATTTCACTGTAATAGCTACTGTAAATTGGACAGTACTGTTAGATTAACAAGAATTTAAGCTTTCTGCAGATATCAGATATGTCTATGTCCTGGGAAATTTTCTTGTTACTACCAACCTCATGCTAATCGCATTACCCTATGTTAACGCAACCGGCCCGCAGGGGACCCACCGATCCTCTGGAGGTTTTAAGGCAGCCCCCCGCACCTCTCTGATTCAGAGGGGTTGGGTTAAATGCGGAAGACACATTTCAGTTGAATCCATTCATTTGTATAACTGATTAGAAATATCCCCCTTTCCCTTTCAATAGGAAATTACCTTAACATTTCTAGCACGATATCACAGATGATCCATTATATTGGATAATCGAGTGGTCGCTCTAACAATGAAGAGAAACGTCTTCAAAAATGAAATGCAGTCGGGACTACTCTAGCCAATGAGAGTGCAGATACACATGTGAACAACAGGCACAACTCCTAATTATATCAGTACAATGCATTATAAAACATTTTCTTGATCAAATAAGCCACACATAGCAAAAAAGCCATTACATTTGTTGTAACTCATTGACCTCCATATAAAAACAAATCGCTTGGGAGGGGCTGCCTAAATCGACCTCGTCGGTGCCCAGATGTTGGGCAGTTAACTACCTTGCTCAAGGGAAGAACTGCAGATTTTTCAACCTTGCAAGCTCGGGGATTCGAACCAGGGAACTTTCAGTTACTGGCCCGATATGGTGAGCACTTGACCTTTCCTCTAGCGACACCATCAGGCCTTTCCATTTTGTTTTCCATTTTTCATTTCCACTTTTCCAGCTGCTTATTTTCTAGTTGTACTTAGTTCAAAAATCTGCTGCTGATTTTATTCTTTTGTTTGTTATATCATTCTATAGATGATAATATTCATTTATTTTAATTGAAGAGATTAATATATATTTAAGTTATATTTATTTTAAGTTATTCATAAATGTTAGAACTTTTCATTCAAGAATTGTACCATTAAAATTAAATTTAGACTGTAAAAGATGGCCTTTAGCACATTTCTTATAGAGGGTATCAGTCTTGCATCAAATAGTGAATTCCACTGTATGCAGAATGTTGCATGCATGTCTGCACAGTGTTATATTTTCACAGTCAGTAAATATCGTACAGTAAATATTGGACTATTTAGGTAAAGTTATTTAAAGCTTTGAATGGAGTTCTGGGGGTGTGTGGTTAGAGCAATTGTGAAGGGTTGGTGTGGCCTGTGGAGGTGGGGCCCAATGTGATATCTTTTCATGGGGCCCAAAATCCCTAGCGGAGCCCATTCCTGTTGTTCACACGTGTATCTGCCCTCTCATTGGCTAGAGTCTTCCCAACAGCATTCCATTTTTGAAGACATTTCTCTTCATTGTTAGAGCGGCCGCTTGAGTATCTGGTTAATATAATGGATAATCTGTGATATCGTTCTCGACTTTTTAGGTAATTTCTTATTAAAAGGAAAGGGAAAGGGGGATAACTAGTCAGTTGTACAACGAATGGATTCAACTGAAATGTGTCTGTATTTAACTCAACCCCTCTAAATCAGAGATGTGCGGGGGGCTGCCTTAATCGGCACCCACGTCATCGGCACCCGGGGAACAGTGGGGTAACTGCCTTGCCCAGGGACAGAGCCGACATTGCAGTGTTTACCGTGAATCCAGTCTCCACTATAACGTGGGAACAATACCTTTATATTTCAATAATGCCGTAACTCTGAATTTCCAGGAAATCTGGTCACAATGTGGACGAATAAGGCTGCTTCTACACAGGCACCCCAATTTGGATCTTTTGTTCACTAGGCAAGTCAGTTAAGAACAAACTATTTTTTATAATGACGGCCTACCCCGGCCAAACCCTCCCCTAACCCGGACGACGCTGGGCCAACTGTGTGCCGCCCTATGGGACTCCCAATCACGGCCGGTTGTGATACAGCCTGGGATCAAACCAGGGTCTGTAGTGACACCTCTAGCACTGAGATGCAGTGCCCTAGACCGCTGCGTCACTCGGGAGTGTAGGCATTTGTAGAGGCATATCTGAAAATGTGGGCACAATCAGATTGTGGACAAGATTAGGACACAGGACTAATGTTAGCACCAGATATAAACGAGGCCAGAGATGCCTTTCTCTTTCACTGTCTCATACCATTTGAATTTTTAACCAGGTAGGCAAGTTGAGAACAAGTTCTCATTTACAATTGCGACCTGGCCAAGATAAAGCAAAGCAGTTCGACACATACAACGACACAGAGTTACACATGGAGTAAAACAAACATACAGTCAATAATACAGTATAAACAAGTCTATATACGATGTGAGCAAATGAGGTGAGATAAGGGAGGTAAAGGCAAAAAAAGGCCATGGTGGCAAAGTAAATACAATATAGCAAGTAAAACACTGGAATAGTAGATTTGCAATGGAAGAATGTGCAAAGTAGAAATAAAAATAATGGGGTGCAAAGGAGTAAAATTAATTAATTAATTAAATACAGTAGGGAAAGAGGTAGTTGTTTGGGCTAAATTATAGGTGGGCTATGTACAGGTGCAGTAATCTGCTGCTCTGACAGTTGGTGCTTAAAGCTAGTGAGGGAGATAAGTGTTTCCAGTTTCAGAGATTTTTGTAGTTCGTTCCAGTCATTGGCAGCACAGAACTGGAAGGAGAAGCGGCCAAAGAAAGAATTGGTTTTGGGGGTGACTAGAGAGATATACCTGCTGGAGCGTGTGCTACAGGTGGGAGATGCTATGGTGACCAGCGAGCTGAGATAAGGGGGGACTTTACCTAGCAGGGTCTTGTAGATGACATGGAGCCAGTGGGTTTGGCGACGAGTATGAAGTGAGGGCCAGCCAACGAGAGCGTACAGGTCGCAATGGTGGGTAGTATATGGGGCTTTGGTGACAAAACGGATTGCACTGTGATAGACTGCATCCAATTTGTTGAGTAGGGTATTGGAGGCTATTTTGTAAATGACATCGCCAAAGTCGAGGATTGGTAGGATGGTCAGTTTTACAAGGGTATGTTTGGCAGCATGAATGAAATATGCTTTGTTGCGAAATAGGAAGCCAATTCTAGATGTAACTTTGGATTGGAGATGTTTGATATGGGTCTGGAAGGAGAGTTTACAGTCTAACCAGACACCTAAGTATTTGTAGTTGTCCACGTATTCTAAGTCAGAGCCGTCCAGAGTAGTGATGTTGGATAGGCGGGCAGGCGCAGGTAGCGATCGGTTGAAGAGCATGCATTTAGTTTTACTTGTATTTAAGAGCAATTGGAGGCCACGGAAGGAGAGTTGTATGGCATTGAAGCTTGTCTGGAGGGTTGTTAACACAGTGTCCAAAGAAGGGCCAGAAGTATACAGAATGGTGTCGTCTGCGTAGAGGTGGATCAGAGACTCACCAGCAGCAAGAGCAACCTCATTGATGTATACAGAGAAGAGAGTCGGTCCAAGAATTGAACCCTGTGGCACCCCCATAGAGACTGCCAGAGGTCCGGACAGCAGACGCTCCGATTTGACACACTGAACTCTATCAGAGAAGTAGTTGGTGAACCAGGCGAGGCAATCATTTGAGAAACCAAGGCTGTCGAGTCTGCCGATGAGGATGGTGGTGATTGACAGAGTCGAAAGCCTTGGCCAGATCAATGAATACGGCTGCACAGCAATGTTTCTTATCGATGGCGGTTAAGATATCGTTTAGGACCTTGAGCGTGGCTGAGGTGCACCCATGACCAGCTCTGAAACCAGATTGCATAGCAGAGAAGGTATGGTGAGATTCGAAATGGTCGGTAATCTGTTTGTTGACTTTGCTTTCGAAGACCTTAGAAAGGCATGGTAGGATAGATATAGGTCTGTAGCAGTTTGGGTCAAGAGTGTCCCCCCCTTTGAAGAGGGGGATGACCGCAGCTGCTTTCCAATCTTTGGGAACCTCAGACGACACGAAAGAGAGGTTGAACAGGCTAGTAATACGGGTGGCAACAATTTCGGCAGATAATTTTAGAAAGAAAGGGTCCAGATTGTCTAGCCCGACTGATTTGTAGGGGTCCAGATTTTGCAGCTCTTTCAGAACATCAGCTGAACGGATTTGGGAGAAGGAGAAATGGGGAAGGCTTGGGCGAGTTGCTGTGGGGGGTGCAGTGCTGTTGACCGGGGTAGGAGTAGCCAGGTGGAAAGCATGGCCAGCCATAGAAAAATGCTTATTGAAATTCTCAATTATGGTGGATTTATCAGTGGTGACAGTGTTTCCTATCTTCAGTGCAGTGGGCAGCTGGGAGGAGGTGTTCTTATTCTCCATGGACTTTACAGTGTCCCAGAACATTTTTGAGTTAGTGTTGCAGGAAGCAAATTTCTGCTTGAAAAAGCTAGCCTTGAAGGAATGAAGGAATCCACTGCTAATTGTAGATGTAGCAGATGTGGTTTCCTTAATTCAAACGGTTTTCTGACAGACTGTTCTCACAGTATCAGTAAGGCAGAGAGTAACAGCTTCTACACCTGCATTGCATTTAGTCTGGGTTTGGGTTTCTGTACAGCACTTTGTGACATCAGCTGATGTAAGAAGGGCTTTATAAATACATTTGATTGATTGATTGACCATCAAACTAATTCCACGACACTGAGAACATAATTTCTGCTACAAGGTAAGTATCTATTAATTGAGGAAACACCATGACATAGGAGGGTGGGGGGGTTAGAGTAATTATTATGTTTGAACAAACTTTCAGGCTACTTTTTAACTTTTTCAGTTGAAAAAGGATATTCCGAGTATAACTAATAACTATATAACTATATAACTAGTATAACTGAGCCAAATGGCAATAATTAGATAAACATTTTTTTCCCAAAACTTCAGAAATGACCACATTCATGTCCATAAGGAAATTTATCATTTCCTGTTGTACACTTGTTCTGAGTATACTGGATGGGCAAATTTCCATAACATTTTCATTTTTTTATATTTTTTTTTTACAGTCTAGTATTTAATCTCAAAATAACCCCAGTTGGTAGGCTGTGAAATATGTGGTAGTTTGAGGGTACATTTTTCAACCTGTAACTCCACCAACTTGGTGAAAGTTTCAGGCCATTTACAAAAACCTGTTAAAGGGACATTTCACCACTTTTAAACATATTCATCATCTCAAGTGGAAACACCTAATCTGTTTATGGGCCCTATTCAGGCTTGAGATAAAATGTATATTTAACTCCATGTTTTATTTATTTAAATCTGTTTTAAAGATGCAATATGGGCTAGAAAACGGGGACTAGATAAACAAACAGGAGCATGGAAAACACACTGGTAGGCTTGACAAGACAAATTGGCAACAGACAAACAGAAACCACCGGTATAAATATACAGGGGATAATGGGAACAAATGGGAGACACCTGGTGGGTGTGGAGACAAGCACAAGACAGGTGAAACAGATCAGTGTGACACTTCCGCTTCTTGGAATTCTATGTGAATGACACATTGCAGCTTTATGTCTACTTATCTCAAGTCTAAGTGATTTTAACCAACTATGGGTAAGCAAAAGTTACTTTAATAACCTTTGCCTGCTCAGTTAGTTAACGACATGATGCACACCAGATGACATCAAAAGTGTTTCCCGATGATGTCATCGTAAACACTTATCTTCTATCTCTTTGACAACATAACATAGAAACCCATAATTTTCACATAATGTATGTTGATGTGGGGTTGGTGCTGGAGATGATGAATATGAGGTTGAAAATAGGTGACATTTCCCATTAATGGGTTATTGTAAATGGCCTGAAACATTCACCAAGTGAAACCGCCTTTAAAGGGAAATCAAAATGGGTGCAACACTGGTCCACCTCTTCCTCTATGGTGAAAGAGTTACAGGTTGAAAAGGTAACCCTCAACCTACCGCATACTTCACAGTACATTAGGGTTGAATGGCGGGAACCCGGTTACTGAGATTTGCAAGGATTTAGGGTAACATGAGGTAAGAAGCCCTAAGATAACCCAGGGGGCATCTCGCCCCATAGTACCCTACTGCCCAAAACCACTCACTTTTCCCTGGATAAATAACTGCGAGAAACCAGTAAATTAGAATACATTATTTATATGAACAGCATTGTGTGAAATTGAGCTGTTAAATTATGTCATTTCTAATTCTGGCTTCTCTACAGCCTCTGCATGACGAACCAACACTCAGGGTGGGGACAGACCCATCTCAGTATGGAGTGCAGTTCACAATGCATGTAGACCTATCGTCTCATCATGGAAGCTTTTTTTCAGGAAGGCCTGCAATTTTTTAGCCTCTGTCTCTTGTGCAATATGCAAGCACCTGTGTTTCCGCTGGCCTCTCCTTAAAAAAAACGTTCCTTAGCTCTTGGAGACCCATGCAGGAAAGGCTAGACTCGAATAGCTTGCTGGACATCATTTTTTGTGTTGCATTTCTTATACCAATAGACTTTTCGAAGAGGGACGCAAGATGTTATTTTGCTGAATGTTTCATGTAACTGTTGAAAGCGAGGAAGATGAGGTAAGCTACTAACAAAGGGAAATATTATGAAAGGTAACTATTTCAAAATGAAAATCAAATTCACTAGCCTACACTTGTAACTTTGTAGGCTGCCTGTGCAGCACCAGAACGGCTTGTTCTCTTTAAGTGATAATGCCAGAGAAGCCGGTGTGTGTTGTTAGACCCGAGAAGAAGTCGATGAGGAAAACCGCACCACTATACCCCCCCAAACACTGACTTCTAGGGCATTATAATTTAATACGACGAGTTACCAACATATTCAAATAATGATTGACATATTTTCATTAAACACTTTTATTTTGATGAATTTATTCATACTATTTCATCCTATCACAAGACATAGACCCGACACAAATCTACGGTTGCTGTCTAAGTCGACTGGTTGTTTGTTCTATTAGTTCTGTTGACAGAAACACGATGCAGTCGTTCATTCTTTTTGTTCTGTATCTATGGACGTAACCCAGTCGTTCGTTGTAAATGTTCCATTGCCATACTGGCTGGCAACATTCTTATCCATTGCTTGCTAGTTAGTCAACTACAGCTAAGTTACAGTCACGTCAAAAAAATGCAACCAGAATAACAGAAAAGTAGCTGCATTTGTTTAAGCTTTTTGTGGATACACCCGTAACAATCGCCTGGAATAGAGTCAGGACAAAGTTGTTCAGAGGAGCTAGCCAACAACACGGCTAACACAGTCACTTCAAACTGAAGCTGGAAAGACTGCAAACTACAGTAGCTGCACTTCGTTTCGTTTTATATTTTTCAATTGGCATTTGTATATATCCATAACAATGATGTTTGCTGATTCATGATTTCGATTGCCTGTCTGTCTCGTCCCGACTCGTTCATTACTATAGGACAGCTGTAGATCGAATTTGAATATTGAAACAATGTTGCAAATGTTGGAGAGACAGACAGCAAGGTTTGCACAAATCTCCGCTGTTGAAAATTAAATGTTTTTTTATAGTGGAGATCAAGTTTATAAATTGCTTGGCTGGGCTGATGAGACAGTGGATTGCGTAGTCAGATGGAACAGAGTAAATAGGCATTTTAACATCCTAAATTTAGCTGGTGGTAACTTGTGGAAAAGACACCGGCTGGAATGAGGTTTTAACCAATCAGCATACAGAATTAGACCCACCCGTTGTACAATCTGTCATATGTAATGTGCAGTAGCCTACATAATACAGTATACAGTGGGGCAAAAAAGTATTTAGTCAGCCACCAATTGTGCAAGTTCTCCCACTTAAAAAGATGAGAGGCAAGCTCTTATGTCAGGACTAACACTGCCTGGGCTAGATAAACCCCGACTTAGATGGGAAAAAGATCTGGGTATTGATCTTGATGAGGACCTATGGAGTGACCTATGCAGGGATGGTGTTACATCTACATTGAACTCCAGATACAGACTGATCCAGTTTAATTTCCTCCATCAGCTCTATATCACCCCATCTAGACTGCACAAGTTCAACCCAGATATCTCCTCCCTATGTTTTAGATGTGGCTCAGATGAAGGAACATTCCTCCATTCCACTTGGCAGTGTTCAAAACGACACTGTGTCTGGCAGGGGATATGCGATACCATATCCCCAATTCACGGGGTTGCATTCCCTTTAGACCCGGAGGTCTGTCTACTGGGTAACTTTACTAACACCAATCTTAGGCAAAGCCATACTATAAAGCTAACAGAAATATTGCTAGCGATTGCCAAGAAATGTATTGCCTTGAAATGGAAATTGGATTCCTCCCTGCCAGTTGCAATGTGGCTATCAGAAGTTAATAGTTGTACTGCTTGAGGAATAAGTTAAATACATTTTACAGAATTTGGCAACCTTTTACTGACTATATGGAGAATCTCCCCCCACATCTCATTGATTGAATCTATATATAATCCTCACATGATGTTTCACACGTAATGTATAATATGTAGCCTACGGCAGGTGATCCAATGTCTCGTTATTATTATTTTTCTTATTGTATGTTTGTTTATATAATAATAATTATTATTATTATTTTGTGACGCTCGTCTGTTACTGTCACTTTGTCCCATTGTTGTCTAATATCTTTTCACTTTTGTTTCGAATGTTCTTAATTGGAAAATGCAAAAATAAAATATATATATATAAAAAAAAGAAAAAGATGAGAGGCCTGTAATTTTCATCATAGGTACACTTCAACTATGACAGACAAAATGAGGGGAATAAAATCCAGAAAATCACATAAATTCCCCCCAAAAAGCTTTTTTCTAATGTGTGTCAGGCTTCATCTTCAAAAAGAGATCCACATCGATTTTTCTTCCGTTCAACATTCTAATCACCAGGATTTAGACGAGCATGGTCAGTCTTAAAAACCTATCAAAGTACAACCAGAGAAGGACACATGGTCCAAGTAAAAGACTTGCCCTTTCCCTGAACCCTTCTTTACAGAACAGCCAAAATATTGTTTATTGTGGCTGGCTGAGTAATGTGTATCTGGTATAGGTAATGGGGTTGGGTCGTGGGTACTGTAGTAGTATGGCTGGTTTGGTTATGGGTGCTTGGCATGCAACAGTGTCAGTATCAGTGTCCTCAGTCTTAGATGTGAGGCCAGATCTTGGCCACATCCTGGTGCTTAGCTTTATGGATCTACTGGCAGTATGCAGACCAAAGGACTGGGATGAGAGAAATATGGATAAAATTAATAGAAGAATAAGGGACAGATTGCAATTTAATGAGGGGGGGGGGGGTCCAAAGTAGGGGAGGGTTGTCAAAAAATGTTTTTGCTTTGGAGAGGGTTTTTTATTAGGCACAGGGGAGGGTAGTGCGTTTTTTTTCCCTGGTTTACATTCACTCTTTTGCAAGTTTTACTATATAATTTCTTCCATCATAGACACATTTCCTGCCTCCCCTATATCAAGGTGTTTTGGTACTTCCCTTATGCACTACGCTTTTTCATGTGCTAACATTTACTATACCACAGGTCAGTATAGTCCACCAGTCTAACGGTCTATTCTGTCATCTATCCAACATTCAACGTGACAATAGTGGTAGGTGGATCGTTTGTCCAGTTCTGCAATAGGCTAACTAGCAATCATACCACACATAAAAGCGTTCAAAGCTGCATAAATGTTTAACATGAATCGACAAGTAAGAACAACAGAGAGGCCAGCTACATCACTGCACATGAAAGAACAATGAAGACATGAAACACAAATCTCCTCTGTTGATCTTGTTTAGGGACAGTACAAGTATCCTTCCTAGACTAACCGGCAACACCACAATGCAACGAATAATTGCATTATTGTTTTCAAGTGAGTACAACATTCTACTCTAGGCTGAGGTGAAAATGTCATTTGAAGTCATGCGATTTTAATGTTTCGTTCGATTTAGATCAGTTGTGGCTACTCTCGACAGTTTATAAGGTCTAGAAAGGCACAGAAACAGGCCAGTCTGGCTGTATTTTTTAAAACTTCTGATACTGAATGCGCAGTCTGTTGCAGATCATCATTCTCCATGTATGCTCCTGTAAAGAAATGTTCATTCTTATGCAGGTGACCAACTTACTGCTATTGCCTTGACGAACGCACACACATTACACACTAACTACCGAGGACATACAGATAAGACTCCTACACACATTGGCAGGGAGAAACAGAATAGGGAGAGACAACCTTGACTTGGACACAAACCAGCGCACACACAACCTCCTTTTTCTAACTGAACATTGTGTGACTGAGAACAGGCATGGAGGGATTCTACGATGACGGACAGACAACTGAGCCAATGACGGAAGACTACACCCCAGCCTGAGTCTGAACCAATCCGAAGAACCGAACTTCTAGAATCAACCTACTTTCTGTTCTGTATTAATTGCTTGTGCAAACGATTAGCGGCGCTTTTTTGTTGGTTCCTCATGAGCTAATAGAAGGGCCCGTATATACGCTGTACCAGATATCTTTACTCTGAATAAACTGTCGCTTGTCATACAATCTACCACCTTGTCTGCATCGATCCTTGACCGGCTCGCCCTTCATCATATCTCCTTATCAACACTCCCGGCAAGCCCAGTTATTCAGGAAAGTTTAACACGCGCTCTCCTCTCAAATCCGAGCGGCCATTCCTCGCATACCTAGAACCTAACGCTTCAATACAGCCTAAATATTGATCTTTTAACTTTTTAAATGTTTTACCATTTATATGTGGCATAAAGACAACCAGTCACAATGTTTTAATCTGATTGGGCTACTTCAAAAGTCTTCCGTAGGCATGCTCACGTACATCCAAATATAATTCCAGCATCCTCAAAATGGCTTGACATAAACCAAGTTTCCATCCAACCTTTTTATGTGTGTAAAGTAGCATACATGTCTAACAATACATTTCACCACATGGGAAAGCATGCAGTTTATTACGCGACAGATAACATCAATTGTAATGAACTTCACAGGGTGGTGAAAGTGCACAGCGATGAGGTTGATGTTCCTTTCAATAGATATCGAGGGTCTTATTCTGGTGACATGATGATCGTGCTTGGCTACCATTTTACAAATAAAAAATAATCTTGTATTTGCTGTATTACTGTATTTGCAAACTGTTGGCTCGGGCGCACGTGCCAATACCAGTGTGCGCACATAATCTATATGCAATTAGTTTTGTGACAACCATCAGTAGACCTAGAGTTAAAAATGTGATGGAAACCCATTGAACTTGTACTTTTTTATCTGGTACATGGGAATTTAACCTCAAAAGTTATTTTTATGTGCACTACTTATCCACGCCCAGACTTTTATCTGAAACAAGTCAATTGGATGGAAACGCAACTCTGATGGAAAAATGCGCCAGGATTTCCCTTCGCTGGTAATTGCCTATATTTGGCTGATAATAATAAAAAAACAATCTGATAAATAAAAGTGTAGTGTCTATCATAGCCTACACCCACCGAATTTGCACTTCAGTACCATTCTCTCATGCCTTGCACACATGTGGTCTGCTGCTGAGAAGACAGCAACAGGAGCCTTGGCCTAGGCCACTGTTGACTGTGAAGATGGAGGCCTTTCTCATTGAAGTAAAACAGAAGAGTGGTGAATGAGTGTGTCTGTAGTGAAAAGCCTACAAGGGGGATTTAATATACATCTTAATATTGTAGTGGACTAAGATGAGAAGAATGCAGGTTACCATGGAACTCTCTATTTAGGTGATGCAATTTTGGAACTTACATTAATTTATAATTATTTGTTTTATAATTATTATTAGTTTAAGATAGGTTATAAGTAAGTCTGTTGTCAAATAAATCACATTAGCCTATTTCTTTCATTTGTTGGGTATGGTTGGCACTTGTCTTTTTTGGTAATTGCAGCAATATGGCCTGTTCAAAACGTTTGTGAAGGTTTAAACCAGTTTGTAAGTGTTTTGTTTCTGTTGAGCCAGTTTCTTTGGCCAAATTAAGTTCCAACTGTATTGCTCTGTTTTCCGCAATATAATAGCCTGCTCGTATTTTCCCTATTAACAATGGCTTGACTTACTTTTGATATTCCCCTAATACATTTTAGAATGTTTTGTGAAGGTTTGGTGTGTTCTGGCTTTTGTTAAGCTTTAGCTACGGCAAGCTTATAATAAGAAGGCAGTGTGCACTGGTGCTCAAACTGACTCCAACAGTTGAACTTGAGGTGAGGAAGAATGTTTCAGACCTACCAGAGTTACTCCTATAATCTAACAATATAATGCCTATCTTTATACAAAATATTCTGATAGTCAATTTACGAATTAGCCTCCTGTACATCTACTATATCTGAATAGCAGACGCAGTAGACATCTGACATAAAGAAGTGCGTGTCGGTGTCGTAACATGCCGCCGGAATATCTTGATTTCTCTGGAGCTAGGCCTAAGTTTCTCTTCTTTGATATAGGTTACATATTTTTTCTAAATATCATACTGAGCAAAAATATAAACACAACATGCAACAATTTCAAGGATTTTACTGAGTTACAGTTTATGGGAAGAAATCAGTCAATTGAAATAAATTCATGAGGCCCTCTATGGATCCACCTATGGATTTCACATGACTGGGAATACAGATATGCATCTTTTGGTCACAGATACCTTGAAAAAAAGGTAGGGGCGTGGATGAGAAAACCAGTCAGTAGCTGTTGTGAACAACATTTGCCCTCTCCTTTGCATAGAGTTGATCAGGCTGCATAGAGTTGATCAGGCTGTTGATTGTGGCCTGCGGAATGTTGTCCCACTCCTCTTCAATGGCTGTGTGAAGTTTCTGGATATTGGCAGGAACTAGGACACGCTGTTGTACGCGTCGATCTAGAGCATCCCAAACATGCTCAATGGGGGACATGTCTGGTGAGTATGCAGGCCATGGAAGAACTGGGACATTTTCACCTTCCTGGAATTGTGTACATTTGTGTACCCCTTGCGACATGGGGCTGTACATTATCATGATGATGGGGGATGAATGGCACCACAAAGGGCCTCAGGATTGCGTCATGGTATCTGCAATTGTGTTCGTTGTCCGTAGCTTATACCTGCCCATACCATAACCCCACCATGGGGCACTCTGTTCACAACGTTGACATCAGCAAACTGCTCGCTCACACAACGCCATACACATGGTCTGCGGCTGTGTAGCTGGTTAGACGTACTGCCAAATTCTCTAAAATGACGTTGGAGGCAGTTTATGGTGGAGAAATTAACATTAAATTCTCTGGCAACAGCTTGGGTGGACATTCGTGCAGTCAGCATGCCTATTGCACATCTGTACCATTGTGTTGTGTGACAAAACTGCACATTTTAGAGTGGCCTTTTATTGTCCCGAACACAAGGAGCACCTGTGTAATGATCATGTTGATGAATCAGCTTCTTGATATGCCACACCTGTCAGGTGGATGGATTATCTTGGCAGAGGAGATATGCTCACTAACAAATTTGTGCACAAAATTTGAGATTAATAATATTTTTGTGTTGGGTTTGCGCCAGACATAGCGTTTTCAATTTTAGTCTCATCTGACCAGAGTACCTTCTTCCATATCAAAATGCTGATCAATAAAGAGTTCAAGGTTCACTATATTATCCAGAATGTTTGTTTTGCAGTTATCAGCTAATCCTCAATTTTTCATATTAATTCATGGCACAAGCTGAGCCTGCCTGCCTTCATAACTGATTATGAACCTCTGCCTGTCCGTCGACCTGCCCTTTGCCTGCGCCCGTGTTATAATAAATGATCTGAGAACTGTACTATCCGTCTCCTGTGTCTGCATCTGGATCATATCCTGAGGCGTGATAGCCTGGGCAGGGCCTGACTCCTCTCTCCCCTCCTCCTTTTTACTGGGGGCTGGGCCTGACTCCGCTCTCCTCTCCTTTTTACTGGGGGGCCTGACTTCTCTCTTCTTCTCCTTTTTACTGGGGGTCCTGACTCCTCTCTCCTCTACTCATTTCTACTGGAGGGCTGGACCTAACTCCTCTCTCCTCACCTTCTTTTTACTAGAGGGCTGGGCCTGACTCCTCTCCTCCTTTTTACTGGGGAGATAGGCCTGACTCCTCTCTCCTCTCCTACTTTTTACTGGGGAGATGGGCCTGACTCCTCTCTCCTCACCTTCTTTTTACTGGGGAGATAGGCCTGACTCCTCTCTCCTCTCCTACTTTTTACTGGGGAGATAGGCCTGACTCCTCTCCTACTTTTTACTGGGGAGATGGGCCTGACTCCTCTCCTACTTTTTACTGGGGAGATGGGCCTGACTCCTCTCTCCTCTCCTCTACTTTTTCTCTTCATTCTTTTCCTTTTTCACCTCCTCCACCTCAATCTCCTGACAGGAGGAGGCCGGCTCTTTAGATTCAGGGACATCAGTGGCCTCCAACCCTCCATTCTCCATCATCTGCCTCTTCATCAGATTATGAGTCCAACCACTACTCTTCTCCTTTTCCTCCTACTCTTCCTGTGCTCTTCGTTTCCTCTTCCTGTTAAATCCATGCAGGTTGCTGATCCAACTCCCTGAGGCTCCGTCAACTACCTCATCAGCAGTCTTGAGAGACATAGAACACCACAGAGGATCATAAACAAGCCTACAGTACATCATCACTCCAACTAATCTATTCCCTGTTAATCAGCCCACCATATGGAAGGTGTTACTAAACCAAATGCTGCTGCTACAATGGCATGGCACAGTCTCACTGCCTTACTGTTGGGTCTGGTACTGCTTGTCTCCTGTGCCCAGTATTAAGGTGGTGTAAAGCAACTTTAGTTCAGTCAGGCAGCTGCACCTCACCCAGGTTGGTCAGGATGTCTGCCATCTGGGGATCAAAGGAGGGAGATGATGATGAATAGAGTACTTTGTGTTTAATGGCCAGAACTATTTCCAATGACACAGCTCATAATTATACACCAACGGGAACTGGGCTGGTCTGGCTCGGAGAAGGCAGATGTAACATGTTATCTTTCTTCTCTTTGACCTCCAGGACTTTCTGCAGATGTTTCATTTGTTTCTTGGTCAGGGCTGTTTCTTCGGAAACATCCTGCTTCTGTCCCTTCCAGTTGTGCCTCTTCCTCAGTCGCCCCATCTCACAGCACACTCGACAGACAGGAATTCTACAGTATGTATCGCACAAAGAGAGCGTAGCATTGACAAAGAAGTGAGTGAAGCAAGTACTCATTTAAATACTGTACGTCGGTACTTGATACTAATGCCTTGCTAACTGATTTTGAACACATACAACTGGTAGGAAGAGTCTAAACAGCTAGATGGGTCATTTCTGTCCCCAGGAAATATCAGTTCATATTTAGTGTAAAATGTCGATTCCAAAAGGCTTAAAATATAAATTCAGGTGTCCTTTACCTTAAAAAGACCAAAATATGGATCCTGAAATGTGTTTATCTGTTATTTTACCAGGTAAGTTGACTGGGAACACATTCTCATTTGCAGTAACAACCTGGGGAATAGTTACAGGGATGAATGAGCCAATTGTAAACTGGGGATTATTAGGTGACTGTGATGGTTTGAGGGCCAGATGGGGAATTTAGCCAAGACACTGGGGTTAACACCCCTACTCTTACAATAAGTGCCATGTGATCTTTAATGACCTCAGAGAGTCAGGACACCTGTTTAACTTCCCATCCGAAAGATGGCACCCTACACAGGGCAGTGTCAATCACTGCCCTGGGGCATTGGGATATTTTTTTTAGACAAGAGGAAAGAGTGCCTCCTACTGGCCCTCCAACACCACTTCCAGCAGCATCTGGTCTCCCATCCAGGAACTGACCAGGACCAACCCTGCTTAGCTTCAGAAGCAAGCCAGCAGTGGTATGCAGGGTGGTATGCTGCTGGTAAAAAGGTTATTTTCTGCATTTCCAACGCTTTTGTCAGTGGATGTAGCAGTTTTTGCCATGTCCCCATGACATTATCAACTTCCACAAGAAATATAAGCGGCAAAATAATGTTTATTATAATGTTTATTATTCATGTTTAAAATCTTCATTATTTTATAGTCCTAGTTAAAGTCTCTTTCATCAATAACGTTTTTTTTCATGATTATTGTATTTATTATTTTATTTCAGATTTTTCTGTACGTCCCTGATATCACTTTCCATCCTGTTAGTTGTAATTCTCCATTTAAGAAAACAACCCCTTCCTACAATGACACCACATTCAGGAAGTGTGATCATTTCTTTGGTGGAAAAACTATGGTGCAAAGCTAAATAAATACAGACACTCAGTTTTATCTATTTGCCCATGTTTCATGTTGTTGGTCTGTAAAGTATATCCCAGTCATAAATGTCCACCCTGTTTGGCTAAATTATATATATATAAAAAATATATATATATATACAGTACCCGTCAAATGTTTGGACACACCTACTCATTCCAGGGTCTTTCTTTATTTTTACTATTATCTACATTGTAGAACAATAGTTACCCTATTCGGTAAAAGACCAAGTCCATATTATGGCAAGAACAGCTCAAATAAGCAAAGAGAAACGACAGTCCATCATTACTTTAAGACATGAAGGTCAGTCAATACGGAACATGTCATAAACTTTGAACATTTCTTCAAGTGCAGTCGCAAAAACCATCAAAAGCTAGGATGAAACTGGCTCTCATGAGGAGCGCCACAGGAAAGGAAGACCCAGAGTTACCTCTGCTGCAGAGGATAAGTTCATTAGAGTTTCCTGCACATCAGATTGCAGTCCGAATAAATGCTTCACAGAGTTCAAGTAACAGACACATCTCAACATCAACTTTTTAGAGTAGAGACTTGCTTGGGCCAAGAAACACAAGCAATGGACATTAGACCGCTGGAAATCTCTCCTTTCGTCTGATGAGTCCAAATTTGAGATTTTTGGTTCCAACTGCCGTGTCTTTGTGAGACGCAGAGTAGGTGAACGGATAATCTCCACATGTGTTGTTCCCACCGTGAAGCATAGAGGAGGAGGTGTGATGGTGTGGCTTTTCTGGTGACCCTGTCAGTGATTTGTTTAGAATTCAAGGCACACTTAACCAGCATGGCTAGCACAGCATTCTGCAGTGATATGCCACCCGATTTGGTTTGCACTATCATTTGTTTTTCAGCAGGACAATGATCCAAAACACACCTCCAGGCTGTGTAAGGGCTATTTGACCAAGAAGGAGAGTGATGAAGTGCTGCATCAGATGACCTGGCCTCCACCATCACCCGACCTCAACCCAATTGAAATGGTTTCGGATGAGTTGGACGGCAGAGTGAAGGAAAAGCAACCAACAAGTGCTCAGCTTATGTGGGAACTCCTTCAAGACTGTTGGAAAAGCATTCCTCATGAAGCTGGTTGACAAAATGTCAAGAGTGTGCAAAGTTGTTGTCAAGGAAAAGGGTGGCTACTTTGAAGAATCTAAAATCTAAAATATATTTTGTTTAACACTGTTGGGTACTACATGATCCCATATGTGTTATTTCATAGTTTTGATGTCATCACTATTATTCTTAAATGTAGAAAATAGTAAAAATAAAGAAAAACCCTTGAAAGAGTAGGTATGTACAAACTTTAGACAGGCACTCTATATGTTCAAATATGTTTGATAGAGAAGTTCAAAAGTGTTCACCATTATGCTAGCTAATTTTCCACTGAAGCTCACGTGTAAACAACATGAATCGTTGTGTTCTGACAGAGTAGGAAAGTTCCTTCCTTAAAACTTTATTCTGCAAGCTATTTCTTTATGCATTGCAATATTTTTGAATGATCCAGTGAATATTTATGTTTTATGTGATGAAACTGACAGACAATAGCTATTATGACAAAGCTACACTGTGTATTTGTATGATGGTGTCCTCCACTGCGCTGTGTGGAAGTATATGGAATAGCCTATTGTAGTTAGATCCATGTATAGAGTAGAAATACATGGCTCTGGCTGTAGTTATTAGGTCTAAAAAAATGGATGTCATTGCAGGCAATTAGACAAGCTTCGACTGGAATGAAAACTCATTTTTAATGGGCTGGATTAGGAATGTTATATAATGAAAACCTCCAAATAAAATATAGAAAATAGCCAACAGCTAACGTGCTGTATCAAAGTACATAAACACAAACATGTATTACAAGTAAATATAAATTGTGCTGATTCACCATCATATTGTAATTACACTGAACAAAAACATAAACGCAACATGTAAAGTGTTGGTCCCATGTTTCATGATCTGAAATAAAAGATAAGTGAAATTTTCCATACACACAAAAAGCTTATTTCTCTCAAACGTTGGGCATAAATTTGTTTACATCCCTGTTAGTGAGCATTTCTCCTTTGCCAGGATAATCCATCCCCCTGACAGGTGTGGAATATCAAAAGCTGATTAAACAGCATGATCATTACACAGATGCACCTTGTGCTGTAAACATTAAAAGGCCACTCTAAAATGTGCAGTTTTGTAACACAACACAATCTCAAGTTTTGCGGGAGCGTGCAATTGGTATGCTGACTGGAGGAAAGTCCACCAGAGCTGTTGCCAGAAAGTGTTATGTTAATTTCTCTACCATAAGCCATCTCCAATGTCGTTTTAGAGATTTTGGCAGTACGTCCAACCGGCCTCACAACCATAGACCATGTATGGTGTTGTGTGGGCGAGCAGTTTGCTAATGTCAACGTTGTAAACAGAGTGCCCCATAGTGGCGGTGGGGTTATGGAAAGGGCAGTCATAAACTATGGACAATGAACAAAATTGCATTTTATCAATGCCAATTTGAATGCAGAGATACCTTAATGAGATCCTGAGGCCCATTGTCGTGCCTTTCATCCGCCGTCATCACCATGTTTCAGCATGATAATGCACGGCTCCATGTCGCAAGGATCTGTACACAATTCCTGGAAGCTAAAAATGTTCCAGTTCCTCCATGGCCTGCATACTCATCAGACATTGCACCATTGAGCATGTTTGGGATGCTCTGGATCGACGTGTACAACAGCATGTTCCAGTTACCGCCAATATCCAGAAAGTTTTCACAACCATTGAAGAGGAGTGGGACAACATGCTACTGGACACAATCAACAGCTGGATCAACTCTATGCGGAGGAGATGTGTTGCGCTCCATGAGGCAAATGGTGGTCACACCAGACACTGACTGGTTTTCTGATCTTTTTTTAAAGGTATCCGTGACCAACATATGCATATCTGTATTCCTAGCCTTTTATGAACTATAACTCAATAAAATCTTTGAAATTGTTGCATGTCGCGTTTATATTTTTGTTAAGTATATATACATCCGAAACCTTTAAAAATGCACCCATTTACAATTGTTTGTTTTATTATTGCTATCTAAATAAATGATAAATAGCAGCTTTAAAACAATGACACAAAACAGCATTATTAAATGTAAATTAAATGTTATATTCTATGTACTATTGATTCATAGCATGATATATTATTATAACAGTGTTATTGACTGATGTAACCAACAAACACATTGCAAGAAGTCTCTGAAAATAGATGCAGAACCACTTCGATTTAGCCTAATTTCTTGTCCTGCGAGTTTCTCTGGAATCTCCTGTTTCCAGTGAATCAAACAAGCCCTTTTCTCCTCATCCTCATTCTTTTCTTACCACAGACCTGAAAGGGCTCCATCATTTTATTGCTCACCAGCTTGTCCCCTTCAAGTGTCTCCTCTCCCTCTTTTCTCTCCTTGCCTACCTGGCCCTTCCCTCCCCTCCCCTCCCCTCGTCAGATGATGCTTTCCTTCATGGGCTCATGCTCACTATACTCATTAGTCGTAAGCCCCTCCCCCCCAGCAAAGCTCTCCTCTGTGGGCCACCGGGCCTCGCGGGACAGGCTCTCAAACCTCCTCAGGAACACGACCACAGCAGCTAGCAGCCCCGCCTGCACCGCCACAAACACAAACAAACACACCTGGGAGGCCAGTGCCAAGTCACAGTACCAGTAGTGACAGGACTCCAGCACCTCCTCCTCAGCCAGGTAGACCACCAGCGTCCCTCGCAGGTGGGGAGGGGAACTGCAGGTGATGTTGCTGTGGCTGGTGTAGCTGGCAGGTTGTCGGAGCAGCCAGGCACGCAGGTAGAGCACACCGCAGTCACAGGCCCAGGGGTTTCCATGGAGCGACACGGAGTGGAGGGAGGAGAGGAAGTCCAGAAGGCTGTTTGGGAGAGTGGTCAGCTGGTTGTCATGGAGACGGAGCTCGGTGGTGGCAGGAGGGAAGCGGGAGGGTAAGGAAGAGGTGGTGAGGGCACGGCTGCTGCAGTCTACCTGAGCACCATGACAGGAGCAGTACAGGGGACAGCTTGATGACCCTTGAACCCTCCCTGGGGTCAACAAGATGAGAAGACCCAGTAGTGGGGTCACACATGGCAGGAACCCCCTCATCCTTACTGTCAACTCTAGAGAGAGAGAGAAAGAGAGAGAGAGAGAGGATATGTCATACTGAAAGGGTGGAGGGGAAACAATTACAACTAATGTTTGTGGACGTCTCTGCCATGTGAGGGATGTAGATATCATTTTAGTATGAGAAATTAGTCATTAAAAGAGAACATGTCATTCCAAGCAAGAGAGATAGCCACGCAAAGGAATACATGTTTCCGGAGAGCGGGTGCCAAAGATGCTAGTTTGAATTCTTGAAAAAAAGTGATGATTAACAACACTGGAATAGTCCCCTTGTTAAATAAAATGTGAGAAAATAGGAACAGTGAGGATTCACAGTTTGGGACAGCATTGCAGGGTCAGGCAGATCACCCTGCCCATCTCCATGTAACAGTTAAAGTTGGAGTTAGTGTTAACCTAATATTATAAACATAACTAACATCTAACCATGAACGAGTTACTACTGTGTAATGTATATTTTGAGGATTTTAAATATTTTATTTTATCTTTATTTAACCAGGCAAGTCAGTTAAGAACAAATTCTTATTTTCAATGACAGCCTGGGAACAGTGGGTTAACTGCCTGTTCAGGGGTAGAACGACAGATTTGTACCTTGTCAGCTCAGGGGTTTGAACTCGCAACCTTCCGGTTGCTAGTCCAACGCTCTAACCACTAGGCTACACTGCCGCCCCAAAATATCCTTTGAGCTTAATAACAATTCAGGGTAACACTACACTTACACGCGTAATTAGACTGTAACATGTATTGTAGTTAATTGTAATAACTCGTAGTTACACTTTAATAACAACATGTCGCTGGTGGTAATTGCAGTCTGTAATTACAGCGGTGTAACAACAAATGCTTGTTACCATGCCTGTTACAAACAGGCAAGTTTCCACTAAATTCACCAATTTAGTGTTTAGTTTCTTCTCAGCTGCATCTGATTCAGTACTGACTATCACAAGGTTGTAACCCCCTGTGGACAAAGGTTCTGGGTGTCTGAGACTACAACTGTTGGAGACTCAAAAGACTCGAATTACCTGTCTATGAATGTCCACTCTTCAAAATCTCCACTCAAGGTTGTTGCTAGCACTTTCTCCCAATAACAGTACCATCTGGGTTAACTTGGTTGAGTTTACAAAAACAGATCAGATATAGGTCAACCTCACTGACTGGGCTCTTCCATACAGGTGTCATCCCAGATTATAAAGAAACAAAATCTGAACCTCCTTGCCATCCAAGTGAGAGGTTAAACCCACAAGTACACCACAGAGTACATGTAATTACATTGTACTTATGCATGTATTACAAGGTGTTACACAGGATTTAGCTCGTTAAAATGAAGTATATCTTCACCCATTCTGACAATCGAATCATCAGCTTCTGAAAGCGCCATCCAAGTCAGAAAATCGACACAGTAATACACCACAGAGTACATATCTGTAATATCTGCATAAGTACAAGGTTGTCGCTAGTTGTTACACAGGATTTAGCTATTTAAAGTTAAGTGTAACTTTATACTTACCTGTGAGCAAGTTCTATATAATGACCTATTACTCATTACCAAGTGAAAATACCTACAAACAAAAGATGAGCTTCTACTTTAGTCAACTTTATTGCAACATGTAAAATACCTTACATTTCTTTCAAAATAACAAGGATTTTTATTGTTAGATTAATACATTGATTAATTAGATTAAGCAAAGATATAGGCTTACTCAATAACATAAAAATAACTATTTTAGTGGTGCCTCAAATCTGTTGCCTCTAGTATGGCGAGTAGCCTAGATAGCTAGCTTATTTAGAAAAATGTGATTGTCTATTTCTTAATTTTTAACATTACAAGTAACAATAGAAACTCTGTCTTTGACTGTCTTCATCAGTTTATTTTTTGTAAGCATTTTCCCATCATGGAGTCTGAAGCCTTGTGGGAATCTGTGGTAGAGAAAAATAATGTATGATAATTTAGCATAGACACTTTACATTACCCGTATTTATCGTCATCATGATTTCTATGGTTTAGGCATACAGCTCGCTAGACCAAGCTGCTACCTCGCCAGTTGTTCTGTTATCCAGCCATCATTAACACTGTTTGTGTTGACACAACTATATAGCTAGCTAACTTTAACATGCTGGGTGTGTATCAAATCAAATCAAACTGTATTTGTCACATGCCCCGAATACAAGTGCAGACCTTAGCGTGAAATGGTTACTTACCAGCCCTTAACCAACAGTGCAGTTCAAGACGAGTTAAGAAAATATTTACCAAATGAACTAAAGTAAAAAATAATAAAAAGTAACACAATAACATAACAATAACGAGGCTACATACAGGGGGGACCAGTACCAAGTCAGTGTGTGGGGGTACAGGTTAGAGGTCATTTGTACATGTAGGTAGGGGTGAAGTGACTATGCATAGATAATAGACAGCGAGTAGCAGCAGTGAACAAAACAATTGTAGGGGGGTGGCCATTTGATTCGTTGTTCAGCAGTCTTATGGCTTGGGGGTAGAAGCTGTTACGGAGCCTTTTGGTCCAAGACTTGGCGCTCCGGCACCGTTTGCAATTTTAGGGGCTTTCCTCTGATACCTCCTATTATATAGGTCCTGGATTGCAGTAAGCTTGGCCCCAGTGATGTACTGGGCCGTATGCACTACCCTCTGTAGTGCCTTACGGTCAAATGCTGAGCAGTTACCATACCAGGCAATGATGCAACCGGTCAGGATGCTCTCGATGGTGCAGCTGTAAAACTTTTTGAGGATCTGGGGACCCATGCCAAATCTTTTCAGTCTCCTTAGGAGGAAACGGTTTTGCCATGCCCTCTTCACGACTGTCTTGGTGTGTTTGGACCATTATAGATCGTTGGTGATGTGGACACCAAGAAACTCTCGACCCGCTTCACTACAGCCCCGTTGATGTTAATGGGGGGCAGTTTAGCCTGCCTTTTCCTGTAGTCCATGATCAGCTCCTTTGTCTTGCTGACATTGAGGAAGAGGTTGTTGTCCTGGCACCACACTGCCGGTTCTCTGACCTACTCCCTATATGCTGTCTCATCATTGTCGGTGATCAGGCCTATCACTGTTGTGTCGTCAGCAAACGTAATGATGGTGTTGGAGTCGTGTTTGGCCTCACAGCCGTGGGTGAACAGGGAGTACAGGAGGGGAAAGTACATACCCCTGAGGAGCCCCAGTGTTAAGAATCAGCATGGCAGATGTGTTGTTACCTACCCTTACCACCTGGGGGGCAGCCCGTTAGGAAGTCCAGTATCCAGTTTCTGTTGCCCCACCAACATTTGGTGCCATAGAACTACGTTAGAAGTGGCCATCCAAGAAGGCTCAAGGTCACTGGCCACAGATAAAATGATGTCAAATCACATTATATCTACGGTAGCTTTGATTGGACTGATCATACTTTCAAAATCTTAGCTAGCAGTCATTATCATGAATGAAGTCGACAATCTACTGGAAAATCCTTTTTAATCCTTGTCATATGAAGATAAATAATTAAGAGAAATTATAGATAAAACGTGTATGTGCTCATCGCCCACTGGACATAAACATGAGACAACAAGTTGGAAATCGCAAATTCAACAATGAGTGGCGAGTCCAAAAATGTATTGTATGCTGCTGCATAAATGATGTAATATGCCAGGGAGATATGTATACTGTAGCTAAGAAAGTAATACAAAGTGTATGTTGTGTAGTAAGCTGTTGGTAGCCCATGTGCCTCAACCTAATAATTTGGTCTATTTTCACCTCTTAATTTTGCCTACTGTTCTGACTTGGTGGTGCACATGTAGCCTGTAACCTGTTTTTGAGAAATGTAATCATAGAATATTGTAAAAGCTTTCATTCTCTGCTTTTATGCCCCCTTTATTTATTCCACGGTTCTGACTTGATGTACAGGGAGAACAATGTAAAAATGGCCCATGTTCTGAATTCTATCGCTGTACATGTCAAAAGTGCTGAACAAATAGTTATGACTACATCTGTCCTAGCTCGCTCATTGATGTCTTAATCAAAATTACGGATAGCCTTTTATCCGCTTGTCGTCCCCTTATGCATAGTTTGTACATCTCAATTGTCAGTAGAAACCACATTTGTTTAAGCAAGTAAGCTGTATCAGCTATGTTTTTTTATAAGGCAGAAAATGAGGCTGAATTAACTGTTTCGCTGCCAGACAAGGTTCAGCTGTCGCAGTGTATAGTGCAATTAATGTATTGTTTAGTGTTGTGTTGTGGCTTTGCTGGTATGCATCCCACAATTATTTTCTGTTGCCCCACCAACATTTACATGCTAAAATCGCCACTTAAACTGTTATTCAAACAAGCTTATTAGACTTACAATGTAACGTGTCTAAAATTGTTTCATTGGTGCTTAAAGGTATTGACCCATTATTTAACAATTTAAAGTATTTTTTGACGTGAACCGTTTGTAAACCCGTTTTTGCCATTGGGCCTGGGAATCAGACTCCAGATCTTTATTGAAGAGTTGTCTCAATGAGGTGGTCGGTTTTCAATTGGCTAACACTTATCATGTAGTTTGTGCAGGGTGAAATATGGTGCGTTGAGATGCTATCGGAAACTTTAACATTTGTAACAAGCACGGTAAGAAGCATTCATTGTTACAACCCTGTAATTACAGACTGCAATTATCACCAGTTTACATGTTATTAAAGTGTAACTATGAATTATTACAATTACAATACTTGTTAGTGTAATTACATATGTAATTACACTGTAATAAGGACCCTTTAAAATGGAGTGTTACCCAGTTCAGTTATACACCACAGTAGTTCTCTACAACTACCGCTGGAAGAAAAACTTCTCTTTGACAGGTTATTCAGACGACCATTCTCCAATCATACACTGAGACAGCCTAATAAAACAGTAAAGTTATGGTCACACTGAAAGGTGTAATGGTCTTGTTATGGTTAGGAGATGGTGACTTACCTTTGCGTTTGTTCGTGGCAGGAGTGGTTGGTGAGACTGTGCTACTAAGTCACTCAGAGGCATGAGCGTGTATGAAGTCACAGCTGGCTTGCACTGATAAAGCACCCTGACACTCACATGCACGCACACACGCTCTTCTGATGGGACACAGGAAGGACATGTCTATTTGATGCCAGCAGCATTTTTATTCCTTATTTACTGACCACAGAGGCTCCTGTCTGGGAGGCCAGATGTAAGTTTCAGGGGGATTTATGTATACAGTTAATACTTCCTTCTCTCTTGGTACAACCCAGGGTAAACTGTCCCTACAGCGGCTCGTAGGGTTCACCATCTCCCACAGTAACTATACTATCGCTGCAGCAAGGCCCTTCCCATCGTTCAGCTCCATACAGTCAGTTGAGTTAGTGATAGATCTGACACTGTGGGCCAGAGGGGTAGTGAGGTCCAAGGAGATAAATTGTGACTCAGTGCTTTATTCAGCTACAGGTGTGTTGTGTCTTTGGCATCATTAAATTGAAGACTGTTATTTTATCAAATCAATTCTCTGTATTTATTATTACGTGATTAAACTAATGATGTAAATGTAATTAACTAGGAAGTTGGGGCACCCAGGAAAATCTTCAGATTACAAAGTTTTAATTTTCTGAATATAACTCTTCAGATATTTTAATATCTGATCAATTAGTCTTCTAATTAATTAATTATTCTTCACCTCACGTTAATCTCATTCAAAACGTCGTAAACTGTTGGTTATCTGCACGAACCCAGTCTTTGCTATGAATCATTCATACATAAATTGTCTTAATCGTTTATTTACTAACTAAATAATCACATAAATGCATAACAAACAAACAGGAGTCATGGTTACAAGGAAATTATAGGGGATGTGCCTAGTGGGCTAAACCGGTATGACGGCTTGGTAGACAAAGGGACTGAGAAGTGCGCGAAAGACAAAAGTCACTACACAGTTGATAATTATAATAATTGAAATTCTAATTCTTTGCACATGAACGCTCACTCATTCGGGAATAATTGCAATCAATATTTATATTTGCGCTCAGTGTTTCGTCATGATCTATGTTGGAATCGTCCGTCTTTCTGCTGGAAAGTTCATCTGAACTTCTCTCTCCCATGAAGTCTTTCGTTGTTGGAATGAATACTTCAGAGGCCCATTAAAAATGTTCTCATAGAATAAATGTTTCGGTGGTTGTCGGTCTTCGCATTCAGTCGACATATATTCTAGCTGCAGACTAGAAATTAGTATGGAAGATTTGCTCTTTTTCTTTCGGTATCGATAGTCTCAGAGTTTAACAACCATTAAAACCTTAGCTTATACTGAAGGTACGCATGGTCTCTACTCAAACCTTAGCCCTCTCGGTAATCGAGGTACAGCATGGTCGAAAGTGGGCTTCTCCAGGTGGGGGTTTTATTCGGACTGTGGAAAAGCTTTCCCATGACGCCAGATCGATGTCTGTGCTCATGGGGGCGGGCCAATGACTTAGTAAACTTTAAACAGAAATACAATTCTCTCACATTAAAGGTTTAAAATCACATTACACAATTAGATATCTTTACTCATTAATTTTATTCAATAATTAGATGCAAGCCTCAGAACGGAGGCTCCTGTATAAACAGAGTTATGGTAATGTGGCTGTCCTGAGGTCACACTCATAAAACAAAATGGACAGGTCGTAGCTGAATTTTCCATTTCCACATTCTCCAAAACATGGATATTGTTCAGTTCTCAAGTTCTGTGATGTAGAAGTTCCTTTGTTCTGTGAAACTCTGACCCTGGCCATGAGGAGAGAGTCTCCTCTAGAAATGTAGGAGCCGAGATAACAGAACCTGGGTGTAAGATGGAGAAAGGCACTCGCTATACTCAGAGGGCCACGTCATGACAGTAGGAAGACTTCTCTCACACAGGCCTGCCTGCATGGGGCCTACAGGATGTCTCAAATGGTACCCTGTTCCCTGTATTGTGCCATTTGGGCTCCGTACTTGCCTAAATATTAGTGACCTGTAGATCGTACTAGAAACCATATACTTTATTTAGGAAATAATTCAGCTAAATAAAACACACACACATGAATCCAGACTGTTTATTCATCATCATAAACGGGTCACTAGTTCCACCATGGTTTCTGAGCACAAGCACTATAAAAAGCCAAACACCATCCTGAACAACACAGCCAGAGGGCAGCATACACCACACACTATATGCTATATTGGACAAAAGCATATACAGTAGCTGCTCTTAAAAGTTTGCCTATTTTTACAGTCACATAGTGGTACCGAGGCATAGCTCAAAATGCATTTAAGAACAAACACATTGCATCATATGAGAGTGGAAATTAAGCTCTAAGCAGTTATGAGTAACTTCGGCATGCTCGCACATGCACCACTTACCGAACCTACCCTTTCATTAGCTATGTAAGTCAAACGGGTCTCAAAGCACTGTAAGGTAAGCAAATGGCGCTGAAGACATTCTCAATCTGACTTGCAAGCACCAAGACATTGTAAAAAAAAAAAAAAAAAAAGGGTCTTCCCAACAAGTTGAAGAGACCAGCAGTAAAAAGGTAATACATTACATTTGTTTAGATTCTTAGGTAGCCTATTATTAAGTCTGTACCAAAAGCACAAGACATGCCACTGAAAGGGAAAACAGATTCTCACAGTATCAAAGCAGAATAAGGTTCTCCTAATAGAGTGTCATACGTCTCGAATCACACAGACACACTCACTCAAAACCAACAGACTCAAACCTTAACATCAGTAATATTGCCGTTTTACAAAACATCTTATGCGTATTCATAACCTGACAGAATATCCCAAAAGTATTCAGCATATTTATAAATTAGATACATTTAACAGGTCATTTAAATAAAATGTTTATATTATGACATATGCTAGGAGGACTGTTCATAATATTAAATGGGGTTCAAAACGGACACCAGGTTCAGTAAAAAACTAAATCCACACCACATTTCTCCTTGCAGGACAGACCAAATTAAAAAAAGCACCAAAAAAAAACAAATGACCAATGAATTAATATACAGCAACTGCCCATCCCCCCAACACAATGCTGATTATATCAGTAAATAACATGTTGGTATGTATGGTATTGTTTGCATTTGTTCATCTGAAGTTGTGGATGCAAATCAGTGGCTGGCCAGCAGGTGGGGCTGTAGTCTGGGTCTGCAGGGAGAGGGGCTCACTGGTCCTTCCCATCATGGATCTGCTGCTGCATCTTATTCAGCATCTCCTGCATCCTCGCCAACTGCAAAGAGAGTGAGTGGTAATGCCATTTGTGTCTTTTCGCGCAGGTCATCTTTCTATAAACTGGAGACTAGCCTGTATGGGTGATGTTACCCATAATTACCTCTTCATCTTTCATCTTGATGAGTCTATCGGTCTCCACGTCGGGGGTGGGCTGGGGCAACATGGGAATCGGGCTCTCCATTCGGTTGTCCTGCGTCAGTTTACTGAGGGGAAAACACACAGGGAACATGAATACAGACTCATACACAACAGCATGCAATATAAACAAAACTAAAGAAAAATCTCAACACCAGCAATAAACCAAGCTACTCATACTTTCTTTTGTTTCTCTGACCTCTACAGTAATATCTATATATACACATACATACATACATACATGCAAGCACACACACACACCTGGTCATGTCCTGTATACACTGCGCTCTGTAGTTCTCATAGTGCATGTCACAGGTCACGTCTTTGAGGTCGTGCATGTGGGAGCGGATCAATATGTTCCTCAGCTTCACAAAGTCACAGTGAGACTGGTTCTCCACTGAAACACAAAACAGACAAACTGGGTCATATTATACTGACATGATTTGCAGATAAAACATTCCTTCTGTTGTATCCACCAGAACTGATGCACTGTGTAATATTAGGATGGATTTCTACTTGACCAAGTGTTCTGAGCAAGAAAACTCCTGAGCCTAATCATAATGCTTTGGTTGAGACATAGCGATAGTTGGTCGTTTTTCATAGTTTGAGTTAGTCATTTTTCCTTCAAAAATTGTCATATATGAGGAAAAGCATGCGCTACCATGCAACTTAGAGTCAAAGCCTTGGAGTAATATTGTTATGTCCTCCATTGTTGTCACCCACCTTCCACAATGCCCCATGGGTAAAGTCTCCCTCTTACTCTCTGGCCCCTGGCCTCAACCACAGTGTTACTGCCAATCACTGCAAACGGACAGCACTCCTACGCACACACAGGATTTGGCATGATAGATTGACAAGGGATGGTTGAGTTTAGTGGTCTCGTTCCACTTGTAGATGTCTTATTGATGTTCAGTCTTCAGGCTCCAGCTGTGTGTCTCACCTTCAGTTCTTTGTCCAGTTGTTTAAACTCCTCGTCCTCATCAGAGTCACACTCTGGGAACTGGTACACCTTAATGCCAAACCTCTCAATCTCATCACGGACCTACCCACACACACACACACACACACACACACAGCGCTGGGTGAAACATTGCTTGGAGGGGGAGTGCAGAAGCTCTGAGGGAGTTGCTCTTAACTAAACCAAATTAAAATGGCTAACTTCCCAAAGTTCCTGCAGCCAACCTTACCGTCATAACGCGAGACATGATTCAGCAGTTGCAGTCTGTCTGCTCTGATGGACTCACCCTGTCTTTGAGTTTCTTGATCTCGCTGGGAGTGAGACAGTCAGCCTTGGCGATGAGAGGAACCACGTTCACCTTCTCATGGAGAGCCTTCATAAACTCCACATCTACTGGACGCAGTCTACAAGGGATAGGAGGAAACAACCTGGTCAGTGTGTGTGTGTGCCACGGAGGAAAAGCGCACTGACTAGGTTGAGAATTACAACAGTGTTTGTGATTGAGTTGTATTGGTGCTGTTTACATAGGATCCTAAAGGTATATCCTCCTCCTGTCATCACACTTAAGATGTTTTATTACGATCTAGTCATCACAGCTATACCGGTCATTAGCCCATCACATTCCTCTGTGTATGCTTGTTACCCATGTCCAAATGGAGGTATGAAGTAGAGGCAGCAGTGGACTCTGTTGTCCTGGATGTTCTTCCTGTTCAGTCCACTCTCGTCCCTGAAGTACTGCTCAAACTGCTGGTCAATGTAGTCGGTGATGGGCTTCCAGCTACACACACACATGGCACGATCAGTCAAGGCTTACAGGAACAACATACAAGATTCATTGCCGCCATCATTCCTATTTTAGGTCAATCTACTAACCCATACAGAAGCCGTACCCCTTTCCTGCAGTCAAAATGACCAAAATCACCCTCTAGTGGCCTCACGGCTAGAATGTTATTAATTAAAAAAAAAAAATGTAAAGCTGAAAATCGGGTGTTTCTATGTCAAATGGTTTCATTGCATTAGTCTTCTGGGATGTATATAATTAAGCAATAAGGCCATTGGGAGGTTTGGTATATGGCCAGAATATCAAGGCTAAGGGCTGTTCTTATCCACGACGCAACACAGAGTGCCTTGGATACAGACCTTAGCTGTGGTATACTGGCCATATACCACAAACCCCCCAGGTGCCTTATTGCTTTTATAAAACTGGTTACCAACGTAATTAGAGCAGTAAACATTTATAAAAAATAAATTTAAATTAAAATACTTGTCTCAAAGTAGATTTGTCTAAGACTTCCAAGAATCCCCTGTGTGACCCTGATTTAGCCCACTGCAGTAAAAGGTTAAAGAGTCTGTAGGACAGGACAGGATTAGTTGAGGACCAGAGAGGTCTCACCATTCATTGTTGTTGACAGCGTCTCCAAAGCCTGGTGTGTCTACAATGGTCAGCTTCAGCTTCACTCCTTTCTCCTCAATGTCCACTGTGTGCTTAATGATCTCTACTGTCTGGTTGATACGCTCTGAGAAAGGGAAGGAGAGAGGTAGGGAAGAGAACCTCTGATGAGATGGCATTTTATTTAGCTGTTGTTGACATTTGAAGAAGGTGTGTGTTTCTCACCCTCAGCATTGAGAAGTTTCCTGTCCTTGTACAAGTCTGTGAGGAACAGGCTGTTGACCAGAGTAGATTTACCCATACCAGACTCTCCTGTAACATGACAAACATACAGCATTATACAACATGTTTCTAACAGTCAGCAACACACACACAGCCAACACTAACACGGAGTGAACATTTTTAATTGATTTTTTTTACCCCTTTTTCTCCCCAAATTTCGTGGTATCCAATCGGTAATTACGGTCTTGTCTCATCGCTGCAACTCCTGTACGGACTCGGGAGAAGGTTGAGAGCCGTGCGTCCTCCGAAACACGACCCAACCAAGCCGCACTGCTTCTTGACACAATGCCCACTTAACCCTGAAGCCAGCCGCACCAATGTATCGGAGGAAATACTGTACACCTGGCGACAGTGTCAGCGTGCACTGCGCCCGGCCCACCACAGGAGTCGCTAGTGAGCGATGGGACAAGAACATCCCTGCCGGCCAAACCTCCCCGAACCCGGACGAAGCTGCTACAATTGTGCGCAGCCCCATTGGTCTCCCGGTCGGGGCCGGCTGCGACAGAGCCAAGGCCTTAGACCACTGCGCAACTCGGGAGGCCAGAGTGAACATTCATGAACACACACTAAGTACTTAATAGCACTGGGTCGTTTTACTTTTTTAAGAAGGCTACAATCAATACTTTCACTGACCGGCGACCATGAGGGTGAAGTCAAATCCCTTTTTCACTGACTTCCTGTGCACCTGGTTAGGGAGGGTAGCAAAACCCACATACTGCTTCTCCTGAGCGAGAGAGAGAGAGCGAGAAAGAGAGAGCGAGAGAGATCAGTTCAAAGCAACATTTCCAAGAGCTGAATGAGCGCAAAACTACCATTGAAATTAAAATACAATTGAAATTTAAACTCCACCCACCATGCTACAATTACAGTTTGGATAAATCCATTGACAATAGGAGGAAGGGAAAGGGGGGAAATGCATTCATAACATTCCATTTTGAAATCTCTAAGACCTGGCGCTGTGCTTTTTCCACACACAGTGAGAGAAAAGTATGACCGATCTATGACTTTGCCACTACACAATGGAGTGCACAGCTGTCTATCTGGCAGCTCTCCCCATCCCCTTCTGACACCATTCACAGATCATCCAAAGCTGCTCCTTACTCAGACCCTACAAAACTTAAGACTCCACACACACACACACACACACACCCCCTTGCCAGTCTACCAAGGCCAGAGTCTGGCAACCAACAGAGGCTGACAGAGGCTGTATTGACCAGACCTGAATGGTCCTTTTTAAACCCAAAAACAAACACACATGCCAAAGAAATACTCAGTCAGGGTCTATTATACGTTGTCATATGCATTTCCGACAGCCCCTGGGGCACGGCTTAACTAACCACACATACACAGCATGCGTAGACATGGAATAGAGCCAGGGCTGAAGTCACACACAGAGAACACGGAAATCTACAGCACTGGATTCATAACCTATGAGGAATCATACAAACTTCGGGTTTACTTCTAGGGTGTGTGTGGGAACAAATCCCACAGACAGAACAAACAAACTATCCATAGATCTGTCATGAACCCATCAGGACATGACATAAGACAACAGTATGTCCTACACACCTCCATACTAACATGACATGTTAGAGAGAGAGAAAGGTGTTTTTATGAGAGTTAACTGACGTTAGTGTGTGAGACATTGACCCGGCTCTCCCTTCTTTCCTCTCCTCCATTTTCTCTCTCCTCAGTGTCCCTCTATCCCCTCTCTCACCTCTTCCAGATTATTTACCTTCTGCCTGGAGGTTCTGACTCGAGAGCAAAGCAAGCGTTCCACCAGTTTCTCCTGCAGCATGATAGCATCCATACCAAGCCAACACCACACCAATAGGGGAAATGTTTTCCAACAGAGGACAAAAACAGAGCAACCTCTTCACACGCAGCCAGAACACTTCTCTTATGCACCCTCTACTCCTCTGTAATCCTCCGTCCGTCCACACTCGTCTTTCCTGTTATGTCCTTTGTTCCTACTCCTTTGTTCCTACTCCTCATCTCCCTTTATTTCCACCCTTTCTCCTCTGCTCCCTGTTCAGACAGGTAGGGAGGAATACTGACAGAGAGAGAGAGCTAATAGGGGGGGGGGGGGGTGACAAGAGGAAATAAAATGAGAGAGAAAGGTAGTAAGAGGTAGCAGTTTAGGGGAGGAAGTGAGGGATGGGGGAAAGAGTGAGGGGCGGGGGGGTGGGGGGGGGGGTGAAGGAATAAAAGACACTCATTCATTCACCCCGTTGTCCCTCCCCCTTTTCGACCGTTAGATAAATAAAGCACTGACTGCTACAGTAACGACCTATAGCAGCCCAGAGCGAGAGAGCGCGAGAGACAGACATGAGGGCTAAACAATCTAGCCCATATCTGACCATAATAGTGATCATTTGTCAAAGAACAACACAGTGTCCTTTAACAGAGATACAAACCCTCTGTGTGAAGCTAGTAGGGACTCTCAACCTACCCCTGGGATAACACCAGCCAGAGATAAATGATAAAATGAAGAACCTAGCCAACGTCTAGACTGCACATCAGCCATGCACCAAGTCATGTAGCGGTACCAGAGGCCCAACTACTCCAAACACTGTGAAACATGACAGGGTGTGGTGAACGATTGTTGCCAGATGTTGGCCTATGGTGTGTGTGGGTGGGCTTAGTGGTGGGTTCAGGACGGGACACAGGTTTCAGGACAACTGCTCAGAAAGCTATGATACCCCAGACAGAATGGGCAACATCTACAGAGGACATTCTAACTACTAATCAAGCTCTTGAATAGCTGTATCAGATGTATTAGTGCAGGTTTGGAACGAAAGCCTGAACACACTGTGGATCCAAAGGACCTTTCTTCATGGGACGTCACCAGAAGCTGTAATACCAAGCTACTTCACATGAGGGAGACAGCGCTTTTATTTAAAACATGTATTTAACCTCTATTTAATTAGGCAAGTCAGTTAAGAACAAATTCTTATTTACAATGACAGCCTACCCCAGCCAAACCCAGACGACACTGGGCCAATTGTGCGCCACGCCACGGGACTCCCAATCACAGCCGGATGTGATACAGCCTGGATTCGAGTAGGTACTATAGTGATGTCACAGTGCCTTAGACCGCTGTGCCACTTGGGAGCCCAGCTTAACAGAACAGGGTACAGTACATTATGAAGGCATTGGCAGCAGAAATGTTCTTTACTATAAAGCCAGGCTAATGTTTTTTAGGAAGAGATAGGAACACACGTCAGATACTAGCAATTGAAGGAAAACTTGACTCGAGTGAAACAAATAAGGGGGGATTCATCTGAATAGAACAGAGGTCCTAGAGTGACATCACAATATACTCCTTCAGGCCCCTCCCTCTTTCGCTCAGTGGCCAGCTGTCCCTCTGGCTTCTAGTAGGTCACTGCACCTTGAGCTCTCTCACTCAACTTCACACACACCGACACAACCTGATGCACGTGCACACACGTAAACACAAACACACATGGATACAGCTGACATCAGTGTAATAAAGCACATCCTATGGACAGTGTTCAAGGGAGGCCATGTGGAAGCCACTTTTCAGGGATAGTCAGGCAGTAATAACCATCTCCAGCCCATCCATTACCTCCTGTCTGTCTGTCCTGACCTCTATGTATGAAATATGATCGGAGAAACCAGTAAGCTGTCTGTCTGCTGTAACTATCACTCTGTATGCTTCCCAAATGGCACCCTATTCCATTTATAGAGCACTACTTTTGACCAGGGCCCATTGGGACACAACCACAGATACCTTGGGCTCTGCTAATGTGTTATTAGGGGCTAGTCAGTCAAAACATTCCACAATGTGAGGTGCTGGGTATTAAACGTTGACAGCCATCGGAGGCCAAGCCCAGTCCTCCTGATGACAGAGTGACACACACACACACACACACACACACACACAGCTGACCGCAACTAGAAGTCAAATATACACAGTCTGAATGCTCAGTGACTTCCTTCCCTTTAGAGACACACAGCCTTCGTGCTGGGTCCAGAGGCATGGATCCAGAGATCAGTCAGTCACACAGTTAGATGCACTGGTCTACTTGTTGACTGTTGGTCTACTTGTTGACTGTTGGTCTTTCAGGAAGCTCTTCTGAAAAAGGCCACAGCAGTAAACTACACACCTATTACTGTGGACAAGTACGCAAATACAAACACTCGTGCCACACACACACACACCTCCAGAGACAGAAGATGTGGAGAGGATGCATTCTGTGACATAGATATAAAGAGAGGTGACCTTTCATGAAGACATCTCAGTCCTGCCCAACCATGCCTTTACACACAATTAAGTCCGAAAGCAGAAACAAAACTGTGGCAGGGTGTTAGACCAAAGATGCGTACAGAGAAAGTGATAAAGAGAAAGGGGGAAAGAGAGCAGAATGGAGGGAGGTAGAGGGGGAAAAGACAGGGAATGACAGTTGAATTTGAAAGATTGAGAGACTGAAGATGAGAAAGAGTGTGAGAGAAAGAGGCTCTTTGGACCCCCATCCCCCCATCCGTAGTGTTTGTTCTACTTGGAGACGTGAGTCTCTGGGTGCTAGGCTCTTCAGCATGCTAATCTAACAGCGTGTAATTGGCCTGGCAACAATAGGCCTTCTAAAGAACACTTGGCTAGCATAGCGTAGCCTAGCGTTAGCGTCTGTCCATTCAGCAAAACAATAGGCTCTTCCACAGCCTAGCTCCAAATGGACCCGTAGCCCATCCTTGTAAGCACTTCAGTAGATCTCTAAAGACCCATCAGATCACAAGGTGGAACTGTTAGCCACCACATACATTTGTAAAGTATTCATACCTCTTGACTTTTTCCACATTGTTAAGTTACAGCCTTATTCTAAAATGGATTAAATTGTCCCCCCCCTCCCCAATCTACCCCATAATGTTAAAGCAAAAACATGTTTAGAAAGTTTTGCAAATGTGTAAAAAAAAAAATGAAATATCACATTTACTTAACTATTCAGACCCTTTACTCAATACTTTGTTGAAGCACCTTTGCCAGTGATTACAGCCTCAAGTCTTCTTAGGTATGACACTACAAGTTTGGCACACCTATATGTGGTCCCATTCTTCTCCGCAGATTCTCTCAAGCTGTCAGGTTGAATGGGGAGCATCGCTGCCCAGCTATTTTCAGGTCTCTCCAGAGATGTTCAATCAGGTTCAAGTCGGGCACTGGCTGGGCCACTCAAGGACATTCAGAGACTTGTCACGAAGCCACTCCTGCATTGTCTTGACTGTGTGCTTAGAGTCGTTGTCCTGTTGGAAGGTGAATCCTTCACCCAAGTCTGGAGGTCCTAAGCGCTCTGGAGCAGGTTATTTTCAAGAATCTCTGTACTTTGCTACGTTCATCTTTTCCTCGATCCTGACGAGTCTCCCAGTCCCTGCCTCTGAAAAACATCCCCACAGCATGATTTCCTCCAGACATGAAGGCCAAAGAGTTCAATCTTGGTTTCATCAGACCAGATAATCTTTTTTCTCATGATCTGAGAGTCCATTAGGTGCCCTTTGGCAAACTCCAAGTGGGCTGTCATGTGCCTTTTACTGAGGAGTAGCTTCCGTCTGGCCACGATCATAAAGCCCTGATTGGTAGAATGCTGCAGAGATTGTTGTCCTTCTGGAAAGTTCTCCCATCTCCAGAGGACCTCCGGAGCTCTGCCAGAGTGACCATCGGGTTCTTGGTAATCTCCCTGACCAAGGCCCTTCTCCCCCAATTGCTCAGCCAGCTCTAGGAAGAATATTGGTGGTTCCAAACTTCTTCCATTTAAGAATGACAGAGGCCACTGTTCTTGGGGACCTTCAATGCTGCAGACTTTTTTTTGGTATCCTTCCCCAGAACTGTGCCTCGACACAATCATGTCTCGGTTCTCTACGGACAATTCCTTTGACCTCATGGCTTGGTTTTTGCTCTGACGTGCACTGCCAACTGTGGAACCTTATATAGACAGGTGTGTGTGCGCCTTTCCAAATTATGTCCAATCAATTGAATTTCCCATAGGGGAACTCCCATCAAGTTGTAGAAACAGCTCAAGGATGATCAACGGAAACAGGATGCACCTGAGCTCAATTTCGAGTCTCATAGCAAAGGGTCTAAATGCATTTGTATAAAAAATAACAAAGTAACAACAAATCTCAAAAACTGTTCTCTTTGTCATTATGGGTTATTGGTGTATAGATTGATGATGAAAAAAATGTAATTTAATCAATTTTAGAGTACGGCTGTAAGGTAACAAAATGCGGATAAAGTCAAGGGGTCTGAATACTTTCCGAATGCACTGTATGATCCTTTCAGATCTACATGAATTTCTGAGGCGAGAATGGAACAGGGGTTTAAGTGGGGGAATAGAGGGACACTTGACCAGCGCATCCTAGCATTTGCATCTGCCCATTCAGCAGCAAGGAGCTGGTCACCAGGGAGTCCCCCAGGATACAATACAGTGGAAAGTAAAGAGATATTGCGTCACAGGTACTGGGAACTAGACATTCCTGCAGACGAGTGGAAGAAAACAAGTGTTCACACACTGATGACCTTTACTGTGTTTGCCAAGGACAGGTTTAACTGGGCATGCCATAATGACAACACATTTTATTATTTCATTATCAGAATGTTTGGTAATGTCCTCTAAACGAGGCAGAATCTGTGTTCAGCGTTTATCAGCTCAATTTGCACCACCATAGTAAGGTTCCGCTTCCTAATGGTCCATTATATGGCTTTCATTCATCTTACAATTGTCAGTTAAGCATCTTTCAAAATTCCTCAAGGGAGCTTTTCTTCCCACAGTAGGAGGTAAAGGTAGTCCTCTAATTCTCCTGATCATTTTCATTAGATCTTAGCTCCCAAATCTCTGATTCCTCGCCCCCGAACATCATCTAATCTCCAAGTTATCGAGGTCACCCAAACTCTTCATTCTTGAAAATGGGTTTGGAATCCTTCTATCTGGGTCAGGCATGGGTTATTTTCAACAGCTTTTTAAATGCCTACCCAAAGGCTGAGACATGGCAAGCTGTACAGGGAGAGAGGGAGACCTGGGGTTAGAGATAAACTTGTTATTCACGTGTGTGGTCGTGAACTCCCACACACTCACTCTACTGGATCATTGGCATTGCATACATGTTTTCAGCATGACAATGACATCAGATGCCAGAGAGCAGAAACATTTCAGTTTAGATAAAGAACAAAGACAAACACACAGAAGACACTCAGGAGAGTTGAACGTTGAGCTACCAGGTCAGGCAATTTATTGTAAACAACCATAAACAGATAGGGGCCTTTTCTATTAAAAGTGCAAGTAAATGTGAATCTAGTGGAGGGTGTGGTAGGAAAATACATTTGGAATGCTGTACAGAGTGCCAGTAGGAACATGGTAATGAATCAAAATAGGCTTGGAATTCCCATGACAACCATGAATGGGATGGCCTCGGCTGATAAATACATTGTGTGAATACTATCCTAAACTATCTTTTCAATCAGAAACTCTGAGGCGTGTGTGCTCATAGGTAGCTAAGTTAATGAGTACATCTTTCCTCACGCCTGATCCAGACCTGAGAAACCATGCCATGCAAGTATACGGAGGCCAAGGAGAACTATAGATTCCACAGCATCGTAGATCAGTCATAACTGGGTGTCGTTAAATCTACGCCTAAACACGTCAATCATCCTGAGGAATTGCGGATAGGTTCCTCTCCCAGCGTCTCAGAGTGAGGAAAATGGATACAATTGTTCCCTAGCAACGAACCAGCACACCAGACTGTGATTGGCAGGCCCAGTTTGGTGAAGCATAAGAGAAAGATGCTTCCAAGAAACAATAATTATCATAGCAGGAGGAAAGAAATAGGAGGGCAAAGGGGGATGAAGGGCTTGATTTGAATGTGATTTACCCAGACTATCCTCTGCATCTCCCTCATACACACTCCCTGGCCATGACCCCACTCTGAGGGTCTCAGGTGGAGTGGGATGTGCAAAAAACACATTTCCATTTCATACTACACACTTGTACATGTGTGAAACAGGACAAATATAAGCACCCCCTATCAGACCTTTTGACTGACACACACACACACACACACACACACAGGTTAGTCCCTCTCACTATCCAAGAAACCACTCCCCCTAAGCACCCGGCCATGTCAGGCAGTGTGTGGGTGTGCTGTGGCAACAGACATGCTACTTGAATATCTCCAACACAGTTTTGCATAGCACAAACAGTATGATAAAATCTCAGCAATAAAAAAAAATAAAAAAAGTTCTTACAGGGAAAAACAATTGAAGAAATTCCTTGGGGGACACACACCCACGCTGAACATTTCCAAATCCACACACAGGCTATTGCTACTGTATTAACTGCACTGTAGTAATCAAGGTCAATGTCTTCGAGCGAGGTTCATTCCGCAATGCTGCCCATGTGATTTCACAGGCTTAACTGAAAATCTATCTGCAACAAACCCAGTTTACAGCTCAAACAATATGAATTATGTCTGCTTGCAGTATGTGTGAACACCAGAAAGATCAGCAAGGACCAGTGGACCTACGGGAGCCATAGCCTTTGAATGACCGTAACACTATACTGTCAACAAGGTCAGGATATAGGAGCCTTACAATACGTTTCGCAATTAGCTTTGACTGAGATAGACGTCTGCTAGCATTATGCCTTTAGTCACCATTGCTGCATGCTGCCTACTTACAATCTAGCTACACAAGGTTCCAGCAACAACCTTCGAACAGAACAGCATCTAAAGCTTCTGTCATCATCATCCCCAGAGCAAAGAGAGAGGAGATCGATACACCTGAGACTCAGTGTGCTGCTGGTCTCCCACCAAGCTACACCTGAGCTACATACGGACACACACAGGGCTCACTCAAGGAAATCTATAAAATTGCAAGCAACCCCGGGATTACAGAGGGAAAGACCAATAGGCTTTCCAGTAACTATATGGAGCGGGTCACTTTCACACCCCCAACAAGCGGCTTGCCTAGAATGATGCATGGATGCCCGAGGATGAGAGGCGAGCCCTTGGGTACCACTCGCTGCGTATGCATCTTGTGTCTGTATGCATAAATGACATTTTATCCTTCTGGCGGTGTGACGCTCACTCTACCCTGTATTGCGGTGGCAAAACAACAACAGTAGTAATCTTTAGGGCATCGGAATGATGATGCAGCTCACGTTTGCTAGGCCAAGGCTTGCTACTAGGCTATCTAGGCTATATGACGCCATACGAAGCGAATTTGGGAAAAAAAACTGAGTGTCTAGGCTACCACGCTTGATATGAAATTTGATTCTATGTATCGCCTAAAAGCGTTGAACACAGCGTTGAACACAGATAACAATTTTGTACATATTTTTTAATAGAAATAAACGTTGTCCTTACCTCAACTGTCTCGTCTGTTGGTCATTGTGGGGGATGAAACACAGGTGGAGATATGCAGAACGACGCCCATAGAGAATTTAGAAGGCGAGAGACCGACAGAGAAAGACAATCATTGAAATGGACCGCGTTATAATTGCCTTTATGCATAATCGTAATTATTATCCTTATGCTTACCCGATTTGATCGGGATACGGCTCTTGTATCGGATGTTGGTCGTCATTTTCGCCTCTCTCCTCCCCTCCGTGTCGCTTCAGAACGGACGGACTGCTCGGTAAACGCACGCGTCCGTTCCTTCTCCGCGCTACCACAGCAGCCAGACAGGTTGTGGGAGAGGGTGTTGCAATATCGTGCAGAACCCCGCCCTCATCTATGTGGTACCCAATCGTGGATGGAGAGGTTTCCTATGATCTTACTTGTCCATATCATCAATATTGTATGCAGCTTCCATAATTAATGCTGTTCAAACTTCTCACTCATATGTTTGAAATCTTAATTTTTCAACATCTAGACGTGCACCAAGTATAAGGGAATAAGACTGTGGCATGCTTCCTATCCATGCATCATTCTGTGATATCAGCTTTTCACCATTTAGCAACACTGCTACACCAACCTCCACAGCAGCTTCTTATCTAGTGTTTTCAATTTGATAGAGGTCGAGAAGGCTTGACAACTAGAAACCTTCGTCTCCATTCAATCCCATTGCCTTTGTTTTTCTACATGGCCACTCAAATGCACATCATCATACCTATGACCTGTAAAAAAAAAGCACTCTGACAACAAGTGTGTTTCTATGGAAACTGTATTTCTGAAAATGGAGTACAAAAGTTGAGACACTACTAAAAAAACGTTTCAAGCACAATGAGGTTAATTACGGTGTTTCCCAAATTAAGTCCTAGGGACCTTAAGGAGTACACATTTAGTTTTTTCCCCCCATAGCATTACACAGCTGATTCAAATAATTAAAGCTTGATGAGTTGATTATTTGAATCAGCTGTGTAGTACTTGGGCAAACAACTAAATATGCACCTCTTGGGGTCCCCAGGACCGAGTTTGGGAAACGCTGGGTTAATGCCTCCAGGGTTCAAAGGTACAAATCCGTTGATCAACTAGGCAGAAAGAAACAAGTTACATAGACAATGACACACTGACTGACGATAACGCTCTTAAACACGAAGGACACATTGAGAGGCGTTAGTGTGTTCACTGTATAACAGTCAGCAGCCTAGAGTGGGCTGGCAGACATGGTGAATCAGAATATAGTTAGGAATTCAGGAAATGGAATTGTGTTCAATACTGTAAGTTCCATGGAGCTAGCCAATATCAGAACATGTCAGTATGTTTGTGCATACAGTAAATCATTGTGATAAAATGAAGACCCCCTTTAGGAAAACCCAAAAGAACATGACCAAATAAACAAAAACACATCTACACTAAGACTGCTCATAATGTAATGTAACTTTTAAAGACAAAGGGTGATGTAAGGTTTTGTAGTGCAAGTCTTAGGCGATTAAAAAAAAGTATATTAACCAACACACGGTTGTGCATGGTTTGAAAACACTTGAATTAACATGATCAGTTAACAAGCATTATCAGTTGCATCTTGAGTGCACCAACATTTATTCTAGACAGTACGTCCACCAACATGATACATACATATTTTAGCTATCAAGTCACTTCAGAGCATTCCTCAAACACAAGGGCAAATATTCTCTGTATAATGACGACACAACCAACAGCCTTCTGCTGTTGATACTTGACTTATAAGATTACATGGTGAGGAATTCAGCTCAGTAAAACCTCGTCTGAGGAGACTGATCCAGAGAGACCAAAGGCAAACCGTCTCCATCAGTGGAGGCTGGTGGGAGGAGCTGTAGGAAAACAGACTCATTGTAATGGCTGGAATGGAATAAATGGAACATTATCAAACATATGGAAACCACTTCGTTCCATTTATTTCATTCCTCCATTCCAGCCATTACAATGAGCCCATCACCCTATAGTTCCTTCCACCAGCCTGCACTGGTCTCCATCCAATACAACAGAGGCACAGACAAAGTTAAGTTACATAAATCTTTCATAATATAGAGCAAAAGTGATAAAGTTTAAAATAAAATGTGAGACTGTGGGATACTTCCACACAAGCCTGTATTACCCTTATATATTATTACCCTTATAGTTGTTGTGTTGTTAGACTACAGCGCCACCCGAGGGACACTATTATTACTACTCCTACAGCATGGACTGAGTCCTCAGCTGTGCTCCAAATGTGAAAGCAGACAGGTTGCAAATGGTACAAACACAACATCCAGCTCTCAACAAACCTTCCTTTAAAGGGGCAGTAAGCAGTTGCTACCGTCATTTTTGGATTTACAAATTAATGATATGTACCTATTGATTATTGAAGAATATAACTTACAAAAGCCTCATGAGCAAAGCACAACTGTCATACTTAAACAGAAACCAAAATATAATATGTTTGACTCCAATGTTTGTAAACAAAGTAAATGTAAACAAACACTGTATAGCCTAAAAACATGGTTAAAACTATCATTGTGATGTAATGGATGGTCAGTCCTTGCATCCATAACTCTGTCTTTGAATTTGAGTGGTCACATTTCTCCAGTCCTTCCCCCCAGCTTTTAACCGTAACAACAGTGGGGTGAAAGCTTTGCTATTGTTTCAACTGCTGATAGCCACTTTAAATTACTCAAAACATTCCCTAAACATTCTGTAAACACTGAAGTCTTATTGTTGTCTAACCAATGAGATATTAGTACTGTTGGCAATGCAAGATCTACATTGTACATAAGACAGAAGAATAGTGCGGATGAAAACACATGGACATCATCTTTAGTCACCTATTGGGAGAACATGAAATTTCTGTCTTTACAGTA
This sequence comes from Oncorhynchus masou masou, assembly GCF_036934945.1. Lineage (NCBI taxonomy): Eukaryota > Metazoa > Chordata > Actinopteri > Salmoniformes > Salmonidae > Oncorhynchus > Oncorhynchus masou. Next base: position 34,783,403 of record NC_088212.1, read on the forward strand.
TGCCTTAACATTATATCATAACCCATAACATTACACAATAAAGGATAACACTCCAGACAAACATACCTCCGTATGAAACGTGTTACAACGTGAGTAACAGTTCCCAAAACAATACTGAGACTTGCAGATCAGTGGATCTCAGTACCATGGTAAAATAGAGGCCAAATTGAAGATTTTATAATTACAATTATGTTAGAGAGGGGAACATCCAATTGGGTGGTTGATTGCTTGATTGATTGACTGACACACAGAGATATGGAGTGATGTGTGTGTGTGTCCAGCAGAACGTCCATGATGGAGATGCAGACGCACAGTGGGGTTGAGGGGTGTGGTGCTCCTCTCATCTCTTCCCCCACTCCCACTTTCAATCCCTCTATTTTCACTCGTCTCCCTTCATCTTCATCTGCGCCTGCATCTGGGAAATCATCTGCTGCATACGCCTCAGCTACAGAGAGAAGAGAAGGAAAGACAGTTGAGTGAAACAAATACCAGAGACTATCAGTCATTCCAAACACCACAAATTGTATCCATTGTAAAAAGATAATACAATGAGCCACGTACATTTTTGAGAGCCTTAATGTAAAAACAATTTTTTTTTTTTTACACAATAGAAAATATATCCATCTTGTGGTTGTGGATAAGATTTCAAGTGGAAAATCTGACTTCACTCAATCGGGGTAAAATGGACTCCAACTCATTTTCACAGTTGGGTAGGGGCGTGTGACTGAATAATAGATTTACTTTCATATTTAAATCTACATCAAACCAGGTTTGTACTTTATAGAACTCTGTGTGTTGCAAACTGAAGGAATGCGATCAAACGGAACACTTTGCTAAACTGATCTGGAATCCCAAGCTGCTTTTCTACAGGAATGTGGGTCTGTGACTCTGCTTATAGGGTTACATCCCTAATTTGGTACTAGTGTTGTTAAAAACTACACCACTACAAGTGCAAACACTTTAAGAGTCTTCAGGATTCAGCAAACAATGTGCCAATCTCTAAAGAATATTTTGCTGTTTGACTGAAAACCTCTTAACATCAGTTATTGAACATAAACCTTGAACACATAGTGTAGCTTCTTGCTAGCTGAATACCAGTGCTCTCACAACCATGTTGTGGAGTTAATAACATTAATAAGAAGGTGCTGAATGGGTGAGATGAGAATCTGTTTGATTTGGGGTTAGGGTATCATGTGGGCATTGAGCCACTATTACTAACAGATGTATTTCACTTGATTGTGATTTCGACTGAACTTTACTTTATGGTGACCCCCCCCTTGCGGTGATTTGTCTCCTACATTATCCTATTTTAAACTTACAATTCGACAGAACAAACAACCCCAAATTAGTTTGTGTCCTGTGCTGGGTTTACTTTTGCCAGGCTACATTTACAGTTGAAGTCAGAAGTTTACATAAACTAGTTTTAATGACTCCAACCTAAGTGTTTCAACCACTCCACAATTTCTTGTTAACAAACTATAGTTTTGGCAAGTTGGTTAGGACATCTACTTTGTGTATGACACAAGTAAATTTTCCAATAATTGTTTACAGACAGATTATTTCACTTATAATTCACTGTATCGCAAGTTGACTAAGTCATTAAAAAGCAGCTTGTAAACTTCTAAAAAATTATGTCATGGCTTCAGAAGCTTCTGATAGGCTAATTCACATCATTTGAATCAATTGGAGGTTTACCTGTGGATGTATTTCAAGGCCTACCTTCAAACCAAGTGCCTCTTAGTTTGACATCATGGCAAAATCAAAAGAAATCAGGCAAGACCTCAGATTTTTTTTAAAGACCTCCACAAGTCTGGTTCATCCTTGGGAGCAATTTCCAAACGCCTGAAGGTACCACGTTCATCTGTACAAACAATAGTACTCAAGTATAAACACCATGGGACCACACAGCTGTCATACCGCTCAGGAAGGAGACGCGTTCTGTCTCCTAGAGATGAACGTACTTTGGTGCGAAAAGTGCAAATCAATCCCAGAACAATAGCAAAGGACCTTGTGAAGATGCTGGAGGAAACAGGTGTGTCTATATCCACAGTACAACGAGTCCTACATCGACATAACCTGAAAGGCCGCTGCTCCAAAACCACCATAAAAAAAGCCAGACTACGGTTTGCAACTTCACATGGGGACAAAGATTGTACTTTTTGGAGAAATGTCCTCTGGTCTGATGAAACAAAAATAGAACTGTTTGGCCATAATGACCATCGTTATGTTTGGAGGAAAAAGGGGGAGGCTTGCAAGCCGAAGAACACCATCCCAACCGTGAAGCACGGGGATGGCAGCATCATGTTGTGAGGGTGCTTTGCTGCAGGAGGGACTGGTGCACTTCACAAAATAGATGGCATCATGAGGAAGGACAATTATGTGCATATAGTGAAGCAACATTTCAAGACATCAGTCAGGAAGTTAAAGCTTGGTCGCAAATGGATCTTCCAAATGGACAATAACCCGGACGATTACCACATGGAAGAAGTGATAAGCAAGTAAGGTCCAAAAACAGATTTTTACCAAGTCAAATGAATGTATTGCGTTAAAGTTTTCATGATGCTTGTATCTAAACCAAAGTAGATAATTTAAAGATTGTTCTATACATCAGTTGGGGTCTCTATAATCTTCAATATGAGGTCATAAACCTAGCATGAAAGTGCATCCTTGTAGCTGTATGTGCTACTATAGTCAAAATGTTTATCTTGGGGTAAGTTGAGCCAATGGCCATGGGGTAAGTTGGGCAAATTGAAGGGCATAATGCATGGCATTATCTCTGGGATATGAAGTAAAAACAGGACCTGTGTTTAAAAAAGTACAAAGTGTTAGGTGTTAAGCCTGTTTAAAATATGCTTAAAATGGTTAAAAGACAAAAAAGCGATTGTGATTGTGTTGAATTATGTTTGTAAATTAAGATAGACATGGTTTTAAAAAGGTAGTTGTAATATTTTATTCAGTACATAAATTTGTAGGCAGCTTAACGTACCCTGTCCCGTGGCTCAACTTACCCCATTAATTTATTACCTAGGACCTAGTTAACCCTATGAGAGCATCCTAGGACCTAGTTAACCCTATGAGAGCATCCTAGGACCTAGTTAACCCTATGAGAGCATCCTAGGACCTAGTTAACCCTATGAGAGCATCCTAGGACCTAGTTAACCCTATGAGAGCATCCTAGGACCTAGTTAACCCTATGAGAGCATCCAGTGCTGCAGTAGCTACTCACCTCAGCCTCCTTCTGCAGGAGAATCTGGTCTTTGTCCATCATATCCTCCTCCACAGCTCTGTAGGGAATGTTTAAGGGAACATATTAACTACTGTAATATGTTAGAGTAGTATCAGCCCAGACAGAGTGTGTGTGAGAGAGAGAAACACTGCAGATAGGAGACTGACCTGCCAGGTCTCTTCAGTCTCTCTGAACGGAAGTTCTCGTAGTGCAGGTCCTGAGTGACCTCCTGGAGGTCCTGCATGTGGGTGCTGAAAACACACACAACCATCACGCATTTCAATATCACAATTTGGTTTGTGCAAACCCCCATAAAACCCACTCGACTAGACTACTACACTGTGCAACAGATGGACAGACTTGAAGTTCTGTGTTCAACCACTAAGTGTCAGTATAGCAATACATATCCAACATAAGTAAGAGCATGCATAGATTACTTTTACATTTACTCTAAATCAGGGAGGGGTACGCCAAATAAAAATGTGATTCACATTTTTTTCTTCTCCACATTTTCAAACATTAACATTTTCCAAAAGGGCTATACATTTGGGTGAGGTTTTTTTCTCGCCTGAGTAGCCTCATTTTACAGTACTATACCTGCACCTGTCAACAACACAAGCTGTTCTACTTCCACGAGTACATCCAATGCTAGCATCAGTAATTCTACATTTGTTGTTAGCCCAGCTAGCATGGACACTGACAGTTGTGAATCTGATGCAGCCGAACAGCTACTGCCTCCTTACCCGGGAAAGCCCCGAACAACCGACAGGGATGTTAGACCATCGAAGAGGCACAAATAAGATGAGAGCTACATTGATTTGGGTTTCACTTATATTGGAAGTAGTGCCTTCCCTCAGCCACAGTGTGATGTATGTGCAAAAGTACTGCCTCACAACTCGATGAAACCTTCACTGTTGCGCAGACATTTAGAAACAAAACATGCCAATTTGAAAACTAAGCCACGGGACTTTTTTGAGCAAGAATTAAGACGGCTTTCAAGTAGTAAGACATGTACAAAAGCAACAGATGTATATGATGTATACATCTGTATATGATATGATGGTACCGAGTGGCTAGGACATGCAAGCCCCATACTATTGTGGAGGACTTAATTCTTCCTGCTGCCATGGATATGGCTGGAACAATGTTGGGGGAAAAGGCCCCAAAAAAATATACAGACTGTCTTCATCAAACAACACTGTTTCACGACGTATCAGTGACATAGCAGGAGATGTTTCGAAAACAATTACTGCCTCGCATACAAACCAGTGAATTCTATGCGTTACAGCTAGATGAGTCAACAGACGTGGCGGGCCTGGCACAGCTCCTGGTATATGTCCATTACGTTTAGTTTTTATTTCACCTTTATTTAACCAGGTAGGCTAGTTGAGAACAAGTTCTCATTTGCAACTGCGACCTGGCCAAGATAAAGCATAGCAGTGTGAACAGACAACAACACAGAGTTACACATGGAGTAAACAATAAACAAGTCAATAACATAGTAGAAAAAAAATAATCTATATACATTGTGTGCAAAAGGCATGAGGAGGTAGGCAATAAATAGGCCATAGGAGTGAATAATTACAATTTAGCAGATTAACACTGGAATGATAAATGATCAGGTGAACATGTACAGGTAGAGATACTGGTGTGCAAAAGAGCAGAAAAGTAAATAAAATAAAAACAGTATGGGGATGAGGTAGGTAAATTGGGTGGGCTATATACTGATGGACTATGTACAGCTGCAGCGATCGGTTAGCTGCTCAGATAGCAGATGTTTAAAGTTGGTGAGGGAGAGAAAAGACTCCAACTTCAGAGATTTTTGCAATTCGTTCCAGTCGCAGGCAGCAGAGAACTGGAAGGAAAGGCGGCCAAATGAGGTTTTGGCTTTCGGGATGATCAGTGAGATACACCTGCTGGAGCGCGTGCTACGGGTGGGTGTTGCCATCGTGACCAGTGAACTGAGATAAGGCAGAGCTTTACCTAGCATAGACTTGTAGATGGAGCCAGTGGGTCTGGCGACGAACATGTAGCGAGGGCCAGCCGACGAGAGCATACAGGTCGCAGTGGTGGGTGGTATAAGGTGCTTTAGTAACAAAACGGATGGCACTGTGATAAACTGCATCCAGTTTGCTGAGTAGAGTATTGGAAGCTATTTTGTAGATGACATCGCCGAAGTCGAGGATCGGTAGGATAGTCAGTTTTACTAGGGTAAGTTTTGCGGTGTGAGTGAAGGAGGCTTTGTTGCGAAATAGAAAGCCGACTCTAGATTTGATTTTGGATTGGAGATCTTTGATATGAGTCTGGAAGGAGAGTTCGCAGTCCAGCCAGACACCTAGGTACTTATAGATGTCCACATATTCTAGGTCGGAACCATCCAGGGTGGTGATGCTAGTCAGGCGTGCGGGTGCAGGCAGCGAACGGTTGAAAAGCATGCATTTGGTTTTACTAGCATTTAAGAGCAGTTGGAGGCCTCGGAAGGAGTGTTGTATGGCATTGAAGCTCGTTTGGAGGTTAGATAGCGCAGTGTCCAAGGAAGGGCCAGAAGTATACAGAATGGTGTCGTCTGCGTAGAGGTGGATCAGGGAATCGCCCGCAGCAAGAGCAACATCACTGATATATACAGAGAAAAGAGTCGGCCTGAGAATTGAACCCTGGGGGGGGTCAATTAAGGAAAACTTCTTCTGGAAACCAGGAGAGGATATTTTTTAAGTACTGGACAGCTTTGTGACATCAAATGGACTTTGGTGGTCAAGATGTGTTGGTATCTGTACTGATGGCGCAAAAGCCATGACAGGGAGATGTAGTGGAGTGGTAATGCGCGTGCAAGCAGTTTCTCCCGATGCCACTTGGATACACAGCAGAATTCACCGAGAGGCTCTTGCTGCCAAGGGAATGCCTGAGGGCTTGAAAGATGTTTCGGACACTACAGTGAAAATGGTTCACCTTGTTAAAACAAGGCCCCTGAACTCTTGTGTATTTTCTGCACTATGCAATGATATGGGCAGCGACTATGTAACGCTTTTACAACATACAGAAAAGTCTGCTGGTTATCAAGGGGCAAAGTGTTGACAGGAGCTTAATGTTTTCTTTACTGACCATAATTTTCACTTGTCTGACCACTTGCATTATGACAAGTTTCTCACACAACTGGCCTATCTGAGTGATGTTTTTTCTCGCCTGAATGATGTGAATCTAGTATTACAGGGACTCTCCGCAACTATATTCGATGTGTGGGACAAAATTGAGGCTATGATTAAGAAATTGGCGCTCTTTTCTGTCTGCATTAACAAATACAACACACAGGTCTTTCCATCACTGTATGATTTGTATGCAAATGAACTCAAACTTACAGACAATGTTAAATGTGATATAGCAAAGCACCGGAGTGAGTTGGGTGCGCAATTACGCAGGTACATTTCCTAAACGGATGACACAAACAACTGGGTTCGTTATCCCTTTCATGCCCTGCCTCCAGTACACTTACCGATATCTGAACAAAAGAGCCTCATCGAAATTGCAAGAAGCGGTTCTGTGAAAATTGAATTTAATCAGAAGCCACTGCCAGATTTCTGGATTGGGCTGCGCTCAGAGTACCCTGCTTTGGCAAATTGCACTGTTAAGACACTGATGCCCTTTACAACCACGTACCTATGTGAGAGTGGATTCTCGGCCCTCACTATCATGAAAACTAAATACAGGCACAGACAATAAGGTTTTATATGTAAGATGGTTAAATAAAGAGCAAAATTATTTATTATTATATTATTATTTGTGCCCTAGTCCTATAAGAGCTCTTAGTCATTTCCCAAGAGATGTGTTGTAACAACTCACACTCATTTGTATGTTTAATAAATGTATTGTATAGTGTGTGTGGCAGGCTTACAAAGATGGAAAAAAAAAAAAAAATTAAGAGTGCACTGACCCTAGTGCTAGAGTGGGTACGCAGCTGGAGGTTGAATGTTTGAAGGGGTACGCATTGCATTGTCATGGTGACTTACACAAGCATGGTGCGTAGTTTGAGGAAGTCGTTGTGCTCGGGGTTCTCCACCTCTACGACCCCCCAGGGGTAGAGACGGCCTCTGATCTTCTTTCCTTTCACCTCAATCAGCTGGTTTGAACCAATCACAGAAAACGGAATGCTCGCCTGAGAGAGGGAGACAGAGGGGGAGGAGTAGAGAGACGTGGATGCGAGGGAAAGGAAAACAAGGGGATAGAAAGAGGATACAGAGTGGGAGAAGTGTGAAAACAGAGGGATGCAGAGATGGGTGGAGAAGAGAATAGGAGAATGATGGTTATTGAAGATGAGTGGAATCTACTAGAGCAGGGGTGTCCAACTCATTCCATGAAGGGCCTAGTGTCTGCTGCTTTTAGTTTTTTCCTTTCAATTAAGGCCTCAACAACCAGGTTCTTTGCTAATCAGTGACCTTAATTCATCAATCAAGTACAAGGGAGGAGCAAAAACCTACAGACACTGTACGTACCAGAGTAAGTAAAAATGACCAGATCGTTTACATTTAACATAAAGCCCATTCAAAAGATCAACGGGTCAGTTTCAATAGTATGATTCTCACCCATTCTAAAACCCAGTGGTTAAGAGAAAAATGACAACAGTGGTTCTACGTCACTCCCAGTCTCATTCAGTAATGGTGTTTCTCCCTGAGTTTCTTTCTCTTAGTTGGTGTTAGTATTTTTACGTCCCAAATGTCACCCTATTCCCTTTATAGCGCACTACTTTCTTTTGACTAAGGCCCTTAGAACTCTGGTCAAAAGTAGTGCATTATATAGGGAGTAGTGTGCCATTTGGGACGCAGACTTTCTGTGTGTGTCGTACCTTCAGTATTCGTGTCTGCTCCTTGAACTCCTCATCCTCATCTGAGTCAGCGTCTGGCAGTTGGTAGATCCTGATGCCATGCTCTGCAATCTCATCTAGGATCTACCAATACAGAAACACACAGGATCAATACAGTCTTAACCCCGCTGTGACCTTATGACCTCTCACATTTCCTCAGGTCAATCCCCATCCGCTTCCCAGAGGAATAACTTGTCCCTAGGCGTTGATCTAAGGTCAGTGTTGTAATCTGTGCCTGAGGGAAACCTGTACCCGGAGGCCGGAGCCACTCCCCCCAGCCCTGCAGCAATCCCTCTCATCTGAACCTTGCAGTTCTGGATGGCTGTCATGTTGGGCTGAGAGACAATCAATCCTACAGTAGGACTTGAACATGCTCCCTCTGCAACATAATGAGACTGTCACTGCTGTCTGTTAGTCAGGCCTCTCCTCCCTCTGTTCTCGCTCTCCTCTGTGTCACTGTTTCAGACATGGCCCAGCCTCCATAACAGGAGTGTGATTCTGGACATGACATTTCTCTCTCCCTCTTGTTACTTCTAGTTTTACCCGCTTACCCCGGAGGAGCAGGGTGGTGTCTAACAGTCATAAGAAAACTTATCCCCTCTCCTTTGTTCAACCCCCAGCGGTGAAGCAACAACACAAAGGCCTTTCTTCACCAGTATCTAGGGGACAGATGGAAATATTTATTATTTTATCAATCAAAAGGTGTATTTTTCTCTGTTTTCTCAAGAGCAAAATTGAATTAGCAATGCATGAGTGTTGTTTTCCTGACATTTTTGGGGACTTTCATGTAATCTATAAAGGACAGTATGGGGAGAGGCAGGCGTCCAGGATGTGAGAGCACATTTTTCCTATAGAGCAGGCCACTGTTCCAGCTCCTGTTATGGCTGTGGGTTGTTTTCTCAGCGCGCTCAGAGCAGAGTGTGTGTGATAGGGTCTGTGTGGGGAGTGGAGGGTATTGTTAAGGACCACATCTGAAAGCAAACAGACTTACGGGACCCGGAGGAGAGCGTGGCACAGGACCAGACCCTCTCTCCATCGCACACACATGCAAGTTCCCACACAGAACAGACAAGTATTCATTTGGTGGGATAGGACTGGGAGTTGAGGAACATGACACAGAAAAAAAAAGGATTAGACAACAGCAGGAAAAAAGTAAACACAACTGGTTATGTAAATCCACAGCTATGAGGAAAATGAAGAAACATGCAGAAAAACATGTTTTTGAATGTATCAGAGACAGAAGGGATACAGAAGTAGCATCCTGCACAACCACAGATATGACAAACAATACACTCAACAACTAACCATCATAACACAAGGATGAGAAGTGATATCAGTGGGAGAATTACGAGAGGGCTGGAGTCGCATCTCAAGTTAGAAATTCACCTAAAAACAGAATGTTAAGTCATGGAATCCAACCACTCAATAGGTGTTTGGACATGTTTCCCAACCTGCTTAACCTAATAACTATTTACCTGGAATTTACACTACCATCTAATTACAGCAGCCTGACTTAACCAACCACACCTGTAATCACTAGCTTCAGCAGTGATAGGTGTTCATACCACTGCCTGATCTAAATCTGTCTAAATTGGACAAATAGAACACACACAACTGATGCCATGTCAATTCTAGTTTTTTTATCCTATTTATATATCTTAACACATTAAAGCAGGGATCATCAACTAGATTTTTCTTGAGCAGATCGTCAGGGGTCCGGAACATAATTCCAAGTCATTTGTAGATGCAAAATGACTGCAAGAAATAACAGAAATAACATTTGACTAAAACATAGCAATTTCAAACCTTGCTTACATTTGTATACGATCACATAAACTGAGTGTACAAAACATTAGGAACACCTGCTCTTTCCATGACAGACTGACCAGGTGAAAGCTATGATCCCTTATTGATGTCACCTGTTAAATCCACTTCAATCAGTGTAGATAAAGGGAAGGAGAGGTTAAAGAAGGATTTTTAAGCCTTGAGACAGTTGAGCTATGGAATGTGTATGTGTGCCATTCAGAGGGTGAATGGGCAAGACAAAATATTGAAGTGCCTTTGAATGGGGTGTCGTGGTATGTGTCAGGCGCACCGGTTTGAGTGTGACAAGAACTGCAACGCTGCTGGGTTTTTCATGCTCAACAGTTTCCCGTGTGTATCAAGAAAGGTCCACCACCCAAAGGACATCCAGCCAACTTGACAACTGTGAGAAGCATTGGAGTCAACATGGGCCAGCAACCCTTTGGAACGCTTTCAAGTCCATGCCCTGACAAAATGAGGCAGTTCTGAGGGCAAAAGGGGGTGCAACTCAATATTAGGAAGGTGTTCCTCATGTTTTGTCTATTATGTGTGGGAATACTTTGGAACATATTTCCTCAAATAAGTCTTTCATGTCCAACAATAAAAAATGAATATATGTAACAGTGCCTTCAAAAGCATTCATACCCCTTCACTTATTCCACATTTTGTTGTGTTAAAGCCTGAATTCAAAATTGATTCAATATTTTATCATCCATCTACACACAGTACCCCATAATGACAAAGTGAAAACATATTTTTAGACATTTTAGCAAATGTATTGAAAATACAAAAAGATGTAACTTACATAAGTATGCACACCCCTGAGTCAATACATGTTAGAATCACATTTGGCAGAGATTACAGCTGTGAGTCTTTCTGGGTAAGTCTCTGAGAACTTTGCACACCTGGATTGTACACTTTTTTTTTAATGTTCCAAGCTCTGTCAAGTTGGTTGTTGATCATTGCTATTTTCAGCCATTTTCAAGTCTTGCCATAGATTTTCAAGCCGATATAAGTCAAAACTTTAATTAGGCCACTCAGGAACAATCAATGTTATCTTGGTAACAACTCCAGTGTATATCTGGCCTTTTGATTTAAGTTATTGTCCTGCTGAAAGGTGAATTTGAAAACAGACTGAACCAGGTTTTCCTCTAGGATCTTGCCTGTTGTTAGCTCCATTTCCATTTATCCCAAAAAACTCCCTAGTCCTTGCCAATGACACGCATACACATAACATGATGCAGCCACCACCATGCTTGAAAACATGAAGAGTGGTAATCAGTGACACATTGTGTTGGATTTGCCCCAAATGTAACACTTTGTATTCAGGACATAAAGTACATTTCCGCCACATTTTTTGCAGTTTTACTTATTTCCTTTCTTAGTGCCTTATTGCATACAGGATGCATGTTTCGGAATATTTGTATTCTGTACAGCCTTCTTTCCATTTAGGTTAGTATTGTGGTGTAACTACAATATTGTTGATCTATCCTCAGTTTTCTCCCATCACAGCCATTAAACTCGTACAGTTTTAAGGTCACCATTGGCCTAATGGTGAAATCCCTGAGCGGTTTCCTTGCTCTCCGGCAACTGAGTTAGGAAGGATGCTGTATCTTTGTAGTGACTGGGTGTATTGATATACCATGCTCAACTGGATATTCAATGTCTGCTTTTTTTTTTTACTCATCCAGCAAATCGGTGCCCTTCTCTGCAAAGCATTGGGTAAACCTACCTGGTCTTTGTGGTTGAATCTGTGTTTGAAATTCATTGCTTGTCTGAGGGACCTTACAGATAATTGTATACGTGGGGTACAGATAGTGATAAAAAAAAAAATGTTAAACACTATTATTGCACACAGTCAGTCTATGCAACTTATTATATGACTTGTTTAGCAAATTTGTACTCCTGAACTTATTAAGGCTTGCCATAACAATGGGATTGAATACTTCTTTACTAAAGACATTTCAGCTTTTCATTTTTAATTCATTTATAAAAATCCCTGAAAACATATTTCCACTTTGACATTATGGGATAGTGTGTAGGCCAGTGACACAAAATCTTGACCATGTTCTTACTCCAGCCTCTTTCCTTACTGTCCAGCTAGCCTGCTGATTACAGTTATGTGCTGTAATTGGCAGAGAGAAAGGGAATACGGGTCCATTGTTTGACCCTCCGCCTCGCTCTCTCAGTCTCTCTCTCTCTCTCTCCCTCTTAGTCTCTCTCTCAGTCTCCCTCTTAGTCTCTCTCTCAGTCTCCCTCTTAGTCTCTCTCTCAGTCTCCCTCTTAGTCTCTCTCTCTCTCCTCTTAGTCTCTCTCTCCCCCTCTTAGTCTCTCTCTCCCCTCTCTTAGTCTCTCTCTCCCCTCTCTCTCTCTCTCTCTCTCTCTGTGTTTGAGTTGGCAAGTCAGGTCTCTGGTAACAATGGCACAAAGGGCTCTTCCTCAGTATTAATTAGAAAAGTGAGAGCCTCTGATTTGAAGGCTTAATTTGTTTTGATACGTGTTATCTAATGACTGTGTGTTAGTGAAGGCTAGTGGAGGAGGTGGAAAGATTCCCCTTGGGGGTAATAAAAGATAAGGGTGGGGAGAGACATTCTTACTTTATGGGGTATTATGGAGGCAGTGGATATGAGAAGTTTAAAAACAATGCTTGTGTTCCAAATGGCATCCTATTCCCCATATAGTGCACTACTTCTGACCAGAGCCCCATATGCAACAATACAATACAAAATAATTTAGTTCCTTTAGCATCACATCCAATATAGCACTCCTCTATATTTAATATAGCGACAGAGGGAACATTGAGTCATTTAGGTCAAGTAAGCCTCCAACCACACTAACAGAAGCAATGCCTGTTTCTCACTACAAACCCCTTATTACAAGGGGTTACACCAGCGAATAACACAAAACAATAATATTTTCATATGGTTTACTCATAAACATAACCTCAAAGTAAACCCAGTATGAAAACACCCATAACGGAGTATGACTATCATAGCCACAAACCAGTTGAAAAACAGCCACGAACACACAGCTGGGTAAAGTGTTACTTCAACACATTACTCCTAGCTACAGTACGAGTACAAATGGCCACAGACCATAAGTGTTTGTAGCTAAACAGTACCATTATGGCACCCTGTTTCCTATGGGCTCTGATCAAATGTTGTGCACTATAAAGGGCATAGGGTACCATTTGGGAGTTATGCTGTGTAATCTGTTACAGACCACAGCTCTGTCTGTCCCCCTGGCACTGCTCCTGGTCTGACTCAGCAGAAACAGCCTGTTCAGGTCTGTCATTGTGGACTGTTTGTCCCCACTAAACAACTAGTCCACCAGGGAACAATACTTGGAAGTGAAAATATACACTGAAGCAAAGTCTAATGAAATCAACAATGCAAAGCGAAAAAGCTCAATGAGAAAAACAATCGAATGGCATCTTATCGACCCGGGGCAAGGAGGGCAAGGCATTGGGAGCCCAGAGACCTCACCAAGTCTATGCTGGGAAAACCTTGATATAAGCTTTATGTAACATTACAGACCAAAGCCTCTTGAGCCACTGTAAAAAAGCTATCCAATACGCAATGATGTTGACAACAACATAATAATAACATAATAGAACAGATTAATAATAACAACAAATGGATTATTGTTTTGTTTTACCACTGACTGGGCTCACACACATTACACATCTAACGTGGGAGTCAGTGGGTGGACAAAACGCTGACTCCTTGTTAGATTCCACTAGGTCTCTCACTCAAAACCAACTTTAATTCAAAACTGAACTTTGTTAACTTTATATCCAAAATGATTTAGCTTTTCCAGGAAATGGCTTGAGACTAACCCTCCTGCTGCCCCCATGGAGTCAGCGGGTGTGACAGAGCCCCAACAATACTCACTCTGAGGGGAGCAGACTGAGAGTGTTCGACCCCAACACCACCCCCTCCACAGCTGAAATAAATCTGGCGTCAGAGAGAGAGAGACCCACCCTTTCAACATTACAGAACTAGTCTCTCTGACTCCCTGTCTCTGTAGGAATCATACACTCAGTCATAGGGTCTGGTTAAAAGTATTGCACTATATAGGGAATAGGATGCCATCTGGGACGCGTCCTCATACAGACATCCTGATGCCTGCACCATACTCTAGCTGCCCAGACAGTAATGTAGCATGCAGGTGTACAGGTGCCCAGGCTAACAGAGCTCCTCACAGCTCTGCCTTGGAAAACAAAGTAGCTTTCTTATTTCTGTCAGATTAGAAATGAAAGAGGTGAAGCAACGAGTGACTCGTTCTGAAAGAGCACTTAAACAAAGACATCAAATCGGCATTCCTGACCTAGTCACTGGACCATTAGAGCCGAGGTCCTTCCTGTAATTACTGTACCAGGCAGACTGGACAGGCCCTGGTGGGTCTGCCCAGCCAGGGGGCATGGGAGTGGAGGGGGGCAGACAGTTACCAAGGTAACTGGTGGGATTAACGCTTAATATAAAAAAGGCAACGGAATGAAAGTACACACCCCCCCTTCTCGACTGAGCCACAGACCACCCACCTCAACCTATGATCACAGAGAGTGAAAGAGAGTACAATACACACAGTATTAATTAAGCCATGTAGTAATGTACTGTATATATGCTATAATCACCAAAGAACATATCAGTTTAAGAGTTTGAAAGGGGCTTATGAAAATACCTCCGTCTGGTTCTGGTTGTCACAGTGCAGTTTCACAGTTTCAAAAGAGTTTGAACAGTTTTACAATCAAAGAAGAAACTATTAAACTACTATCATTACTTATATTAGTCTATTAAACATAAATTATATGTCTTTCTTTAGAAGGGGTGTCGGGAAGGTCACTTCAGACAGTGACCGTAAGATGTTCCAAACGCAAGGAAACTGGCTGTTATCTCACTGTAAAAGGCCTGTTCCTAATCCACTCCTGAAGAGGTAGGTGTGTGTTGAAGTCATTTTCTCTCCATGGAGGGAAACGTGTATTTATTGTTTTAAATTCTGCAGAAGTGCAGGCATGCCCTGGCACAATGACTGCCACAGGGCAGAAAAATAAATACACCTGCGTCCCAGGCAGGAAAGGGACTGGGCAACGACCACACAGACACGGACAAACACAGCAGAGAGGGCTGAGTAAGGATGAGGTCATAATCACTGAGTATGTTGGAAAATACCCATTAGAAGCTTAAGAGGATGAAAGGGAAACAGTGCAGGCCTTCAGGAGGCAATAAAAGGTCTTTGGCTAACTGCACCAATGAATGCTAGTATCCAGATCATTGAGGCTAATGCTAGGCTAAGCCAACTACAGTGTATGTAGGACTGACTGGCTAGCTATACCATAGCAGCTTGCTGACTAGCTAACTGTACTCCACAACAACTGTATGAGCCTGGAGACTGAGGTACATTGCTATGCTAAGATAGTTGCCTGAGCAATGGAGCAAACGGAGCAGCTGCACCCCCACTTTCAATATAGGGGTGTAAACATATATTTTTACCAGAAAATTATCATGATCCCTTGAGTAATTTGTGATTAGTAATGTTTTGAGCTCATCCGTATTACTCCGGTACGAGATTCAGTTGAAGTCGAAAGTTTACATATACCTTAGCCAAATACGTTTAAACTCAGTTTTTCCCAATTCCTGACATTTAATCCTAGTAGAAATTCCCTGTCTTAGGTCAGTTAGGCTCACCACTTTATTTTAAGAATGTGAAATGTCAGAATAATAGTAGAGAGAATGATTTCTTTCAGCTTTTATTTCTTTCATCACATTCCCAGTGGGTCAAAAGTTTATATACACTCAATTAGTATTTGGTAGCATTGCCTTCAAATGGTTTAACTTGGGTCAAACATTTCGGGTAGCCTTCCACAAGCTTCCACAATAAGTTGGTTGAATTTTGACCCAATCCTCCTGACAGAGCTGGTGTAACTGTGTCAGGTTTGTAGGCCTACTTGCTCGCACACGCTTTTTCAGTTCTGCCCAAAAATTTTCTATAAGATTGTGGTCAGGGCTTTGTGATGGTCACTCCAATACCTTGACTTTGTTGTCCTTAAGCCATTTCGCCACAACTTTGGATGTATGCTTGGGGTCATTGTCCATTTGGAAGACCCATTTGCGACCAAGCTTTAACTTCCTGACCGATGTCTTGAGATGTTGCTTCAATATATCCACATAATTTTCCATCCTCATGATGCCATCTATTTTGTGAAGTGCACCAGTCCCTCCTGCAGCAAAGCACCCCCACAACATGATGCTGCCACCCCCGTGCTTCACGGTTGGGATGGCGTTCTTCAGCTTGCAAGTCTCCCCCTTTTTCCTCCAAACATAACGATGGTCATTATGACCAGTTCTATTTTTGTTTCATCAGACCAGAGGACATTTCTCCAAAAAGTATGATCTTTGTCCCCATGTGCAGTTGCAACCCGTAGTCTGGCTTTTTTATGGCTTCTTCATTGCTGAGCGGCCTTTCAGGTTATGTCGATATAGGACTCGTTTTACTGTGGATATAGATACTTTTGTACCTGTTTCCTCCAGCATCTTCACAAGGTCCTTTGCTGTTGTTCTGGGATTGATTTGCATTTTTTGCACCAAAGTACATTCATCTCTAGGAGACAGAACGCATCTCCTTCCTGAGCGGAGACAAGAAAATAGCCATCCGTGACAAGAATCGACAAGTTGTGCGTTCCAAGATGCCATTCTGCACATCACTGTTGTAAAACTTGTATGTTTATTGTGCTATAGCGTGAAACAGATTTCAATAGAATTAAAATGCAAGAACCCAAATGTCGCCCTTGGGTATAGCTACATATCAGTATGTATCATCATAGAAATAAATAACCATAGAAATAGAATGCTTTCCCAGGTTGTAAATAGACCTGCACGTATTGGACATACATGTTTATGGTAGGCCGGGATTACTTAATTGAATACTTGGGTGAGTCAAATTTGATCTACAGAAGTGCCATATCGCAACGTGTTTCTGAACTCATAAGCTGCGTGATTTCCCATAATTGAAGCGGGCCTATAGGCCTGTTTATTTGGCAAGACAGTTTGTTGCATCTCACTCAAGTAAGCTATATTTTAGTTATTTGCAATCGCCTTGTGCTTACTACGTTTGTTTACTGTTAAAGTAACTAGCCTAGATTGTGTAATGCCTTTATTGATCTGATCTATGTTTATAGGCCTAGTAAGCCTACCGCTGTTTTGTTCTGTTCACATTCATTCGATCGCATTCGCAGTTGTGTCAGTATTCTAAGCCAAACTGCTTTTCAGTATTTTTGTTTGCATGAATAACTAGGCTACTACTTTCAGAATTTAGTTTGTATTGTTTTGGTAAGACAGATGTGTGTACAGCTGTATTCCCATAGGCTGTTTGTAATAGGTGAATTACCCGTATAGCCTATATTAATTGCCAAAATGGCCTTGCTTTAGTGTGTAGGGTGCTTTCCATTGTGCTGATACAGTGCAGATGGGACACAGATTTTGCGCCAACCTGTCACTTCAAAAGCACTCAATGGTCTCAGAGTCTCTGCATTCGAACTTTATGTTTATTGTGATATAGCATGATAAGCAGAATTGAATATGATTCCAATGGAAGAACCCCCCAAAATTGTGCCCCCTCACCGATTTCAACTTCCCCCTTAGTCACTTTAGGCCTATCCTGGCACCGGGTCTGTCTGCTTGGCTTGTTAAGTAATATCCATCAAATAAGCCATATCTACCATCTTTGGATTAAATATGTAGGCTGTTAATCTTAAACATTTTCATGGTGACAGCACTTCAAACAACGGCGCCAAGAAAAGTTAAGACCCCCCCAGGATCCCTGTGGGGATGTAGTCGAGCTAGTTCACACAGTAGCAGCAGGGCTGAGAGGACTGAGGATTCATTGGGGAGTCGACAGGAGCGAGACAATGACGGGAAAGCTGTGACAGCACCACAGGCCGTGGCCTGGGTGAAATATGGCAGCTGCATGGCCAAACTGCCTTCCGTGAGAACAGGAGTGGACGGGGGAGAGAGAAGGGGAGAGGGCTGAACAATTGGTTGTCCCCTGGCTCGGTGCAAGAATAGAACTCCTCCTGAGCTCTCTAGCCCTCTCTGACCTCTTCCTCCCTTCAAACTATAGAGGCCATGTACTGTCTCAGAGTACTAAACTACTAGTAGCAGTTGCAGTCAAATACCCAACTCAAGTTCTACTATACAGATATAGCAGGTTAGTGAGTACATACAGTACAGTGTACTAGCACTACATGCCATCCCTCATCAAGATCATTTAAAACCCATTGCTGAATAAACATTTGTATTTTCTTTTTCATATATCAAAAAAAAAAAAAAAAACAGGTCACAGTAAGTAAGTAGCCTTGCATGGGCAGGAGCCTATTTCCTGTAGCATGAGGCAGCTTGATGTACACCATTCTTAAATGGAAGAAGTTAGGAACTGCAAAGACTCTTCCTAGAGCTGGCCGCCCGGCAAAACTTAGCAATCGAGTAAGAAGGGCCTTGGTCAGGAAGGTGACCAAGACCCGATGGTCACTCTAACAGAGCTCCAGAGTTCCTCTGTGGAGATGAGAGAACCTTCCAGAAGGACAACCATCTCTGCAGCACTCCACCGATCAGGCCTTTATGATAGAGTGGCTAGATGGAAGCCACTTCTCAGTAAAAAGGCACATGACAGCCCACTTGGGGTTTGCCAAAAGGCATCTAAAGGACTCTCAGACCATGAGGAACAAGATTCTCTGGTCTGATGAAATCAAGACTGAACTCTTTGGCCTGAATGCCAAGCGTCACGTCTGGAGAGAAACCAGGTACCGCTCATCACCTGGCCAGTACCATCCCTACAATGAATGGTGGTGGCAGAATCATGCTATAGGGATGTTTTTCAGCGGCAAGGACTGGGAGACTAGTCAGGATCGAGGGAAAGATGAACTGAACAAAGTACAGAGAGATCCTTGATGAAAACCTGCTCCAGAGCACTCAGGACCTCAGACTGGGGTGAAGGTTCACTTTCCAACAGGACAACAACCCTAAGCACACAGCCAAGACAACGCATGAGTGGCTTTGGGACAAGTCTCTGAATGTCCATGAGTGGCAGCCAGAGCCTGGACTTGAACCCGATCAAACATCTCTGGAGAGACCTGAAAATAGCTGCGCAGCAACGCTCCCCATCCAACCTGACAGAGCTTGAAAGGATCTGCAGAGAAGAATGGGAGGAACTCCAAAAATACAGTTGTGCCTTATGTAAATGTGATAGTTTTTTTATTTGTAATAAATTTGCTAAAATTTCTAAAAACCTGTTTTTGCTTTGTCATTATGGGGTAGTGTGTGTAGATTGATGGGGGAAAAAAACAAATTTAAGAATAAGGCTGTAACATCACAAAATCCGAATGCACTGTAAGCCAATATAATAGCCTCCACTATCCAATGGGATAGCTGTTGACGAGAGAGGGGCCCACTCTTGCAGGGAGACGCCCAAGACACGAAGAGTTAGTCACTCTTACAGCATGCTCTCGCTCTATCCAAGTAGATGCTCAAAGCGCGTACTGGGCACAAATTCTGGAGATGCGGGAAAAGCCACAAGCTCTAAGGTGAGACAATTGCCGCTGACCTATGGTATAAAGGTGCGATTGGGTACCAACGTTACCTTGGATAACCCTGGGTTGAACTGTAGGCACGAATGGTGTACTTACAGTGCGGCTCACTCACCGCTTTATGGATGTAAGGGCAATCAGCCCTTACAAGGAGAGATATTTCAACTCCATGCTTTCCAGCGGCTCAAAAGGTTGCTGAGAAAATCACCTCAAGCACAATAGATAGATCCCAAGATGCGGCTAAAGGCTTGGAGACTGGGCGTAAGCGACGTGCTCCCTTCATGAAACGACATAACAGAGGGTGCTTCCCTATTGTGTTGTTGTCGAAGCCTATGTGACAGGCAGAGATAGCGGCTAGATAGACCTTAACAGTGGGGAACACCTTCCCTCTCTCCAAAACAGGGGTGTCAAACTCAATCACCGCACAGGCAATATTGAAAAAATAACTAATTCACAGGCAGACATAGCCTATACGTTTGCTTTTAGAAAAAGACCGGCATACAACTGCAACTCAAACTGCCCATTGTTTTAGATATAAAATATGGCACTTTATAAAAGTCCACTTATAAACGCACACTGTAGGATGCTGTATATAGCATTTTAACATAAATAAAACAAGAGATAATGTCACGTCCTGACCATAGAAAGCTTTTATTTTCTATGGTAGAGTAGGTCAGGGCGTGACTGGGGGGGTTGTTCTAGTTTATATTTTCTGTGGGGTTCTATGTTTATTTTCTATGTTGGTGATTTGTATGATTCCCAATAAGAGGCAGCTGGTTATCGTTGTCTCTAATTGGGGATCATACTTAAGTAGCATTTTTTCCACTTGTGGTTTATGGGATATTGTGTTTGGAGTTAGTGCACATAGCACCTCAGTAGTCACGGTTTGTTAGTTTATTGTTTTTTGTTTTGTTAAGTTTTACTAATATGAAAGAATGTGGAACTCATATCGCACTGCGTCTTGGTTCGACCATTATTACAAACAACGTGACAGATAAATCATATTTGTCCAGCCTTTCCTGCTGTCCTTGCAGATATAAATAATATGCTGTGACCTAATCAAAAAGTATTTAAAAACTGCCTATAACAAAAACGTAGGTAGGTTCACTAGGCTGATGTAACAATAACATTTCAACTTTAAACATGTTTTTCATTTTTCATGCTGCATGGATCACTGATGCGGTTGAATGCAGCAATACTGTATGGTGCGCTCAAAATGTCTTGCAGTTGATTAGCCAGCCTAGGCTACTGCTCAAATGTCGCTGTAATAGGCCTACATGTTTTCTATTTGCATTGTGTTTTGATCCAGGTTTTGTTTTTTTGGTTATTTATTGTAAAGCTTTAAAAAACGAAGCCAGACTGCAACATTTTAGTATCCTAGGACTGTGGCATGTGTCTGTGCACTATAAATGGGACACACAAACAGCGCAGTTGGATGCGAGTGTATCAGGCTGTGTAATTTCATAAAGTAGATGACTCAAATGTTGATTCAATTATGTGTCCTTTAGTAATTTATACTTTGGTGTGAATCCTTTATCTAATACATTTTTGATAACCAAGATTACATTTTCGGTGTACATTGGAACCAAAACTTGGCATCGACATTTAGCCTAAAACACTTTCAACTTTCCGTCCGGTAGAAGATTCGGTCAGTGTCATTAAGGGCAGTTGAGCAGCTGAAAATGTTCAGTGATGATATGATACAGGGCACTGGCTGACTCGTGGGTGGTGTGTGTGTGTGGGTCTGGGAGGAGGTGTGTTCGTGTTTCAATGCACTGCCTTTGGCTTAGAACGTTGGCACGAGCAATGCTTGCTGGGAATTGTAGTGCAGCACATTACAGGCGGTATAGAAGAGGGCCAAAATTAATTGACAAACCAAATCATTGCGTGGTCCAAAAGGTTGTGCAAGAAGTATAAAACTTTTAGTTAAAGAGCATTGGAAAGGAATATGTTTTCGGTCACACCACTTTTTAAAAAAACACACCACTTTTGTCCATACAGTGAGCGTGTTGAAGAGGCTCTTGCACTCTGGATAGTCTCAATGACTCCGAGGCAAGCCTGTCAAATGAAGATTTATCCAGGCCCAGAGGGCCATGGGTTCCGGGTGAGGGTGTAAAATCTATCTTCGCCTGGGTCAAAAGATCCCTGTGTAATTGCCAGGGATCTTCATAAAGCAGGAGAATGATCTCCGCTAACCACAACCTGCCTGGCCATCGAGGGGCTACTATGCCTTGTTGAGGAGAATCAATCATAGAGGAGGAAACATGTAGTCGTATTGTCTGTCCTGACAAGGACGTGACAATTTCGATTGAAGGGCAGAAACTGTATCAATGCATGAAACACTGTCAGCAGTTTGAGGTCATTTATATGACAATGGCAGATATGTGGGAACCACAATCCATTTATTGCTCTTCCCTCGAGAACTGCGCCCCACCTTGTGAGTGACACGTCTGTCATCACCACCTTCGTCAATGACAGTACCCCTAGGGGAGTGCCTGAAACAAAGATCGAGGGGCTCGTCCAGTGACGGAGAGCTGAGAGACAAGCCCGATTGCGGTGCCGTTGTGGACACAGACGAAGGGCAGCAACCCAGAGTCTCTCATTCTCAGTAGTCCCAGCTGTACTACTGAGATGGTGGACGTCATCAACCCCAGAACTCAGACACACGTTCTGAGCGTGACCGAGCGCCCCCTGTTGAATATGGCGAGGCACTGTTGGGTACAACGTGACGCGGTCGTCCGATAGTGTAGCCCGATAAGAGAGAAAATCCAGTTTGACACCTGGATATTCTATTCTCTGTGTGGGCACCAAACAACTCTTTATCTGGATTATCTTGAACCTTAACTCAGTTACAAGGAAAGCCGTGCCTCGTACCACTTGCTCCTGTGAAGGGGAGCAAAGCAGGTCATCGTCTATGTAGTCAGAGACTCTTAGCATCCTGGTTCTCAGGGATGCTAGAGCTGCCTCCACACACTTGCTGAACAAATGAGGAGCAAGTGCTAGCCCAAAGGAAACCACAAGGTCTCCGTAGGCTGTGCCTTGAAAGGCAAACCTGAGAAACCCCCGGGCAGAATGCATATGTAAAAGCGTCCGGCAGGTTGACTGAAGTGAACCAGTCGCCTTGACGAATAGATTGAGACAGCACGTTGAGCATAAGCATATGGAACGTGAACTTTCTCAGAAAGCTGTTGATGATCCGTAGGTCCAGAATGGGGCGTAACTCAGAGAAAATACATATTGCACGTTCCACAAGGATAAATTTTGGGTACGGTAGTGTTCAGTTTATATATGTTATCAGAAGGCACAGCATTTATTTTCACAGCTACGCAGACGATACACAACTTTACATTTCTGTGTCACTAGAGGATTTTAGCTCCACGGATATATTATTAGATTGTATTAGTGATTTAAATACTTGGATGGCTCACAACTTCCTCCAGCTAAATCAAGAAAAGACCGAGGTCCTTATTGTTAGAGACAAAGCAGACAGAGAATCTAGCCGCACATTTTAATTCACTGACAATAAAGATAAAACACCAGGTAAAAAACCTAGGTGTTATTTTAGATTCTGAACTAAATTTCAAATCCCACATTAGAAATGTGACCAAAATATATTTTTACCACCTGAGGAACATTGTCAATGTGTTGCCGTTTTTCTCTCAGGCTGATACAGAGAGACTCATCCATGCTTTTATTACAAGCAGGCTTGACTACTGTAATGCTCTCCTGTCTGCTCTACCAAAGTTTCCTCCAGTCGAACCAGTCCCTTTCAGCGCAGCAACCCCCACATGTGCGGAACAGTCGATACCGAGCCTGGTCGCTGCCCATTTAGTTGTTGATAAGCCCAACATTTTCGTTGGATGCTGATGCTGCACTGAGGGCAGAAGAGGACTTGGAGCCGTGGGCTTGAGATTTCTCCGCCTCAATGATTTTGAGTATTTCTTCCTCATCGATATCGAGGTTCTCATCCTTCTTGCCCGCTGTTTAGTTTTGATACAGTGAATCGAGGGCCCCATATTAATTAGCTTCCTCCAAGGAGGGTAGGGTTTGTGGGTTAGCCTCATTGCCCGAAGGCTGTGAGGGCGAAGAGTCTTGTTTGGAGGTTGCTCTTTGCACTCACTGATGAAGGCAGTTTGCAGGCAGTGCTTTACAATGCTTGCAGAATTCGGGGTTAGCGAGTGATGCCGTAGCGTGCTCAAAACTCAAGCAGGCGATACACATGGGGTGTGTATCCTTGCCTGCTATCATCCCCTCGCATGGGCACGGGTGTGCCGGTGCTGAGGGGGCAGGAGGCCTGCTAGGTTCTCACTGTGTAGGGGTAGCAGGCTCCATGGCTGCGAGAAATACTATTCCTCGAGCAAAGTGTGAGCTAGCTAGCATTCTATCTTTGTCTCTCGGCGAACCATGCGTGTCTCTCGACCGTCGAGCTGTGAAGCTAGGGCGGTCAGTCTGGTCAACACGGCCGTGAGTGTGTTGTGCTAAACGTGAGAGGAGAGCCAGCAATTCTACACTTGCAGGTAGAAAAGCTTGTTTAGTGTAGCTAGACTTGTGGCGAGTTACACTGGTTAGCTAAGCTTTGCGGTGACAGCTAGCCCGTAGCTAAAGCCTTGAGGCGAGGGCTAACCAAGTCTCAATAACTAGCCATGTGACGTTAGCTAAACAGACTTTGCTGATACCTACTTTAGTGAGGAAACTGTACTTACTATGACTGAGATATGTAGTTGTCCCACCTAGCTACAGTATCTTAAGACGAATGCACTAAGTTGCTCTGGATAAGAGCGTCTGCTAAATGACTAAAATAGAAATGTAATCAACAGGAGCTGAGGTCCTATGTTCGGCAGTGTTAACATACAACACTCCTTCCGTGGCCTCCAACTGCTCTTAAACGCTAGTAAAACCAAATACATGCTTTTCAACCGATCGCTGCCTGCACCCGCATGCCCTACGACCATCACCACCCTGGACGGTTCCGACCTTGAATATGTGGACACCTATAAGTACCTAGGTGTCTGGCTAGACTGTAAACTCTCCTTCCAGACTCATATCAAACATCTCCAATCGAAAATCAAATCAAGAGTCGGCTTTCTATTCCGCAACAAAGCCTCCTTCACTCACGCCGCCAAACTTACCCTAGTAAAACTGACTATCCTACCGATGTCATCTACAAAATTGCCTCCAACACTCTACTCAGCAAACTGGATGCAGTTTATCACAGTCATCTACAAAATTGCCTCCTAGTATGGCAGGGGATCTACAAGTCCATGCTAGGTACTCAATCTCACCACTAGTATGGCAGGGGCCGCCTTTCGTTCCAGGGCCTGTGACTTGAAGTTGGACTTTTATCCCTAGGCTAACAGGGGAGGGGCACCCAACTACCCTAGTATGGCAACACCCATCCGTCCAGCAGGTCTGCTCCTAAAGCCAACACCTGTGACTGGAGCAGATTGCAGCTCCCTCACCGAAACATGTGCTGTCTGCAGCTGTACATAGCATTGGTAAATAGCCCACCCATTTTCACCTACCTCATCCCCTCACTGGCTTTTTATTTATTTACTTTTCTGATCTTTTGCACACCAGTATCTCTACCTGGGATCATTTATCACTCCAGTGGGTATTGTACTACCCCTAGTCTAAACTTGGGGTAACTCTGTGGTCTGTTCACACTGCAACTACCCTAGTATGGAACTTGTTCTCAGGGTTAAATAAAGGTGTGTACTCAGTTCACTACCCTAGTATGGAAGAAAGGCGAGAATGACCAGTTGGGGGGGGATATTGTACTACCCTAGTCTAACAGGGGAGGGAGCACCCAAGGCTACCCTAGTATGGCAGGGGAGGGGTATTGTACTACCCTAGTCTAAAGGGGAGGGGCACTTGACCCATTGCAGGAAATGTATATTGTTCTACCCTAGTATGGCAGGGGGGATGCAACACATTTAGGACGGACAAACAACGTAAAAATTGTACTACCCTAGTCTAACCAATGGGTAGGGCTGCTGCTTCTCTGACCTCAATGGAAAGACTACCCTACCCTAGTATGGCAGGGGAGGGGTATTGTACTACCCTAGTCTAACAGGGGAGGGGTATTGTACTACCCTAGTCTAACAGGGGAGGGGTATTGTACTACCCTAGTCTAACAGGGGAGGGGCACCCAACTACCCTAGTATGGCAGGGGAGGGGTATTGTACTACCCTAGTCTAACAGGGGAGGGGCACCCAACTACCCTAGTATGGCAGGGGAGGGGTATTGTACTACCCTAGTCTAAAGGGGAGGGGCACCCAACTACCCTAGTATGGCAGGGGAGGGGTATTGTACTACCCTAGTCTAACAGGGGAGGGGCACCCAACTACCCTAGTATGGCAGGGGAGGGGTATTGTACTACCCTAGTCTAACAGGGGAGGGGTACTCAACTACCCTCGTATGGCAGCGGAGGGGTATTGTACTACCCTAGTCTAACAGGGGAGGGGCACCCAACTACCCTAGTATGGCAGGGGAGGGGTATTGTACTACCCTAGTCTAACAGGGGAGGGGTACTCAACTACCCTCGTATGGCAGCGGAGGGTATTGTACTAGTCTAACAGGGGAGGGGCACCCAACTATGGCAGGGGAGGGGTGGAGGGGAGGGGTATTGTACTACCCTAGTCTAACAGGGGAGGGGCACCCAACTACCCTTGTATGGCAGGGGAGGGGTATTGTACTACCCTAGTCTAACAGGGGAGGGGCACCCAACTACCCGAGTCTCGCGGGAGGGCAATTGCATGGTGACACAGACTCAGATTTTTCACTTTATATGTCAAACAAAAACCAATGATTGCAAAGTTAAAAACTAACCATTCATCTCTGCACAAGGACTACGTTTAACAATTTCCACAGAAAATTTTACAAAAACACATTTACTTGAAGAACAATGCAGATGGAAACTTTGGTAACAGAATGATGGCATAAACAGTACAAACCGTAATTCTGTTTCCAAATCTTGCATCTGCACAGTTTT
This sequence comes from Oncorhynchus masou masou, assembly GCF_036934945.1. Classification (NCBI taxonomy): domain Eukaryota; kingdom Metazoa; phylum Chordata; class Actinopteri; order Salmoniformes; family Salmonidae; genus Oncorhynchus; species Oncorhynchus masou. Next base: position 34,809,855 of record NC_088212.1, read on the forward strand.
TCAAGTAAATGTGTTTTTGCAAAAAAAAATGTGGAAATTGTTAAGTTACTGTGGTATTGACCAGGGGGGGGGCACCCAACTGCCTTAGTCTGGCAAGGGACTGGTACTCAACTACGGTGCTCGGCAGGGCCCACAGAAGCACGTACTGTATATATAATTACTTATCTGATTAGACTGGGAAACAAACAGTGCAAAGGACAACAAGTAAACCCAAGATGAGTAAATCATCAGATTGTATACTTTCTCTTGTAGATGAACATGCAGTTAGAGTAGAGTAGACTTTAAGCATCACAACATTACCTTGGCCGGAAGATTCAAGACAAAGAGCCAATAACTTTCAGCATCCAGGAGGCTGATTGGGAACAATATATATATTTTTCCATAGAAAAATAAATGTAATTGATGCTTAGCAATGGGTAAGATTGACATGCTACGACTATGGGTACAACAGGAGTTTATATATAAATGCCTGGAATTTTTCAATTTTGGAGAATCTCTTATAAAATGGGTTAAAGTTATGTATATTAACCCAGGGTGTAAAATAGTACATAACGGCTACTTCTCAGAAGTACCAGTCAAAAGTTTGGACACACCCACTCATTCAAGGGCTTTTCTTAATTTTTTACTATTTTCCACATTGTAGAATAATAGTGAAGACATCAAAACTATGAAATAACAGATATGGAATTAAGTAGAAACCAAAAAAGTGTTAAATCAAAATATATTTTATATTTGAGATTCTTCAAAGTAGCCACCCTTTGCTTTGACAGCTTTGCACACTCTTGGATTTCTCTCAACCTGCTTCATGAGGTAGTCACCTGGAATGCATTTTAATTAACAGGTGTGCCTTGTTAAAAGTTCATTTGTGGAATTTCTTTCCTTCTTAATGTATTTGAGCCAATCAGTTCTGTTGTGACAAGGTTTATTTAAATATTTAAACGTTTATTTAATTAGGCAAGTCAGTTAAGAACAAATGGTTATTTACAATGACAGCCTACACAGACCAAACCCGGACGACGCTGGGCCAATTGTGCGCTGCCCTATGGGACTACCAATCACGGCCGGATGTAATACAGCCTGGTAGGGGTGGTATACAGAAGATAGCCCTATTTGGTAAAAGACCAAGTCCATATTACGGCAGGAACAACTCAAATAAGTAAAGAGAAATGACAGTCCATAATTACTTTAAGACATGAAGGTCAGTCAATGCAGAACATTTCAAGAACTTTGAAATTACAAACACCAGCACGATGAGGAAACTGGCTCTCATGAGGACTGCCACAGGAAAGGAAGACCGAGAATAGATGCAGACTATTACATTGATGGAAGCTACCCACTACCGGCAATATTAAAGCTAAAAGAATTCTTGAAAAATAACAAAAGAAAGAAATAAAAGAACATGGTTCCTTATGGATAGCTTGGTGCCATGCCCAAATATGGACCTGCATTATCCTCCCTGCCCAACCCCCCATCCTACCTATAATGATTTATCTAGTAACTCACTATTAGGCTTGAGCGGTATACCATATATTGAGGTATTTGGAAATAGCCACGGGATGGTTTTTCAATATTGTCAATAATGTTGAAACTAGTTTTTCAATACATTTTAATATTTCTAGCTATTATTTAGAAAATAACTGCAGTCAACTTGTGCGATGCATTAGGAGATAAAGCAGATTGCGCTCTCTATTTCACCTGTCACATTATTTTAAATGATGAAGCTTACGTAGTTCCCCAGCGGAAGCTGTGTATTGACAGGGGTTGCATTTTATATTGAAGGTCAAGTGAATTTTTGCTTCAATAGAGTGATCAGGGACATGCAACTGTAGTTTTCCTTCACAGAAAATACATTAGTGCAACACATTCGGCAACTAATTTTCATCAAATGACAACAGAAGTGCAACACTATTTGGCTGGCAGCCACACAAGTAAATTAACTTACAATGAAAAATCACGTTTTTGTGGCAAGAACTATGCTAAAACTAAAGCTAGCAGCCTTCGTGGAAATTCACAATTACTTGTATTAATTTGGTTAGTATTCTCGTAATAGACGCCCAATGGGCTTTTTTTCTGTTTTTTTTTGTGCCCCCTTGTGAACTAAACCGGTGGGGAATTAATACGTTTTGTTGGCGGTGGAGCACCAGGGGTTTGTGTGTATAGACCTGTGTTTTTGTAAAACTGTATGTGAGTTTGAGATGTGTTAGTGTACACATCTGTGTAGGCTATCCATTCTGTTTATCTTAATTGCTTGTTAACTGACAGTTGTTATGGGAAAGCTAAGTGGACCATGGGAACTAATGCGACAGACAGAGTTTTTAGACAGTTGAACAGGGTGTGCAATTTGTCCCTCGCACACCCCATTCCATCCCCTCTGGCTGTCAGGACACTCACCCTATAGAGATAATTTTGCTACATCCACAATAACATCTGCTAAACATGTGTATTTGATTTGGTCAAAAGCAACAACAAACAAAAAAACACAAAAAAATAATTGTTTGAGGAATTGTGTGTGTGTGTGTGTGTTTTTACTAATCTGTAACATCAGCACTTTACACAACCAGACTGTGTGAGTCTTCAACAAAGCTGCTTCACAGTGACTGAGTCTGCAGTCACACATACGTATACTCACACTCCTGTAGAACCAGCTCTGTCCAGACCTGGGCCTTCAACAAAGCAGCTGTACAGTGACTGAGTATGCCATCCTCCACTGGAGCCCAGGTAGGAGAGCTGTTCCCGGCATGCCCCCGGAGTGCCAGGCATGCCCCACTCCCATACATGCCAGAGCAGAGGCCTCCCCACTGGGGGAAAAGACCACTGTTTCTGGGGTGTGAAAGACAGGCTGGTGGGTGGTCTGGGACTGAACATACAATACTAGCTGGGACTGTATCTGACTGTTCTGGCCAGTACAGGGGTTAGTGAGGGGAGGGGGGAGTGTCTCCCGCTGCTAGGTAAGCAAACAAACTTGTTAAAGTATAGCTAACGAGATCGCTCAGGCAAAACGAAGTGGGTAGTGGGCAGGAGTTTGACAATAAGATATTCACTAGTGATTATATTGGATGGATGTTAGACACACACACACACAAGTGCACACAGACATGCAAAAGCCCTGTCCGGATCTGGTTGCTATCCCTCCCACCAGAGAGAAAAAAGCACTGTTGAAACATTTGAAACAAACTGACTCAAACACAAGAGTCAAAAGTGGAGGGAGTAGATTAGATAAGAGGAGGATGAGGGGAGATAGAGTGATATCACAGAAGCAGGAAATCCTATTTACACAGCCTCATTCTCCTCTGCCTAGAGTGGGCTATATCAGCTTAACAAACCTCTCATGGTGTGTGTGATGTCAGACCAGATATCAGGAAACCAGAAGCATGCAGGTCTGCTCCAATAGGATGCATTGGAAGGAAAGGACACTGACCAAGATGTGTGCTCTCTCTCCCTCTATTTAATTTGTATTTATTTTTCCTTTATTTCACTAGTTAAGAACAAATTCTTATGTACAATGACGGCCTAGAAACAGTGGGTTAACTGCCTTGTTCAGGGGCAGAACGACAGATTTTTACCTTGTCAGCTCAGGGATTCTATCTAGCAACCTTTCGTTTACTGGCCCAACGCTGTAACCTCTAGGCTACCTGCTGCCCCCTTTTCTCTCCCCCCTCTCTTTCACTTCTCTCCATCTCTATCTGCACTTCTAAATAAGCCTGCTATTGTCCAGCAGTAATCAAGCTGCATCATTAAAAATGTACACACCCACACACACAGGCAAATGTGTGTGTATTCACACACAATCACGGATGTTCGACTTGCATAGTTGCCTCTGAGCCAGCGTGCCAGTGTGCTGATAAGAATCTAATTTCTATTATTATATAATCTACTTTCTAATGACAGTGCCATATGGCTCAGGACACAAACAACATAGAACAGCTACTGATGCTAATGCAGCCCTCAACATTCTGGCAACAACCTCATCACTAATTCCATTGGTTCCATTGTGATCTCAGTGAGGGGCAATGCTATGTTTTTACACCTGTGTAAAAAGTAAATACCTAGGGGAATGAGGGAAAACTCTTGAATGTCTGACATGCTTGTCACATTGCTTGTGTATGTGTATGTGTATGTATGTGTGTGTGTGTGTGCGCACGTGTCCCACTCACCCTCTTCTTAAGGCGGTCTCTTTCTTTCAGTGTGAGTGTGTCAGCCTTAGCGATGACAGGGACGATGTTGACCTTGCTGTGGATGGCCTTCATAAACTCCACATCCAGAGGCTTCAGACTGGACAGGGAGAGGTAGAAATACAAACAATAGATAAATAATAGTAGCTAAATAAAAAGTATAAAGTGATTATGTTCCCCCTACCTAGCCTAAATGGTTGTATGAACTAGAGGTAGCTGTGTGTGTGTGTGTGTGTGTGTGTGTGTGTGTGTGTGTGTGTGTGTGTGTGTGTGTGTGTGTGTGTGTGTGTTCTTACCCGTGTCCAAAGGGAGAGATGAAGTAGAAGCAGCAGTGGACTCGGTTGTCTACGATGTGTCTGCGGTTCAGGCCACTCTCGTCATGAAGGTAACGCTCAAACTGGTTATCAATGTACTGGATGATGGTCTTAAAGCTGAGGACACACAGGACAGAACACACACACATCAAACAAAAAACAACCAGAGACACAGTCTGCACTAGAAAACCACCTCCAGAAATAGACTGTGGAATTTTGGAGCCTAGGGAGTATATGTACTATGTACTGTGTATATACAGTGCCTTGCGAAAGTATTCGGCCCCCTTGAACTTTGCGACCTTTTGCCACATTTCAGGCTTCAAACATAAATATATAAAACTGTATTTTTTTGTGAAGTATCAACAACAAGTGGGACACAATCATGAAGTGGAACGACATTTATTGGATATTTCAAACTTTTTTAACAAATCAAAAACTGAAAAATTGGCCGTGCACAATTATTCCGCCCCTTTACTTTCAGTGCAGCAAACTCTCCAGAAGTTCAGTGAGGATCTCTGAATGATCCAATGTTGACCTAAATGACTAATGATGATAAATACAATCCACCTGTGTGTAATCAAGTCTCCGTATAAATGCACCTGCACTGTGATAGTCTCAGAGGTCCGTTAAAAGCGTAGAGAGCATCATGAAGAACAAGGAACACACCAGGCAGGTCCGAGATACTGTTGTGAAGAAGTTTAAAGCCGGATTTGGATACAAAAAGATTTCCCAAGCTTTAAACATCCCAAGGAGCACTGTGCAAGCGATAATATTGAAATGGAAGGAGTATCAGACCACTGCAAATCTACCAAGACCTGGCCGTCCCTCTAAACTTTCAGGTCATACAAGGAGAAGACAGATCAGAGATGCAGCCAAGAGGCCCATGATCACTCTGGATGAACTGCAGAGATCTACAGCTGAGGTGGGAGACTCTGTCCATAGGACAACAATCAGTCGTATATTGCACAAATCTGGCCTTTATGGAAGAGTGGCAAGAAGAAAGCCATTTCTTAAAGATATCCATAAAAAGTGTCGTTTAAAGTTTGCCACAAGCCACCTGGGAGACACACCAAACATGTGGAAGAATGTGCTCTGGTCAGATGAAACCAAAATTGAACTTTTTGGCAACAATGCAAAACGTTATGTTTGGCGTAAACGCAACACAGCTCATCGCACCATACCCACTGTCAAACATGGTGGTGGCAGCATCATGGTTTGGGCCTGCTTTTCTTCAGCAGGGACAGCGAAGATGGCTAAAATTGATGGGAAGATGGATGGAGCCAAATACAGGACCATTCTGGAAGAAAACCTGATGGAGTCTGCAAAAGACCTGAGACTTGGACGGAGATTTGTCTTCCAACAAGATAATGATCCAAAACATAAAGCAAAATCTACAATGGAATGGTTCAAAAATAAACATATCCAGGTGTTAGAATGGCCAAGTCAAAGTCCAGACCTGAATCCAATCGAGAATCTGTGGAAAGAACTGAAAACTGCTGTTCACAAATGCTTTCCATCCAACCTCAATGAGCTCGAGCTGTTTTGCAAGGAGGAATGGGAAAAAATTTCAGTCTCTTGATGTGCAAAACTGATAGAGACATACCCCAAGCGACTTACAGCTGCAATTGCAGCAAAAGATGGCGCTACAAAGTATTAACTTAAGGGGGCTGAATAATTTTGCACGGCCAATTTTTCAGTTTTTGATTTGTTAAAAAAGTTTGAAATATCCAATAAATGTCGTTCCACTTCATGATTGTGTCCCACTTGTTGTTGATTCTTCACAAAAAAATACAGTTTTATATCTTTATGTTTGAAGCCTGAAATGTGGCAAAAGGTCACAAAGTTCAAGGGGGCCGAATACTTTCGCAAGGCACTATATATATATATATATATATATATATATATTCACGAAGGGGATGCATCTCAAAAGCCTAAACTGGCTATATCTCCTCACCTCTTCTATCTCATCTGCACCAATTTGAAAACCAGGGATAAGAGAAAGAAAAGACCAGAAAAGGAAGCTGTTTCATTGTATTGAGATGCAGCCTATCATCTCATAGACCAACATGGAGAAAAGGAGACCAGAAAAGAAAGCTGTTTCAGAGTATTGAGATGCAGCCTATCATCTCTGCCATCTGACCTGCTTTCTCTGATGACTTCCTGCAGGACCAGTAGGCGTGGTAACATGTTCATTAGCAGGGCGCCTACAGCTTCCCTCCCAGCCAGAACTAACATCAACACAGTCTGCATCCCAAATGGCACCCTATTCCGTGTATAGAGCACTATTCTGGTCAAAAGTAGTGCACTATATAGGAAATTGGGTGCCATTTGGGATGCAGTTTACCTCTGACCTATATTCACCTCACCCTATTGGACCCAGGTAGTGTTGTGGTCCATTCCATAGCAACTCCAGATAACTCAGGCCACTACTGTGAAAAAATGCCTTGACTAATTCTGAGAGAAATGGAATTGAAATATAATGATCCCAACTATGGATGTAAGCATATCCTTAACACCTGCTAATGGGGCAGCAGGTAGCCTAGCTGTTAACATCGTAACCGAAAGGTCGCTGGTTCAAATCCCCGAGCTCACTAGGTTAAAAAAATCAGTTGACGTGCCCTTAGGCAAAAAACTCAATTGCCCTAATTGCTCATGTAAGTTGCTCTGGATAAGAGTGTCTGCTAAATGACTAAAATGTAAAATGTAAATGTACTGTTGTCCCTTCGTTGTTACCAATACCACTGAGAGCTGTCAATAGAGCTGCTAACCTGCTCTATTGCACTCAGCCTAGCCCTTAGATCACTGCCAGTTGTCACCAACCTCGAGTTGTATGTCAAACCACCAGGCCCAAACACAGGTATGTCAGGACAATCAAAAGGAAACGGAGCAGAGAGGAGGGGAAGAGAGAGGGACAAGGGGGAGGGAGAGAGCCCACACAGCAGCTGATGGGGGCAAGGGCACAGGAAGAATAACTGCTCCTGCCGTCATCAACCATTGTACACACACACACACCAGTCTTGGCTGTTGATGGCATCTCCGTATCCGGGGGTGTCGACCACAGTAAGACGGAGCTTCACTCCTCTCTCTTCAATCTCCACCGTACTGGCCTCTATCTGCACCGTCCGCTCAATCTTCTCTACAGAGGAGGAGACAAAAGGAAATACCTTTTCATTGTGTGTAACACACTAGGTTAAGTTTAGAGGGATCCCAGGGGACACAGCTTAATAATAAGCAGTTTCATTACTTTTCACATCAAAGTTTCTGTTCCATGTGACTTTCGAGCTTAAATAACAAAGTCTGCCAAAGCTAAGCCTCTGGACACAATATCCTTATGCAGATCTTTTGGCACTGGACAGGTGTAAGCAGTATGGCAGAAGTTGCTACTATAAGCCATCACCATATCGCTTACACCTATCCTATCCCTTCAGAACTACAAACACAAAAGTGGTAGGAGCTGGAGGTGCTTTTTCAGACTGGCCAATAATCTAAGTCATAAAGAGGGGATGGGCCTTTTCAAGACTAATACAAAATAAACATTCTTAACATTCCACTCCAGGCAATACAATGCTGGAGACAGCTGAAAACAGACCTTTCTCTGTTATTACAGTGTGTGTGTGTGTATGCACTGTCTGGTCTGAGAGCAGAACTCATTCCTCCTTGCTTATTTCCTCCCTGTGTGTGTGTGTGTGTGTGTGTGTGTGTTCACCTGCGGCCCCAGGGATGTATCTCTCTGGGTAAAGGTCTGTCAGAAACAGGCTGTTGATCAGCGTAGACTTGCCCAAACCAGACTCTCCTGCAGGAGGAATACAGACCAGGCATAGTACTCTAGGATCTATACATATCTACAAGGTTACTGTAGCGCACTACTTTTGGCTAGGGCCCAGGGTTCTGGTCAAAAGTAGTGCACTATATAGGGAAAAGGGCGCCATTTGGGACACAGACCTCAACTAGACAGCATTCTGGCACAAAATAACTGCTGTGTAGGTAAGCTTCTCTTGAATTGAATCAAAATAGTTGTGTAATAAGTCACTCACCAACGACCATGAGGGTGAACTCAAATCCCTTCTTCACGGACTTCCTGTGTACCTGGTTGGGCAGGTTGGCAAAACCCACATATCCCGCCGCCTCAGGGAACTAACAAACACATGGTTATAGAGATAATGTACAGTATTATACAACTCAATAGGATTAGCATTGGAAAAGGGGTCTTGAATTGTTTCTCTCCCTCCCTCTCTCTCTTTCCACCCTGACATTCTTCATCTCCAGTGTTTAGGAGATGTGTGTGGTAATTGAGATTAAATGGATGAGAAAATCCCAAAAGCAATAAGGCTGTCGATGAAATGGAAGCATTTATACAGGATGTCCTCTGGGCTAGGATGATCGCTTTCTATGTGTGCTCTGTATGTGCGCCCCCAATGTGTGTGTGTGTGTGTGGGTGTTGAAGTGGTAAGGACACACTCACTTTCCCTTTCTCTCCAGACTGAGACATGGTCACTGTTGCTGGTCACCTAAACCTGCAACCAGAAAGAAACAAGTCATCAGATAAGTCACAGTGTAACATAAGCCTGGGTGCTAGTCTGTTTCTGCTTTACTAATCTTGTTGTATTCTTGGAAAGGCAACAATGTACAGTAGCATTTTTGTAAGCAGTAGACTGGCATCCAGGCTGTCTCACCATGTCATAGACAATAACTGTATAATCACTCACCACCAAGCCTGCAGTCATAACTCCTACTACAGTACTACCATTAATTTGCAGTCGTCACTATCATCGGCATTCTGAATAATAATAATGACACTGACAGCATCCACACTCGGGCACTTTAAGACTGCACTGACATCCAGTCACTCACAGCCAACCCCATTAACTCTGTATCACAGTCAGTGGACAGAGCAGAAACAGGGTGGGCATCAAGTTGATTCCCAGACCTCCAGTAAGGCCTGGTTTGTTTAGTTAGGCTCCTGCTGTCCTACTCAATGGTACTACTCAGATGACAGAAAAATGAGCCTGAATGATAAATTATCACATAATGGCCACCAACTGGTGCACTGCGCTGCCTACCCCCCCCCCCTCCATTTGATCACTAATGCACTGGGCACTGACTGACAGGTCGTGTGCGATAAGGCGAAAGCGGGAGATGGCAAGCGCAGCCAGAGACGACTGAACCCTGTTATGTAACTTTATTAGAAAAACAAACAAAAGAAAGTTAACAAAATAATTTTGAGGAGTGTCCCATATCTGACACTTTAATATTGTCTGGCAACCATTAAAGAGTGATGAAGACTGATTTATTCTACATGGTGCCAGGACCTCCTATCTCCGCAGCAGGCGACGTGGCCAGATATCCCTCTCCGTTTCATCGAGCTCTCAGGAGAACAATGGCTGTTAATCACCCAGGTTCCTGAGGCCTTTCATCTTTCCACGTTCCTGAGGCCTTTCGGATCACCACTCGCTGGGGTAGGAGAGGAAACAAGCACCGGCTCGCGGTCCCGACCACGGTCCCGCTGGCCCGACCTCAGTCCGGCTGGCCCGACCTCGGTTCCGCTGGCCCGCGATCACACACACCACCAGGAGCTTAAGCACAGAGGTGGTTAGCTTGCGATATGGACCGTAGCAAGCAGGACAAAGCAGGCTAGCGCAGGGTGAGATTCGGTTGAGTGGGGAATTATGCATCAGAGTGATATCTTACATTTAATTCACAGCTGTATTATTATCAATCTGTTACCTAGCTCTACATTCTAGGGGCCATCATAATGTACAGGTTACAATGCAATTATTGAATATGCAAAAGCAATTTCTGTGATAGGTTTTATGTCTGTTTGAACAAGCTATTTTATCTGTAACAAAAAATGTATCCCCCACACACACACACTATTCCTGGGCGGTCTCTGTGGGAAATAGCAGTAGATTAATTAAGCTGTTCCATTATCACTTCGGTAATATCACAAAGGCAACACTATGGGGGATACAGGCAGGCGGCAATAATACCCACTTAATGAGGGAAAGGGGGATATTTAGTCAGTTGCACAACTGAATCAGAGAGGTACGGGGGGCTGCCTTAATCAACATCCACGTCATCGGTGCCCGGGGAGCAGTTGTTACTGGGGGTTAACTGTCTTGATCAAGGAGACCTTTCGGTTAATGACCCAACACTCTTGATCGCTAGGCTACCTGACCGGCTTCTGTAAGCTGTTATGAACTCACACACCCACACACAAACACAATCAGAAGGCCCAACCTGAGGGAGATTAAACGGTTTGGCAAAGAAGGAAAAATGCCACCTTAGTTAAGCCAAAGTCCTGGCATGTGAGGTCTACACTTGATTTATTAGCTGGATTAAAGCCATGAGGGGCTGTGGTAGGAGTGAAGCTATTTACTTCACCTCTACCACACAGAAACTTAAAACAAAGCCTTTACACCATACATATTTAGACCTATAACCCAATCTATATTTGTTATTATTATTTTGAATTATTTTAAGATTATTTAGTTAAGAACCTCTTCAAGAAATGGTAGCTAAAGTCCACCCTGATCTGAGCTATGCTATGACTCGGTTGTGAATTGATAAACTATTTAGCACTTAAATATACATTGCCTTCTCTAGCCTACAAAGCTACCTGGCCTGACATCCATATCTTCAGCACTGAATTAGACAAAAAGTATAGAATTCGAAATGTACAATAGTTCCATTTTTAATGAAAGTTGGCAGACATGTATGCACATACCAATACCTATACAAATACACACACACAGAGGGGGGTTTGAGGCTCAACTGCAATAAATTGGTCTTTTGGGGGTTGGGAGGTGATGGTGGGAAACAATAATAAAGCTGTTAAACTCGGTTTCAGGAGCTCTCTACAGTCTGAGCCATAAGTTAAAAAAACACAACAATGGGCAGAATGAGAAGGCCTTTCAAGCAGACGGAAACCAGCAGGGCCACTCCTAATACACACTTTAGAAAAAGCACAGGATGGCCCTTTTATGATGGGGACAGAAAGGGAAATAGCCAAGCAACATTAAGGTTGGATGGCAAGTAGTGATGGGAGGGGGGGAGGTGGTACAGTCGATACAGTTACATATCGAAATATTATTTTGACAATATCACAATATTATTTTTGCACGAGTTGGCTGTACCTGCACTAAAACTCCAGTAGTTTTCTTTCATAGTTTGTTCTCCATCTTCTTTTTAAATATGGAACCAATTTGTTTTTAGCACTTATTTCCATGATTGATCAAAACTCATTTTCTCATGGTTCTCCCTCTGCAGCAGACATGGTGAGTAATGTTTGGAACATTGAATCGCAATAAAATCACAGTATCGAATTGCAATACATATCATATTGGCACTTAAGTATCATGATATCATATCGTGAGGTCCCTGGCAATTCCCAGCCTTAATGACAAGGTAAGAAAACGGTCTCATAATGTTAAGCTTCACTACTCACAAAAGCCTAGCTACTGCATGACTAGCATGGGATGATCACAAAGTTAAATGGCAGAGCAATATCAATTTAATGTCACATTTTACTATCTGTTCATGCTGTGACATCATAAAGCTATGCACTCCTACAATGCATAAACATCTCAATACTGACCCAACTCAATGATGCGTAGGCCTAAGTTTAGATTCTGGGCAATTCCACCGTAATGGATCTCTGATTTTTCACTTTTAAATGTATGTCAAACAAAAACCAATGATTGCAAAGTTAAACAAACCATACAACTCTATGCAAAATGACTACTTTTAACAATTTCCAGACATTTGGACAAAAAACTAATCTGAAGAACAGTGCAAAGTTTGGTAACAGAATGTGCTATTTGTGCCGCCATTCTCTTACCAAACTTTGCATCTGCGCTGTTCTTCAAGTAAATGTGTTTTTGTCAAATTATCCGTGGAAATTGTTAAAAGCAGTTGGATGATTTGTTTATTTTTGAAATCATTGCTTTTTGTTTGACATAGATTTTAAAGGGTAAGGAAGCATGAGTTTTAACTCACCAAAGTAAGTGTGGTCCAAGACTTAGTAACTTAGCTGTAGTCATGATTATGTTATGATTATTATGTAACTTATTTCTGGAAATCTTCTGAACTACCCACAATGCACTATTTCTCAACATTATATGGAGAACCGGTGCTACCTAGCTATGTTCCAGCTGGCTAACGTTTGCTACTAGCCATGCTAGCATGTACAGTGGGGCAAAAAAGTATTTAGTCAGCCACCAATTGTACAAGTTCTCCCACTTAAAAAGATGAGAGAGGCCTGTAATTTTCATCATAGGTACACTTCAACTATGACAGACAAAATCCAGAAAATCACATTGTAGGATTTTTAATGAATTTATTTGCAAATTATGGTGGAAAATAAGTATTTGGTCACCTACAAACAAGCAAGATTTCTGGCACTCACAGACCTGTAACTTCTTCTTTAAGAGGCTCCTCTGTCCTCCACTCGTTACCTGTATTAATGGCATCTGTTTGAACTTATCAGTATAAAAGACACCTGTCCACAACCTCAAACAGTCACACTCCAAACTCCACTATGGCCAAGACCAAAGAGCTGTCAAAGGACACCAGAAACAAAATTGTAGACCTGCACCAGGCTGGGAAGACTGAATCTGCAATAGGTAAGCAGCTTGGTTTGAAGAAATCAACTGTGGGAGCAATTATTAGGAAATGGAAGACATAAAAGACCACTGATAATCTCCCTCGATCTGGGGCTCCACGCAAGATCTCACCCCGTGGGGTCAAAATGATCACAAGAACGGTGAGCAAAAATCCCAGAATCACAAGGGGGGACCTAGTGAATGACCTGCAGAGAGCTGGGACCAAAGTAACAAAGCCTACCATCAGTAACACACTAAGTCGCCAGGGACTCAAATCCTGCAGTGCCAGACGTGTCCCCCTGCTTAAGCCAGTACATGTCCAGGCCCATCTGAAGTTTGCTAGAGAGCATTTGGATGATCCAGAAGAAGATTGGGAGAAAGTCATATGGTCAGATGACACAAAATATAACTTTTTGGTAAAAACTCAACTCATCGTGTTTGGAGGACAAAGAATGCTTAGTTGCATGCAAAGAACACCATACCTTCTGTGAAGCATGGGGGTGGAAACATCATGCTTTGGGGCTGTTTTTCTGCAAAAGGACCAGGACGACTGATCCATGTAAAGGAAAGAATGAATGGGGCCATGTATCGTGAGATTTTGAGTGAAAACCTCCTTCCATCAGCAAGGGCATTGAAGATGAAACGTGGCTGGGTCTTTCAGCATGACAATGATCCCAAACACACCGCCCGGGCAACAAAGGAGTGGCTTCGTAAGAAGCATTTCAAGGTCCTGGAGTGGCCTAGCCAGTCTCCAGATCTCAAACCCATAGAAAATCTTTGGAGGGAGTTGAAAGTCCGTGTTGCCCAGCAACAGCCCCAAAACATCACTGCTCTAGAGGAGATCTGCATGGAGGAATGGGACAAAATACCAGCAACAGTGTGTGAAAACCTTGTGAAGACTTACAGAAAACGTCTGACCTCTGTCATTGCCAACAAAGGGTATATAACAAAGTATTGAGATAAACTTTTGTTATTGACCAAATACTTATTTTCCACCATAATTGGCAAATAAATTCATTAAAAATCCTACAATGTGATTTTCTGGATTTTCTTCTTCTAATTTTGTCTGTCATAGTTGAAATGTACCTATGATGAAAATTACAGGCCTCTCTCATCTTTTTAAGTGGGAGAACTTGCACAATTGGTGGCTGACTAAATACTTTTTTGCCCCACTGTAATTACATTCCAAACTAAGTATTGTGGGCTACTATGAACATCCATGAAGAAGAAACCAAATAAATTAATCTGAAAAACTGCATCTCCTCTTCTCCTGTGCGTTTGTTAGTGGTAGTCGAGCGAGTGAGTGTTGTCGTAGTTTTCTGTTGTTAGTAGCTAGTGCAGTAATACCCACAAGGACGGGGTTACGACTCATTTGTGGCCCAAAAACGAAAAGCTAGCTTTGAAGTGGGACTGGTTTGTCCGGTTGAAGCGAGTGGATTGGAGTATGGGAACCATGCACACGTGTACTGTATGTTGTGCTCATTTCACTCTGGAGGATTCCGATGGCTTAGTATAACCAGTGAAAGCCAGGATTCGGAATGAGACTGACTGAAACCAGGTGCTGTGCCGAGCTTGAACGTGAAGCCTGCAACCTCTATTTCCTACCGACCTACCGGTACATTGCGAGTGTCAGCAGTGATGGAGATAAAACTGATAAATTCAATGTGGATTTACCTCACTACATCGCTATTGGATTAACGGACTCTCCCTCTGCCGGTGAAATGGCCTCTCCCTCTAAAGGCCTCTCCTTTGACTTCGGTAGCTATCTCAGCCGTCAACCGTCAATTCTCCAATTGGCTTGCTGACTAAGATAACTGCATATACTGGTAACATTGTTTGATAACTGGTTAACTATTACTCGTCTGTTCAACCTCTCTTTCGTATCGTCTGAGATTCCTAAAGATTGGAAAGCGGCCGCGGTCATCCCCCTCTTCAAAAGGGGGAGACACTCTAGACCCAAACTGTTACAGACCTATATCCATCCTGCCCTGACTTTCTAAAGTCTTCAAAAGCCAGGTGAACAAACAGATCACCGACCATCTCGAATCCCACCGTAACTTCTCTGCTCTCAATCCGATTTCTGAGCTGGTCATGGGTATACCTCAGCCACGCTCAAGGTCCTAAACAAGATCATAACCACTATAGATTAAAAAAAACAGTACTGTGCAGCAGTCTTCATCGACCTGGCCAAGGCTTTCAACTCTGTCAATCACCGTATTCTTATCGGCAGACTCAACAGCCTTGGTTTCTATAATGACTGCCTCGCATGGTTCACTAACTACTTCTCAGATAGAGTTCAGTGTGTCAAATTGAAGGGCCTGTTGTCCGGACCTCTGGCAGTCTCTATGGGGTGCCACAGGGTTCAATTCTCGAGCCGACTCTTTTTTCTGTATATTTCAATTATGTCACTCATGCTGCGGGTGATTCTTTGATCCACCTCCACGCAGACGACACCATACTGTAAACATCTGGCCCTTCTTTGGACACTGTGTTAACAAACCTCCAAACGAGTTTTGATGCCATACAACACTCCTTCTGTGGCCTCCAACTGCTCTTAAATGCTAGTAAAACTAAATGCATGCTCTTCAACCGATCGCTGCACACACCCGCCCGCCTAGCATCACTACTCTGGACGGTTCTGACTTAGAATATGTGGACAACTACAAATGCCTAGGTGTCTGTCTAGACTGTAAACTCTCCTTCCAGACTCATATTAAGCATCTCCAATCCAAAATTAAATCTAGAATCGGCTTCCTATTTCGCAACAAAGCCTCCTTCACTCATGCTGCTAAACATACTCTCGTAAAACTGACTATCCTGCCAATCCTTGACTTTGGCGATGTAATTTACAAAATCGACTGGCTCCAGGTAATTTATAAGTCTTCGCTTTATAAGGTAAAGCTCCGCCTTATCTCAGCTCACTGGTCACCATAGCAACACCCACGCATAGCATGCGCTCCAGCAGGTATATTTCACTGGTCATCCCCAAAGCCAACACCTCATTTGGCCGCCTTTCCTTCCTCTGCTGCCAATGACTGGAACAAATTGCAAAAATCATTTAAATTGGAGACATACCTCCCTCACTAACTTCAAGCATTGGCTGTCAGAGCAGCTTACCGATCGCTGCAGCTGTACACAGCCCATCTGTAAATAGCCCATCCAACCTACTACATACCTCATCCCCATATTTGTTTTTTCTGCTCTTTCGCACACCAGTATTTATACTTACACATCCTCATCTGCACATCTATCACTCTAGTGTTGATTGCTAAATTGTAATTTCTTCGCCACTATGGCCTATTTATTGCCTTACTTCCTTAATTTGCACACACTGTATACAGATTTTCAATTGTGTTATTGATTGTACATTTGTTCATCCCATGTGTGTGTGGTTGTTTTTGTCGCACTACTTTGCTTTATCTTGGCCAGGTCGGAGTTGTAAATGATAACTTGTTCTCAACTGGCCTACCTGGTTAAATAAAGGTGGGGGGGGGGGGCGTTATGTATTTCGAAAAAATGCTGGTTTACTTTAATGAGCTAGGAATGCACTGTCTGACTCACGTAGTGCTAACGTAACGTTAGCAGGCTGGTAGGGCTAACATTAGCAGGCTTGTTGGCTAGCAAATTTGCAAGCTGATTTGTAACAGTAAATTCATACAGTATTTGCTTGTAAATTCCCTGAAAATGTCATGGAAACCAGTAGTCATGAGTGAAAACAATTTGTTTTAATTTAAAAGTATACATTAAGTGATTTCTGTTGGGAGTTTAGAATTATAGGAAATAGGCTGGCTCGTCAGGTCCTCCATATTAAGTCAAACCCTGCAAATGTTTTTTTAATATGTGACTTCGTCATTCTTCGAAATTCTGTTCAGTTTAATGTAATAACTAAAAAAATGGAAAAGTGAGGTGTAACTTTGCATTGGGACTTTTGATGTGTATTCTAATGCAAAACCATGTTACATATGATACGTTTATGCTACCTACCCTTTAAAGTGAAAAATCACTCTCAGAATGGAATTGCCCCTATTCACAATGCATTGTCAATTTTGTCACAAGTGAAGTTTTGTATTATGATTTTGTATTTTTCAATGTTCCTTCCTTGAATGAGAAGATAGGATATTTGTAATGTAGCGGAAATGTTTTGGCCTGGTGTTGTCTACTACAGTTTTGACGTCCACACCCAGTTTGGGAAAAATTGACATTTTGCAAACACACCATACTATGAAGTATTTAACGGCCAAATTAATATGATTATGTTTGGCATAATTGCATATACTGTATATGGAAACATTGTATCTTATCTTAAATAGGAAACAGGCCTATCAATTAAACTTGCGAAACACTATGAAACTATTTGTTTCATGTCAAACTTTAGCATGCAACAGTTTTTCCTCATGTGACTGGTGTCATGTTGCCAAATTGCAACTATCTGTAACGCTAATCTCACTCAAGACGCGCAATCCCTTTTCTTCAGACTCATTCGGGTAGATAAACATTAATATACGACCGTTTGATACCTTACCTGTGTGTGATTTATGAAATGGAAATAAACATAAGTATTTTCCCTCTTCTTTCTATCCCAGGACAGGAAAGAGATTTCAGCAACCGCTCAATTGTTCCGCCCCATGATGCCCGTTTGTCACGGGTGGGAGTCAGTGCCACTCTGGGTCCATTGCGGCTCAAACTATGGTGGAAGTGCAACAATAGGCAGCCTATAGGTAGTTTAACATCCAAAATGGCAGCCATGCTTCTCAGTTTCTACACAAGGCGGTTATCATTGTTGATGGATGATGACGTCAGATTTTGATGTCTTGACACGCTTTGGTCGTTTCGGATGAGGAAACATTCCTTCTCCTAGCCTACTCGCTTTAGCCTCGCAACAGTAACAATATAACAAGCCTTATCTAAATGACAACTTTGTTTTGATGTCAATGCAAACTTTGTAAAAAATAAAACATTGAGTCGGGGAGAGAGTGCATGGGGTGGATGCATTTTTTCCAATAAAATATATTTCAAGAAATGTTCTATGGTAGCCTAGATGCATTGTACAGCCGAACCTACCATAAAAAAAAAACATTTGTAACGTAACTAGTTACACCTGCTTACAACTGTGTTGTCAATAAACTGCAAACCGCAAGCTTTCACAGCATTGGGCAATCCAAACTGCTGTGAATGGGGATTACATAGGCTGTGTGTTTTTATTTTCTTCTGGCTATTATTACAATGTTACAATATTCAACAAAATAAAATACCATTGAATATGATTCTAATAGGCTATAAATGTTGCAGGTCTGGCTAGAGCCATATACAGTATCCTCTGGGCACAACCAATTCATTGCATGTGCTTAAATTCTACTGAGTTTCCTTAAAAATATTATACCATTGAATTGTGTAGGCCTAGACAAGACTATTCCAGTAATAATCAATTTGGTTAGAACAGGTTTTATTACAGCCTACGGTCAATTGGTCGTCCAAGTGTCCTTTGCGTTTGTTCCCAAACCTATATTTAACCAAATAACATACTAAACCATTTTCGGAATAAGTGTAAACACACACAAAGCGCTCCTCTGGCTTTGTTCATTCTCATCCAATTTCCCGGCCTCCTCATTGGGGCTAAGAGGATGCGGTGACTTCTGATTGGGTGAAAGTTTTTCCTCTGGCTTTAGCACTTGTGGAGTCGCCCACACCCCACTCAAAATATATCCGTGGTCCAGACTCTCTATGCTACCAGTTGTTTTTACAGCCAGTCAGTAACATACTGACTAAAATAAATCCTTTTTGTAAGACTATTTGTAGCAACTTCCTAACTGAAGATCATATATCCTAAAGCGCAGCATCCAGATTGAGACGCGTTATTAAACACAGAGGACAAATATTATTATTTTTAAATCCGTTAAAAAGGAGCGAAGATGGTGTCCGCTGGACTGGAGATCCTTGGACTGGGACTGTGCGTCATTGGTTCGCTCCTGGTGATGGTCGTTTGCGGGCTGCCCATGTGGAAGGTGACGGCGTTCATCGAGGCCAACATTGTGGTGGCTCAGACCATCTGGGATGGGCTCTGGATGTCCTGTGTGGTGCAGAGCACGGGCCAGATGCAGTGCAAGGTGCACGACTCGGTTCTTGCGCTCGGCCACGACCTGCAGGCGGCGCGAGCCCTGACCGTCATCGCATGTGTGTTTGGCGTGCTGGGGCTAATGGTGGTGATCGCCGGGGCGCAGTGCACCAACTGCATCAATGACGAGAACGTCAAAGCCCGGGTGGTGAACGCCGGAGGAGTTATCTACATAATCAGTGGCTTGTTTGTTTTAGTCCCTCTCTGCTGGATGGCCAACAACATAATCTCGGATTTCTACAACCCACAGGTGCCCGCGTCCAAGAAGAGGGAGATTGGGGCTGCCCTCTACATCGGTTGGGCGGCCACTGCGCTCCTGCTGATCGGGGGCGCGCTCCTCTGCTGCTCCTGTCCTTCTAACGGGAATTCGGGCTACTCGGCGAAATATGCCCCGACCAAACGGGCCACACCGAACGGGACCGTGGACTATGACAAAAGGAATTACGTGTAGCCCTGCGTCTCACCCTCATGATGGGGTGGCTAGGCTGTGCTTAAATGTGGTCTGTGTTTTTTTGAAAAACTTTTTTGAAAAACGTTTTTTTTGCACCTGCAGTTTACTCTGAACTTTGAAATAAATGAAAGCGTCATTCCCTTTTGTAACACTGACTTTAAACTAAACACAATATTGGAGAACATATTCATTCATCATTTTTTTGCAAACAGAAGAAAATAAACGTTTGGAGACTATGCGTATAGCCTAAAGTGATAGCCAATGACAAAAAGGAGCGTCTTTGTTTTAGGTACATTATTGTTTTAAATGTCCAAGGCTCTATTTTCTATAATTGCTCATAAACCTTTGCATTTAGAAATGTTTACCGGAATTTGTTTTTCTAAAGGAAGTTCTAATGACAATATATCTGCTGTCTTTTTACTTCAGTGTAGGCTACAGTGACTTCAGAGTGGTTTAACTCCAAACCACTTATAAGGTTTTTGGACAATGGATTTTTGCTGCATGAGACTGTGTGAAGATAGACGAAAACATGTTGGCCTATTTTCAAACCAATACACAACTCAGGCATTCTCACATTTGTCTATAACAGCGAGATATCACATATATTACACAAATTAGGACCATAGATTTAGATGTCAAATATAGGATGTCCACAACACCTGTTCTGGAGTCTAAATTATTTTAGGATAAAACAAAACATTTAGCAAACTTGTGTTTTATATATGTACATATTGTGCCGGATGTGTTTCTTTTCATGGATTTTTAGGAACATACTGCTGTTTTACTGACTGGTTTTGATGTAAAGATCCATTGTGTATTTGATGCAAAATTCTTCTTTCCATTGTTACACTGACATTAAACGGATATTGTTTAAAGTATTTGTTTACGTGTTTATTT
Source organism: Oncorhynchus masou masou (assembly GCF_036934945.1). Taxonomy (NCBI): domain Eukaryota; kingdom Metazoa; phylum Chordata; class Actinopteri; order Salmoniformes; family Salmonidae; genus Oncorhynchus; species Oncorhynchus masou. The sequence continues at coordinate 34,830,401 of NC_088212.1, forward strand.
AAACTGATCGAAAATGTAGTTTAATTAATAGAATAAGGTACCAAAACATCAGAAGATGTAGTTTGTAAGTCCTTAATATTACTTCTGGTTGGGCCTGCATGCAATGCATCCTGTTCCCACCGTGGTTCCCCAAACCCCAGCCTGGCGGTTGTAAACCCCCACAGCAGGAGAAAGTACTTTGGTGAACTATAAATCCAGATGACAATACCTATTCAGCTAGAATGGGGCTCTGCTGTTCAGCACACAATACTCCCCGACCCCATCCCCCTTTCAGCCAGCACTCCCTCTACCCAACGTGCTGTTTAGCAGGCGTGTAAATTGAAGCTCGGGAGAATGTGCTAGAAACGTCTCCCCGCATGTCTGTCTTTCCACCACTATCACTCTTTCCCGCCAATGGTTATGTAGGCCCGAATTGTGATTGTGTGGTTTAAGAGTGGCTGATTGGGATGGCAAAACACATTTCCTGGTGGGATTAATATCACCAGACTTCATCAAAGAAATTGGAAATACAGACATTGCCATCCTAAAAGAAACATGGTATAGAGGAGATGGACCCACTGGTTGCGCTCTAGGTTATAGAAAGCTAGTAGTCACATCTTCTAAATGACCAAGTGTGAAACTGGGAAGAGACTCAGGGGGTATGTTAATTTGGTATAGAGCAGACCTAACACACTATTAAATTAATAAAAACAGAAACATTTTACATCTGGCTTCAAATGAATAGGGAAATTCTCAGAGAAACATCATCCTCAGCTCCGACATTTACCCAATATTTGGAAGCAAGGTGTTACGCTCGTCGTAAGGAATAGTGGACCAAAGCGCAGCGTGGTAAGTGCTCATGATTTTTATTTATCAAAACACTCAAACAAAATAACAAAGTTAAAAAACAAACAGTTCTGTAAGGCAAATAAACTATACAGAAAACAACTACCCACAAAACACAGGTGGGAAAAAGGCTGCCTAAGTATGATTCCCAATCAGAGACAACGATAGACAGCTGCCTCTGGTTGAGAACCATACTCGGCCAAAAACAAAGAAATATAAAACATAGAAATAAAGAAACGACAATGCCCACCCTAGTCACACCCTGGCCTAACCAAAATAGAGAATAAAAACCTCTCTATGGCCAGGGCGTGACACATGGACTGATCACCCCAATCCACAAAAGTGGAGACAAATTTGATGCATACCACGGGATATGCATCAACAGCAACCTCTGCATTATCATTAACAGCAGACTCATATATTTCCTCAGTGAAAACAATGTACTGAGCAAATGTCAAATTGGCTTTTCACCAAATTACTGTACGACAGACCACGTATTCACCCTGCATACCCTGCCAAATAAACAAAACAAAACAAAGGCAAAGTCTTCTCATGCTTTGTTGATTTAAACAAATTTTCTTTTGACTCAATTAGGCATGATATTCTACTATACAAATTGATGAAAAGCGGTGTTAGGAGAAAAACATACAACATTATAAAATCCATGTACACAAACAAGTGTGTGGTTAAAATAGTCAAAAAACACATTTCTTCCCACAGCGCTGTGGGTGAGACAGGGATGCAGCTTGAGCCCCACCTTCTTCACCATATATATCAATGAATTGGCGAGGGCACCCGGCCTCACCCTACTAGAATCTGAAGTCAAATGTCTACTGTTTGTTGATCTGGTGCTTCTGTCCCCAACCAAGGAGGCATACAAGAGCATCTATCTTATCTTCTGCACAGATTCTGTCAGACCTGACACTGACAGTAAATCTAAGTAAGACAAAATAATGGTGCTCCAAAAAAGGTCCAGTTGCCAGGACCACAAATACAAGTTCCATCTAGACACCAATGCCCAAGAGCACACAAAAAAATATATGTACATACCTCAGCCTAAACATCAGCACCACAGGCAACTTCCACAAATTTGTGAACAATCTGAGAGATAAGGCAAGAAGGGTCTTCTACGTCATCAAAAGTTTGACATCCCAATTAGAATCTGACAAAAAATACTTGAATCAGTTATAGAAACCATTGCCCTTTATGGTTTTGAGGTCTGGGGTCCGCTCACCAGCCAATAATTCACAAAATGGGACAAACACCAAATTGAGACTGCATGTAGAATTTTGCAAAAAGATCCTCTGTGTACAATGTAAAACACCAAATAATGCATGCAGAACAGAATTAGTATAATACCCGCTAAGTATCAAAATCCAGAAAAGAGACATTCAATTCTACAACCACCTAAAAAGAAAAGGTTCCCAAACCTTCCATAACAAAGCCATCACCTACAGAGAGATTAACCTAGAGAAGAGTGATTCAAATCAAATCACATTTTATTTGTCACATACACATGGTTAGCAGATGTTAATGCGAGTGTAGCAAAATGCTTGTGCTTCCAGTTCCAACAATGCAGTAATAACCAACAAGTAATCTAACTAACAATTCCAAAACTAATATCTTATACACAGTGTAAGGGGATAAAGAATATGTACATAAAGATATGAATGAGTGATGGTGCAGAGCAGCATAGGCAAGATACAGTAGATGGCATCGAGTACAGTATATACATATGAGATGAGTATGTAAACAAAGTGGCATAGTTAAAGTGATAGTGATACATGTATTACATAAGGATGCAGTAGATGATAGAGTACAGTATATACATATACATATGAGATGAATAATGTAGGGTATGTAAACATTATATTAGGTAGCATTGTTTAAAGTGGCTAGTGATATATTTTACATCCTTTCCTATCAATTCCCATTATTGAAGTGGCTGGAGTTGAGTCAGTGTGTTGGCAGCAGCCACTCAATGTTAGTGGTTGCTGTTTAACAGTCTGATGGCCTTGAGATAGAAGCTGTTTTTCAGTCTCTCGGTCCCAGCTTTGATGCACCTGTACTGACCTCGCCTTCTGGATGATAGCGGGGTGAACAGGCAGTGGCTCGGGTGGGTGTTGTCCTTAATGATCTTTATGGCCTTCCTGTAACATCGGGTGGTGTAGGTGTCCTGGAGGGCAGGTAGTTTGCCCCGGTGATACGTTGTGCAGACCTCACTACCCTCTGGAGAGCCTTACGGTTGTGGGCGGAGCAGTTGCCGTACCAGGCGGTGATACAGTCCGCCAGGATGCTCTCGATTGTGCATCTGTAGAAGTTTGTGAGTGTTTTTGGTGACAAGCCGAATTTCTTCAGCCTCCTGAGGTTGAAGAGGCGCTGCTGCGCCTTCTTCACGATGCTGTCTGTGTGAGTGGACCAATTTAGTTTGTCTGTGATGTGTATGCCGAGGAACTTAAAACTTGCTACCCTCTCCACTACTGTTCCATCGATGTGGATAGGGGGGTGTTCCCTCTGCTGTTTCCTGAAGTCCACAATCATCTCCTTAGTTTTGTTGACGTTGAGTGTGAGGTTATTGTCCTGACACCACACTCCGAGGGCCCTCACCTCCTCCCTGTAGGCCGTCTCGTCGTTGTTGGTAATCAAGCCTACCACTGTTGTGTCGTCCGCAAACTTGATGATTGAGTTGGAGGCGTGCGTTGCCGCGCAGTCGTGGGTGAACAGGGAGTACAGGAGAGGGCTCAGAACGCACCCTTGTGGGGCCCCAGTGTTGAGGATCAGCGGGGTGGAGATGTTGTTGCCTACCTTCACCACCTGGGGGCGGCCCGTCAGGAAGTCCAGTACCCAGTTGCACAGGGCGGGGTCGAGACCCAGGGTCTCGAGCTTGATGACGAGCTTGGAGGGTACTATGGTGTTAAATGCCGAGCTGTAGTCGATGAACAGCATTCTCACATAGGTATTCCTCTTGTCCAGATGGGTTAGGGCAGTGTGCAGTGAGGTTGAGATTGCGTCGTCTGTGGACCTATTTGGGCGGTAAGCAAATTGGAGTGGGTCTAGGGTGTCAGGTAGGGTGGAGGTGATATGGTCCTTGACTAGTCTCTCAAAGCACTTCATGATGACGGAAGTGAGTGCTACGGGGCGGTAGTCATTTAGCTCAGTTACCTTAGCTTTCTTGGGAACAGGAACAATGGTGGCTCTCTTGAAGCATGTGGGAACAGCAGACTGGTATAGGGATTGATTGAATATGTCCGTAAACACACCAGCCAGCTGGTCTGCGCATGCTCTGAGGGCGCGGCTGGGGATGCCGTCTGGGCCTGCAGCCTTGCGCGGGTTAACACGTTTAAATGTTTTACTCACCTCGGCTGCAGTGAAGGAGAGACCGCATGTTTCCGTTGCAGGCCGTGTCAGTGGCACTGTATTGTCCTCAAAGCGGGCAAAAAAGTTATTTAGTCTGCCTGGGAGCAAGACATCCTGGTCCATGACTGGGCTGGATTTCTTCTTGTAGTCCGTGATTGACTGTAGACCCTGCCACATACCTCTTGCGTCTGAGCCGTTGAATTGAGATTCTACTTTGTCTCTATACTGACGCTTAGCTTGTTTGATAGCCTTACGGAGGGAATAGCTGCACTGTTTGTATTCAGTCATGTTACCAGTCACCTTGCTCTGATTAAAAGCAGTGGTTCGCGCTTTCAGTTTCACACGAATGCTGCCATCAATCCACGGTTTCTGGTTAGGGAATGTTTTAATCGTTGCTATGGGAACGACATCTTCAACGCACGTTCTAATGAACTCGCACACCGAATCAGCGTATTCGTCAATGTTGTTGCCTGACGCAATACGAAACATGTCCCAGTCCACGTGATGGAAGCAGTCTTGGAGTGTGGAATCAGCTTGGTCAGACCAGCGTTGGACAGATTGTAGGATCCCCTAAGCAAGCTGGTCCTGGGTTTCTGTTTCAAAATCACAAACATCCCCAGAACAGCAACACAATTAGACCCAAACAAATCATGAGAAAACAAAATTATAATTACTTGTCACATTGGAAAGAATTAACAAAAAAATGGAGAAAACTGGAATGCTATTTGGCCCTAAACAGAGAGTACACAGTGACAGAATACCTGACCCATGTAACTGACCCAAAATTAAGGAAAGGTTTGACTATGTACAGACTCAGTGAGCATAGCCTTGCTATTGAGAGAGGCCGCCGAAGGCAGACCTGGCTTGCAAGAGAAGACAGGCTATGTGCACACTGCCCACAAAATGAGGTGGAAACTCAGCGGCACTTCCTAACCTCCTGGCAAATGTATGACCATATTAAAGACACATATTTCCCTCAGATGACAGACCCATAAATCACATTTTGATAAACTCACATATCTATTAGGTGAAATACCACAGTTCCATCACAGCAGAAATATTTGTGACCTGTTGCCACAAGAAAAGGGCAACCAGTGAAGAACTAGCACCATTGCAAATACAACCCATATTTATGTTTATTTATTGTTACAACACTGTACATAGTCATAATATGACATTTGAAATGTCTCAATTCCTTTGAAACGTTTATGAGTGTAACGTTTACTCTTAATTTTTATTGTTTATTTTACTTTTGTTTATTATCCATTTCACTTGCTTTGGCAATGTAAACATATGTTTCCAATAGTGTTGAATGGAGAGAACCCGGTTAAAAAGATTTACCAGGATTTACCGCCCAAAACCACTCCCTTTTCCCAGGATACATAACTGAGCGAAACCGGTAAATTATAATAAATCATTTATATGAACAGCATGGCATGAAATGGAACTGTTACATTATATGCGATGTCTAAATATGGTTTCTCTATGGCCTCTGCATGACGAATCATCAACGCTCAGGGTGGGGAACAGACAGCCCATTTTAGTACGGAGAACAGATCACAATGCATGTAGATCTATCATCTCATCATGGTAACTTTTTTATTGTGACAGGTAGCCATGCATTTGCTGCAGCATAACCTATGCTACAGTAATATAAAGACAGAATTTAACCATCTACATCTGGTTTTTAGGGGTCATCTTATTTTTTAATTTGTTTTAAAATTGCATTTGCATAGTTTTAAAACAGCCTATCACTCGAATATAGCTGCTTTAAATCAGTGCATGTGCGAGCACACTCTGGCAGTCTTTCTCTTTATCCATCAACTTCATTAAAATTGCATCCAAAATAGATAATCGTGTTCTAGATTGATATATAGCCCTATATATAAACTCAGCAAAAAAAGAAACATCCTCTCACTGTCAACTGCGTTTATTTTCAGTAAACTTAACATGTGTAAATATTTGTATGAACATTAGATTCAACAACTGAGACATAAACTGAACAAATTCCACAGACATGTGACTAACAGAAATGGAATAATGGGTCCCTAAACAAAGGGGGGGTCAAAATCAAAAGTAACAGTCAGTATCTGGTGTGGCCACCAGCTGCATTAAGTACTGCAGAGCATGTCCTCATGGACTGCACCAGATTTGCCAGTTCTTGCTGTGAGATGTTACCCCACTCTTCCACCAAGGCACCTGCAAGTTCCCAGACATTTCTTGGGGGAATGGCCCTTGCTCTCACACTCCGATCCAACAGGTCCAAGAAGTGCTCTATGGGATTGAGATCCAGGCTAAACACTCCAGCCAGCTGGACTGTGCATGCATGGTGAACGAGGCTAGGGATACCATCTGGGCCGGCAGCCCTGCGAGGGTTAACACTCATAAATGACTTACTCAAGTTGGCCAAGGAGGAGGAGAGCCCACAGTACTCGATAGCGGGCCGTGTCAGTGCCACTGTATTATCCTCAAGCGAGTGAAGAAGGTGTTCAGATGCAAGGCGTCGGTCTCCGCTACGTGGCTGGTTTTCCTTTTATAATCCATGATTGTCTGTAGACCCTGCCACATACGTCCCTATACCGACGTTTAGCCTTTGCGGAGGCAATGAATACACTGTTTGTATTTTTCCATATTCACAGTCTTCTTGCCCTGGTTAAATGCGGTTGTTCGTGCTTTCAGTTTTGCGCAAATGCTCCCATCTATCCATCCACGGTTTCTGGTTGGGGTAGGTTATAATAGTCGCAGTGGGTACAACATCTCCTATGCATTCACTGTATTGGTATATGTGTCGATATTATTTTCTGAAGCTACTCTGAACATATCCCAGTCCACGTGATAAAAACAATCTTGAAGCGTGGATTGCTATTGGTCAGACCAGTGTTGAATAGTCCTTACCACGGTTGCTTCCTGTTTGAGTTTCTGCCTATAGGAGGGGAGGAGCAAGGCGAGGGCAGGCGAGGGCCTTATATGCATTCTGGAAGGTAGTATAACAATGATCGAGAGTTTTAGCAGCGTGAGTACAACAAACAATATGTTGATAGAATTTCGGGAGCCTTTTTCTCAAATTTGCTTTGTTAAAATCTCCAGCTACAATAAATGCAGCCTCAGGATATGTGGTTTCCAGTTTGCATAAAGTCCAGTGAAGTTCTTTGAGGGCCGTCGTGGTATCGGCTTGAGGGGGGATATAGACCGCTGCAAATTCTCTCGGGAGATAGTATGGTCGGCATTTGATTGTAGGATATTCTAGGTCGGGTGAAAAGAAGGACTTCAGTTCCTGTATGTTATCACAGTTACACCATAAGTCGTTAATCATAAAACATATACATCCACCCTTCTGGTTCCCGGAGAGATGTTTGTTACTGTCGGCGCGATGTACTGAGAACCCAACTGGCTTTATAGAGTCAGACAGTATATCTCGAGAAAGCAATGTTTCTGTGAAGCAGAGTATGTTACAATCCCTGGTGTCTCTTCGAAAAGCAACTCTCACCTTGAGTTCATCAACTTTATTATCCAGAGATTGGACATTAGCGAGTAAAATACTCAGGGGCAGTGGGTGGTGTGCACGCTTCCTAAGTCAAACAAGAAGGCCGCCCCGAGTACCTCTCCTGCGCCAGTGTTGTTTTGGGTCAGCCTCTGGAATAAGTTCAATTTCTCTGGGGAGAGCAAACAAAGGATCCGCTCCAGGGAAGTCGTAATCCTAGTTGTAATGCTGGATGTTCTGGTGAGTTACCGATGCTCTAATATCCAATAGTTCTTCCCGGTTTTATGCAACAAAACAATTCCTCAGCTATTAATGTAAAAAATAGTACATAAACAAAATACTGCAGAGTTTCCTAAGAGCTAGTCGCGATGCTGCCATCTCCGTCAGCGCCATCTGTGAAGCATGGTGGAGGTAGTGCTATGGTGTGGGCATGTATGGCTGCCAATGGAACTGGTTCCGTTGTATTTATTGATGATGTGACTGCTGACTAAAGCAGCAGGATGAATTCTGAAGTATTTAGGGCTATATTATCTGCTCAGATTCAGCCAAATGCTTCAAAACTCATTTGACGTTGCTTCACAGTGCAGATGGACATGGACCCGAAGCATACTGCGAAAGCAGTCGAATACTTTTTTAAGGTAAAGAAGTGGAATGTTCTGCAATGGCCAAGTAAATCACCTGACCTGAATCCAATTGAGCGTGCATTTCACTTGCTAAAGGAAAACTGAAGGCAAAATGCCCCAAGAACAAGCAGGAACTGAAGACAACTGCAGTTGGCAGAGAATAACCAGGGACGAAACCCAGCATCTGGTGATGTCTATGGGTTCTCGACTTCAGGCAGGCATTGACTGCAAAGGATTTGCAACCAAGTATTAAAACTCACTATTTAATTTATGATTGTTAGTTTATCCAATTACTTTTTAGCCCCTAAAATTGGGGGCTATGTATAAAAATGGTTTTAATTCCTACACAGTTCATACAATAATTTTGACAAAACCCTTAAATTAAAGATGAAAGTACACTTAAAGCACTTGATTGTTTCCTTTCCAATCCATTGTGGTGGCGTACAAATCCAAAATTATTCAAATTGTGTCAATGTCCAAATATTTATGGACCTGACTGTATGTATTGGATAAGGCACAATCATTTGGGCTTGGGCTCATAAAATGCTCATCGGGCTCAGGTATCATCAGGGTTTAATTTTTTTAACGAAAGCTCTAATCAAATCCAGACAGGTCTATTTACAGTATATGCTTTATAATACTTTTGAATGACACTTTCAGTTTTGGCAGTATATACTGAGTTACCAGGATACAAGGAAAATATTCAACCCTAACCCAAAAGTATAGCGATACCGCCAGCGTTTGGATTTACCAATGTGTTAGGGTGTTAAAATTAGTCCTTAGTGGATCATACGCCCACATAGCTAGGGAATGTAAAGGCCATTCACGAGAACAATTCGGTCGAGGTAGCTATATGAGTTGGGCTGATTATTCTTTGGTGAAAAAAATAACTATTAGCAGAGAGAGAATGTAGGTTCAAAAACTGCATGTACCCAATTGATAGTTTAGCCAAATGTGGCCAAGAGCCTTCCCACTTGATAGAACTCCATTTTGAATCTATGCATTGATAAACTTTCATAGTAACGTTTATAGTCATTTTTCACTATGACGACAAGCTAGGCATTGCATCCCTCCCTCTATTGGCATTCAGACTGTGGTGTGTATCTGGTGTTTGGGCACAAATAAGCAGTCCCTGCTCTGTTGGAAATGGGCTCTCTCTCTGGGCTGTTATTGTTGGACTGTTAGTTCCACTCCTCCAGCCACCTCACAAGAGGGCGACGAAGCCAGGGTGTGTGTGTAAAGTTGAGGGTGCACCTTTAAAATACCCCCATTCCAGAGAGAAAAGAAGCAAACAGGGCCAGCAATGTCACTCAATGGGCCCTTGCCATGTAATGGTTTAGGACCTGCAGTTGCCTAGCTACAGGATCTATAATGTGGTGGTATGGATGAGCTTAATAAAGGCCCAGCCTGTGGACACACACACACACACACACACACACACACACACACACACACACACACACACACACACACACTCACAGGGAGAAGGGATTTACGAACAGCCAGTGATTCAGCAATGAACAAAGCATGAGTAACTATGTGTACAAGATGTAAGAATGTTTCTTTCTGTGTTTATGAACTATCACAAATGGTTTCTCTCTAAAAACGATTTTGGAAGGAAAGATAAAGACAGATAAAGATAAAGGAGTCTGGTAGGAGCATACTTTCTCTCTTAGTCCTTAGTGGATCATTTCACATGGAAAAAAACAACAATCCAATCTGATCCAAAATGTTGATGATAAAAGCATGACAAGTAGGGATAAATGGGTGGCGCAGTGGTTAAGGGCGCTGTACTGCAGCGCCAGCTGTGCCATCAGAGTCCCTGGGTTCGCCCAGGCACTGTCGTAACCGGCTGCGACCGGGAGGTCTGTGGGGCGACGCACAATTGGCCTAGCGTCGTCCGGGTTAGGGAGGGCTTGGTCGGTAGGGATGTCCTTGTCTCATCGCGCACCAGCGACTCCTGTGGCAGGCCGGGCGCAGTGCGCGCTAACCACGGTTGCCAGGTGCACGGTGTACCCTCCGACACATTGGTGCAGCTGGCTTCCGGGTTTGATGCGCGCTGTGTTAAGAAGCAGTACGGCTGGTTGGGTTGTGTATCGGAGGACGCATGACTTTCAACCTTCGTCTCTCCCGAGCCCGTACGGGAGTTGTAGCGATGAGACAAGATAGTAGCTACTACAACAATTGGGGAGAAGAAAAAGTAGGGATAAATAATGTAGATTGAATTTTTCATATTGCTTTACCAATATTCTACTCCATCTCAACACATTTCATTCTCAAACAGGTGACCAATTTAATACAATTTTACAATATATGTATAATAATCTCAGTAGCATTGGGAACATCATGGTTTCTGACACATGGAGAAGCCATTTTAGTGAACAGTAAACTTGACCTAGTTGAGGGAGCGATTGGACCCGAAGAGAAGGGGGTGGGTTCTGATTCTTTTTGAACCCCACCCCCTGGTTAAGGTTAGGATTTGGGGAGGGTAAACTGATCCAAAATCTGTGCTTTAAGGTAACATTAACCCAGTACGGTGGTTGGCAGTTGGGCTGGGTTGTTGTTTCTCATGACCTGACCTTTCACCTCTAACCTTGGCCTGTGGAGTGAGAAGTCACTTCCCTCTACTGATCACGCATGAGCTCATCTCCCTGGAACCCCCCACGTCACTGAGGTCACAAACCCTCTGACACCTCACATCTGCTGGAGCACTCAAAGCATTAAGGTCAGGTGGTCACTGCACACCTTATAGTGAAAAATAGACAAAGACTGAAAGACAGAGAGATACAGTGGGAGGGGAAAGAAAGAAGGAAAGATAAAGACCACTCACCTTCTGAATAACAAAATATTATACTTCTTGTCATATCAAGCCTCAAAATCCCAGTTAGGGAGTTTCTATAAAGGAGTCTGGTAGGAGCATACCTTCTCTCTTAGTCAGATCTTTGATAAATAAAAGGTTAGGTGATTTACTTTAACAAGGTGATTCAGACAAAAAAGAGGGAGTAATAGATGACTCAGTCAAAGCAGGTGCATCCAGATGAAGAGTCTCCAATAAAACAGGGTTTCAGTCACTCCATTCCCATGCTTACAGTAAAAGGACAAATGGGAGTTTATCATCTCAACTGATGAGCAAGTACATAAGCTATTTTTAGACGTGGTAAGTGGCACAATTCATGGCTAGATAGTTGTGGACCACTGAGACTTAAGCCAGCCCAGTAGCACGATCAGACTTCCTGTCAGACAACGGAACAGGGAGGGACATGTGAAATATGGGAGAGAGGGGGCTTAAACACTGCTCCATCACACATGTGAAACACTCCTTGTTATGGGCTCTCTAGTTGTTGTCTCACACTACTATACCTCAAGCATGAACACACACACAGATGCACACACACATGTCCATGAACGCGCGCAGAGAGAGAGACACACACACACAGTCTTGCACAGCTAACCTTGTTGGGACATACAATTCAGTCCCATTTAAAATCCTATTTTCCTTAACCCCTAACCCTAAGCTTAACCCTAAACTTACCCCAAAAACCTAACCTTGACCCTAAACCTAACCCTAGCTCCTAACACTAACCCTAAAACCAAACCTCGCTCCTAACCCTAACCCTAAACCTAATTCTAACGTTAACCCCCTAGAAATAGCATTTGACCTTGTAGGGGCCAACAAAATGTCCCCAGTTGGTCAAAGTTTTGTTTGTTTACTATTCTTGTGGGGACTTCTGATCCCCACAAGTATAGTTAAACACGTCCACACACTTCCATACACACACGTCCACACACACGTCCACACACACACACACACACACACACACACACACACACACACACACACACACACACACACAAAAACCTGGGCCAGACAAAGTCACTCATTCCAAATCATTAATCTCATCTACCCTGCACTACACCGTCCTAAAGTGGTTGTGTTTGTGTTGGAGATGTTTTTGGACTTGTCAGCAAAAAAAACAGAGGCTACTCCCTCTGACATCCCACCCAAGACATTCCTGCTTTTGTCATCTAGATGGAACAACATGTTGTTCCTTTACACTAGAATGAGGAATCAAGACCCCAATGAGGAGGTTATCAATTGCATTACAAAATATTAACATAGAGTGAAAAGATTTTCCACTCCACCAATCACCCAGAATATATGAACAGATTCTAAACAACAGTCTGCCTACTGTATAGTACACCAATACAACACCAGTCTGCCTACTGTATACTGTATAGTACACCAATACAACAACATCAGGCCACAACACAAAAAACAACCCTGTTAAACACTGAAACAAACATGCCACAGAACAGACAACACATCCAAGAAACCACAAGGCAGCCGGACCAGACAAATGCCTGACAGCTCTCTGATGAGATGAATGAGAGGGCCTGCAGGTTGTGGAATGTCAGAGTCGGCTCAGGAGACATTTTCTGAGTCTCTCTTCTTGTATGTCTGTCAACCTTTTCAGCTAAGAACCCACATTTGGGGGGAGGGGGGTTGAAGTGACCAAACAAGTAAACCAAACTATAACCCAGGAATTACATACAACACATCATTTGGAGAAACAGTGAGTATCCTAATGTGTGAGTGCATGCCATGCCAGCGGTCCTCTATCTACTCTGTCTACATTCGTGGCCAAAAGTTTTGAGAATGAGACAAATATTAATTTTCACAAAGTCTGCTGCCTCAGTTTGTATGATGGCAATTTGCATATACTCCAGAATGTTATGAAGAGTAATCAGATGAATTGCAATTAATTGCAAAGTCCCTCTTTGCCATGCAAATGAACTGAATCCCAAAAAACATTTCCACTGCATTTCAGCCCTGCCACAAAAGGACCAGCTGACATCAAGTCAGTAATTCTCTCGTTAACACAGGTGTGAGTGTTGACGAGGACAGGGCTGGAGATCACTCTGTCATGCTGATTGAGTTCGAATAACAGACTGGAAGCTTCAAAAGGAGGGTGGTGCTTGGAATCATTGTTCTTCCTCTGTCAACCAAGGTTACCTGCAAGGAAACAAGTGCCGTCATCATTGCCTTGCACAAAATTTTGCCGAAAAACACAGCCATGAATAAAGAATGGTACCAACACATCCTCCGAGAGCAACTTCTCCCAACCATCCAGGAACAGTTTGGTGATGAACAATGCTTTTTCCAGCATGATGGAGCATCTTGCCATAAGGCAAAAGTGATAACTAAGTGGCTCGGGGAACAAAACATCAATATTTTGGGTCCATGGCCAAGAAACTCCCCAGACCTTAATCCCATTGAGAACTTGTGGTCAATCCTCAAGAGGCGGGTGGACAAACAAAAACCCACAAATTCTGACAAACTCCAAGCATTGATTATGCAATAATGGGTTGCCGTCAATCAGAATGTGGCCCAGAAGTTAATTGACAGCATGCCAGGGCGGATTGCCCTTGAAAAAGAAGGGTCAACACTGCAAATATTGACTCTTTGCATCAACTTCATGTAATTGTAAAAGCCTTTGACACTTATGAAATGCTTGTAATTATACTTCAGTATTCCATAGTAACATCTGACAAAACCTTGTGGAAATTAATATTTGTGTCATTCTCAAAAGTTTTGGCCACGACTGTAGTCAACCCAAGGTCTTTGTAATTAATGGAGAAGGCTGTTTTTAGTATCAGCTGGGCCTGTTGGCCCACATGTTTACATGGGAAATGGCAATCAGTACAAGGGTAAATAAACAAACAAGTTACAACACACACACAGGATCCTGAGGAGAGCATTGTTTTGACACTAATTGCGTCTTGCAGGAAACTCTGTGTTGCTTATTCCAGGCACTGGTGTGGATTTTATCTGTTGACTGATGCTCACAACAGCACAGCTTGGGAAAAATAAACAACAAACTATTAGTTTAGGATTAAATTAGTGTTTAGATAATTCCTATGAGTGTGTGAGCCCCTATCAAAGTTTATCTTGGTACAAAGTAGCAGAAACAGTATGGGTTGACACCCTCCCACTGGGCACAGATGTTAGTTCATGTCTAGTTTTGATTAACATTTGTTTGAGTTGTCAACTAAAGTGAAACCAACAAACAATGTCACCATGGCATATAGGTTATAAGTTGGGTGAAAGGAAATATGAAGTTCCCTTGTGTTGATAACTTAAAACAAATATTTTGCAGTTGAAATGACATGGACACAATGTTGACTCAACCAGTTTTGGCCCAGTGGATTCTGTTTTGAATACCCTCAGGACTGGACTAGGATAGTGTAAAGAATGTCCTTCCCTCTCTGTGAGGTTTCCAGGAAGTGCAGTGTGTCCCTTCTCATGAAAGGCTTTAATTGGCCTCAGGTCTGGCCTTCTGTGAGGCTGCCCAGTCATCTAAGACACTGGCCTCTCCATGCCATGTATGTGTCTAAGCATTTGGTATAGTCACAGATCCATGACGGTGGGTAGGTGGTTAGACTTTCAGAAAGCAGTAGCAGTGGTAGGTCCTTTGTTCCCAACATGGTCTGTAGTTCGATGGCATCTCGGTTTTAAGAAGGAAAGAAAAAAAGCATGCACTGTCGTCAGGTTCATTGCTACACTACCAAATAAGAAATAAGAAAAATGCACAACATTTATACTCTGTTTCAAGAGTTTGTTTAGAAAGAGGGTAGTGATGCCAGCTTTCGAGGCTGAACCTATAACTGTGAGAGGTCAGAGGACACTAGGATTAAGGGTCAAAATGTAAAGGGCATCTGTAGACCCCAGCTGAAGTTTGAGGGAGCTAGTGACGATTGGCTCAGTAAATTCAGCACTGGGGAAGAGTAACTTATTTGTGTGTGTGTGTGTAACCCACTCCCCCTCCTCAGCAGTGACTCGGTGAGACGGGCGACAGGGAGTAGGAGTCAGCTGTGGGCTTTTGTCCCTGGTCGTCCAGCCTGGCTAATCCCATCAGGAATCTGGGATTGTTAAATCGAGAAAGAAAGAGGAAGAGAAGTAGTGAAATGGCTTTAGATGGAGAGGGTTATGTGTGAGAAGTGATTGAGACATGCTGTACATATAATGTGCCTGAATGCTTCACAGCCACTGTAAAAAAAAAAACATTAACGTAAACTGCCGAAGAGACCTCAACTCATCTCCTTCACTTTGAAAGTGAGTTTGTTTGAGAGAATGTTAATCATTAAGCAACATTTTAAGTTTGAAAATGTCTTCCCTAAAACTTTCAAACATCTCTTTAAGTCTTTCTAACCAATAAACAAATATGTAATACTATATGAATAAAGAGATAATGAGCTGCAATGGTATTGACACAGTGACCCATACACACAATCGCACACAGTGCTCTTGGGTAAAGTAGTCACTGGGGTCCTTCTGTGAACAAAGTAGAAAAACCCTAAGGAGTAAAGGCAACTGTAAAGTCATCTAATACTCTGTCCCACACCCTACCCCTCTCCTGCCACGTGTGTGTGTGTGTGTCGTGGCGACCCGACCAGGGGAGTGTGTCATAATCCTCTGGAACAGAGCAGCGGAAAGACCGGTGGCTACACATCACTGTTGGTTGGATGGGTGGAAGATGGTAATCAATAAATATGGTGGGGTTTGAGTGGTGAGGTGGTTTGATTTAAAGGTGGAGTGAAATAATG
Source organism: Oncorhynchus masou masou (assembly GCF_036934945.1). Taxonomy (NCBI): domain Eukaryota; kingdom Metazoa; phylum Chordata; class Actinopteri; order Salmoniformes; family Salmonidae; genus Oncorhynchus; species Oncorhynchus masou. The sequence goes on from NC_088212.1 coordinate 34,846,292, forward strand.
GCGAGATGGAGATTGTTTGGAGATGAAGTAAAGATGGGTTAGGACTGGAGAGGTACAATTGAGGTTGCATCCCACGACACCTTATTCCCTATAAAGTGCACTATTGGACCCTGGTCAGATATCAGGGGAAGCTCAACCAGGTAGAAACTTTGTCTTTATTCAGAATTCTGCTAATTCCCAACTTTTTGCAACAGAGACGATGAGTGATGTTTCCCCCGAAGAATGGCCAGTGGGAGGGATACCATAATTGACTGGATGGAATTCACAATCTCTTCACGTTCAATGGCATCTGAGAGATGTGACCTCTGTATAGATTGGGGTGAGGCTATGAGAAGGTAAAAGGGTATGGGGGTGTTGAGGTGGGGCACAAACCTGTTGTGATTTGGTGAAAAGGCAGACAGGAAAACCTCCAGAACATTCTTTGATAAGGATGAAGTTCACAATGTAAAGGAATAGTGGAATAGTGAAACCAGACCCTGACCAGGGAAGTCATGGCAGCGAAGTCCCACATCACAGTGGCCAAGTTCAAGAGACCATCTTCTCCCAAAGTAGAAGTAAACAATAATTTGTCTCTGTAAGCTCACTTTAGGTAATAACATCACTAGAAAATAAACAGGTTCCACCCAGTAATTGGTGTGGTGGTGTGTGTGTGTATATATACAGTTGAAGTCAGAAGTTAACATACACCTTAGCCAAATATATTTCAACTCAGTTTTTCACAATTCCCGACATTTAATCCCAGTAAAAAATCCCGGTTTTAGGTCAGTTAGGATCATCATTTTATTTTAAGAATGTGAAATGTCAGAATAATAGTAGAGAGAATGATTTCTTTCAGCTTTTATTTCTTTCATCACATTCCCAGTGGGTCAAATTTTACATACACTCAATTAGTATTTGGTAGCATTGCCTTTAAAATTGTTTAACTTGGGTCACAAGTTTTGGGTAGCCTTCCACACGCTTCCCACAATAAATTGGGTGAATTTTGGCCCATTCCTCCTGACAGAGCTGGTGTAACAGTCAGGTTTGCAGGTCATTTTGAGGTCATTGTCTATTTGGAAGACCCATTTGTGACCAAGCTTTAACTTTCTGACTGATGTCTTGAAATGTTGCTTCAATATATCCACATAATGTTCCTTTTTCATGACGCCATCTATTTTGTGAAGTGCACCAGTCCCTCCTGCAGCAAAGCACCCCCACAACAGGATACTGCCACCCCCATTCTTCACGGATGGGATGGCGTTCTTCGGCTTGCAAGCCTCCCCCTATTTCCTCCAAACATAACGATGGTCATTACGGCCAAACAGTTATATTTTTGTTTCATCAGACCAGAAGACATTTCTCCAAAAAGTATGATCTTTGTCCCCATGTGCAGTCGCAAACCGTAGTGTGGCTTTTCTTATGGCGGTTTAGGAGCAGTGGCTTCTTCCTTGCTGAGCGGCCTTTCAAGTTATGTCGATGTAGGACTCGTTTTACTGTGGATATAGATACTTTTTTACCCGTTTCCTCCAGAATCTTCATAAGGTCCTTTGCTTTTGTTCTGGGATTGATTTGCACTTTTCGCACCAAAGTACGTTAATCTCTAGGAGACAGAACACATCTCCTTCCTGAGCGGTATGACGGCTGTGTGGTCCCATGGTGTTTATACTATTGTTTGTACAAATGAACGTGGTACCTTCAGGCATTTGGAAATTGCTCTCAAGGATGAACCAGACTTGTGGTGGTCTACAATTATTTTTCTGAGGTCTTGGCTGATTTCTTTTGATTTCCCATGATGTCAAGCAAAGACGCACTGAGTTTGAAGGTAGGCCTTGAAAAACAGGTACACCTCCAATTGACATCAATTAGGCTATCAGAAGCTTCTAAAGCCATGACATCATTTTCTGGAATTTTCCAAACTGTTTAAAGGCACAGTCAACTTAGTGTATGTAAACTTCTGACTAACTGGAATTGTGATACAGTGAATTATAAGTTAAATAATCTGTCTGCAAACAATTGTTGGAAAAATTACTTGTGTCATGCACAAAGTAATGTCCTAATCGACTTGCCAAAACTATAGTTTGTTAACAAGAAATGTATGGAGTGATTGAAAAACAAGTTAATGACTCCAACCTAAGTGTATGTAAACGTCCGACTTCAACTTTATATACGGTCGTGGGAAAAGTTGAGTATGAGACAAATATTAATTTTCAAAGTCTGCTGCCTCAGTTTGTATGATGGCAATTTGCATATACTCCAGAATGTTATGAAGAGTGATCAGATTAATTGCAAAGTCCCTCTTTGCCATGCAAATTAACTGAATCCCAAAAAACATTTCCACTGCATTTCAGCCTTGCCACAAAAGGACCAGCTGACATGTCAGTGATTCTCTCGTTAACACAGGTGCGAGTGTTGACGAGGACAAGGCTGGAGATCACTCTGTCATGCTGATTGAGTTCGAATAACAGAAGGGAAGCTTCAAAAGGAGGGTGGTGCTTGGAACCATTGTTCTTCCTCTGCAAACCATGGTTACCTGCAAGGAAACACGTTCCGTCCTTGCTTTGCACCAAAAGGGCTTCACAGGCAAGGATATTGCTGCCAGTAAGATTGCACCTAAATCAAACATTTATCAGATCATCAAGAACTTCAAGGAGAGTGGTTCAATTGTTGTGAAGGCTTCAGGGCGCCCAAGAAAGTCCAGCAAGCGCCATCTGCATGCACAGTGAGGCAAAGACTTGTGAAGGATGGCCTGGTGTCAAGAAGGGCAGCAAAGAAGCTACTTCTCTCCAGGAAAAACATCAGGGACAGACGGATATTCTGCAAAAAGTACAGGGATTGGACAGCTGAGGACTTTCTCTGATGAATCCCCTTTCCGGTTGTTTGGGGCATCTGAAAAAAAAGCTTGTTCGGAGAAGACAAGGTGAGCTCTACCATCAGTCCTGTGTCATGCCAACAGTAAAGCATCCTGAGACCATTCATGTGTGGGGTTGCTTCTCAGCCAAGGGAGTGGGCTCACTCACAATTTTGCCTAAGAACACAGCCATGAATAAAGAATGGTACCAACACATCCTCCAAGAGCAACTTCTCCCAACCATCCAGGAACAGTTTGGTGACGAACAATGCCTTTTCCAGCATGATGGAGCATCTTGCCATAAGGCAAAAGTGATAACTAAGTGGCTCGGGGAACAAAGCATATATTTTGGGTCCATGGCCAGGAAACCCCCCAGACCTTAATCCCATTGAGAATTTGTGGTCAAGCCTCAAGAGGCGGGTGGACAAACAAAACCCCGCAAATTCTGACAAACTCCAAGCATTGATTATGCAAGAATGGGCTGCCATCAGTCAGGATGTGGCCCAGAAGTTAATTGACAGCATGCCAGGGCGGATTGCAGTAGTATTGAAAAAGGGTCAACACTGCAAATATTGACTCTCTGCATCAACTTCATGTCATTGTCAAAAAAGCCTTTGACACTTATGAAATGCTTGTAATTATACTTCACTATTCCATAGTAACATCTGACAAAAATATCTAGACACCGAAGCAGCAAACGTGTGGAAATTAATGTGTCATTCTCAATACTTTTGGCCACACCTGTACACACGTGGGTTCAGAGGAAACTAAATGCTAAACAATAGAACTATACACTTTCTAACATTCAGTTGCACTGCACCAGAGCTCAGTAAGTAAGATGCTCCTTCTGGCATGTTTCTCTCTCACTGTGGAGAGCAGATCAGCCTTTCCTGTGAAACTGCCAGCACCCTCTGCTCTGTGGGTCGTGGCTGCAGATTGATCAGAGAGAGATAAGGGGCTCACAGAGCGGGGCTTGGAGCACACCCATCCATCCAGCACAGTAATGAACAAAGCCCAAACTAAACCAGGAAACTGGGGTTATATTCCGCTATGTGGGCCAACGTGTATTAACCCATGCTCCAGATCAGTTGACTGGGGGAGATGGTTAAACCATAAGTTTCTATGGTCCATATCACATACTGAGAAATTTTATTACACACCCTACTACAATGTTTCAAACGTATCCTTCCCCTAGTAGATGGTAGCGTCAACAATTATATGTGGATAAAATATAATTTATTAAGTGTTACGTAAAATAAAAAATAAAGACAACAGAAAAAAAAACTATTTACATGAGATTAAAAACAAAAAAAATAAAATAAACTGTACAATATACACATGGAATTGGCATCAAAGTGTTCAGAGCTGAATCGACAAAACATTGGAATTACTGTTAGCTGAATAAAAGGGGTGAAGCACACAATCGAGATCTTCATCACATCGGGCATGAATCTAATTGTAATGTCAGTCTCTTCCAGCATCGACAGCTTTCATATTTCACTTTCAGGAACTTTACCCAAACAGTGTGCCTTAGGACAGCAGGGTGATGAGGGCATTCAGAAACTTAGTCCCGCCCTCCATCTTTAGCTCAATGACTGCAAAGGGAAAACACAGGTAAGGATGTGTGCGTGTCTGTTTCCATAGGGAAATGGTTAACACCTGATGATGTAATGATTACACCTGTAAGAATGACTTGAGGCATTTGATGAGATCCAAAATCAAGTATTGAACTGTGTGTAAGGGGGAAAAAAAATAAAAAAAGTGTACAGCTAACAGGTTCCATCTGTAATGTCTGCTCTCTTGTGGCCAATATATACAATGACAAGAACATTTTACTTACTAGAGGTGTCAAAGTGGTTGTGGAGAGTTCTGGAGCTGGTGCTTTCTGCTGCCTTCTCAAAAGCACAGCCAATGAAACCATTGGAGGGGGAGAGGGTGAGAGAAATCAGAGGCAGAGCAAATGAAAGGAAACAAATTCCAATGGTCATTTTTGGGTTTTCCCACAAAATACAACCAAGAACATTCAAGTGCTGTAATCTTGCGCACGACCGACACACGTTATGGACTCACTTCTTCTTGTCAGATGTCTCAGACTCAGGTGGGATGCCCAGAACGATGACAGTTCCCTTCAAAATCCATGGGAGCAGCTATGACCAAGGGCAGTAGCTTACAGCGCTTATTCCTTGTCTTTGAACAGGCATAGGCAGACATAAGCAAGAACGATGCAAAGGACCCCAAAGGAACATCTAAAAACACATTTTCTTTTGAAACTAATTGAAGACAAGGGGCAATAAAGCTAGACGGGGTCTTGGACAATGGGTAGGTGAAACACAGTGAGGAACTGTTGAAGGAATTCTAAATTCCTCGGTTTTAATTCGCAATCAAAATTAAACACTGTCAATACATTAAAGGTTTGTAAGACCCTTATTTTATAAGAATTGACAGAGCCCCGGTCTTAAAAGTCAGGTAACAGCGTTTAATTCAAGAGAGTACTGCCTTCATACACATTTTACCACAGGTTATAAACTGAAAATGACATCAGCATTTGCTATCTCTTCTTGACACTGGTAGAGAGGCCCTATAGTTCTCAAGCCTTCCCTCCTCGCCTAAAGCCAAGGTCAGTCAGTGTAGATAAGCATTCTAGACAGTTCATTCATTTGTACCAAGGCATTGTTCTAAACTCCTGACTACATTATATACAATTGGGAATGGGAGCAAGAGAGAAAATTCATACATGTACAGTACATAATAGCAGTTGGACTAGTCAGTCCTGATTGAAATGTATACATAATTAGTCATCATTGATAAAAATTCCCTTAACAGGAACTCACGGAGCGTACGAAGGCTTTGAGCAGGTACTTGCAGAGCAGAGTCAAAGCCATGGGCTCGGAGAACAGCTTCACATCAGGAGTGCCATGCACAGAGATGGAGAGGAGCGTTAAAGGGGGGCATGTCACTCACACACGCACCTCCAAGAGGTAGCAGTAGAGGAAGGGTCCCTGTGACAGTATGAGGTTGGTGCAGATGCAGCTCTGTTGGATGGCTTTCAGCTTCTTCTTTGCCAGGTCAATGCCACCATGGAGACACTCAAGGTTACCCCTATCAGGATGGGATCATTCTACCACCTAGGGTGCATTCATTAGCACACAGCATAGCAAAACATTTTGCAATAAATTAGATTCCATTGGACAAATTCAGGTAGGTCCTCTCCAGTCTCATCCTGTTTGTATGGAGATAGAAATCTATTGAAATGTTTAATATAACCTTTCTATAATACCTCCAGCATCGGCACCATGCAATGCACCCTGGATAAAAAATGTGCTGGACTCGGCGTTAAATTACAAATTTCTCAAAGTAGGAATATCACAAAAATGTATCAATGGCATTCATTCGACAGAAGACATCCTCCTGAGTTATGACATCAGTCACTATTGAAATCTGACATGTACGATAGACGTTTTCACAATCTAAAAGTCGTATTATATTAACTTCCAGTGTAGTGAGAGCGTCTATCACGGTGCTACAACATACCGGGCAGGATTTCTGTCTGCTTGAACGCCAATAACGCAGATACACATGAAAAGACCCAGAGAAATCAATAAAACAAAAACATTCAAGATGGGTGAACCTTTTATTTAATGATATGCATCCAGATGTACTTGTTTTATATTCATGTGTGTGTGTGTGTACCTGGAGAGGAAGTCAAGGGCCTTGATGAAGTTGTCGCCAGGGCTCTCATTCTTCCCAGTGTTCTCCAGCGGGGCGACAGCAGCGTGCACCACATTGGCCGGAAACTATTCTTGAAGCCAAAGTGAATGCCGAACATCTGGATACCGATGTCCTTCATACTGAAGGAACAGTGACAAGAGCATTTAAAATGATGGTTTTGGGTATATTAAGAGGAGAATATTGTATTCATAATATACAGAGTCAGACAACGGAATTCATAGTCATTGATACCGGGGATTATTTACAGATACAGGTAACTGGTCAAATAAATTGACCACAACCATAAAGTGTCTTTATTAAGCACCGGGCCACCACGTGCCAGAACAGCTTCAATGCACCTTGGCATAGATTCTACAAGTGTCTGGAACTCTATATGAGATGTGACACCATTCTTCCACAAGAAATTCCATAATTTGGTGTTATGTTCATGGAAAATTCTGTCTCAGGCGCCGCTCCAGAATCTCCCATAAGCGTTCATTGGGTTGAGGTACGGTAACTGGGACGGCCATGGCATGTATTTACATCATTTTCATGCTCATCAAACCAATCAGTGACTTCTCATGTCCTGTGGAGAGGCAATGTCATCCTATGGGGACATAGCTATGGCAGCCAAATTAATGGTATGCACAGAACTTTTATACACAACCCTAAGTTACTGCTTAATTAACTCAGGAACCACACCCGTGTGGAAGCACCTGCTTTTAATACACTTTGTATCCCTCATTTACTCAAGTGTTTCCATATATTGATGCACTAAAACAGACACTCTTACCTGTATTTCTTGGACAATTATTCTATGACTTCTCGCAGATTCTCTTTGATTGACATGTCCATGGAGTTGAACTGCTTCAGGGGCAGGCTGGACAACACAAACAGAAAGAATCTTTAATAATCATTCAAACCACCCATCATCATCAATGAATCAAATGACAAACTGATGCTCATTACTCTTGATGAAGTGACATTTGTCCTTCAGAGGCCACGGATTAATTGATTAGTAAATTATACTCAAGAATTTGAGTCCCGCATGTCCCTAGAATGATCATTTGCTTATTTGACAGATGATTCTAGTTGACAGTCAAAACTTGAGGGTAGCATACCGCATGTCAGCAAGGAACTCTTGGAGTTTCTTCCGGCCATGCATGGACCAGAGCTTGAAGTTGCAGGAGGTATGAGTTACATATACTCTCATACAGAGACCAGTGTTGGTACAGGGTCAGACGCAGACTGAGACAGTGTTTCAAGGGGTTAACACACAAAGAATGCAGGACAGAGAGCAGAGGGTGACAAGCAGGCCACTTCACTTTTTCCACATTGTTATGTTAGCCTTATAAAATGTTCCTCAAACTACACATAATAGCCCATAACGACAAAGCCAAAACATATTTAGACATTTTAGCAAATGTGAAATGAAAAACAGGAAATACCTTATTTACATAAGTATTCAGACCATTTGCTATGAAACTCAATGGAGCTCAGGTGCATTCTGTTTCCATTGATCATCCTTGAGATGTTTCTACAATTTGATTGAAGTCCACCTGTGGTAAATTAAATTGATTGGACATGATGATTTGGAAAGGCACACACCTGTGTAAATAAGGTCCCACAGTTGACAGTGCATGTCAGAGCAAAAACCAAGCCATGAGGTGGAGAACTTTCCAGAAGGACAACCATCTCTGCAGCACTCCACCAATCAGGCTTTTAATGGTAGAGTGGCCAGACGGGCCTTTTACAGAGGAGTGGCTTCCATGAGAGCCCGCTTGGAGTTTGTCAAAAGGCACCTAAAGGACTCTCAGACCTTGAGAAACAAGATTCTCTGGTCTGATGAAACCAAGATTGAACTCTTTGGTCTGAATGCCAAGAGTCAGATCTGAATGAAACCAGGCAATGCTCATCACCTGGCCAATACCTTCCCTACGTTGAAGCATGGTGGCAGCATCATGCTGTGGGAATGTTTTTCAGCGGCAGGGGTTGGAAGACTAGTCAGGATCGAGGGAAAGATTAACAGAGCAAAGTACAGCGAGAGATCCTTGATGAAAACCTACCCCAGAGTGCTCAGGACCTCAGACTGGGGCAAAGGTTCACCTTCCAACAGGACAATGACCCTTAGCACATATCCAAGACAATGCAGGAGTCGCTTCAGGACAAGTCTCAATGTCCTTGAGTGGCCCAGATGTCCATTTTAATAAATATGCAAAAATGTCTAAACTTGTTTTTGCTTTGAGTCTTCTTGGGTATAATGCTACAAGCTTGGCACACCTGTATTTGAAGGGGTTTCTCCTATTCTTCTCTGCAGATCCTCTCAAGCTTTGTCAGGTTGGATGGGGAGCGTTGCTGCACAGCTTTTTGCAGGTCTCTCCAGAGATTGTTCGATCAGGTTCAAGTCCAGGGCTCTGGCTGGAACACTCAATGACATTCAGAGACTTGTCCCGAAGCCACTCCTGCTTTGTGCTTAGGGTCGTTGTCCTGTTGGAAGGTGTACCTTCACCTCAGTCTGGAGGTCTAAGCGCTCTGGAGCAGGTTTATCAAGGAACTCTGTACTTTGCTGCGTTCCTCTTTCAGAGTAGGTGAACTGATGATCTCTGCATGCGTGGTTCCCACCGTGAAGCATGGTTGAGGTGTAATGGTGCTTTGCTGGTGACACTCAGTGATTTATTTAGAATTCAAGGCACTCTTAACCAGCATGGCTACCACGAGCATTCTGCAGCGATACACCATCCCATCTGGTTTGGGCTTAGTGGGACTATCATTTGTTATTCAACAGGACAATGACCAGGCTGCGGAAGGGCTATTTGACCAATAAGAAGAGTGGTGGAGTGCTGCATCAGATGACCTGGCCTGTACAATCACCTGACCTCAACCCAATTGAGATGGTTTGGAATGAGTTGGACCACAGAGTGAAGGAAAAGCAGCCAACAAGTGCTCTGCATATGTGGAAACCCCTTCAAGACTGCTGGAAAAGCATTGCAGGTGAAGCTGGTTGAGAGAATGCCAAGTGTGTAAAGCTGTCGACAAGGCAAAGGGTGGCTACTTTGAATTATCCAAAATATATTTTGATTTGTTTAACCCTTTTTGGTTACTACATGATTCCATGTGTTATTTCATAGTTTTGAGGTCTTCACCATTATTATACAATATAGAAAATAGTACAAATAAAAGAAAACCCCTTGAATGAGTAGGTGTGTCCAAACTTGACTGATACTGTGAGGATTAGATAGAGGACCCAGTTTCAACATAATCAATATATAATCCATACTCACTGAAGTTCCACGGTATTCATATTGCTCATAGTCAAACAGGATCTCGCGTCTGAAATGAAAATATTTCGAAAATGTCAATCTGCACAACATCATTACTATTTAAACTTTTAAAACTCTAAAGAACCATCCCCTTCGTGCCTCCCACTCTCTCTTTGCTCTATCCTTCTCTCCACTGCCCCCTAAAACATGGGAACATGTTGGTATAAATAGCAATACATCACTGCAATATGATCGGCTTTGTACGCTGTTTGTGGAATCATTGTCATACACACAAATCAAATTACACCGGACATTTTTTAAACAAGAACCATAAATATGAGAAAGATCCACCTTGGCTCAAATGGTTATTTACATAGAGGTGGGATGGGATAAATAGAGGGTATATTTTCTTTGTCATATATTTTGTTACATCAATATGGTAATACCTCATCGCATCATCTCCGTTTCCCAGAAGGCACTGAGCCTCCATCACTCTTATTCCCAGTCCTCGCTGCCTTCCTTTTCATCGTGGAAGATGTCGTCATAGGAGGGCATTCCAAGGCCATCATCCTGCTTTATCATCAGCTTCACCTTGGGGGGGTGGGGGGGGGGATTGTGGGAGATTGGGTTCAGAACACTGGTTGATGGTGGTTATGCCATCTGGACAACAATTTATTTGCCCTTTATCATCTCAAAGGTAGTATCCTCAAGGACTTTTCTCCTGTGAAGTCACCCAACTGCTGCCAAAGTCAATCAACCACTTGTGAACGACTAGCCCAAACTTAGACCTCTTTATTAATAATTGAATTTATTAATAATAATAATAATAATAATAATACAAGGTCTAATTGTATTCCAATAGCAAATGCTTTTCGAGAACTCACAATCAAATGACTACCTGTATAGTGGCAAATGTTCCACGTTGGAATGTATATCCATAGTCAGTTCTTAAAAAGCCCTCCCTTACATGACCACGTAGTGCACAAGAAACGATTAAATCCAATTGTTAGATGCTACCACCGCCCTCCAAATCAAAACATGCATTCCATGCTGTGTTCTCGCTTTGCGTGCACACCTGTCTGTTCCTCACACTTGTTTGTCCAAGCTAATCAGCCTTGCAATATAGGAACCATGATGCCACAGACAAGAAGCAGAATGGGGCATGCACACACTGACATCAATGTTTTGATTTGAGGGGGGGGGGGGGCACAACAAGGCGATACAAACAACGCATTATGAATCGAAACCGTCCACCAAAGAGCCACAGACAAATGGCGGTAAATAAGTGGGCTAGTGTTATACGGCTAGACCTAGAATGTAATCTTGATCTAGAAGAAATTAGAGCAAATAACACACCTGTCATAGATGTTTATGTTCTTGATAGTCATATTTGACACCATAAAATTAACTCCAGGGCTATCAGGACTGGACAGGAGTGTCACACTACCTGCTCCTTGTGCTCTAGGAAGGCAGTACCAAGGTCTTGCCATCCTGTCACTGGCACCAAGGTGTACTGGACCTGGTCACAGTGAAACAGTGCCTGTGTAGAGGGGGGTGTAAGAAGCAATCAGAATACATTTGAATTACACAACTATGCAGCAGAACAGTTGACAACAAACTGTGCAGCTATGTCAGATAGTTAGCTTATTTTTGAAAGCAAACGAAAAGGCTCTAATTTACCTGTAACATCTTACAAGCGCAGAGTGCATCGATATCCGATGACACCAGGAGAGCAATTCTCTGAAAACAACGCAATTGAGAAACATAACAATATTCAAGTCACAGAAGTTTGTAAACATCGTATTCACTTGTTGCAAAATTAACGCAAAATTAACGTTAGCCGACTGAAAAATAGTCCTCTCCTCTCTATTGTTAGCTAAGTACGTTAACTAATTACAGTAGTCAACGTTATCTAACTAGTTAGCATGCAGGAAGCTAATTTCAGTTTCAGAAGCTCTCACCTGGTTGGCAACGATGTCGTAGAATTCCTTTCTTATGTCCGTAATAAACATTTCACACTATTTTCGTGAGGTTGCATAAAAAAAAAATATATATATATAGCTATGCGCTATTTGTTCTTTGAGCTCAAGTTGCAACACCAGGTGCTTTTTTGTTGCATGCCCAAAATTTCCTTGAGGAACTATCACGCCAAATTCGCACGTCAGCTGACGAAATTTAAACAGCCAATAAAACTCTACCTACCAGCATGCAAGTTCTATTCAGTTTTACATAAACTCTACAAAGTGGAGTTTTATTGGCTGTTTAAATTTCGTCAACTGACGTGCAAATTTGGCGTGATATTTCCTCAAGGAAATGTTGGGCATGCAACAAAAAAGCTCCTGGTGTTGCAATTTGAGCTCAAAGAACAAATAGCGCATCGCTATAGGGTATCTATCCATCCAGCTCTGTGAGCCAATCCCGTAGGATGTGATCTTGGTTTCTGGATTATGATTGCTGTTCATGCTTTGTTTTGTGATATTCGTCACTTCCTGCTGTCATCGTGGCTAAGCGGAAAACAACATTGGAGTTTCAGCCAGCAGCCAGTTTGCCGGAGCAGTAATAAGCTATTTAATAGACGAAGAATAACAAATAAGCTATTTATTATAGCTTTATTCAATACATTTTGATATATAACGTTTTGGCGTACAGTAGCACATCATGGTAAGTACTCAATAACATTGGTTTTGACTGTTGCTTTTGTCAAATAATACCTACACTAATAACATCGCATTCGAAATTCACTAGCTAAATTAATTACCGTTAGCGAGTAGGAAATCGGTAACGGTAGCTAGCTACCTGGCTAGCCATTTAACTCAAATGACACATTGTCTCTATGCGATTTAAGACTAAATGAATAGCTACCTTGCTCAGATACTTTACTACTTTACTTGGGAATCGTACTGCTTTAAAACATCGTTATAGGGTGTCACTTGTCATCTAGTTTTACATTACGCAGGCTAGCTAGTAGTTATGAATATGTTTGAAATTAAATATATATTTTTTTAATAAATCAGGGTAAGTTAGCTGCAGTAACCAGCTGACTAACTATCTCAAAATAGCTCATTTTAACCTAACAATACTGCCTAATTGTTTTTCGAAATATATGTCACAGTTTTCCTTCAACATGTTTGATCACCCGATCCCACGGGCTTTCCAAAATCGCTTCTCCACTCAATACCGCTGCTACTCTGTGTCCATGCTGGCGGGTCCCAACGACCGGTCGGATGTGGAGAAAGGAGGAAAAAGTAAGTAATCTATGTGATGGCTGTTCTATAAGTTATACATTCGAATTTATCGTAACTATACAAGGAATGTATGGAGTTTAACACCTATGCTTTGCACCAGTTCCCCATACACAAGTGAGAGATTGCAGTTACCCTCATCATACAGTCAATGTAGTATGTATTATCCTGCTCTAAGTGTTCTTCAGTGCTCATATCATTGTAATGTTTTCTCCTTATAGTTATAATGCCGCCATCAGCACTTGATCAACTAAGTAAGTATACTCTTCCTACATTATCCAGATTTCAACTCTAATCTACAAATGCCATTTACCCAGCAGATGTTGTTTTTTTACCCTTCACTCTTTTCCCCCAAAGGCAGACTTAACATTACCTACCCCATGTTGTTCAAACTGACCAACAAGAACTCAGACAGAATGACACACTGTGGTGTCTTGGAGTTTGTAGCAGATGAGGGTATTTGTTACCTGCCACACTGGGTGAGCAGGATTGTTTTATTTCAACACTTGTTTTTTATAAACTGGTGAGGTTTTAATAAACATATTCATAGCCCCTGGCATATATCTAGTGCCATATTTCAGTTTTCTATCAAAGGATGTTTTAAATTAGGGACACACAGTGTAGGTTTATAAGTCACGCTCATTAAAATCTTTGCTCACATATAACCAGCTCTCTGTGGTCATGACCCTTTTTTTGTAGTGTGTCTGTAGCAACATGGCTGTTTGTGTGTTTCACTGTAGATGATGCAGAATCTCCTGCTGGAGGAAGGGGGCCTGGTCCAGGTGGAGAGTGTTAACCTCATGGTGGCAACATACTCCAAGTTCCAGCCTCAGAGCCCAGACTTCCTGGATATCACTAACCCCAAAGCAGTGTAGCTACAGTTATAGACTTATCTCTCTGCACATTTAAGTGCCATTGAAAATAGACACAAAAACTACTCTGAAATTATTCTCACATTCTGCTTGTCTGTCTCATAGGTTGGAAAATGCCTTGAGAAACTTTGCCTGCTTAACCACAGGAGATGTTATTGCAATTAACTACAATGAAAAGGTAACTATTTAATGTTATTGGTATGATGACTGGGTTACAAGGCAAAACTGTCATGGAATTTGACTTTCCAGCAGAATGTTGCTTCTAAATTTAAGGTGTGGCATACAGTTGTGCCTGACCTGTATTATCTTTCTAACACCAGTTTTTTTCTCTCTATACTGATTTCAGATCTATGAACTGCGAGTGATGGAGACTAAGCCAGACAAGGCCGTATCTATCATTGAATGTGATATGAATGTAAGATCCTCTGTACTGTCTATCATACCATAAATGGAGACACAACACTGTAGCATAGATTATGGTACCGAATAGCTCTACCTCACCCAGCCATACCTGTTGTTGTCTCTCAGGTGGACTTTGATGCTCCGTTGGGTTACAAAGAACCAGAGAGACGTTACAAAGCACCAGAGGAGCCCACAGTAAGAACCACACATATTTAATATTTCTAATCTGGTCTCAGTGTTTATACTGTATGTTTGGATGAACTCTAATCACTCCTCACAACAGGAAGAGGAAGGAGACCCCAGCACTTGGACTGACATGGACATGAGATTCAGAGTGAGTTTGCTTATATTTTTCTTACTTACTGCAGTTTATACACATACTGTATGTTTCACTTTCATTTATTTGTATCTCATACACAGTTATTCACAATTTAACCCATGAATGAATCTATTAATATTTATTCTCTCTATAGGCCTTCACTGGTTCAGGCAATCGTCTGGATGGCAAAAAGAAAGGCATTGAGCCTAGCCCCGTCCCCATCGATCCCAGTGACATTAAAAGGTTGGGAGCTATGACCAGTCTAAAACCAATCCCTAGCACTTCCCCATATCCTGTCACTTTTGTATTTGCAGATCAGATTTGCATTATCTCCCTGAATGCATATGTGACTAGGGTTGCAAAATTCTGGGAACTTTTAAAGTTCCTGGGATTTTGCAAAACTACATGTGACATGCTATGATGACACCGGCTCTGGTCTTAACCTTTAACCACTCTCTGTCCCCATACAGAGGGATTCCTAACTACGAGTACAAGGTCGGAAGGATCACCTTCATCAGAAACTCCAGGCCTCAGCCCAGGAAAACAACAGAGGATGTAAGTACGATGGTCAAAAAAGTTACACGTAATAAACCGCTCAATCCCTTTCCTGCAAAACTGAAATTCAGAAAGGTATAAAAGCCATATTTAGACCGTTTTATATTGGATTTTTTTTTAATTTTACCTTTATTTAACCAGGCAAGTCAGTTAAGAACACATTCTTATTTTCAATGACGGCCTGGGAACAGTGGGTTAACTGCCTGTTCAGGGGCAGAACGACAGATTTGAACCTTGTCAGCTTGGGGGTTTGAACTTGCAACCTTCCTATTACTAGTCCAACGCTCTAACCACTAGGCTACGCTGCCGTAGCCTAGTGCTTATATTGCCAAATGTGAATGCATTAAGCTAAAGCTGGTCTTTTATATTTACAGGAGGATTCAGAATTCATCGCCTTTTCTGGTGAGGGACAGTCACTACGCAAGAAAGGTGGCAGAAAGCCTTGAGGCACTACAGTATTCAACTGCTGAGACTGACTGACTTACTGTAAACTCTACATACCCACACATCCATCATAAGAAACCAATAAAAGCAAGTCATGAAAAGAGCTGGGTTCATTTTTCTGTCCCTTAGCAGGAATCAGCAAGGTTTTACTTTCTTTTGATGATATTGTAACGGTCTTGTCCATGGTCAGCATGTTAAAAGCTCTTCTAAAAAACGGAATGCTATTCGGACTGAGGTTAGTCAGTGGAGACTTCTGCGGGGAGAACGGCTCACAATAATGGCTGGAGCGGAGCAAATGGAATGGCATCAAACCATGTCTTTGATACCATTCAACTTGTGCTATTCTAGCCATTACCGTCGTCCCCCAATTATTGTGCCACCAACCTCCTGTGGTTAGAGTACAGGGTTGCTGGTCTGAGCCCAGCCAAAGCCAGCTACCCTTTCCTTTTGCTACAATATGATGAATATAAACATTTTTCTACCTTGTTTTCTCATAATGGGATTACCCTTGTTGTTGATGGAGTGGGTTCGATTTTTCTTTGAATATGTATCAAATTAATTAGGTAACACTTCTGACATTGGAACCTGTTGAACTCGAACTTTGAAAGTGATGAGTGGCGGAGGTGGATAAGAGCCATTCCTTTGTTTATTTATCAACTCTGAAATAAAGTACAGCGTTTTGAATAAAGTGCACTCTATATAAATCTCTGTTTATTTTTGTCTTTAAATAATTGTGTGTGGAAGGATTTTAACATTTTGGTTCATAGAGCCCAAAGTAATGTGTATCAGCAGGTATTGAAATGGCTACATATTGTAATTCATACGTGTGAAATAAGCACAGTAAAGTGATAGAGCAATTTATAGATGTGAATAATTTTATTTGCATACTTCTGCAAATATCAGCTTCTTGTCCTCGAGTTCATTCATTGCCGGAAGTGGGTGGGTGGGACTCCTGCTTTTTTAGTTTTCTATTAGTTACCACAACCACAAAGTCTTCGTACATTTTTTTAAATGAAAACAAAAATTTGCTTTTTGCTCTTATTTTAGGGTTATGGATAAGGTTAGCACTATGGTTGAGGTTAAGTTTAAAATAACATTTTAAGAAGGGGAATTACATAAATAGGCGGGGTTTATGAAATTTTGGCTTAGGTAACTAGTGACGACCTTTTCACAGTGCTTGATTGGCTGTTTTCGTCCTCTTGTCAAAAGTCAAAACAACGGAGGTGATGATGGCAGATTCTGGAGCAATGTGGAGGGTAATGTACCAAATTCATGTATTGTTTATGATAACGTAAGGTCACCGTATTTCACTAAAGGCCCTAGTCACCAATGTAACTCGTTTGTAGCGAGCGAGCGTTATATGACTCGATAGTGTGCTCTGCTGTTCGAGGCTAGTGTAAATGTTAGCTAGCAAGCTAAAACCACATTGAAAGGGATAGCATGAATTTGAGGTGTTCTTCCCTCGACTGATCATCCGATTTGAGAGAATATCGATGCTAGATAACCAATTAACCATAGATTAGTTAGTATCTAGCAAATTGGCACTTTGATAGGTGAGGTTTAGTGGACGGTCAACGCCTCACCATTATGTGTTTTTCTTGAACCCTGATTATACTGGAACGCCAGCTAGTTTTTCAGTTATCAAATGGCAATACAGCCATAACACAATGAAATGCTGCCGTCACATTTAGGAAATTTAGAACAATTCTCGAGGAATTGATTCATACTGTACATGCATCATCCTATGTACACTGAGCAAAACGTTTAAAAATGCAACAATTAAAGGTTTTACTGAGTTACAGTTCATATATTAAATAAAGGTAAAATAAAAAAATGAAATCAGTCAATTGAAATAAATTCATTAGGCACGAATCTATGGATTTTACACGACTGGGAATACAGATATGCATCTGTTGGTCACAGATACCATTTTTAAAAAGTTAGGGGCGTGTGTAATGGGAATTTTAATGTTTGCTTTTCTTATAACTAATTTCTGTGTTCTTGCAAGTGGCTGAAAACAAATCACACCTATCAGTAGCTGCAATTTGGCAGTACGCCCAAATGTTTTGAGAACGAACTAAAGATATCTCAGTTTCAAGGTCTCAGCTTAAGAGAGGAGAAACCTCAAGAGGTGTTGTTGGTCTGTCACATGTTATGAAACCGTATTGTTAGGTCACATGAAACAAAACGGTAATGATTCATGAATTAAGCTAAATCTTGCGAATATTACTTGTCTGTGAATAGTTGTATATGAGAACTGCTGGGTCTACCCAAGGAGAGCTCTTGATTGACATGTGTACTATGGTGTATTGAGTTGGTTGGAACCTCTCCAGTGTGATGACAATAAACAATGATTAATTTAATATTGACTTTAAATGTACCTGTGTAAGAATTGTTCCACAAATCGTGGAACAGAAAACCAGACAGTATCTGATGTGACCACCATTTACCTCATGGAGCGCGACACATTGGAAGTTACGAATGTAACTATGGTTCTACGAATACCTGGAAGACCGTCAGTACGGTTGAAAGTATGGATTATATTCCTCGCGCTCTGTGCAGGTCGAGTAATAATAACAAAGTCATGCCGGTGACGGTGTGGGAGGACGTGCTCCACGCGGTTCATATAAAACTATGTCAGACCACGCACCGTCTCAGAGAATCTGTGGAATTGTATTGTGACAAAACTCCACATTTTAAAGTGGCCTTTTATTGTCCCCAGCACAAGGTGCACCTGTTTAAAGATCATGCTGTTTAATCAGCTTCTTGATATGCCACACCTTTCAGGTGGATGGATGATCTTGTAAAAAATGAGAAATGCTCAATAACAGGGATGTAAACAAGTTTGAGAGAAATACGTTTTTTGTGTATATGGAACACTTTTGGGATCTTACAACACATGTTGTTTATATTTTTGTTCAGTGTAAATATGGCAGAAGTATTAACCTCGATCACGTCATATGCTTATGTCTATTTACCTGTGATATGTGACCGCCATAGCCGCCCCGGACCTGTGATGACTACTGGAGTGAATTCAGACACTGCAAAAGCCTGTGGAACCGTTTCCATAACTACTATGCCCATGGCACATCCCCCTCCTGCGGGCAGTGGAAAGAAGACTACTACTCATGTAGAGAGTGGGAGAAGAACCCAGGCCCTGAGACCAAGGTACAGTTTAGCACTCAATCATAATTTCTGCTGTGAGGGGAAATGGCCTAATTAACGTTGGAACAGCAATACTGTATTTACAGGGAAACTGCCATCAAGGTCCAGAAATGTTGGCTACAGTTTGCTTCTGTACAGGATACTACATTTGTAATATGTCTCAATTGTGAGAGATCAACCAACCAACTTGGTCTGTTCTCTCTCTTATGCTGTCCCTACTGCAGGAGTCTTTACAGCAGAGTGAGAGGAACCGGGAGGCAGAGCAGAGGAAGTTCACCCCTGTGTGGGACCTGAGACGAGATCCGCCCAGAGACTGGCACATGCCCCTGCACCAGGGAAAGTCCCCAGATTCCCAGTCCTAACCATCCCCTGGGTCAATACTGCCATGGCCCTAAACATGGGCAGACCAAGGTCAATGTGGCATCTGAGATCTGTTTCACTACACAAACTTAACCAATTCTTCTAGCTTTAACTGTAGAGATTGTGGCTAGGGAGCCATGGTCCTGAGGTTATTCAGAGCAATCCATTGACATAAGAGCTAGAATTTTAAAGTACAAGTATTTTTGGAACAAGTCATAATTGTTCATGGCAGAATGTATGTTCTACACAATGTATTTTTACTTTATGTTCTTGAACTTTTCTGAATATGCCCTTTGCAGAGGGTGTGAAGGCTTTTTCCCCAACTAATATGCTCTTAACCACCTGACTCTTATTGGTTCAGTTGAAACCATGTTTAGAAAGGTGTTTTAGTGCTAGGCTTGGTTGGGGAAAAGCCTGCTCTCCAGGAACAAAACCACTCTGGTGTAGATTTTTTTCCCAGAGGTGTCCAATTCTCTTCACTGGTATTAGTGCGGTGTTCTCTACTGCTAGAAAGTTCTACTCTAATCAAAAACACAATTATTGATAGTGACAGAGTGTTGTGCATTCTTTCCATACATATGTGTGTACTGGGAAATAATATTTTGGGGAACAGCTAAAAGAGATACTGGATTAGGAAAAGGGTAAGCACACCATCCAGTATTCTGGCTTCCACCAGTGGTCTGACTGTTTTTGTCTCGTCATTGTATGGAAAGAGACTCTACCTATTGCAATTGAGGCCAGTGTTTCTGTAACACTGTTACACAGGATCTTTGCCTTTTATTATTTCACATGATACCTTATCTAGTGTTGCATACATAAAAATGCATTTCAAATAAAACAAATGTGAATTCTTTATTTTAACCCCCTGGTATGTTTTACTTACAGACTGTATTTAAACCTATGAGATCTATGAATGTAACATTACAGAGCACACACACTACAGAATGTGAATCACTTCATGAGTGTGAATAGAAACTTCTATATCCATGCTAGGGCAGTTGTCAATACGATGAATAGGTCATGGTCAGTAAAGCAGTTAAATGACCCTTACTTTGAATGAGACATACACCCACTAATGGTGCCCGGGCCATTGTTCTGAGCAAGCTTTAATGTCTCATCTTCTTTCATGAACATCCTCGTCAAATATTTTGTCTGTCCGTTCAAATCATGTGAAAACATGGATGAACATCCATGTCAACACGTATTACGCCCACAATGTGTTACACTCACTGGGTGTGAACTTTGATGTTGCATTTGCTCTCAGGTGCCTCGTGAAGCTGAATCCCTGGTGGTTGAAAGGGAATAGCAGGGGGTTTGGCCTCAGTGATGCCTTGTAGAGCTCCTCTCACTCCAGCCTCAGCTCCTCCAGAGCATCCCACTTGGCCTCCACAGCCAGACTTACTGCCTCCATCTCAACCCGGTGCTGGGTCTGCTCATAGAGGGGCAGGGTGGGAAGAAATTCGAATGTGGCACAGGAATTGGTTATAACAAAATGTCTGCAAAGAAGGTACAGTAAATTGTCTGCTCATTGTTTTTTTGCTTCTAAATAAGGATCTTTAACGGGGCTGTGGTGATGAAGCTTCGGCCAACATTGGCTTACAAGATCACATAACTGTTTGTAGCAGGACCACTCCTTCAGCAGTAGAGCCTGTTATTCACTCTCCTCAAAGGGAAGCTGAGGAACACAGCACACCCTAGAGGAAATGAACAAATAGAGTAAGGAACTGTTCAGGTGTACATTAGGACAGAGCAATGAATTTGGATTGCACTAATAGTGTTCTTTACGAGGGTCCACTTTCTTCTTTTTTGGCTCCGCCCTGTAATGGCACACATAGGCAGAATGAGTGAGAGTTGAGCCTGTAGTGCAATTATAACAAATGGTGCCAATAGCAAACAGAGTAGACGACTGAAACTAAAGTGCACCAGAGAACAAACTCTTTGTAGACAACAAGGACCTTGTCTGACCTGACCATTCACTCCATTCAAAGAGCTGTTCAGAACATAGCAAGTCAGAGGAAGGGGAGTACTAGTTAGCTAAATCTAGCCATTGTAACAGCACTGCAGTGAATAGATAACTTAGCTAACTAACTGTCTCAGGTGTTAGCATACAACTGGACAACAACCATGAGAGAATTAAATACAATATGTAATGACATGTAGAATAACGCATGTTCAACTGCTGTAACAACGTTGCTAGCTATGCACACGGTGCATGTTACAACTCACCTTGCCCCCGTAGTCTGTCGGGACAATACCATACACAGGGTACGCGATACAGCCAGATACATGATTGCTATACTATATGACTCGTGTTTAAACACTTCAGATTACAGTTATTACCGTGTATCAACAAATATGATCATTGCTGCCTCCTTGCTTGAAAATGGAGAGAATGACGTACATTCATCTCGAGTTTCACATAGACACTTTCGATCCCATTGTTGTTACGTCAGATATATAACATTGGTAACATTAGAATAGACATAGTTATATCACGGAATAAATATTCTATCAGTAACCATTTAAAAATGTCCTTCCAGTACCATCTGAACATGAAACGTTCGTTGTATCGAATGTTGTTGTCTCAATGATAAGTTACACATTATTTAGGTAAAAGGTCAAGATTTGCCAGGGTTTGGCAGAAAGCGCCCTTAAATTTACACAGATTCACTGACCTTCGTGGACGTGAGGAGGAATCAATATAATGTCACTTATCAGAAGTAAGTTATAGTTTGATATTTAGCATAAACCACGCACTCACCACGAAATGCATGCTTTTCTATGAACATGCTTTGCTTGCTCTGCAAAATAAAGGCAGCTATGCATACTGCGTGGCACACGTTAACATCTGTAAAATAATAACCAGGTGACTCCTGAAAATTGGTAAAGTATAGCTAGTGTTCATAGATTATTAAAACAATCCATTTTGAGCTGATTAATTTGTTCCTGTCTTTGGAGTTGTTGCTATTCAATGAACGAATGACCGCTGTCAGTCTGTCTCTACATGTAAACAAAGCTATTGAAGTGTTGTCTTGCCACATAGTTTAACAACTGTCAGCTATGCCTCTCTATCGTTAACGTTACATTTCTATCGGCTAGGTGAGTTGGAGATGAATGTAGGGTAAAGGTGACCGTGACATTTCTTAGTTACATGATAATTACAATGGCACTGCAGTGGATTATGATAGGACTCTAAAGCAGTGAATCTAGGCAAGGCAGCACTTTTCAAGTCAAATATTTGTATTGCTTTAGATAATCACATATATGATGTCATCAACAACTCTATAGCTGCAGTAAAGCTGGATTAGTCACCTCGCACCCAAACCCTCTTCTTTCTCTCCATCCAGGTGTGTTTATTGTGTCAGCTAAGCGGACCCCGTTTGGCACCTACGGCGGGGTTCTGAAAGACCACAGTGCAACAGACCTAGCAGAGCATGCCTCCAAGGCTGCTCTCGCCGCTGGGGGAGTGGCACCCGAGCTTGTCAACAGTGTCATCTTTGGAAACGTCATGCAGGTGTGCTTAAAACTCCAAAAAGCAAGCAGAGGCAAGGATAAACTCAAGGAAGGAAATGTTTGAGCTGGCTATACCTCTCTCTCCCAATCTCCTTTCCTTCAGAGCTCTGCAGATGCGCCATACATCGCCCGTCACGTGGGCCTGAGATGTGGGGTGCCCATCCCAGTGCCTGCTCTCACCGTAAACCGCCTGTGTGGATCTGGCTTTCAGTCCATCATCAATGGAGCTCAGGTATAGTAGACATATAAACACTGAGACTCTACACCAGGGGTGTCAAATTCATTTTGCTACAGGTGCTACATTAGGTCTTCAACAAGGTCCGGAGAGCTGCACTGAAAAAGGGTTTTCTTTTCTTGCTGTCAAAATGTGCTAAAAATTGTCCTCTAGTGCTTTGAGAGTTTACTATGCTCCCTGAGCTGGAGAGCCAATAAACTTTGAATGTAGTTCCATTGACTGTGCACAGTGATAATTAGTGATCTGGACAGTCAATAGATGGTATGAATATAGGCCCATTATCATTTCTACAATGTTTTGAGTTGTTTTTTGTCATTTTAAAGTATATTGAGGTCACCGCACACCCCCATGTGTTTTTAATTTTTTTTTTTTAACTCAAACCATCATTTCATTGTTTGTAGGTCAATTGTAGGTGCATAGTTTCTGCCGATGGCATAGGAACATTAGCAGCCTTGTACCATTTGTCTTCTTTAAGACCCTGTCTGTGTCTGTAGGAAATATGTCTGAAGGACTCAGAGGTGGTATTGTGTGGAGGCTCAGAGAGCATGAGCCAGGCGCCGTATGCTGTCCGCAACGTCCGCTTCGGAACGAAGTTCGGACTCGACCTCAAGGTATTGAATTAATAAATGAGGAGAGATAAAATACCAAATGGGTAGAGATTTTGTTACTTTTGACCATAAGGGCCCTCTAACAGCTGCTCTGAGACAATGCCAAGGGCTAAGCTAACGTGTTCTCTCTTTCCTTTGTCTCAGCTGGAGGACACTCTGTGGGCGGGACTTACTGACCTGCACATTAAGATCCCCATGGGCATCACAGCAGAGAACCTGGCAGTGAAATACGAGATCAGCAGAGACGACTGTGACAAATACGCACACCAGACACAGCAGAGGTGGAAGGCAGGTCAGAAATCAACCCTTACCCTAACTAAGCTCACATGTTTACAATCTCTGCCTTGATTAATCAGGGATTCCTGATTATCTGCCCTCAGAAATATTATGACAGTGAACGGCATATTACCATGACAATAAACTGTTTTTCCAGATTTCCATCTGAATGCTGACCACATCCCTGAGTTTGTCTGTGTGCTCTCTAAACCTTAGCCCACGAGGCGGGCCACTACACGGCAGAGATCGCGCCCATTGATGTGAAGGCTAAGAAGGGCAAGGTACCCATGACCCAGGACGAGCACCCTCGCCCCCAGACCACCCTGGAGCAGATGGCTAGGCTACCTCCTGTCTTCAAGAAGGAAGGAACGGTCACTGCTGCCAATGCATCAGTGAGTACTAAATAAGACCGATTCAATTCTGGACCCAAGTTCTTCCACCCAGTTCCTACCATCTTCTACTAACAGAGTATCACATCTGTCCCCAAGCACACCGGTTTTAAATGGAGTGCAGATCATTTTAGTTTGCTGGGTGTAAATCCTGTGTGCTAGTTTTGAATGTACTGATCTTCATGTTCTTTTCCTATTCCACAGGGCGTGTCAGACGGAGCTGCTGCCTTGGTGATAGCCAGTGAGGAAGCTGTGAAAGAGCACAAGCTCACCCCATTGGCAAGAATAGTGGCATATCACGTCTCCGGATGTGACCCAAGCATTATGGGAATCGGTGGGTGACTGACAACAAATGGCTTATGTACTTGATGAAAACATATGATACATTCCAATATATAGGCCTTTCTAGCATGGCCATCAAGTGATTTCTGTTCGTAAGGTTCTGTCATTCTCCACCATCAGGCCCAGTTCCAGCCATCACTGAAGCCCTGAAAAAAGCAGGTCTCACCCTCCAAGACATGGATCTGGTGGAGGTATACTCGTCTGTTTTATGTTCATAAATAGGAACTGATGCAGAAAGTGGCAGATATTTGGTTGCTCTGTTTTGGTATACTCTGGGTCATGCAGCTTACCTGATAGAATTGATTTCCTCCTTTTGTCTCCTTCTCACTTGCTCTGTCTCTCCCTGTCTTTCTCCTGCTCTGTCTTCTCCTGTCCTTCTCTCTATCCCCTCTGCTCTCTCTCAGGTGAATGAGGCGTTTGCTGCTCAGTACCTTGCGGTTTCCAAGGTGTTGGGTCTGGACCCAGAGAAGAGTAATGCCGATGGGGGGGCCATTGCCATCGGGCACCCCCTGGGAGCCTCAGGAGCACGCATCACTGCGCACCTGGTTCACAAGCTCAGGTAACCCCACCACACCAGTAGTCTTCTTACTACTCCGGATCACTTCTTATCACTCTGTAAATATGTAGACAAAAATTGTCAAATAAAATCGGAACAATTCATTGTTGTCTCATTTGAAGTAACAGGCAAATGCTTTTAACTAGAAAAAAATAAGACACAATTCAATGGCTGAGCTATTCATGTTATGTCACAGAGAAGTGGTCTAATGATTAATTTGTGTTTTTATTTCTCTCAGGTGGATTGGGGGAAAGTATGCTGTGGGATCAGCCTGCATCGGTGGTGGACAGGGCATCGCCATCATCATAGAGAACACTCACTGAGGAAGAGACCAAACCATGCACACTCAGAAGTGTACTACTGTACCATCCCCACTCAAAAGTGTACTTTCAATACCATCCAAACTCGAAATACACCACACCCTACATACCCAATAGAGTACATGCCATATACACACTCGAATGCGACTTAAGATTTTTATCCAATGTGGAGTTTAAACACCGGATTGCATTGACTTGAAATGTAAGAATATCCACCCCTCAAGATTTTTGTATGTTTGATGCATACTTTGAAACATCCCAAGACTCTACCACCTACACTCGAAGAAATACACAAGATCTCGTCACTCGTCAATTACTCCAGAAAATGATTGCTGTTTACCTAAACACAGAAACAAGGGTGTTTTGTGTATTTTGTAACCCAAATGTCTGTGACAAACTCCCTCGTATACTTCATATTCCTTTTTCCTTTTCTAAATGTTTATGTATGGAAACCATACTGTCTGTATCTGCTTAAAGAGGCCTTGTGAATCTGAAGGGCTAAATCTGTTTTTTTTTGTAAGGGACTGTCTTTGTGTTTGCCTTGATAACAGTGCTAGCTCATTGGGTGTACTATTTACCTCTCGCGGTAGCATATTAACAATTGAGATGAGAAGTGTGGTTTGAGTTTGGGTGAAGTTGCTTTCTGTGGAAGGAGAGAAGCATCTCTGCCATTTTAATATGAATTATCACTCCGCAGGGATCACCATTGCCCTCGATATGTATGTGTGCTAACATGTAAACTGCAAGGTTGCATTTAAGATTTGTTCGATTTTTCAAAATAAAAAAGGATCAATACATTTGTGTAGGATTGTTGTTCATATTCTTTAAATAATATTATTGACTAGGCCTATTGCAATAATACTCCCATTTTGGGATGTCATAATGCCTGGAGAAGTATTTTTCTCAGGAACCACATCAGTATAGCAATGTAGGTGACCTGGAACGCCACCGTAATTTGGGTCCTGGAAACTGACCATTTGAGAAAAACTGATATGAGTCTCTACAGATTGGTATGGATACATACAGTATATTTTCAAAGGCAGCTCATCATTATTTTATCATGAGTGCTAAAAGCAAACATAAAATGTAGCTCTATGAATTACAAATACGACTCAGTCATTAATCATTATTTTATCATACAAATACAGCATTTACGTGTTTTAATTAAGCAACAAGGCTCAAGGAAGTGTGGTATATGGCCATATTCCACGGCGAAGGGCTGTTTTTATGCACGACGCAAAGCAGAGTGCCTGGATACAGCCCCTAGCCGGCTGTATCCAGCAATAAGGCACGAGGGGGTGTGGTGTGGTATATGGCCAATATACCACGGCTAAGGGCTGTATCCAGGCACCCTGATTTGCGTCGTGCGTAAGAACAGCCCTTAGCCGTGGTATATTAGTCATATAACACAAACCCTTGAGGTGCCTTATTGCTATTATAAACTGGTTACCAACATAAATAGAGCAGTAAAAAAAATATGTTTTGTCATACTCGCGATATACCACGGCTCTCAGCCAAGCAGCAATCATGTTTGATCCCTGAATGCTGATTGGCTGATATCAGACCGTATACCACGGGTATGACAAAACATGTATTTGTACTGCTCTAAGGCACCTTGGAGGTTTGTGGTACATGGCCAATATCCTACGGCTCAGGGCTGTATCCAGGCGCTCGGGCTTTGCGTCGTACATAAGATCAGCCCTGAGCCGTGGTATATTGCTTAAATATTCGTGCCTTATTGCTTAAATATTTACTGATTACAAATTGTTGTATTTTATTGATTCTCTGAACTACAAGTCCCCAATATTTTTGCGTCGTTTTTGCATCCTTACGTCGACGTGACATGCAACGTAGATATATACGTAACTTCCCCGGATGTCGGTCTTTTTTTCATAGCAAAGGTAAGATTGGTCTCTCCCAACCCAACTTAATAAATAAAATCGGTGTTCATCTGTGCAAAATGGACTAAATAACCATTTCCCATTCGCATGGGAATGTTATTTGTATCATAAGCAGTTAATATGTAAGACAATTGTTGTGTTTTCTGTGGTGACTTGTAAATAAATAGCGTTATGTTTCGGAAATTTAGGCCCACGGCTACATGCTAGCGCAACGCGTTGAAACTTGAGCAGATTTCACGTTTGACCAATATTACGTTTATGTACCCTGGTTTATACGTTAGTGGCTTTTCAGCGGATATTACTTATGCATGTGTAATGGCATATTATAGAGAATTGCCGAAATAGTCAAAAGGTTAGCCAGCTAGGTTGCTAGATGTAGCTACCAGCTAAGGTATAACGTCATGCATGCGTGTTCACTCCCAGGTTTGAGGTGTTTTGGCGAACTCTGGCATATTGACAATTCTGTCGTGCCTAACTAGTTAATTGACTGTTAAAATGTCAGTTTTACCTGCACGTTGGCATGTATTTGTTTCTGTTATGCTAGCAAGTCGCAGATGTGATCTATAGAAATATTTATGTCAAACTAACTACTTAATAACAATGGCTAAAAGGCCACCTCCCAGTATGAGGCCTGCTGGTTATATTGTTTTGGAATATGACAAACTAGTACTTTTAGTTACCTGTTATTGAATATCTGGAGCCACAACTGTGCCTAACCTAGTCTGCTAGCTCTCCTGACCTATGACCTTCAACCTCTGAGCATCATACGATCAAAGGATCTAGCTAGCCAGCATGATCAGTTCATGATTCACCAGTAATGCATCCAGTGATACTATAAATATTGTTCTATAGTATTGTATCCATGTGTTTTAACCCATTCGGATCCCCTGGTCTGTCCCAAGATGGCAGAGGGAGACAAGAAGAAGGTGGCCAAGAAGGCTCATTGCAGCCGGAACCCTGTCCTGGCCAGGGGCATTGGTCGCTACTCCCGCACCGCCATGTACGCCCGCAGGGCCATGTACAAGAGGAAGACAAAGACCACTGAGACCAAGGTGAGAGAAGGGAGGCACAGTCTGTGGAAAGCTGTCCCCTTGGTTCTCTACATTGGACCTGTTAGACTTCAAGTTTGTATGTGTAGTGTACTGAAGTGTCTTGCTTGTTTCAGATTGAGAAGAAGATGAAGGTCAAGACTCCATCCACAATCACCAAGACTGTTGGCGGAGACAAGAATGGAGGCACTCGTGTTGTCAAGATGCGCAAGATGGTGAGTCATTGGCTCAAACAGTTTCCTTAATTGTAGTTTGTGTCTTGTTGCGCATGGATCGACAAAATTGTCTTGAGTTTTGCAGCGCACAATCATTCAGCAGATTAACTTTTCACCATTTCAATATACTGCAGTGAGGTCTAATTGCGAGACATGGCTGGTGGTGTTAAATGGTTCTACATCTGTGAAGTAGTTTGATCCCCTGACTCTGTGCCCCCCAGCCCCGTTACTACCCCACAGAGGATGTGCCCCATAAGCTGAAGAACCATGGTAAGAAGCCTTTCAGCCAGCACAAGAGGAACCTGCGTGCCACCATCACCCCAGGAACCGTGCTTGTACTGCTCACTGGGCGCCACCGTGGAAAGGTGAGATCACACACAGACTCGTGCGTGCACAAACGCACACATCACCCCTGTAACACTCATGCACTACCCCTGGAAGAGTCCTTGTCCTGCTCACTGGACACTAGTGCAGGAAGGTGAACACTTGCATGGCTACACATGACACTGCCATCACTCATAAATATACATAGCTTGAGCATGCGAAAGCAAACTCAGTAGCATTATTTAGCAACCTATTACATTGCTGAGATGGCGTGCTGTGCACACTATTCTAAACACCCTTGTTGCACTGCTACCCTCCTTAGAACTGTCCTTTGCTCTACATGCGATAAGCCCGCACGATACTCCCACACTACCAACTCGGTTTCCCTTTTTCCCACAATGAAAAACACACGTTCAAGCCTCACACAGGCATATTACGGTAGTGCCCACACATAGGATTGCGCCCACACACTGAATGCACGTAGCCGGGCCTGCTGCTATGGTTTCAGCTTTAAGTGCTGCTCAATTGGCAGAGGACACTCACATCGTTGTATTGGAAGAACATAAATGTGTGAAGTGGAGAATTTCGAGTTGATAAACAATATCTGAACAGATTTGTTTGATTTATGTATGCGTTTCCAATACATTTTTAAAAAGTCAGTGGTCTAGTACAATTGTGTTATACTAGTGTTGTGGATATTTTTCTTACTGTCACAAGTAGATTGATCAGCTCTACATTCTAATAGAAGGCCAGCTTGTTTGGTTTAGGCTATAGCACTATTACCATTGGTTTTTCGAAGTCTTCATAGTTTTTCAGAACCAGGATTGGTTATCACTTCAGTAGCATGTAGATGTTTCCCTGTGCAATGCAGTAACTGACTCTTCTCTCCCCTCAGCGTGTTGTGTTCCTGAAGCAGCTCTCCAGTGGTCTCCTGCTTGTAACTGGTAAGAACAACCAGTGCTTTGAAACATTCCTATTAATCAGTGAATTGGCCAAACAAGTGTTGCATAGAGTAGATCTGGTCGGAATGTCCAGTGAGATTTTTATAGCTCACATTCACGTCTGTGCAGCTGCAGTACCCCGTTAGGTAGTCTTATCTTTATGTGATGTTTGGAAAAGTATGCTGTTCTTGCGTTTTCAGTTGTAACTCAAATCACCCTCTTGCTTTCTCCATCCTCTAGGTCCCCTGGCCCTGAACCGTGTTCCCCTGCGCCGGGCACACCAGAAGTTTGTCATTGCCACAGCAACCAAGGTCGACATCTCTGGCATGAAGATCCCCAAGACTCTGTCAGATGTCTACTTCAAGAAGAAGAGGCTGAGGAGACCCCGCCACCAGGAAGGAGAGATCTTTGACACAGAGAAAGAGGTCAACCCCACACTACTAGATATACACAAGCTATACACACTTCCAACCCCCCCTGGGATTTAGACTAGTGGGGGTGAGGAGTAATGGTTACTATTGAGTGCTGTTATTGGACAAGTAACATAAAAACCATGGTGCATTAATCCTACATTCCTTAGAATGTTATTTGGAAAATGCAGTCATTAATCACATTTCCATCCACTAGTAAAGTCATACCGTATATTTTAAAAGGGAATCATACAAAATCAGGACTGCTGTGATATGAAACAGGAAGTGTCGGCACAATTTTATAAATGCCAACGTTTGTTCGAAATGGTGGGATCATTTTGATGGTAAAATGATGCAAGCAATGGCACAAATATTTATATAATAACATGTCGAAGTAAACTGAGTCACGCGATGTCATGGTGTGTCCTCCCACTATATTTTTATTTTTACCTTTATTTAACTAGGCAAGTCAGTTAAAAACAAATTCTTATATTCAATGACGGCCTGGGAACAGAGGCTTTAACTGCCTGTTCAGGGGCAGAACGACAGAATTGTACCTTGTCAGCTCGGGGGTTTGAACTTGACACCTTCCGGTTACTAGTCCAATGCTCTAACCACTAGGTTACCCTGCCTCCCCATAAATGACTATGACTCAGTTCGGCTCCAGATAAATGTTGAGGGTCCTATTCTGGTGACACGATTGATGCTTGATAGCCGTCTGACACAAATATCCTCGCTCTTATCCATAATATTCTTGTGTTGTAGACCAACCTACCTGTATCTGTCTGCGAGCTGTTGGCTAGAGCACACTTGCCAAGACCAGAGTAGGCACGTTTGCTATTTAACGCAAGCAATTGTTTGGTAGAGTTGAAAATGCGATGTAAACACATTGAACATTACATTTGTCGGTACAGGAAAACTGAAGTGAAAAAGTACATTTTGTGTACACTGTCATCACGCACTGATTTTTATCCGCTGCAATTCAGTTTGGTGGAAAGACCGCTGCTGGGGAACTGTGCATAATTTATGCATATTTTTTAATTCACATTTATCTGTCCCAATTGGTTGGAAATCTAGCTAATGTCCTGGCTGCTCAAATCTTTCGATTGGGAGTGTGGGTCTTTTGCTTAATATATGGTGAATAACGGTTCTTCCCTCTGGTTGTGGCTAGAAAAATGCTTTTAACTGGGATGTCACAAGCTATCTGAAACTCTTACCTCTATCCCTGCTACAGAAGTACCAGTTGACAGTGCAGAGGAAGGAGGACCAGAAGGCTGTGGACTCTCAGCTTCTACCCCTCATTAAGAAAGTTCCCCAGCTGAAGGGCTACCTGCGATCCTCTTTCTGCCTCTCCAATGGGGTCTACCCTCACAAACTGGTTTTCTAAATGTGTTGTAATAAAGAGTACCACCACAGAGTCCTATCTCACCTTGTGATTGTGTGTAAATGGGCTGATTGAGTTTCAAATACACAAAGCATTTGGGGACATTGTAGTTCAGTAGCTCCCCTGTAACTCAAACTCTTAATGGGGTTCTATTGCAGGCTGGGCTGTCAAAGGCATTCAGGACACATCAGGTGTTTGGTTGCTGCTATTGTATCGACAAATCAGTTTCCTATTGGCTCACATCCACCCCCTACACTTACATTTAAGCTTTAAGCCATTCGGCTTGTTTATGATGGAACAGTTTGGTAGGTTGTGCTAGACTAGTGATACAATGTTAGGAACAGTTGCATGAAAATGCTCAGCATACAGCTGCTTTGCCAGTTAACATCTTTTGTTGTATAAAGGGTGGCCATTTTTAGCATGGGCCAGACCATAGAATTATGATCCCTGGACCAGGTTTTTCTTCAAATGTCACTTTACTCTGGAAAACGATGTACAATGTACATCAGTCACTTGGCTGCATTGCCTACCCACAAGCAGTGGTCTAAAGTACTTTTTTTTAGGTGTCTGTACTTTACATTTACTCCACGCACTTTTGGGTGTCAGGGAAAATGTGTTCCATTGACAAATTCACACTTAATATCCCTGGTCATCCCAACTGCTTCTGATCTGGTTTGCTTAATATAAGGAACTTAATGGTTTTTACTTGATACTTAAGTATATTTTAAACCAAGTACATTTGGACTTTCTATTAAGGTATCTTTACTTTTACTCAAGTATGCCAGCTGGGTACTTTTCACCACTTCCCACAAGTCCTGTTTGCTGTTCTAGCTATAATTGACTCATGCCATCTAAAGTTGTGGCAATGTATGAATTATTTGGACGATTATCACCTTTTCATTAGCCCAGGTGAATATTGGTCACAATGTAATTCATTTTCAAGTGGGATGAGAATATATTTAAAGTCTTGTCCCACAGTTTCTGGTTATCAGGAGAAACCTGTTCCCCCTCCTTACAATCAGTGCTGTCATTCAATATATTTGGGTGATGGACCTCAAGATGCTTCATAGTAAGTGAACACAAGTAGCTAAAATAAACTACAACAGGTAAACCCAGAAAGCCAAATGATATCGCTTTTATTTAAAATCAAATTAGTGACAATCTACTGCAATAGAAAACATAAATACAAGTGTTTCATTTCTCTCACATGGCCAGGTATTTTCTTTAAACAAAGGAACAAAATGGTAGAAAGCAGCACAGAAAGGCGGTTCCCGTTGACCAGGAATGAAAGAGCCTTTCTGTCGAGTCAGTCAATATTTAATGGTCAGTTGATGTTAAAGGGGCTGGGGCGGCTGGCTCCTCAGCCAGACTTGAAGAGCAGGATGGCCACCTGGCCCAAGTAGAAATAGATGAAATGCTTGGTCTCATGGGTCACGTAGCTGCCAAAGTTCCTCCCTACAATGCAATGCCAGGTGGGGTTGTACTTTTTGTCAAACTCCTGGAAGGGGCGGAGACAGGAATGCATGATTAACATGGATCAACAAGACAGCAGTCTTAATTTTTTACAATCCAGTGACCCTGCACCACTAGTAAATGTCATACAATTTTACTTAGATTTATAGTTAACCAGTAAATCAGGTAGCTAACATTATTTAGAATGAAGGTCGGACTACTTGAACTCAATGTTATACCAAAGCCTGGGGATAACATCCCTTTCGCCATGTATGCAATTCAACCAATTGTTTGAGCATCGAACGATATTTTAGACAATCATAAAATATGGATAGCCACAGAATGAATGGATCCCCCCCAGAGAGTAACTTTTGGCAAGAGTCACACTGCTCTGTATAGGAATTTGCAGGGAGTCATTCAGGCACAGACCATGATAGTTATTGAATAGGTAAGTCTTGGGTGGGTACCTTCTTGATGTATGCGGCAATGTCTTTCTCGATGTTGTACTTCTCCAGAGCCTGCGTGGCGCACTCCACTGCATCCTGCTGCATCTCCTCTGACATGTCGGCATTTTTTATGACTGCTTTTCTGTCAGACATGGTTGCCTTAGGAAACCAAAACATCACGGTATTAACCAACAAGGACAGACTGATAGAGTTCAACCTGGGCTCACCCTGCATTTTAAACGCTATTCACTAAACACTTCTAAAGAACTTGGCATATTAAGACATCATCCACCAGCTAACATCTTCAGATCAGAGCTTAACACACCAAGCAGTAGCCAGAATAGATTCCGAACCCTACGCTTGCTTACTGGGGCCAGCAAGACACCGCAGAGCAGGTGCAGGATATGGCTCGGAAAACATACCTCAACCCAGTGGTGAGAAATGAGGTGTACTCCGAATTGTTCCATCATCCCAACTGTTACACAGAAGATAAAACGACTGCTAGAGTAGCATTCATTCAATCTTCTCGGTGTAACAGTGGATTGGACAAATCGGAGTACAACGCATTTCGCATCCCTGGATTGAGGTACGTTTTCCGAGCCATGTTTTGAGCCAGGTCCGCGGTGTCTTAATCTAAACATGCAGCCTGTCCAAACCTAGCACAGCTGTAAGCAAGCGTAGGGTCGGAATCCATTCTGGCTAACCAACTGTGGCTTACTGCTGTGCAAATACCAGTTAAATAATGACTGGCACATGGCATGGCAACTGCGCTCTGTGTAGTTTCTATGGATACACTTGTAATAGGAGTGGTGAGGAGGAAGGGGAGCTCCGGACCCTTAGTGTCTGAAAGTAATTTAGCCATTCATTGTAGTAAATGCGATCTGTACAGTTTATATATTTTCTCGAAATCTCATTTCTGGATTACTCATTAATAAATGTCAGATTTAAATCAACAAATACAATAGTAATTGAAATAAGGTTACAAGTACAAGACTACACATCTGGCTGTGTCGGCAAAGCAATGATAGCTTTCACTACTGTTGTCTTACAACATTTATCTCAAAACAGTCATGACTATTCAACAAAACATCATTGTAAAGTTTCTTTCCAGGTAATTTCTTAATTACATGATTGTATAACTACCAAATGAGTTTTGAAGTTGAGGGTAGAGTATTTATGAAGTTTGACAATGAGGATGAAAACTAGCATAGTTCAGCAAGCCAGCTAGTTTAGCCAGGGAAAACGAGCTCAGGCGTAGTGCACATGTGAGCAGTAGGCAAATCAGGAGCTGGTGGCAAAAAGTTTGATTAAACAATTCAGTCTAAAACTAATAAATCAGATGACACACACTATAAAAATAGTTTGTCCTCGGTTGCAACACTCACTACCGAGTTCAAACTTGCCTCTGGAAACAACATCAGCAAAATAACAGTTCCTCGGGGGCTTCATGAAATGGGTTTCCATGGCCGAGCAGCCACACACAAGCCTAAGATCACCACGCGCAATGCCAAGCGTCGGCTGGGGTTGGTGGAAACTCGTTCTCTGGAGTGATTAATCACGCTTCACTATCTGGATTTGGCACATGCCAGGAGAACCCTACCTGCCCCAATGCGTAGTGCCTACTGTAAAGTTTGGTGGAGGAGCAGTAATGTTCTAGGGCTTTTTCATGGTTTGGGCTAGGCCCCTTAATTCCAATGAAGATAAATCTTATTGCGAC
The DNA here is from genome assembly GCF_036934945.1 of Oncorhynchus masou masou. Classification (NCBI taxonomy): domain Eukaryota; kingdom Metazoa; phylum Chordata; class Actinopteri; order Salmoniformes; family Salmonidae; genus Oncorhynchus; species Oncorhynchus masou. The sequence continues at coordinate 34,881,524 of NC_088212.1, forward strand.
AGCATACAATTACATTCTAAACGATTCTGTGTATCCAATTTTGTGGCAACAGTTTGAGGAAGGCCCTTTCCTGTTTCAGCATGCCAATGTCCCTGATCACAAAGCGTGGTCCAACCCCATCAAACACCTTTGGGATGAATTAGAACACAGACTGCGAGCCAGGCCTAAATCGCCCAACATCAGTGCCAGACCTTTCTAATACTCGTTCCTGAATGGAAGCAAGTCCCCACAGCAATGTTCCAACATCTAGTGGAATGCCTTCCCAAAAGAGCAGAGGCTGTTAAAGTAGCAAAAAGGGGACCAACTCCATATGAATGCCCATGATTTTGGAATAAGATGATAGACAAGCAGGTGTCCACATACTTTTGGTCTGTTGTATATTTAATTAAGGAGAGCAAATCTATATACAATCTCAAAATCAGCTGTTACTCTCAATCATAAAACGATGTTTGAGTGTACCCTGAATACAGAAAATTAATGGTGAAATCGCAACCGGACACATAAGACTCCACCTCACCACTACTTATGTGTAGCTAGAATTCTCATCTTCTCCAATCTATTCAAGTTGTCAAGCAACATTTTTGTTATTTTGAACAAAACAAAAACCATAACTCACCATTTCCCCAAATTAGTCAAGATAAAATTAGCATAATAACCTAACATTGCTGTTTGCAGCTTGCAAAGTGTTTCATTTAAATTCGTAAGACAGGTGCTATCATAAAATTAGGATTTACAATACTAGAAATGGGCTTTAACCTTCTTATGATGGGCTAAAAGTCAGCCATTTTGGTCAGAGAGTTGCTAACTGGTTGCACATGCTAGGTGTATGTATATATGTACATGCAGTTAGCAAGTTGGACATTTTCGAGTTTCCGAGATCCAACTAGCATGTGAAAGCAGCATTGGAGAAGTTGTAAAATAATGCAACAAGTACTGATGTTGTATCATAATAAACACACCTTTCTAAGAAAATAAATGGATCCATGTGTGGTCTGTTGATATAGATACATACAAAATGTAGATATAAAACCTGCATGATTTTTCTATTAACTTACAATATGTTAGGTTGACACATTTTATTACACAATTTATATCGCATGCTTTACTTTTATTGTCCTGCATAAGTAAAAGCAGAAGGATTATGCCTCTGTCATTCATTCCAATTAGACTGGTTTTGATTTCTCCCTGACCAATATGGCTGCCATTTTTCACCACATTCTGGAACTTTTGGGGTTCACATTGCCCCTTTAGTAATTTAATAGGATCTCCATGGGTGCCACCTTGTAAACAAGTCATTCATGATATTATGTTAGATGTCGTAATGTAACTTGATATCGGGCTGGCAATCTAACATGAACTAGCTAGCTGCCGTTAGTAGACTAACGTTAGCTTGTAGAAGATTAATTAATGACGCCTGTTGTGTGCCACTCAGACGCAAATAGCTAACGTTAGCGGGTTCAACTGTACTTATCAACTCAGATCGCAAATTGTTCTTAGACCACCTACACTAATTTAAAAAATGAAGGAGAGCTCATAATAGCCTAGCAATTTTTTTTACCTTATTTTCCAACGCCGGTTGTCTCTGCTATATGGACGCTTGATTTCACAGCTACAACTCCCGCTAAGTGGTGGACAAAAAGTAATGTGGGTGTGTAACTGATAGAAGACACGATCACACATACCTCCTATTGGCTAACCGTTATGCACACGGTGTAGTTATTGGTCAATCTCTCGCAGCTTTTGCTGGCATTTCTTGCTGCATTTTATTTCAGCCCATCATGCTTTGCGGTTCAAACGTCGTTAGTTTCCGTGGCAACCGCTGTGTAATTGTAAACAACATGAGCAAAGACTGTACTATTAGGCTTCTGCTAATGCTTATCAGTACACAGTCAAAGTTAAAAGTTAAATAGAATACTTTTTTTTAATTACTAAAAAAACACAAAATAAATAGTTTGCTGTTAGCTAGGGGGGGGGGGGGGGGATTCCATAAGGGTAGTTACTTTACCTCTCCATGTCAAGCTTTACTCAGAATAATAGTACAAAAGTTAGGCCATCTCGACATGTTTTTGCGCACCATTTATTCCCTAGAAATCATGAGGAGAGCTCAATTACAGTGCTACATTTCCACCCATAAAAATTAATTAAAAAAAATCTAGAGAGAAAATGGACTCCAACTGCTCATGGGTACGGCTGGTTCTAAAAAGACAGAACTATATGTAACATAATATCCATTAATCACTCCAAGTGTCTTCATCTTGGAAGTAACTTCATCTCAAAAGCATGATACATGTCTCACAGACATAATACATATAAAACTTGACAGTGAGTGAAGGAAACAACAATGTACACAGATGCTGCAGGAGTGACTAGTCAGGCATACTAAAAGATCTGGTATTGTCCTAACACTAGCCCTATGCTTTAGCCTGGTAACCAGTATGTTTCTGCAGTCAAGGTAACATTGTTACCTAGCTAGCCAAACAAGACAGTGACAAAGCAGTAACAGACTGCATTGCTGTTCGATACACAAATTATTTTAGCACAATAGAAAATATATTTGGATGATTCTGCTGAGTGACAGCAATGTAAACAAATAATTCTGTCTTGGCATTGTCAGAGGGTAGAAATCTCTGGTGATGTCGTCCAAAAAAAAAACTGATCACGCATATCACAAGAGTTAGAGTGTTTGCGAGTATATTTTAACTATACATGTTCTGTCAATCTGTAGGAGACACCTCAGAACAACTTAAAAAACGACCAACAAGGTGGTGCTATTTTCCCCTCCTGGGAAAACACACCAAAATCAAAAGAAACCCTAAGACACATAGATAAACACAAACACACACAATTTTCAGCCTTGTTGGCAGTTAAATCATGCAGGGATAAAAAAATGTATTTCATCCCTTTCACTCGCTGCGTTCTTTAGGCTCTCTGTATTTCCATTGGATGTAGTCAAAGATATCCTTCTCACTGTCCACCATCAGAGGTTCCCCGGCCATACCTACAACCACAGAAACACAGACATGAACTAACCTTGCTGTTTAAACTGACTTTACACAGTTGGCTCACCCAACTGTGACGGTGAGATGGATACATTGCTGAATTTCAGTAAATAAGATACAGGTGCCGAATAAATATAATTTTTTTTAATCAACCTCTAGACACTTTGATCTGGAGGATTTATTACATGCCTTCCAAAAGTATTCACTGGCCTACACACAATACCCCATAATGTCAAAGTGGAATTATGTTTGTAGGAAATTTTACAAATGAAATAAAAATGAAAATCTGAAATGTCTTGGGTCAATAAGTATTCAACCCCTTTGTTATGGCAAGCCTAAATAAGTTCAGGAGTAAAAATGTGCTTAACAAGTCACTATTACACGCCGCGTGCAATAGTGTTTAACATGATTTTTTGAATTACCTCATCTTTGTACCCCACACATACAAATATCTCACTCAGTCGAGCAGTACATTTCAAACACGGATTCAACCACAAAGACCAGGTTGACAATGCCCGGCAAAGAAGGGCACCTATTGGTAGATGGGTAAAAAAAAAAAAAAAGCAGACATTGAATGTCCCTTTGAGCGTGGTGAAGTTATTAATGACACCTTGGATGGTGTATCAATACACGCAGTCACTACAAAGATACTGGCGCCCTTCCTAAGTAAGTTGCCGGAGAGGAAGGAAACTGCTCAAGGATTTCACCATGAGGCTAATGGTGAATTTAAAAGTAAAGAGTTAAATGGCTGTGATAGGAAAAAACTGAGGATGGTTCAACAACATAGTAGTCACTCCACAACACTAACCTAAATGACAGAGTAAAAAGAAGGGGGCCTAGACATAATACAAATATTCCAAAACATGCATCCGGTTTGCAGAAAGACACACACACACAAAAAAAAGTCTACAATAACACTAAAAAACTGCAAAAAATGTGTCTAAGAAATTAACGCTTTGTACTCGGAACATAGTTATGTTTGGAGCACCCCTTCTGAAAAAACCTACACTCGATCCCTCCGATGTCAACAACTACAGACCAGTATCCCTTCTTTCTTTTCTCTCCAAAACTCTTGAACGTGCCGTCCTTGGCCAGCTCTCCCGCTATCTCTCTCAGAATGACCTTCTTGATCCAAATCAGTCAGGTTTCAAGACTAGTCATTCAACTGAGACTGCTCTTCTCTGTATCACGGAGGCGCTCCGCACTGCTAAAGCTAACTCTCTCTCCTCTGCTCTCATCCTTCTAGACCTATCGGCTGCCTTCGATACTGTGAACCATCAGATCCTCCTCTCCACCCTCTCCGAGTTGGGCATCTCCCTAAGGCCCACGCTTGGATTGCGTCCTACCTGACAGGTCGCTCCTACCAGGTGGCGTGGCGAGAATCTGTCTCCTCGCCACGCGCTCTCACCACTGGTGTCCCCCAGGGCTCTGTTCTAGGCCCTCTCCTATTCTCGCTATACACCAAGTCACTTGGCTCTGTCATAACCTCACATGGTCTCTCCTATCATTGCTATGCAGACGACACACAATTAATCTTCTCCTTTCCCCCTTCTGATGACCAGGTGGCGAATCGCATCTCTGCATGTCTGGCAGACATATCAGTGTGGATGACGGATCACCACCTCAAGCTGAACCTCGGCAAGACGGAGCTGCTCTTCCTCCCGGGGAAGGACTGCCCGTTCCATGATCTCGCCATCACGGTTGACAACTCCATTGTGTCCTCCTCCCAGAGCGCTAAGAACCTTGGCGTGATCCTGGACAACACCCTGTCGTTCTCAACCAACATCATGGCGGTGGCCCGTTCCTGTAGGTTCATGCTCTACAACATCCGCAGAGTACGACCCTGCCTCACACAGGAAGCGGCGCAGGTCCTAATCCAGGCACTTGTCATCTCCCGTCTGGATTACTGCAACTCGCTGTTGGCTGGGCTCCCCGCCTGTGCCATTAAACCCCTACAACTCATCCAGAACGCCGCAGCCCGTCTGGTGTTCAACCTTCCCAAGTTCTCTCACGTCACCCCGCTCCTCCGCTCTCTCCACTGGCTTCCAGTTGAAGCTCGCATCCGCTACAAGACCATGGTGCTTGCCTACGGAGCTGTGAGGGGAACGGCACCGCAGTACCTCCAGGCTCTGATCAGGCCCTACACCCAAGCAAGGGCACTGCGTTCATCCACCTCTGGCCTGCTCGCCTCCCTACCACTGAGGAAGTACAGTTCCCGCTCAGCCCAGTCAAAACTGTTCGCTGCTCTGGCCCCCAATGGTGGAACAAACTCCCTCACGACGCCAGGACAGCGGAGTCAATCACCACCTTCCGGAGACACCTGAAACCCCACCTCTTCAAGGAATACCTAGGATAGGATAAGTAATCCTTCTCACCCCCCCTTAATGATTTAGATGCACTATTGTAAAGTGGCTGTTCCACTGGATGTCAGAAGGTGAATTCACCAATTTGTAAGTCGCTCTGGATAAGAGCGTCTGCTAAATGACTTAAATGTAAATGTAATGGAGCAAATCCAACATGACGGCGTACACCACTTCATATTTTCAAGCATGATGGTGATTGCATCATGTTATCGGTATGCTTTTCATCATTTCCAACAGACACTGGGTGACAAATTCACCTTTCAGCAGGGAATAACCTAAAACACAAGGCAAAATACTGTATATACTGGAGTTGCTTACCAAGATGACATCGAATGTTCCTGAGTGGCCTAGTTAAAGTTGCCAAAAAAACATATATTTTTTAATTGTCTTGAAAATATTTGGCAAGACTTGAAAATGGCTATCTAGCAATGATCAACAACCAACTTGACAGAGCTTTAAGAATTTAAAAAGAATAATGTGCAAACCTTGTTCAATCCAGGTGTGTAAAGCTCATTAAGACTTACCCAGAAAGACTCACAGCTGTAATCGCTGCCAAAGATGGTTCTAACATGTATTGACTCAGGGATGTGAATACTTACAGAAATTAGATACTTATGCATTTCACTCTGTATTCACCGAGGTCCATAGGGCCGCACAATTGTTTTTAAAGATTTCCTCGCCGACAAAATGTGTATATATTTCCCCCCCCAAAATGATTTTGATTATATCTAGATTAAATTTTTTTAAACTAAAAATGTGAGTCACATTTAATCGGCACGTGGGCCCGTATGTTTGACACCCTGGTCTAGGAATAGGGGCAAGTGGTTGATTGTGGACGGCTGATATTTCAGCGTGACTCACCAGTGACCCCCACTGGACGGATGGTATACTCGTTGAGGGTGAAGCCTTTCTCCAGAGCGTGAGTTCTCATGTTCTTATTGAAGATGTCACTGCCAGTGAAATACAGCACACCACAGTAATACTGGTCCTTAGGAATTAACCTGCAGTGAGATAAGTGAAATTGTATTTCTGTTATCTGTTATAGCAAGGTGAAGGAAAAGATAATCAAATGTTGTTGAAAGTGCTCTATCTGACCATCCTCCAGGCAACAGAGTCATAAGAACCATGTGATTAGGTGTGTATGTGGAGGGTGACTAGCTACCCACCTGATATCAATGCGTCTGTGAAGATATTCCTCCTCATCTTCGTCCTTCTGCTGCAGCTGGCAGACTCCCTAGAAACATATCAATGACCATGTGGTAGAGGGGTAGGACACTTTTATAGCTAAATAAAGACTGAATAGATAAACTTTCTGACTGATGAAACTAATTCTGCTGACAGACCTCCAAGAGAGAGAGCAACAACCACATAAATAACCAGTGAGCCATCTGCTTGAATGGTTGCTTCCGATTTAGTAAAGTACAGACCCTCTCTGCACAAAATACATCACCAATGACAACATAAAACATCTTAGTTACTAGACAGATTAAGCAACATTCCTTGCAGCTTGCTAGCCACAAACTGTCCTCACCATGTATTTGGTGTCTCCTTTGGACAGTGTGTCTGTAATGAACCCAATGGATTCAAAATGCTCCACCACGGCATGGAGAAGTTTGGGCTGGAAGAGGAAGAGCAAAGAATTATGTTATGAGTATATGCAAGTCATAAGAGTGATCTTCTGTTGAATGCAATGATGTTGGAACATTGCTGCGGGAACTTGCTGCCATTCAGCAACAAGAGCATTAGTGAGGTCGGGCGATTAGGCCTGGCACGCAGTCGACATTCCAATTAATCCCAAAGGTGTTAGATGGGGTTAAGGTCAGGGCTGTGCCGGCCAGTCACGTTCTTCCACACCGATCTCGACAAACCATTTCTGTATGGACCTCACTTTGTGCACGGGGGCATTGTCATGCCGAAACAGGAAAGGCCCTTCCCAAACTGTTGCCACAAAGTTGGAAGCACAGAATCGTCTAGAATGTCATTGTATGCTGTAATGTTAAGATTTCCCTTCACTGGAACTAAGGGGCCTAGAACGAACCATGAAAAACAGCCCCAGACTATTATTCCTCCTCCACCAAACTCTGCATTCTCAACTACTCACATTTTATGCACTACAGTGCTAGCAAACTGTAGCTTATGCTTTCAGTACTAGATTCATTCTCTGATCCTTTGATTGGGTGGACAACACGTCAGTTCACGCAGCAAGAGCTCTAATAGGTTGGAGGATGTCCTCCAGAAGTTGTCATAATTACTGTGTAAGTCTATGGAAGAGGGTGAGAACCATGAGCATCCTAGATTTTGTACCGAAGTCAATATACCCAGAGGAGGGTGGAAGCTAGCTGTCCTCCGTCTAAACACCACGGTTCTACCCTACAGAGTGCTATTGAAGCTACTGCAAAACAGTGCGTTTAATCAATTATTTGGTGACCTGAATATATTTTGTATAGTTTTATCTAAAAAAATATACATTTTTAAATATTTCACTGTTTTTATGAAATTCACTGAGGTGGATGGTCCTCCCCTGCGTAATATATATTAATTCAACAGTGCCAAAGTAGCAGTTGGCATTGTGGAGTTTGGTGGTTACCTGTTTCTCATCCACAGAGGTGTAGTTTGGGTGGGTTAGTAAGATATCAATATCCCCACTGGATTCAGCACCTGCAGGAGGGAATTCAGGAACAGTTAAACAATGAAGAAATTAAATAAAAAAAATAATCACATGCATAAAAATCTGTCTTCCCAGTGCAATCACTTCCTTGATACAACATGACAATTGCAAATATAAACACTACACACAGTTAGTAATAGTAAAACCACCGAATACATCGTGGACTCACCTCTCCTGTAGCTTCCACAGATTGTCCCAATGTACTCAGTATCCACCAACTCCAGCTCCTGCAGAATGAGAGTCTGGACAAACACACAAGAAGCATAAGACAGAGGTAAGAGTAAATACATGCCATTCTAACCACTTTTTAAAAAATCAATCCGAATTCTCTCTCTCACAATAGTCATTTCACTCACCTCCATCTTCGTCATCTCAGATCGTGGAATCCTCTTCTCAAACTCCTCAAAGTACCTACAGCGGGCACAGGGCAGCGCCACCAAGCATGCAAAGGAAACTTACATTGGAATGTATGAGTCACCAACCAATGATGCACATACAACATCAGCAAAACACTTACATTGGTGCATGCAGACTGAGACACTGACATAGGAAATTCATACTTACTTGAGTCCAATCTGCTGATGATGATTGAGCTTGTGTTCGATTTTCTTCAGATCTAAAAGCACAACAGTGTTAATGTAGTCTAATAAGAATTGAAGTTACTTTTGAAATTGTATGGCATTCCTACATATGCTCAACCCTTCACCACATGCACTGCAGGCTACTCTGGTATCTTCTTCTAAATGTAAAAAAAAAAATAGCTTTAAAAGCTGAGCAAACCTTCCAGAGTCTTCACTCCCTCATCAAAGAACTTTCTGGCAGCAGCAGGACTAGCAGAGGAGAAAGAAAGAGTTAACTGCTCAGGTGCCTTAAATAAGGGCTGGAACAAAATCATGCAGAATGGTAGCTCTCCACAAGAAAGGTTTGCCACCCAGGGGCAAGGGTCAGGGATTGGGTTTAACAAACCATGCAGAAGACATACCCAATACCAGTGACTCTGGTAAGGAAATTGATGGAGGAGCTGGTGTCATCATTACGAATCTGGTAAGATAAACACAATCCATTAGCCTGCATCAAACTGAGTGAAATTAATAATATAATCATCATCAACATCTTTAAAAAGGTTATTTGTGCATTTTGTATTGTGGTCACAGGGGACAAAGAAGTGACAGGCTGCAGAGTTTAAGTTTCACATGTCATCCCTCAAACACTTACCTTTTCTAACTTCTTAAGTGTTCCTGTTTGTAAAAACTCATCTATCTTCTTAGCGATCTCTTTTCCAACGCCATCCTATTTAAAATAGATGAACACAATAGAAAGTATAATGATGATAATATTGTTATAGTGAGTCACTGGTGAGCATTGGCTGTCATCAGATGAGCTTTCAAGTCAATCAACTACAGTCAACCACCGCTATAACAGCACTGTACTGTCTGTGACATCTTTCTCTCTCATCACTTATGCCCTCACCAGTTTCTTGGCCTCTTCCCCATTTTTGATCTTCTGGGGGTACTTGGAGATCACTGAAGCTGCTTTCCTGAAGAACACAGTGGCACAACAAAGTTATTTACAGTAAATGGAGGGAGTAAACGGGGCATAAATAAAAAAATATATGTTTGTATGACCAAGGACTGAATGAGCCACTTAAACAGATGTCTGTTGTAAAGGGACACACATCCCTCACTACACTACTCCTATCTCATACCTGTAGGCATTGTACTTGTGTATAGCTCTGTTGACATTCCTCTCATAGTTGGCCAATTCTGGATAGAAAGAAACAGATACAAAAGCACACTCACTCACAGGCTTTGCATATGGAAGAAACAAACTCTAACAGAATATTGGAGAGATTAACAGGCTATTAACCATGAGCATCACAAATGCTCACATTCTACCTCACCAATGACAGGCTGTGTAAAGTAGATTTTTTAAATGTGTGACGAGTTTGTGATGATGATGGCGGCTGTGTCAATCATCTCACACACACACACACACACACACACACACACACACACACACACACACACACACACACACACACACACTTACAAGGACGACGGGGTTAGATTTTAAAGATTGAACTAATAGCTAAATCTAGCTACCATACAACTAGCAAGTTTGCATTCGTGTTTCATTGCTAGCTAGTAAAAAGCTATCAATATTAAGTTGCGATGTTTGGTTGCAAATGAAGATAGCTAGCTAGCTAAACTATCTATTATGTGCTAGCCAGCTGTCGTTAGCTAGCTAGCCTTCAAGTGTCTTGGCTTACCGGTAAGAAAGTCTGTTATTCCCTCGTTTGGGGATTCCTGTGGCGCTTTCCTTTTACTCATCTCTGTATTCAAGCTTTTCCACAATTATATTGTATTCTTATTTTACGTGCTTGCAAGTAGTGTAGCTTACACTGCCTTTCTTCTGCTGCTTCTTCTTCTTATGATGGTTTTACCACGGACTACAACCCCCAAATGAGTATTGCTGCCACCAAGTGGCCGGTTGAAAAACCAAAACAAGGTAAAAAATAAAATCCAGACCCACCCAAATAAAATAGTACATTGACAAAAACAAAACAAAACTCCCACTTCTTCCTTCTTTCAAATCCCGATATCACCCTTCTCAGGCTCTAGGGCTGCTCTGCCGAGAAATATTGGCGCATCCACAATATCTATCTTCCTGGACCTTCTCTCCACCTTGGCAGTGCTATTAATCACCATAGCTATAAAGGCCTCAAAGTCCACCTTCTTAACCTTTAACATGTCAGGGTCCTGCTGGTGAAACACATATGCTGCAGTCAGCAGTGAAGGCCTATCCACCACCATTCAAACCCTAAACCCGTTTGACAGCTGCTGCATATGAAATGCTCTGGACAGCACTGACTTTGGACACCTCATTCTCTTTAACCCTTGTCGGGTAATTGAAATATGTAGCTTTTTGGTTCCAACCACATTTGCAATATGTCACATGAGCAAAAGCTTTACAATGATCACACTGCATTGATCTTTAGATAAATGCTCTGACTCTGTGGTTTATATACCCCAACTGCACTTAAGTAGGAAGAGACTCCATATAAAAAACAAAAGAACATATAGACTTTTTCACTATTCACCATACGATTCATCCGACGTGCATCAATCACACCAGGAATATTTTTAATCTCTTCATAATCGACTTCCCACGAGATGTCAGATATAACCCCCTTGAGGGGTGCCCTGTTCGAAAGAAACACATGGCACTTCAAACTTATCAAATTGGGTGAGACGCAACAAACGTTCCTTCTGATCCGCAGAAGCACAAAAAAATCAAACCCAGCACTCTCTCCACCAGTTTGGATATCTCAAATGATTTCCTTAAGATTGGTCATCTGCTCAGCTGCTCCTCATTAACAAACCATATTCCTACTGGATATGCAGGGACATTCTCATCACTGTACACTACTTTGCTCCGTTTTCCATTCATTTGGACCAGTGGTTCCCAAACTTTTTATAGTCCGTGCCCCTTCAAACATTCAACCTCCAGCAGAGTACCCCCTCTAGCAACAGGGTCAGCGCACTCTCAAATGTTGGTTTTTGCCATCTTTGTAAGCCTTTCACACTCACACTATATGATGCATTTTTAAAACATAAGAATGAGTATGAGTTTGTCACAAACTGTCTCTTGGGAAGTGACAGAGCTCTTATAGGACCAGGGCACAAATAATAATATAATCAATCATTTTGCTCTTTATTTAAACATCTTACAAATAAAACCTTATTTGTTCATTGAAAATTGAGAATAACTCACCACAGGTTAATGAGAAGGGTGTGCTTGAAAGGATGTACATAACTCTGCATTGTTGGATTGTATTGGAGAGAGTCTCAGTCTTAAATCATTTTCCACACACAGTATGTGCCTGTATTTAGTTTTCATGCTAGTGAGGGCCGAGAATCCACTCTCACATAGGTACTGGTTGCAAAGGACATCAGTGTCTTCACAGCGCGATTTGCCAATGGTAGGATACTCTGAGCGCAGCCCAATCCAGAAATCCGGCAGTGGCTTCTGATTAAATACAATTTTCACAGAACCGCTTGTTGCAATTTCGATGAGGCTCTCTTGTTCAGATATTGGTAAATGGACTGGAGGCAGGGCATGAAAGGGATAACGAATCCAGTTGTTTGTGTCATCCATTTCGGGAAAGTACCTGCGTAATTGCGCACCCAACTCACTCAGGTGCTTCGCTATATCACATTTGACATTGTCCGTAAGCTTGAGTTCATTTGCACACAAAGAATCATACAATGATGGAAAGACCTGTGTGTTGTCCTTGTTAATGCAGAAAGAGAAGGGCTACAACTTCTTAATCATAGCCTTAATTTTGTCCCGCACATTGTAAGTAGTTACAGAGCGACCCTGTAATCCTAGATTCAGATCATTCAGGCGAGAAAAAACATCACCCAGATAGGCCAGTCGTGTGAGAAACTTGTCATCATGCAAGTGATCAGACAAGTGAAAATTATGGTCAGTAAAGAAAACTTTAAGCTCGTCTCTCAATAAAAAAAAATGTGTCAGTACTTTGCCCTTTGATAACGAGCGCACTTCTTCTGTCTGTTGTGAAAGCGTTTACATGGTCGCTGCCCATATCATTGCATAATGCATAAAATACACGATTGTTCAGGGGCCTTGCTTTAACAAAGTTAACAATTTTCACTGTAGTGTCCAAAAAGTATTTAAAACTGTCAGGCATTCCCTTGGCAGCAAGAGCCTCTCGGTGGATGCTGTAGTGTATCCAAGTGGCGTTGGGAGCAACTGCTTGCACTTGCGTTACCACTCCACTATGTCTCCTTGTCATGGCTTTTGCACCATCAGTACAGATATCATCATGAGCAGCAGCTACGTTTGGCTACATACGGACCATTAGTGGAATTCCTGCGAGAGAGTAATGGTTAATATGATTGGATGGACGTTAATTATTTGACTAGGCTACCTGTATTTGACATTGTGTTGTTATTTCGATGAACACTAGATGGTCACATTTTATTTTTGGCAGTGAAACAAGGCTACTTAGGCGAGAAAAAAACCTCACCCAAATGTATAGCCCCTTTGGAAAATATAAATGTTTGAAAATGTGAAGAGGAGAAAAAAAGCTGGAGGAGGGGAGGGGAGTGGAGCGGGAGCGGGAGCGGGCTTGACAAGAGGAATGAAGAATTGCGTTTTAGCGCCCTATTGGATGGTGTGTGCATCAAAGATAAAAAATGCACTAATAATTATAGGAAGATATGTACCGAGGCGGCTTTTTCTCCTGCAAAAGTAAACTGGATTTCAACATTGAATAACATTAGTTGGAAAGTTGCATGGAATGTAAATAAGAATTGTGTCACTAACAAAGTCTGTCAAGTGTCTTTTCAAAGGACACACTTAATTTATCCAGTTAAACAGGTACTGTCAAGATTTACAATTGATATTGATGAAAAGTGTGTGTTTTGTTAAGTTGAGAATGAAACTAAGTCATTTATTCTATAATTGTATTTGTACTAATATTTTTTGGGACCTTTAGAGTTTCTTTTTTAGATCAACTGATGTCAAGGTTCAGCTTGATGGTAAGGATGTTTTACTTTTATTTAATAAATCAGTATTCATTATGAATCTCTATGTATGGTAAATATTTTATACATTTTATACATGAATGCAAGTGGGCTAAAGAAAAGCCAAGATTCATACCTTTAAAAATAGATTTAAAAAAAATGCTACATAAATAAATAAAAAATGGTAAAGAACAGCGAACACTTAATGCCTGTGTAATGTTATTGTCACATCCTGACCTTAGATATCTCTGTTTTCTATATATTTTGTTTAGGTCAGGATGTGACTAGCGTGGGTACTCTAGTTTTTGTATGTCTAGGGTTTTTGTTTGTCTAGAGTTTTTGTATGTCTAGGGTTTTTGTATGTTTAGGGTTTTTGTAGGTCTAGGGGTTTTTGTATATCTATGTTGGCCTGATATGGTTCCCAATCAGAGACAGCTGTTAATCGTTGTCTCTGATTGGGGATCATATTTAGGCAGCCCTTTTTCCCCACTTTCTGGTGTGGGATCTTGACTATGTGTAGTTGCCTGTCAGCAATATATTGTACAGCGTCATGTTTCTTTTGTTAGTTTGTTCGGTGTTCATTCTTTTAATAAAGACAATGTACGCATACCACGCTGCGCCTTGGTCTCCTTCAGACGATGAGCGTGACACTTAAATACAGTGCATTCGGATTATCTACATTTGAAAAAGTCCAATAAATCCATGTAATATAGCCTACACCATCACAATAAATCCATTATTTATTTTAGACAGGTCTAAAGAAACATGATATGAAGAAAATGTAGTCAAATTCAGAAGAACAGAATAACATACTCTGAGTTGTCCTTATGTTGGGCCCTGATCTGGCTATGCCAGCAGACAGGATTTGCTTAGAATTCCGTGGCATTGTTATCCTATATGCTTAATTTTAGAGTTATTTATGTCACTTTGGTTGGGCTATATGTTTACATTTTTCATATATGCTAAGGCTGCATGATGCAACTCTAATGATGACTTGAAAAAAGTTGCACAAAAGGCACGAGCTCTGCTTTGTTTTTTTGCACAGGCTGTACACACTTCATCATTATTAAGTACTTGTCAGTTTGACAAGTACTTAATAATGCCTCAAATTTCCCAGCTGCATCCCCTTTCAGTGGCCGTAATGCCCCCTAAAAAAATGCTTTTTGCGACCATTGGCTATTGTGCCTTTGGGCTAAATATAATAATTAGAATTCCCTTCTCCCAGCTGCGTGCGGAAGCACCTCTCACTCACATGGCTCTCAGTTACGTGATCAGGTTTTTCTCACAGGCAACAATTGAAGACAGACACATCGAGGCTTGAAATTCATTCCAGGTGACTACCTTATGAATCTGGTTCAGAGAATGCCAAGAGTGCACAAAGCTGTCATCAAGGTAAAGGGTGGCTACTTTGAATAATCTCAAATATAAAATACATTTTGATTTGTTCAACACGTTTTTTGGTTACTACACGATTCCACATGTGTTACTTCATAAATTTGTTGGCTTCACTATCACTATTATTCTACAATGTAGAAAGTAGTATAAATTAAGAAAAACCCTTCAATGAGTAGGTGTGTCGATACTTTTGACTGGTACTGTATATGTGTGTAATGTATTTTAATTTAGAAAGTTGCATGATAATGGTACAATCTCGAAACAGGGGCAGCAGAGAAAAATACATGTCATCTATGCACTTAAATAGCGGATGGAGGACACTGTTTCTGTATACTCCTGTTTTAAAGTGAAGCAATGCGCTTAAAGTTGAGAAATAAATATAGTAGTCCTAGCCTACAGAAAGCTGATGGGATCACTCTGTTTTCTCACACAATCGCATAGCCTATAGAGATGTTGCACAACATGAGCTCATGGGCTCTCATGAATTGTTTGATTAGATCTTCGATGACATTTGCATTGATGTCAGTGTGATTAGAGGAACAATAGAGTGTGGCGTACCAAGCAGTTAGCAAGTTTGGTAGGCTCCTAATGACCATCAGCAGCATCAGAGCTTGGAGAAGCCTAATTACCATGACTAAAGGTCATATGGAATTTGACCGCCATCATGACTCGTGACCACCATAACAGCCCTAGTCAAGTCTGGAGGAAACCTGGCACCAGCCCTACGGTGAAGCATGGTGGTGGCAGCATCATGCTGTGGGGATGTTTTTCAGCAGTAGGGACTGGGAGACGAGTCAGTATCGAGGGAAGGATGAACGGAGCACAGTACAGATAGATCCTTGATGAAAACCTACTTATTTTTTAATTTTCCCCTACTTCCCTCTCCCCTAGTTGGGTGACTTGGTGGAAAACATTTCAAATTCAATATAGTGTATCGGCCATTCAACCAGTCACTCTGATCTTAATTCCAACCCTCAGATGTCCACAGTCTAATCCATCTTTCCAAATTAACTACCATTTTACCATTTCAACTTTGCAATACATCCATCCGTTTTACTGTGATGTCTGATGAGGGTCTTGCACCTCTTGTACAATTTCTTCTGAGATTGCATAAATACTTTACAAATAGTTTTTGTCACATGCGCCAAATAGATGTCTCTATGTTTGGGCCAAATATAGGCTGGACCGGACTGAACCAAACATAGATGTCTATAATTGCCTCAGATTTGGTCCGGACAGGTCTTGGTTTGGTCCAAACATGGAGACGACTCAAAGCCGGTCCACACCAAAAAAAGTCAGGACCAAATGCTCAGTGAGAGGCATAAGATAAATAATTTAAATGTATTTATGGTAAAAGACCTATTCTCTTTGAGTGACTGCAGGGTCTCCTGTCTCTCCCTCTCCCTCTCCGGCATCAGGGTGTGGCCAGATTAAATGGATGGATCAGGAATGTTCCTACTCTTCTCCTCTGCCACTGCTTCTTCCACTCCTCAAAGCTGATAGACAGAGGGAGAGAGAGAATGAATAATAGTGTCAGAAAAGAGTAAGCTTTGTTAACCGTGAGGCAGAATCATTGGAAATGCCAATTTGATACTTCCAGTGACTTTCACTTTTGAATGCAAGAGAGAGACCCATTTTTAAATAACAGAGGAGCATACTGTATATTGGTTCAGTGTACTCACTACTGAGGCACCTGTCTCTTGACTGCACTGGGCACAGGCTGGCTGTTCTTCAGATTGGTCAATGACTGGGAGCGACAGAGAACTGTCTTCCCTGCAGCCTGTGTGTTGTGGCTCACAAAGTCTACCGTCCTGCCCTGCACCTGAAACTGGATGTACTGGATATATTCATTCATTAAGCATGCATTTGGGCTCATCATCAATCAATCAAATGTATTTTATAAAACCCTTTTTACATCAGTTGTCACAGTGCTTTACAGGTACACAGTCTAAAACCCCAAAGAGCAAGTAATGCACATATAGTAGCACAATGGCTAGGAAAAACTCCCTACAAGGCAGGAACCTAGGAAGAAATGTAAAGAGGAACCAGACTCAGAGGGGTGGCCAGTCCTCTTCTGGCTGTGCCGGGTGGAGATTTAAGAGTACATATGGCCATTTAAGATCGCAATCCCAGAGGTTTATAGATGACCAGCAGGGCAAATAATAACTGTGGTGGTTATAGAGGGTGCAACAGTTCAATAACTTAGGAGTTAATGTCAGTTGGCTTTTCATAACCAGGCATTCTGAGAATCAAGGTCAAAACAGCAGGTCAGAGAGAGAGAGACATTTATGTTCAACATGGTCCTTAGCGGAAACAGACAGAGTACACAAGAGATGCTCAGCCACATTTGGAGGAAAATGTAAGTTGAATAATATGCATCTCTTTGTTATCAAAAACCTTCAGCTGTGGAGGTAGATATGCCAATACACAGCTAATATCCTCATTGGAGGAATCTCAAATACATTTGAGCTGGAGTCAAAGTTCCTCCATTCGTTCAATCAGAGGCTATTTTAAGGTGCCTATCTCACCTGTAAACCCTGGTTCCCTGTATGGTTTTGGGTGGCTTGACGAAGTGAGGGGGGATCTCCCTCACCTGATGTACGTTCTCTTTTCCGTAGTCACACACCAGCTGCTCTGTGGGACAAACCGAGATTATATAGAACGTGAGAGAGGTACCACCGTCTAACCGTGTCTGTTTAACCTATATGCATAATAATGTACTACAATGAGATAAAGTCTAACTATTCAGGGCCCCTGTCACCCCTCTCTGGCCCCTCTCCAGGATGTGTGTGACGTTAGGACTAATTCAATGGTGCTGAGGGATGTGTGTGCTGTAGCAGCCTGAGTACAACACAGGGTCCGGGGTAAGGGGACCAGAGAGAAAGGCTGGACTCCCATCAGCGTTCCCCTCCAGACGACCCCTAGCTGGGATAAGACTCACCCACAGAAGGATGGGAGTGTAAGGAAGACAATGAACAGTAAGACACTGGGTGACATGTTGTACCAACAATTATTGGGACTTTTAAAAGGTGTGCATGTTAGCTATCTTACCAGAGACAGGACATTTGTAGTATTTGGGGAAAAAGGAGTGCTCTGGGGGTATGGGCCCAGATATCATGGAGGGACCCTCACACATCACTGAACATCTGTTGCAACAATACAGATTGGTTAATTGGGTTAGCTAGCTAGCTAGAGGTTTTTCCACTGAGTTCAGATTTCAGAAAGTAACGTTATGTCGGTAAAAAACACTCCGACCATGACCTGCTGTTAGAGAAATGTGGCTGTTAGCTCTTAAACGTTAAGTCCGAACAGCATTCTCACATACAGTTGAAGTTGGAAGTTTACATACACCTTAGCCAAATACATTTAAACTCAGTTGAACAATTCCTGACATTTTTAATCCAAGTAAAAATTAACTGTCTTGGATCAGTTAGGATCACCACGTTATTCTAAGAATGTGAAATGTCAGAATAATAGTAGAGAGAATGAATTATTTCAGCTTTTATTTCTTTCATCACATTCCCACTTGGTCAGAAGTTTACATACATTCAATTAGTATTTAGTAGCATTGCCTTTAAATTGTTTAACTTGGGTCTGTCACGAGTCCGACTGAGGGTGGTTTCCCTTCCCGGTCGGGTGGCGCTCGGCGGTCGTCGTCACCGGCCTATTACCTGCCACTGATTGTCTTTTCTCCCCCTCCTTGTATGTTTATTGGTAGCACCTGTGTGTATGATTAGTTTGTCTTTATTAGACAGCCGGCCCGCCTGGTTGTTGTGCGGGATTATTCTTTGTAACCTTCTGCTCTGTATCAGAGGAACGTGTTAGTTCCTAGTCGTGCCTTTTTTGAATCGTCATTTTGACATTCCCTGTGTTTTGGGGCCGTGATCATTGTTAGCACCCTGAGGTGCGTTTAGTGCATTAAAGAGCACAGCATTGTGGTCTCTGTCTCCTGCCTTTGACTCCACACCCACGACACCCGGATTGTTACAGGGTCAAAGGTTTTGGGTAGCCTTCCACAAGCTTCCCACAATAAATTTGGTCCATTTTCGCCCATTCCTCCTGACAGAGCTGCTGTAACTGAGTCAGGTTTGAAGGCCTCCTTGCTTGCACACGCTTTTTCAGTTCTGCCCACAAATCTTCTATGGGATTGAGGTCAGGGCTTTGTGATGGCCACTCCAATACCTTGACTTTGTTGTCCTTAAGACATTTTGCCACAACTTTGGAAGTATGCTTGGGGTATTGTCCATTTGGAAGACCCGTTTGCCACCAAGCTTTAACTTCCTGATTGATGTCTTGAGATGTTGCTTCAATATATCTACATAATTTCCCTCCCTCTTGATGCCATCTATTTTGTGAAGTGCACCAGGCCCTCCTGCAGCAAAGCACCCCCACAACATGATGCTGCCACCCCCGTGCTTCACGGTTGGGATGGCGTTCTTCGGCTTGCAAGTCTCCCCCTTTTTCCTCCAAACATAACAATGGTCATTATGGCCAAACAGTTATATTTTTGTTTCATCAGACCAGAGAACATTTCTCCAAAAAGTATGATCTTTGTCTCCATGTGCAGTTGAAAACCGTACTCTGGCTTTTTTTATGGTGGTTTTGGAGGAGTGGCTTCTTCCTTGCTGAGGGGCTTTTCAGGTTATGTCGCTATAGAACTTGTTTTACTGTGAATATAGATACTTTTGTACCTGTTTCCTCCAGCATCTTCACAAGGTCCTTTGATGTTGTTATGGGATTGATTTGCACTTTTCGCACCAAAGTACGTTCATCTCTAGGAGGCAGAACTCATCTCCTTCCTGAGCGGTATGATGGCTGTGTGGTCCCATGGTGTTTATACTATTGTTTGTACAGATGAATGTGGTACCTTCAGGTGTTTCGAAATTGCTCCCAAGGATCAAGCAGGCTTTTGGAGGTCAACACTTTTTTTCTGAGGTCTTTGCTGATTTCATTTGATATTCCCATGATGTCAAGCAAAGAGGCACTGAATTTGAAGGTAGGCCTTGAAATGCATCCACAGGTACACCTCAAATTGACTCAAATTATGTCAATTTTCCTTTCAGAAGCTTGTAAAGCCATGACATAATTTTCTGGAATTTTACAAGCTGCTTAAAGGCACAGTCAATTTAGTGTATGTAAACTTCTGGAATTGCGATACAGTGAATTATAAGTGAAACAATCTGTCTGTAAACAATTGTTAGGCCAGAAGGCTAAACTGGAAAACCCAACCTCCATCAAAATAAAAAGATGGCGGAGCCGCAAAAGTTCTTCTGTGCAAGGGTGTTTATTTACATAGTGATTCCGGATCAAAAACAACAGTACTGCCATCAAATGTATACCTTGTGGGGCCGCTAAAAACAATGCTGCCCCATCCACAGCACAATCCAAAATGCCTCTCTATGAACTGAAAGAATGACATTTAAGAACAGGAAGCATAAAAATAGTGCACATAGAATAGATCTACCGTTTCATCGACTTGCTTTCAATGAAAATGAATGATCTATAACTCAATTTGGTCTGGTCACCCAAAAAGTTACATATTGCAGCTTTAAAAGTAATCCTAGAAGTAACCATATATTTTTTCCCCAAAAGTATCTGTAATCTGATTACACTTTTTTGCTGGTAAAGTAATGGATTACAGTTACAGTTTATTTATTTGTTTTGTAATCTGTTACTCCCCAGCCCTGAGCCTGAAGGCTACTGCAAACCATAGACATAAACAAGCTTTCGAAAACAGTTATTGGCTACCTCTCTCTTTGTTCAATGACAATTACACAATGACCCCGCCCTTTGTGTCAGAATGTTTGCGCATGCTCAGTCCGCAACTCTGTGCTTTCTCCTTCACCGTGCCCTATTGCGCGAGACAGAACGTTCTGAAACTTCGCTCATCGCCCCTAAATAAGGTAGGAAATTCATGGCACCTTCAGGGATATTTTATTGTGAAAGGCTCTGAAGGAAAAGCCTGTTTTGGATTGATACTGAAAATATATTTGACTCATTTGATTGTTGTTTAATAAATGGCTTAGACACGTAAAGTGTGGAAGCGAGAATACAGTGTGGTAGGCCTCAGTGTAGTAGGGCTGCAGGACATACAGGCCTGTCTGTCTATAAACGTTAGATATCTCAGCACTTGAGGTATATTTAAGAATTAGTCGGACAAATTAGATTCCTATAACACTAGACTATGCAGGTTGATTATAAGCTATAACATTTATTGTGGGCTATACAATGTCAAATGAACATATTTGATTGCTAACTAGTGCGCATTACGCACAGTATTTCACTTTTAGTGCCAATTACATGTAGTCTCTGAATTTCAGCAGGATATTAAAATGGTTGCGTTATTGTCAATTTTATTGTAAATTCTGTAAAAAAAAATTAGAGACTGGCTATAGTTATAGCGCTATAGATGTTTGTAAAAAGAGCAATGCATTGAACTGTGAACATTGGAGACCTAGGCTAGCCATTTGTCTATTGCAAAGGGCAATATATGTCATCCCATAAATTACACCCTGTATGATAGTGTCCGTGTTTTTGTAAAATGTTTTGTAAAGTTGAAGGCCCATTAACAGCATGGTTTGTGCTGCAGAAACAAGGAGGGTTAGGTTTGTCTTCGGGTTGGCACGGTGGACTTTACGCACGCCGGGTTCTGGTGTAACATGCAGCAAATATATAATCCACTCTCGATTGTTGGAGCCACCTGACCTTCTACTGTGTTCAATCATGAGCGTAGTAGACAGTCGGCCCACCAACAGGAATGAAAGTGAAAAAGATTCAGGATTTCAAGTGAAAGTGAAAACATTGTGTGATGCACAATAGGTTTGCTCTTCTTGAACCTTTGTTGCTCTCCGAAGTTCTGGAATCGTATTGCGCCGACGCCTATGGACAACAAAGAATGACACAAACCTTGCTTATTTTTGTGGTAGTAGTGTCTGAAGCAGTAGGCCTAGACCTAGTAAAATGCCTGATGAGAGAAGGCCTATAGATAGTTCTAGTAGGTTCAAGTTTAGACTCGTTAAAAGAATGCTATTATTAATCACAATCTAGGCAGTGGTGTAAAGTACTTAAGTAAAAGATACTTTAATACTTTAAACCACTACTTAAGTTGTTTTTTTCTGTATATATAGGTCCATGTACACTGGCTGAATATCAACCCCTATAGGAACAGGGCTGTCCTGAAGTGCCTGGCATTGGTTGGAAGGAATGCACTGTTGAGTAGGTCAAGATGTGATGCCACACTCATTAGGCAGGATTAGGCAGCCGCCTATGGCTGCAGATTGACACGGGCATCATTTTCTGAGCTAAACTGGCCAAGGCGCACCTCCAACAACAATAATTCTACCCAAACAATGACAATTTCTCTAAATCAGTGGCATATGGGCATTTTAGGTGAGCGCTGATGCCGCCCTTTGATAAGCAGTGCCCACTTTTAGGGGTGCAAAATATTTTGGATGGGCATTCATAAAGTTCCATTGCGGGCCAACATGGTAGGCTACACCACAGTAAGCACGAGCCAACGTCTTTTTTGGGTCCTGTCTGGATGTCATTTCTTTGTTACAAACGGTAGGATTACGACATAAAATGACATTACAGGCAACGCTGTAGGCTACACCTCAGTAAGCACGGACCTACGCCGACACCTTTTGGACATCTTTTTTTTTGTTGCAATTCCGGACCGGCCATGATTTCCGCATCCACGAACATTGGTCTCGTCTGTGGCGGCAGAACGGCAAGGACATGGGTGCATGGGTAGCCATAGCTAACCCATAGCTTACCCATGCAACACTGTACATTCAGGCTATATATTCACAAGGTGTAACTTCATTTCCCCCGACCTTATCTCACAACACATTCCACTACCAACATGCCACAAAGGCCCGTCTGGGTTACACTGCATGTCAGGATCTGTTTTATTAATTGCTGAACATTATCAGCCTACATTGTTTGTTAAACATTGGATTAAAAATAGACCAAGGTATAATGGTTTAAAAAACGTTTACTACTGAGTAACAAGCATATAATAATGGTTTGTACGTCGTTTATAAGCAGACCTTAAGTAAAGCCTCACCCTCGCCTGTCCCTAGTCAGTCTCTATCACCAAACCAGTGTGTTTGGGCTGACATGATAATTTTTGCAGCTAACTGATCTCTCCAACAATGATGCTTATTTTATTTGAATGGCATAAAGACTAAGGACTACTATGGTGAATGATGTCTGGTTGGTAACTACATTTCCCAGGATCCCACTGGATGTGTTATGCCTATCTGTTTTCAGTTGATTTCCTGTCCTGTGCGTAGCTGATTTGAATGTCATCGTGACCCCTAGAGCTAGTGAAGTTGTCAGAGAGGGGGCTGTACATGGGGAGTGAGGAATGGGGGTGTGGGGGGGATCGAGGTAGAGGAAGTGACGGGAGGGAGTGGGAGTGACGAGGTGTGTGAGGTTAGGTTTGCCAGCGGTAGAGGAGTAAAGCACCCATTTCAAAATGGCGTGGCCATATGAGGTTTGGTGTTGAGTTCACCTGGATTATTTATAGAACAGAGGTTATGGGGTAGGGGGAGAGGGAGAAGGGGGAGGAGAGGGTGAGGAAGCTGGGAAGAAGGAACTGTTAAGATATTTTATCAAGGTTTAAGATAAATTATTAAATAATTCTACCCGGAAACTTAACCATTAGGGATTAGAGGTTATGTAGCATGAACAAGGAGTAATTCAAAATAATAAACACAGCTCCAACTAGGTTGGAGGGGGGAAGAGAGGAATGCACGTGTGTGCCTAACGAAAACAAAGATGATCCTTAACCTATGTTTGAACCGACCCAGCTTTAACTCTACAGAGATAAGATAGGACAGGGAGAACCCCTCCAGGTTTCCCATATCTGGGGGGGACTGGAACTGTCAGCTGAGTGGTAATAAACTATGGTGAGACTTCAGTAGAAAAAGAGAGAATCCAAATGTTAGTGTGTAAGTATGTGCGTAGGTTAGAATGGTATATAAACTAATGTACATGGTATTTTGAGCAGAGCTCTCGGAAATAAACGCTACTGATTCATTTTGAGACTGATCTTTGTCTGTTTTATGCAAATAAGAACCTTACAAATTCTTAGAAACGGACAGTGTTTTGCTTTGATATAATTGAATTGGTTAATGAACATATAGGAATTAAATTCCTCTAACAGGAACTGAGTAAGGAGGGAAGAAAGGGGGCCGGGTGTGTGTCGGTGGGGGGGGGGGGTGATTGATTGACAAAGACAGATTCCACACCATGCTGAGTCTGCAGAATGCCCCCCTTGCATCAGTCAGCTGACTATCATAAAGCCTTTGAGCATAGACAACTGAGACAGGCATAGAGGACAAAAGGTGTGTCCGTGTGTGTGTTTCTGCCTGTTTGCTAAATTCCCAGTGTCACCAGGGTAATCACCACAAAAGCAAATCATCCACCTCACCGCTGTGTCCCCAAATCACCAGATGCTCTCGGTACCACAGTATTGTGTGTGTGTGTTACCAGATCACTATGTTCTCATAGATGGGCGTGTTCTTGTCATCTATAGAGCCTATGGCTTTGGGTGATAACATGTCAGCCAACATGTCAGTCATACGGGCTATAAAACAGTGTTATTGTTTTTATTTTTAATAGTTTTTTATCAATTTTTCTCCACAATTTTCTTGATATCCAATTGGTAGTTACAGTCTTGTCCCATCGCTGCAACTCCCGTTACGGACTCGGGAGAGACGAAGGTCGAGAGACACGAGTCCTCCGAAACACCACCCTGCCAAGCCTCACTGCTTCATGACACACTGCTCGCTTAACCCGGGAATTGTATTTATTTAACCTTTATTTAACTAGGTATGTCAATTAAGAGCATTCTTATTTACAATGACGGCCTACCAAAAGGCAAAAGGCCTCCTGCGGGTACGCAGGCTGGGATTAAAAATATAAAATACAAATATAGGACAAAAAAAACACATCACGACAAGAGAGACACTACGTAAAGAGAGACCTTAGGCAACAACATTGCAGCAACGCCTAACAACACAGCATGGTAGCAACACAACATGACAACAACATGGTAGCAACACAACATGACAACAACATGGTAGCAGCACAACATGGTAGCAACATGACAACAACATAGTAGCAACACAACATGACAACAACATAGTAGCAACACAACATGACAACAACATGGTAGCAACACAACATGACAACAGCATGGTAGCAACCTTGACAACAACATGGTAGCAATACAACATAACAACAACATGGTAGCAACACATGACAACAGCATGGTAGCAGCACAACATGACAACAACATGGTAGCAGCACAACACATGGTACAAACATCATTGGGCACAGACAACAGCACAAAAGGCAAGAAGGTAGAGACAACAATACATCACGCGAAGCAGCCACAACTGTCAGTAAGAGTGTCTGGAAGCCAGCCGCACCAATGTGTTGGAGAAAACAACATACAACTGGAGACCGGAATCAGCGAGCATGCGCCCGGCCCTCCACAAGGGGTCGCTAGAGCACGATGGGACATGGACATTCCGACCGGCCAAACCTAACCCGGACGACGCTGGGCCAATTGTCCACAGCCTGGGACCGAACCCGGGTCTGTAGTGACACCTCAAGCACTGCGATGCAGTGCCTTAGACCGCTGCGCCACTCGGGAGGCCCCATAGAGCACTGCTTTATCAGTGTTGAGGACGCACCCTTTGGTTCAATATTAGAGTAATAGTTGCAGGCCCTGCCCTGGAGACGCGCTCATGGGGAATTGATCATGTGTTCTGCCAAATGTGAAGAGCTCAGAGGAAAGGGACAGTTTGATTGTTTGATTGCCTGGCTTTAGAGTCACAGTGCTACATGGACTGTGATGATAACCATGCCAGTATAGGGCATGCAACTAAGAGAACTTAAAGAGACTGCTTCGGCTAACCTTTCCAAAACCACTTCCAACAAAAGGCAGCACCTAAAACTCAATACAAATTCACAAAGATATCCAGTCCAGTTACCTGAGACAGACCAAGTACAGAGTACAGACACTACCAGCATTGTTGTGAATACAGAGATTGCATGCCAAAGTCTTCTGTCCTTCCTTCCCCACATCTGAAGAGCCATGTCAGACAAAGGCGGAGAGAAGGCGAGCCTGGTGAGGAAGGAGGGGGAGAGTCCAGCAGCACAGGCCAGTCAGAACAAAGGAGCTCCCTGTGTGCCATGTTGCCACAAGGGTGAGTGAGGGAGGTGAGGGAGGGAAGGAGGTGGGGGAGATACGGAGGTGGGTGAGAGAGGGAGGTGCGGAGACAAAGATGTTATCAGGGTCCCCTCGGCTATCTGAATCGATTGATCAATCTACCTGTATCTGCCATTCCAGAGAGTAGGCTTTGTCCTGACAGTCTTAGACCGCCTTGTCCTTGTCTCCATTCCTTCATGACTTCTGATTTGAAAGGACTTGATCGGTCACATGATATGTTCAATATGACAAGCCACTAATCAGAAAGGTAGGAAGGTATGTTGGAGTGTTGGGACACAGCCCCTGGACACCAGCAAGAGCACAAAGAGACACACTGCCATGGCAAAGTCACCTTAATGCACGCATGCACTCACCGGTAATTTATCCTAGCAGAGACTCAGGGGACCCTGGTGACATCATAAAAGCTAGCGTAGTGCCGTTGTGTGCATTGGTGATAGTTGCTGACCAGCCAAACCCTGGCTTAGGCTTACTGTCGCTCAACAGCACATAGTAGAGCGAATGCTGTGGCGTATACTGTGATTGCTATATGTCATACATCTTCCACTTCACGCTACGTTTCATTCCCAGGCAGCAAGCTACTAACAATGCTGACTTAGGCAAAAGAAGTGGCAAGATTTTAAAGGCACAGTTCACCCAAAAATCAACTAACTAATCATACCATGGCCCCATTCAGGCTGTCCCTAATATGGTGCCATGTGGTTCCCTGTTTAGAGAGATGATTACCTGGTATACCAGTGGTCAAAACACAAGTCAATACCATTAAGTTAAACCATGCTAGCTAGCGGTTCGCTAATGGACTGATGCCAGGAGAAAATGGAGTTAAACTAATTGGCTGGGCTAAAGTGGGGATGTAGGGGAAAGCGACATGCAATATATCACAGGCCCAGTAGACCAGACCAGGCAGGGTCAGTGTAGCTGGCAAGGCCGTCAGTACTTCACAGTACGTTGGCTTTCCAAAACACACCTTAATAAAGGCTTCAATAACATTTTGGATACTACTTTAGTATGAAGCAATGTATTGACCATTCATACTGAATAGCCTAGTATGCTAGTGTGGATATTATTTAGGACACAGTCAAGGAATGTACGAGGGACTTACCAAGGGTAAGTCATTAGTGGACCTGTAGATCCTCTAGTTAGTAGACGCTGTGTGGTGTGTGTTTGCTTCTGTTGAAAACCTTTGTAGAGCAGCGTGAGGTGTGTGTGTGTGTGTGTGACTGAACGCATAGATGTCGCTGTGTGGACACTGTGTGTATGCCTAGATGCTGTGTGTGTTTGCTTCAGTTCAAAGCCACTTCACTATAACACTGCAGTGTTCTGTGTGAAGTCATAGGCAGGTACTGTGTTGGACCTATTTTGCATAGAAGTAATGTGATGTTTTGCTTGTGTGCTGGAGGTCATACTCCATTTGTACAGAATTTTGCCTCCTGTGACTCAGAGAAGTATTGTTGTACTATCAGAGATACACCCAAACCTGTCTCTCTCTCTCCACAGTCACCATGGCTGTTCCTCCTGCATACTCAGACCTGGGAAAATCCGCCAAAGACATCTTCAGCAAGGGCTATGGTAAATCAGTAAATCCCCCAGACCCCCACCCACCACCACCACACGCAAGGAGAAAGGGAGGACACAATTACATATTTCATGTGTTTATAAGCTCTTAGGATCATTTCAACCTATGTCTCTCACCTCTCTTTCTCTCTCTCTTGCGCTCTCCCTCTGAGACCATAAACCTCAGCTGGTCATCAAGGACTCTGTGACCTCTTACATTATTTACTGACCCCATGGGTCAGCGGATGGGGGCTGGGACTCAGTGTGTGTGTGTTTTTAGACTTGTTTCATGCTCATTTATATTGAGTCTAACAGTGCCTCTTGTCATCGTTGTTTCATACCATTAGATTTACTTTTCTGCAAATGTTCTTGTTTCACAACTGTAAAGCTTGGATGACCCTCAATGAAAACCGTCATGTAAATTATGCATCCAATAACGAAGGGCTACAGAGAAGTATCCCAAATCAAATGGGGTCTGCTCCTCTATTTTTTATGAATAGAGACATGATTTTTATTTTCCCCCTCTTTTCCTTCTATTCTTTCTCTTTTCCCCTCCAGGCTTTGGAATTGTGAAACTGGACCTAAAGACCAAGGCCCAGAGTGGAGTTGTAAGTACAACCTCTCTCTCTATCTCTCTCTTTCACATTTATTGAATTCCTCCTCTGTTTTATACATTATACCATATGTTTCTTTGCGTTTGGTGAGAGCGTGGTTGTCCTATGTTTGTTTTGCATACAACCTTCCCACAACTTTCTGGGAATGGTGCAGGATACCCAGCTAGCACATGACGTTCTGACAACCTTAGGTGGGAATTTCAGTACTTCAGCATAACATTTTTTGCAGGTTTCCTCATGGTTCTATTTTAAAGTCATGTTCTCAGAACATTAAGAACACTTTACATAAAAACCACAAGAAAACATTAACGTTCAAAGAATGTTATTTAAAAACATATACATTCTGTTCTCAGTGTCAACAAACATTTCTATCTTCTACCTTAAGTGTGTTCAGGTGTGTTGACTGCATCCACTAATTGGCCACACCTGATCTTAATGAGTGCTTGTTTCCTTTGAAATGGGATCTGTTTGAATAGACTGAAATGAACAGCTTTGTATGAGTAAAAAAAAAACATGGCATGCTAGCTCCATCATGGTGGTGCAGTGGACTAATTCCATGGATAGAGAACATAAGATGATAGGTTCTCAGAACAATATTTAATTATCTTAAAATAACCTATAAAACCTCACAGGAAAACTTTCAGGGAACCATAGTAAAACATTCTCAGAACATCCCTGCAACCTAAAAATGAATGTTCCCAGAACATTTTCACTTCTATTCTCAGAATGTTTCGAAAAAGTTTTGCTGGTCAGGTTTCAAAAAAGTTTTGCCGGTCAGGAAACGTATTGCTTCATTCCCAGGACCAATGGGAAACCAAAAACCCACAACTTCCCTATGAACCAAATGTGCCACCTGTGTGCCTCTCTAAGCTAAAATATATTTACCCGGGATTGCCATGCAACACTCATTGATCAGATGTGTAATATTTGAGAAATACTAACACACACATTCACATTACATTGTGGAGCTGGGGATGGAAAAAAAAACAAGTTTTCCAATTAATTTATCACAGATGTGTAACACATTTACATTTAGGCCACACCCATGCAATAGTCTGTGTGTTTGTGTAGTCTAGCCTTAAAGTATAAGCTGCATGTCTAGACCCTAACCTCAGGGCTGAACAGGAAAGTTGAAATGGCTGACTCACTGTCTGCTGGCAGTGTGTGTGTGTGTGTGTGTGTGTGTGTGTGTGTGTGTGTGTGTGTGTGTGTGTGTCTGCCAGAGAGTCTGACAAACTGTTGAACCCAGTCAGCTTGGCAGATCACTGTCGGACTACAATCTACCTATACATTAGAACAAAATGGATACCGCCCATAGCATTTCTGCTCCCTAAATACTTTGTGTTATATTCTCTTAAAAGGTGTCAGGGGCAACAATACTGTGTGTAGGATTATGTTGTTTTTTGTCATTGTCTTCATCTTTCGGCCTGTACACATTTTGGATATGGTCGATTCCAGAGTTATGGACATTACATTTGCGGGCAAAATCACAACTTTAATGTCTCACAGAATAGACAAACAAAATGTAAATGTTGATGTGTATGTTTATAGTACCCATTGGGGGGAGTGTATAGCCCCCAGCAGACTTCTAAATATTGGCATGTTGGAGAAACAAAGCAAATAAGAAGAGTTCTGGATGTTACATGAAATGGACAAGCTTTTTGTGGAGAGTGATCATATTAGCAAACGTCTGTGAGTTTGCAATTATTAGGTCCAAACATGGATAGCCATTTTGAAGGAAAGGCATGGTTGAACACAAAAATTATCATTTTGAAAATATTGTCATTTCCATTCTTTACTTTAGAGAGGGAAAACAAATTTTATGGATGTTACACCCTCCATTATGCATGTTAGTCTGAAATAAACATTCATATCGTAAAGATTTCATTATCAAAATCTATCATTACACATTTGTTGTCATTTGGATGGTTTTTCCAAGGTCAGCAGAACGCATAGTACTTTAGGATTGCATAATTACAGGTAGCCTGAATAGGCAGGTCCTGATTTTTTCCCCTCCCCTTTATATATATATCAAAATGAACATTTACCAGTTAAATGTAGACATAAATATATATATCTTTTTTATATTACAACTTTTCTGAAATATGCAAATTAGACAATATAAATGTGCCTAGACTGCCACCTTTCTGGACACTGGATAAAGTCTGTATATTTTGGGGGGCTTTCATTTGAAGAAGAAAAAAACACTCCAGGAATATTCAAAGATTGTTGAAAATCACTCTTTTATTATAGTTCTAGCTATAAAAAAATAAATAATTAAGACAGTACTGCCATGTATGAGAAATGCATTTCAGCATATATTTTCCAAGAGAATCTTAGCTAGAACTAGTCATTTTCAAGATATCAACAATTGCTTCAGTACATCCCAGAACAACCGCACAACATGTGGTGAAGGCACAATCATCTGAAGATCCATCCCATCCTCCACCGTAATGGAAGTTATATCATAACAATGAAAAAGGACATAGACAGTGAAAAGAGAGAAACCAATTATAGACCATATGCAACCGCGAAAGTTATCTTTACAGAGACCGTTTCAAGATGATCCGTTGTAAGGTGCATGTTTTACAAAAACGTTTCCTTAAAACATTGTGGACGTTACATTGTCTGTGCCATTCACACCCCTGTCAATACAAGACTGTAGAAGACACAAACACAACTCAAGACACTTCAATTTGGTCTGTATTGATTCATTAACATGTCATCTGAATCTCATCTGGGGGAGGGGACAGCTGTGAGAGGAAAACAAAGCTATGTGAGCCCTTTCTAAAAGCCATGAAATATGATTGACCTGAAAAGCCTTTTTTGAGACTTGCTCTATATGGTCAAAATTCATGCAATTTCCTTCTTAAACTTTTCAAATAAAACCTAAACTCCAACAAAACCTTAAGCATAATTATGAATGTGGTTTCATTTAGGCATGCTCATGTTGACCTTTCCATGGAAATGCCCGTATCTATATCAGCCTTTTGGATAGCTCAACTTCCTCTCCCTGCGATTGAATTGAATCACAAAGCAGATTTCATGAAATACACTTTACTTGGACGATCATTTCCCCCAAAAGTCAAGCGTGTCCTGTAAATGAGATGTTGTATATCTATGATTCACTGGTGCAGCTTTGGTATCTCTGGTACATACATTATGTGCATTAGAATCTTCTTTTCTGAAAGAGTGGAGAAGTGATTGAATGTGAATATCTGTATGGTTCTGACCTAACGATATCTGCCTCTCTCTTTCTCTGCCTT
Organism: Oncorhynchus masou masou; assembly: GCF_036934945.1. NCBI lineage: Eukaryota > Metazoa > Chordata > Actinopteri > Salmoniformes > Salmonidae > Oncorhynchus > Oncorhynchus masou. The sequence continues at coordinate 34,913,180 of NC_088212.1, forward strand.
TTTTCTGCTTCCTCTCTGGACTTCATTGTCAGATGGTAAGGGTGTGAGTGTGTGTGTGTGTGGAGAAGGCTTTTCCTCCCTGCAGCTGTTCTTGCAGCAGTGTCCCAGCTGATTGATTGATACCATTCCCCTTGCACTGCTAAGCCCATAATGACAGGCCATAATGCCAGACATTTAGACTGGTCTGACTGGCCTGGTTACTGGTCTACAGGTTACTGGTCTACAGGTTACTGGTCTGCCAGTGACCAGATGACTGGCTTGAGCATCTACCACTACTCTAAACGGTGGCTGCTGACATGTCAGTCATGCAAACCTGAGAGGAATTGCTTGGCAGAGATGTGGTAGGGGTACTTATCTCTTTCCCTGTCTATTTATCTTCACCTCTGTATCCCCCGTCTCTTTCTCTCATCAGTGAGGAGTGTGCTAAGCTCTCTTTAGCAGCCTCCTGTAACAACAGTTCCCCATTCTCTTCTACCTTTTCTCTCCTATGCTCCAGTTTCTTCTGCTGTGCTCTTACTTTTCTGCTGTTAACCATCCCTCATTTCCCTCTTCCTCACCCGCCACTCTCCTTCCATCTCTCAGGAGTTTGCGACCTCGGGCTCCAGTAACACAGACACAGGGAAGGCAGCAGGTAACCTGGAGACCAAATATAAGGTGAAGGAGCTGGGCCTGAGCTTCAACCAGAAATGGAACACAGACAACACCCTGACCACCGAGGTCTCCATAGAGGACCAGGTGAGTTTGAAACCAGTTTAGCCCAAAATCTGGTTACACCGCACCAAACCAGCTCCTGACAGCACTTGATGTTAACTCATTGAACACCCGTATGTAAATGCATCCAATAGACTCTGAACATTAAACTCAAAGTTTAGTCTAATATTATTACCCCTATAGTTCTCATTGTTCTGTGTCTGCTGTTCACCAATATGTAATCACTGGAGGCTGCTGACGGGAGGACGGCTCATAATAATAGCCGGAACGGCGTTAAATGGAATGACATCAAACACCTAAAAAAACGTGTGTTTCATGTATTTGATACCATTCCACCTATTCCGCCCCAGCGAGTAACCACGAGCCCGTCCTCCCCAATTACGTTGTCACCAACCTCCTGTGTATGTACTGTATCTCCTTCTCTGTCCTGTGTTTCTGTAGTTGGCTAAGGGCTTGAAGCTGGCTCTGGACACATCGTTCGTGCCCAACACTGGGTAAGTTAATCACTCGCTGGTCAATCATTACCTCCCTCCATATGCCTTAGTGTTGCACACGAACATGAAGGATTTTGAAATAAACAGCACCAGTATAGGGAGTAAAACGGTCACTTGGGAAGTTTTTTTAATCCGTTGTCAAATTGGGGAACATAATGTCACAGCAATCCTGACACCCTCTCTACATTCCTCCTGTCCCCTTCCCCTCTGTCTGCAGTAAGAAGAGTGCCAAGCTGAAGACTGGTTACAAGCGGGACTTCATCAACCTGGGCTGTGACCTGGACTTTGACATGGCCGGCCCCACGGTCCACGCTGCTGCCGTGCTGGGCTATGAGGGCTGGCTGGCTGGGTACCAGATGGCCTTCGACACAGCCAAGTCCAAACTGTCCCAGAACAACTTTGCCCTGGGATACAAGGCTGGGGACTTCCAGCTCCACACCAATGTGTGAGTACCACTACACCTAACCCTGACTACTGTCCAGCAGAGGTTGATTTGTGTTTGCGCAGAATTGTATTCTCCATGTGCAATTTTTGTTGTCATGATCCACAGGAAGTTGATTTAAGAGCAATGTAGTACCCTACTGATGAAGCCCATGGTGTTTTGTCCTCTCAGTAACGACGGTACAGAGTTCGGTGGCTCCATCTACCAGAAGGTGAACTGCCACTTGGAAACAGCCATCAACCTGGCCTGGACGGCCGGCAGCAACAACACACGCTTCGGCATCGGAGCCAAATACCAGCTGGACAAGGACGCTTCCCTGTCTGTGGGTACCACAACCACACATACAGAACCACATACCAGTCCATAGTGCCAGAACAAGAACCACACAACCATCCAAATACATGCTTGTCTCACCTCTTTGTGTCTGTCTGTCTCCCCCTGCAGGCCAAAGTCAACAACGCCAGTCTGATTGGAGTCGGCTACACACAGGTCCTCCGGCCAGGTAACTCAAAACTGACCTTTACACCAGATGACTAGCTGCATCTATCTATATCTACACACCTTGCTTATTAGTACCATAGGAGTTGGTTAGAAGAATGGAAGAGGTGATGTCTATGCTCTATATATGAAAAGAGCTGTACTTTGTGTGTTAAGACTGGTGTCTCTCTCTGTAGGAGTGAAGCTGACTCTCTCAGCTCTGATCGATGGGAAGAACTTCAACGCAGGCGGCCACAAGGTTGGCATGGGCTTTGAGCTGGAGGCATAAGGATGGAGGGGAGAGGAGAAGAGGGGGATGGGTGAATGAAGGGAAAGATCCCGAATCTGACAAAACACACACACATACACACGCACAGAGAGAGTGTGTCTTTTGGCCTTAACCCTACAGCCCTTAGCACCCTCTGAGACCCCCAGTACTATATTAAAATGGACAGACTGTCGAGAACCAAGTTGTTTTTTGGTTAGTTTTAGGTTCACCATCTCTCTGTATTATCTCCTTAGCAATACCACTACGTAAGGGACATTTGTCATGCCATGGCACAGGAGCAGGCAGCCAGTGAGCAAGTCTCAAATAACACTCTATTCACCAGAAGTTTACTAATTCACATAGGGCTCTGATCAAAAGTGGTGTACTGTATGCAGAACAGTGTGTTTGAAACAGACAAGTCTGAAGTCAACCTTTTGTTCCACTTCCTCCCCATACGCAGACATATCCTCTTTTCTGTGTGCGCACCTTTTTAGTAGGGTTTGATTGTGTGGTATACTTTCCCTTTGCCTGAGATCATGTGTTTAATCTACTTTTGACTTGTGACAAAAAAAAAGTTTGATTGACAGTGTACTTTTGTTTGTGTATTTGTGGTGTACTCTATTGATTTGATCAAAGCCAGAGGGGAGTTGTTTTCAAGGAATAACTTGTTTTTTAAATGTCATGATGTTCCGTTGTCCCAGACCTTTTACAGGCCTGTTTGTGGATGGATGTCCACTTTCAGTGATACATAAACAGGGACACATTGACACGAGCATACTGCAATAAAATGGGTGGCTAAAAACTTGAAAATGAGACCGGTTGAGTTTCTGTTTCCAAATCAGGGAAATATCTGTAGTACAGAGAACTTGAAGATTCCACCTTGACAGTAAGATTTGTTGACTGACTTGTATTCCCATTCCAGAACATAAAGCAATGTAACAATGGCTGAATGTTCTGCCCAGAGCCATACATTTAGAAAGTTAGGCCAACATTCTGTTACATAGCATTGTTTAAATATTCCCCATGTAATGTTAAGGAAGCTAACATGGCTGCCATAGAATGTTTTAGGTGTCATGTAAATGCATCAAAATGCAGAAACCGCAATTGGCCTACTAAATACATGGTTCTGGATCTGCCTAATGTCCCACTGTTTTCTCAATGTCTCTTGTTACTTCTGTTTTGACCATTTCAACTCTGTGTGTATCTCTGATTGCCAAACTAATACCCCATACATTTCTCCATTTGAATTATCTTATTTTGGTTTAGAGTTTTGAGAAGGCATACAGGCATGGTGGATATCTTCCTTACCTCTTTGTAATTTAATTTTTTTTGTATTTTATTTTCGGAACTCTACCATCTATCATGCAATTTTGTGTCTGCTGTGCTTGGGAGAAGGAAGGTTGTCAATAGTTGAAACCTCAAACTGGAATTCATGGAATAAAGAAGAATTTCAAAATCTTTGTTCTTGTTTTCATGCACATTTTGTCACTTGAGAAATACTGTACCAAACATCTTGGTTAGATGTAAGACCTTGGCAAAACCGTCAAAATTAATTACAGATTTCTTGAGTTATCTTAGATTAATTTGGACTATTTTGACAAAGTGTACTGGCTACGGCATCAAACAGTAATATTGCAGCTTTTTCAAGCAAAGGTATTTTAAGGGAGTCTGCGAGCAGACGTTCACTTCGCCTAGCCAAATTCTGCTAGGAGCAAACCGAACCTATGTATGCAGACACCTTTACAGTTTGTTACAATATCTGTCAGGCAGATAGTTCCTTGGTGGTTGAAGTTCAATTCAACCAGATACACGTACTTACACTTAATAACAATAAGACCACAGTAAAATACAACGAAATCAAACAACCAAATATTATACTAAAAAATATGTTGAAACATCAATAACAAATATACAGTATACACAAAAACCCAGAGAATATGTAAAGTGAATTTGGAAAGTATTAATTCAGAAAGAATATGAAAGCTACAGCTAAAACTTTGGTCAGGAAATATTTTGTGGCAAGCATAAAATAAAATGTTTGAAAGATTAGGAATCATCACCAGAGTTCAGTCCAGACCAGACCTGACCCCTTTAAGGACCAGTATCACCAGGACCTTAGTCAAGAGGACAGTTTGGATCTGACTAGGCCACTGGTTTCAATACAGCTATGTCACCTGGTTCAGTAAATACATTTTCCCCATTTAAATCTACTGGATTACGCCAATGCACCATGGTGTAGATTACAGGGGGTGTTGGATATGTTCACGTGGACACCCCCATAAGTCTGGAAAATATCAATTTTGGTTCAATACATTATTTTAGGGGAAACTCCAAGAGTCAATATCAATGTTAAATGGCGCAATGCACTCTGTTGCAGTAAGTCTTGCCCACCACACAGCAGCAGCAGAGGACCACGGCAGGGAGTCTGGAACGGGACAACGCTTCTGTTTGACATCAGCTTGAGACACACCATCTGTCCACCTGAATAACAACAAAGGATATACACTGATCAGGAGATCACACACACACACACACACACACACACACACACACACACACACACACACACACACACACACACACACACACACACACACACACACACACACACACACACACACACAAGTAAAAGTAAAGATACCTTAAAAGACAATGACAAAAGTGAAAGCCCCCAGTAAAATACCACTTGAGTAAAAGTCTAAAAGTATTTGGTTTGAAATGTACTTAAGTATCAAAAGTAAAAGTGTAAATCATTAAACATTTCTTATATTAAGCAAAACATGTTTGTTTTTTTAACAGATCGCCAGGGGCACAGTTCAACACTCAGACAATATTTACAAACGAAGCATTTGTGTTTAGTGAGTCTGCCTGATCAGAGGCAGTAGGGATGACCAGGGATGTTCTCTTGATAAGTGTATAAATTAGACAATTTTCCTGTCCTGCTAAGCATTCAAAATATGACAAGTACTTTTGGTTGTCAGGGAAAATGTAAGGAGTAAAAAGTACATTATTTTCTTTAGGAATGTAGTGGAGTAAAAGTAAAAGTTGTCAAAAATATAAATAGTTAAGTAAAGTACATGCAAAACATGACTTATGTAGTACTTTAAAGTATTTTTACTTAAGTACTTTACACCACTGCATATTACCTCAATTACCTCGACTAACCGGTGCCCCCGCACATTGACTCTGTACTGGTACCCCATATATATAGCCTCTCTAAAGTTATTTTACTGCTGCTTTTTAATTACGTTACTTCTATTTTTTATTTATCCATTTTTTACTTAACACTTATTTTTCTTAAAACCGCATTGTTGGTTAAGGGCTTGTAAGTAAGCATTTCACTGTAAGGTTGTATTCGGCGCAAGTGACAAATAAAATTTGATTTGATCTTACCGCAGGGAGAGAGTGAAAACGCAAATGTGTGTATATGTAACGGCATCTGAGGTGTGTGTAGACTATTGTGTGTGTGCATGAGTACCTGAGGTGTGTGTCGAAATCTTTGAGTTTTCTCTCGTGGAACTGGAATGCCTAGACTACCAGACACACTACCTTCTGAATGCCCCCCCCCCCCTCCCCCTATACCTCTGGTCTGGAGGGAGCGATGGAGGGAGGGAGATCTGGAGACAGAAAGAGATAGAGATGGAGGAAGAGGGAGGAAAGTGAGAAGGGAGAGAGGGAGAGGGAGAGAGCGGGAGAGTGAGAGGAAGAGAGAGAGAGAGGTTGTTTTCCATTCTATAATGACATGTTCTCAGAATCACAAATAGACATCAGGTGTCTATAATCTATGTGACGGTAAATGATCATGAAGGGAGAAGTGGTAAACCAACCTCTGGGTTTCTCTCTGAGTTTGCGGAACAACTCCTTGGCCTTCCCCTCACTGTGTCCCGAAAGAGGTGAGAACAGAGAATGAACATTTACGGTATTAGCTCACTAAAGGCCAAGCATCAGCTGACACGATGAAACTGGTTAGATGTATTTATAGATCTTGCTCTGAGTTAACTGGACTGTTGAGATGTTTCTGTCTGTCTCTTACAGTGTGTCCAGGGCCTCTCCACTCATCCACAGTTGTCTCTTGAGCTCCACAATGTCTGTCTGGAGGAGCATCATCTCCTCTCGCGACACTGCGCAGCTCGCGGCTGGGTTTCCCTTTGTAGTCCATAATAGTTTGCAAGCCCTGCCACATCCGACGGGCGTCAACAACCGATGTAGTAGGATTCAATCTTAGTCCTGTATTGACGCTTTGCCTGTTTGACGGTTCGTTGGAGGGCATAGCAGGATTTCTTATAAGCATCCAGATTTGCGTCTTGATCTTTGAAAGCGGTAGCTCCAACCTTTAGCTCAGTGCGGATGTTGCCTGTAGTCCATGGCGTCTGTTTGGGATATATACGTATGGTCACTGTGGGGACGATGACGTCGATCCACTTATTGATGAAGCCGGTGACTGAGGTGGTATACTTCTCAATGCCATTGTATGAACCCCGGAACATATTCCAGTCTCTGCTTGCAAAACAGTCCTATAGTGTAGCATCTTATAGTCCTATAGTGCTATAGTGCTACAGTCCTATAGTGTAGCGAAAGCATCTGTCCACTTCCGTATTGAGCGAGTCACTGGTACTTCCCGCTTTAGTTTTTGCTTGTAAGCAGGAATCAGGAGGATAGAATTATGGTCAGATTTTCCAAATGGAGGGCGAGGGAGAGCTTTGTATGCGTCTCTGTGTGTGGAGTAAATGTGGTCAAGATTTGTTTTCCCTCTGGTTACGCATATGACATGCTGGTAGAAATGACCTAAAATGGATTTAAGTTTGACTGCATTAAAATCCCCGGCCACTAGGTGCGCCACTTCCGGATGAGCATTTTCTTGTTTGCTTATGGCCTTATACAGCTCGTTGAGTGCGGTCTTAGTGCCAGCATGGGTTTGTGGTGGTAAATGGACAGCTACGAAAAATATACATGAAAGGTTGGTAGATAGTGTGTTCTACAGCTTCTACAGCCTCAGGCAAGCAATACCTCAATACTTACTTCTTTAAACAACTTCTTAGGGATCAAATCCCGTTAATGGGATCGATTTGACAACATCCGGTGAAATGGCAGAGCGCCAAATTCAAATTAAATTATTAGAAATATTTAACTTTCATACAAGTGCAATACACCTAATTAAAGCTTTACTTCTTGTTAATCCAGCCACCGTGTCAGCTTTCAAAAAGTCTTTACGGCAAAAGCAAACCATGCTATTATCTGAGGACAACATCCCATCAAACAAACACAGACAGTCATATTTCATCTCGCCAGGCGCGACACAAAACTCAGAAATAACGATATAATTCATGCCTTACCTTTGAAGATCTTCTTTTGTTGCCACTCCAATATGTCCCATAAACATCACAAATGGTCCTTTTGTTTGATTAATTCCGTCGTTATATCTCCAAAATGTCCATTCATTTGGCGCGTTTGATCCAGAAAAACACAGGTTCCAACTTCAAACAACTTTCCTAATACAACTTTAGGTATTTTTTAAAGTAAATAATCGATCAAATTTAAGACTGCGTTCAATAATAAGTGGAGCGAGCTTTCAGGTCACGTGCCCCAACCACAACAGTACACTACACTCGACCCTCGTTCTGAACAGCCCTACTTCTTCATTTCTCAAAGGAAAAACATCAACCAATTTCTAAAGACTGTTGACATCTAGTGGAAGCGATAGGACCTGCAAGCAAGTGCCTTAGAAATCTAGATCCCCATAGAAAACCCATTGAAAAGAGAGTGACCTCAAAAAACAAAAATCCTGGTTGTTTTGTCCTCGGGGTTTCGCCTGCCAAATAAGTTTTGTTATACTCACAGACATCATTCAAACAGTTGTAGAAACTTCAGAGTGTTTTCTATCCAAATCTAATAATATGCATATCCTAGCTTCTGGGCCTGAGTAGCAGGCAGTTTACTTTGGACACGCTTTTCATCCGGATGTGAAAATACCGCCCCCTAGCCTAGAGAGGTTAATATTAGACATAGCATACCAGTTGTTATTGACATATAGACACACACCACCACCCCTCGTCTTACCGGACGTAGCTGTTCTGTCCTGCCGATGCATAGAAAAACCATCCAATTGTATATTATCTGTGTCGTCATTCAGCTACGACTTGGTGAAACACAAGATATTACAAGATATTATGTTTAATGTCCCGTTGGAAGGATAGTCTCGAACGGAGCTCATCCAGTTTATTCTCCAGTGATTGCATGTTGGTCAATAGAACGGATGGTAGAGGCGGGTTACCCACTCGCTGGTGAATTCTCACAAGGCCCTCACAAGGCCCTTGAGGCCCTCTCACAAGGCGAATGACGGAGATTTGGGCCTGGTCCAGGAGAAACAGTATATCTGTCACGCCCTGATATGTTTCACCTGTCCTTGTGCTTGTCTCCACCCCCTCCAGGTGTCGCTTATTATCCCTGGTGTATTTATCCCCTGTGTTTCATGTCTCTCTGTACAAGTTCTTCTTGTTTGTCAAGCCAACCAGCGTTTTTGTGTCTCAGCTCCTGCTTTTCCCAGTCTCCCTTTTCTCGCCCTCCTGGTTTTGACCCTTGCCTGTCCTGACTCTGAGCCCGCCTGTCTGTCCACTCTGCCTGCCCCTGATCTCGAGCCTACCTATCGTCTTGTAACGTTTGGACTCTGACCTGGTTTATGAACTCTCGCCTGTACCCGACCTGCCTTTTGCCTACCTCTTTTGTTATAATAAATATTGGAGCTCAACCATCTGCCTCCTGTGTCTGTATTTGGGTCTCGCCTGGTGCCCTTATAATATCCTTCACGTTAGACTCATTAAAGAAAAAATCTTTATCCAGTTTGAGGTGAGTAATCGCTGTTCTGATATCCAGAAGCTCTTTTCGGGCATAAGAGACGGTAGCAGCAACATTACATACAAAATAAGTTACAATAGACTACAACACAAATACACACCTCAATTATCAAATGACTTATCTTGTGTTTTCTTCAAAGTACTTTAGTGGCCAGGAGAAATTGCACCGGGTGGCGATGTAGCGACTCACATGTTAAGGTTGTTGGGCTGGGCCAGGTGAACTCCCCTGTCAGGTCCTCATAAACCACAATGTTATGATCCTGCTTCAACTTCAACTTATTATGCCTGAGAGAGGGAACGAGAAAGAGAGAGAGAGAAAAAGAAGAGAGAAAGAGGAGAGAGACAAAGAGAGAGAGAGAGAAAGAGACAGAGAGAGAAATAGGAGAGAGAGAGAGAGAGAGAGAGAGAGAGAGAGAGAGAGAGAGAAGATCATTTGTATAATAACTATAATGTTGATATATTCACAGGCATTCATTTATGCACGCACACACACACACACACACACACACACACACACACACACACACACACACACACACACACACACACACACACACACACACACACACACACACACACACACACAAACACACACACACACACACACACACACACACACACACACACACACACACACACACACACACACACACACACACACACACACACACACTTTGATAGCGTGTTGAAATATAATAATATTATAACATGAGTTTGGAGTGTGGCCTATCATAACCAAACATCCTGCCCTGTAGGAATAACATTCAACAGGTTTATTTTATTGTAGCTCAAGATTGTAAACAACAGGAAAAAGAAACAATGGGTATGTGTGTGTTTCTAACAGGTGCAAGAACTATAAGAGGGTTAGCTGAAGGGTGAGAACGGACATAAAACTGGTTTATTTTCCTCAAAAAGAAAAACAGTGAAAAAATGTACTTGACAAAGAGGAAGCTATAAGAGCTAAAAGAACAGAGAGGGAAAGTGAGATCAGTTGTATCCACAAAGCATCTCAGGATGGAAAAAAGAAAGTAAAAGTCTACCTCAGTCTATCTCAGCTGTGAATTCGATAGCATGCTTCAGACAACAATGGTGAATGTTGCAATGGTAAAACGTTTGTCTCATCATATGTCATTTTCGCCTTGTCTTACTTATTGCCTAATATGTTGTCATGCATAACCTTCTTTTTTTATACCAATTCCAATGGTTATGAAAAGCAGAATTATGAGCATGTTTACATGTACACTAATAGTTTGATATTAAACTAGCTATGGCAGAAGGTTGAGTATTGCATTCGTCATGTAAACACATTACTCTGTTTATCTTAATCGACGTAAGGTCATAATCGAAGTAAGCATACGCTGATTAAAACATCTTTTTTCCCGAGCAATCTTTCAAGTTATTAAGACATGTAAAACAGTTTAATAGTCAAAACTGAAGGTATACATCTTATAAATACTTTTCACATAAAAACATTAATAAATACATTTGCAAAAATGTCTAAAAACCTGTTTTTGCTTTGTCACTATGGGATATTGTGTGTAGATTGATGAGGGAAAAAACTACTGAATCCATTTTAGAATAAGGCTGTAACGTAACAAAATGTGCAAAAAGTGGTCTTAATACTTTCCAAATGCACTGTAAATAGTCTTCGAAAAAATAACACGTTCACTGTGGTAGAATGCTTCTTTTGATTGATGATTTTCTGCATTTATCAAAGTCCCATCAGTAGCCTGATTTCAGATGTGTTCTGTTAAATCCTGTTAAAACCTGTTTTTACATGCAAAGCAAGTAAACGTTATTAATTGACTGTTATATTAACCTGACTATGCACAAGAATCACATTATTGTGTGCATGTAACCATGCTCAATATTGCTGTTATATCAATAATCCTGTCACCAGTGGTGTAAAGTACTTCAGGAAAAAAACATTTTCAAGTACTACTTAAGGCATTTTTGGGTATATCTGTACTTAACTTTTTATATTTCTGACAGCTTTTGCTTTTATTTCACTGTAATGTATTCCTAAAGAAAGTAATGTACTTTTTACTGAATACATTATCTCTGACACCCAAAAGAGCGTGTTACATTTGGAATACTTAGCAGGACAGGAAAATTGTCAAATTCACACACTTATCAAGCGAACATCCCTGTTCTTCCCTACTGCCTCTGATTTGGCAGTGTAACGAGTGCGCTGAGAGTCAGGAAGCAGGTTTCGGAAGTGAGTTTTAATAAATAGATGAAACAATGAACACGAAACACACACAATGAACACGAAACACACACAATGAACACGAAACACACACAATGAACACGTAACACACACAATGAACACGTAACACACACAATGAACACGTAACACACACAATGAACACGAAACACACACAATGAACATGAAACACACACAATGAACACGAAACACACACAATGAACACGAAACACACACAATGAACACGAAACACACACAATGAACACGAAACACACACAATGAACACGAAACACACACAATGAACACGAAACACACACAATGAACATGAAACACACACAATGAACACGAAACACACACAATGAACACGAAACACACACAATGAACACGAAACACACACAATGAACACGAAACACACACAATGAACACGAAACACACACAATGAACACGAAACACACACAACGCACCGACATGAAAACAGAGTCAATAACACCTGAGGAAAGAACCAAGGGGAGTGACAGATATAGGGAAGATAATCAAGGAGGTGATGGAGTCCAGGTGAGTGTCATGAGACGATGGTGACAGGTGTGCGGGATAATCAGCAGCCTGATGACCTAGAGGCTGGAGAGGGAGTGGACTCACTAAACACACATGGTGTCTGAGTGTTGGAGTGTGTCCTTGGCTATCCGTAAATTTAAAAAACAAGAAAATTATGCTTTCTGGTTTGCTTAATATAAGGAATTTGAAATGATTTAAACTGACACTTGTACTTTTGTTACTTCAATATATTTGAGCAATCACATTTACTTTGGATACTTAAGTATATTTAAAACCAAATACTTTACTCAAATACTATTGTACTAGGTGACTTTCACTTGAGTCATTTTCTATCAAGTTATCTTTATTTTTACTCTAGTATGACAATTGGGTACTTTTTCCACCACTGCTCATCGCTTTGGCACAATAGGCATCAGGTCACTTGCCGATAATGTTGCATGCAACGATTGAAAGGTCTATCATTTTCATTGAACACAGTCAAGGTTAACATAAGCCCTAGATGCCTTCAATTGCACCATTTATAGGCCTGCCCAATTTAGGCATCTTTTTTTTAACAACGTGACGTTGTGCTCCAAATGGATAACTTGAAATAACATAATGTAGGTAATTGAATAATCTAAAGAAAAACATGTTTATTTATTAGCCTAGTGGTTATTAGTATTTAGGCAACTCATGTGAACTAGGCGTCATGTGAAATCATTGTCGAAGGCGCAAGAGATACTGTTGCACGTAGGTCTAGATTATTTATGGATTGAACATATAAAACATAACTTTAATAACTCCAAAGCAATTGCATGTGGATCAGGAACCACTGACTCGCTGCATTTGTATTTATTACGGCACCTGCTGGTAACTCTTAACTGGTTAGGACAGTTGATGAGGTCTCCTAAATATCAGTCGACGAGGTGTGATTTACAGTATGACAGAGGCTTAACATAGCTTTTCTTTTAACCCATAAGAGTGAAATGTCTATTCTCAGCACTTAAAACCAATTTTCTACTCCGAGACACTTTGTGGATACGGGCCAAGTACAACCAGAGAGAGATACACAAATAGAAAAAATAGTAGTAATGTTCGCCACAGTAGCACCACGCACAAGGCATCGCAGTGTTTCTGACGAATGAGGTACACAAACTGTTCTGGTCCAGCTCTTTGGCATAGCCCAGATCTATGATCGTATGTATCAACTACAGAGAGAGGGAGAGAAAACAGGATAATGATTTATTACACTGTATAGAGTATTCTTAGTATTTTCTAAGAAATTAAATAGCAAAACAGTAGCTACACATAACATACAATTAACTACTAAATATCAAATCTACTTTGGGGCTCTACTGCCTTTAAGAACCCCTCCATTTAATAGTTCTACAGCCCATGTCTCTCAAAGCAAGCACTGAACTCCAAACACACCTTCACCAGGAGGGCATATATTATTGCTGTTCGCCGATGAGTGAAACATTTCACAATAAACATTTTTATGGTCAATTTAATCCAGACAGAAATATGTGTTTTGTGCTGTACCCTCCATGTAATGTTATAAAACAATACAAGGGCATGCAGAAACACATAAACACAGCAAGAACTCGTTTTAATATGTCTGTCTGGCCTTCGTTACATAACTCTATTTGTGTCCATGCAAACCTATTTAGGAGTTTAGGGATGGATGGTATATTGCATCATTGACAAGATGGGGACATATTGGGCAAGGTAGGAACTATTACAGAGGGTGGGTGTCTGTCTGTATTGGGGTTTGCAGTGTTTGTGCTTCTGTGGTTATCCAGGTATTGTCTGTGTGATTCAAAATCATGTTAGCTTGTTGAGCTAAAGCCTCAGAATTTGTCAGGGAGCAGGAGTGCAACGTCTTCAATTCCTAAAATCACACAGGGAGACCCAATCTTCTCTCCCTGCTGGAGGACAATGTTCTCTAGCTTCAGATCTCTGTGGATGATCCTGTTCCTGTTCTTATGGAGGTAAGTCAGTGCAGATAATAGGGGGGCTAGAGAGCGAGAGAGAGAGAGAGAGAGAGACAGAAGTCTGGAAAAATATCCTCTGTGTACAACGTAAAACAACAAATAATGCATGCAGAGCAGAATTAGGCCGATATCCGATAATTATGAAAAATTCAGGTAAGAAGTGTTAAATTCTACAACCACCTACAAGGAAGCGATTCCCAAACCTTCCATATCAAAGCCATCACCTACAGGGAAATTAACCTGTAGAAGAGCCCCCTAAGCAAGCTGATCCTGGCGCTCTGTTCACAAACACAAACAGACCCTACAGAGCCCCAGGACAGCTACACAATTAGAACCAACCAAACCATGAGAAAGCAAAAAGGTAATTACTTGACACAATGAAAATAATTTCGCAAAGTTGAAAATAATATATAATTTGAAAATAATGAAAATAATTTACAAAAAAAATAGAGCAAACTAAATTGCTATTTGGCCCTAAACAGAGAGTACACAGTGGCAGAAAACCTGACCACCGTGACTGACCCAAAATTAAGGAAATATTTGACTATGTACAGACTCGGTGAGCATAGCCTTGCTATTGAGAAAGGCCGCCGAAGGCAGACCTGACTCTCAAGAGAAGACAGGCTATGTACACACTGCCCACAAAATGAGGTGGAAACTGACCTGCACTTCCTAACCTCCTGCCAAATGTATGACCATGCCTTGCGAAAGTATTCGGCCCCCTTGAACTTTGCGAACTTTTGCCACATTTCAGGCTTCAAACATAAAGATATAAAACTGTATTTTTTTGTGAAGAATCAACAACAAGTGGGACACAATCATGAAGTGGAACGACATTTATTGGATATTTCAAACCTTTTTAACAAATCAAAAACTGAAAAATTGGGCGTGCAAAATTATTCAGCCCCTTTACTTTCAGTGCAGCAAACTCTCTCCAGAAGTTCAATGAGGATCTCTGAATGATCCAATGTTGACCTAAATGACTAATGATGATAAATATAATCCACCTGTGTGTAATCAAGTGTCCGTATAAATGCACCTGCACTGTATTCCCCTCAGATTACACAGACCCACAAAGAATTCAAAAACAAATCCAATTTTGATAAATTCCCATATCTATTGGGTGAAATACCACACAGTGTGCAATCACAGCAGCAAGATTTGTAACCTGTTGTGCCCCTGTGCCTTTGTGTGTGTGTGTGTGTGTGTGTGTGTGTGTGTGTGTGTGTGTGTGTGTGTGTGTGTGTGTGTGTGTGTGTGTGTGTGTGTGTGTGTGTGTGTGTGTGTGTGTGTGTGTGTGTGTGTGTGTGTGTGTCAGGGTCCAGTGGGTGGTACAGTGTAAAACTCTCAACAGCAGGAAGTTCCCACCAAAGGTCACCAGGGAGACAGGAAGATTAATAATTTGTTTCTCTCTCTCTCTCTCTCTCTCTCTCTCTCTCTCTCTCTCTCTCTCTCTCTCTCTCTCTCTCTCTCTCTCTCTCTCTCTCTCTCTCTCTCTCTCTCTCTCTCTGTGTGTGTGTGTGTGTGTGTGTTTGTGCATGTTTGTGCATGTTTGCATGTGTGTGTGTTACAGGTTGAGTATGGTGTGAGTGCATGTTTAGCATGTCTGCATTTCAAGTGTTTTCACTTGTCTGTCTGTGCCTGCTCTCAGAGATGTGAGATGTATGAATTAACATATGGATTCCTAAGCATGTGTGTGTTTGTATATTTACGTGTGTTTCCTGTGAGTGAATATGGTGTGAGTGTATGTTCTGTGTTCGGGTGTTAGTGTATGTTCAGTGTTTGGGTGTAGAAGTCTGTACACAGTCTGCTCTTTCAAATCTGTGTGCATACCGGAGGGTGAGATGATATATGATTTGGTGTGTGTTGGATGATGTGTGCCTATGAATATCAGGAAGTTTGTGGTTAGTTTCTAGAGACGTGCAACTTCATATTTAGCATCGTCAAGTCTGGTAAACAGGGTGATGGAAAATAATTCTATCAGTGTGGACAAATTAAACTGAAGTGAAACACAGTTCACCTAATGTATAGCATCTAGACAGGCCCACTTAAATAATGACTATGAAGAACAATAACAATGTATGTGTGGCCCCTCTTCTCCAGGCCTCTCTTCAATATGTAATATACATGTAATAACATAGTAATTTACAAGACGCTATTTTCCAAAGAAAGTAGCTTACAGCAAACACATACGCTATATATACAAATGTATGTGGACACCCCTTCAAATAAGTGGATTCGGCTATTTCAGCCACACTCGTTGCTGACAGGTGTATAAAATCAAGCACACAGCCATGCAATCTCCATAGACAAACATTGGCAGTAGAATGGGTGACTCATGCGGTGACCTCACCCATTATAACCAGCTTATCCAGAGATACAATCTCTCTTATCATCACTCAGTGCCTGGGCTCACCCCACCATACCCCTGTCTGCACATTATGCCCTGAATCTATTCTACCACGCTCAGAAATCTGCTCCTTTTGTTCTTTGTCCCCAACGCTCTAGGCGACCAGTTTTGATAGCCTTTAGCCGTACACTCATCCTACTCCTCCTCTGTTCCTCGGGTGATGTGGTGGTAAACCCAGGCCCTGCATGTCCCCAGGCACCCTCATTTGTTGACTTCTGTGATAGAAAAAATCTTGGTTTCATGCATGTCAACATCAGAAGCCTCCTCCCTAAGTTTGTTTTTCTCACTGCTTTAGCACACTCCGCTGACCCTGATGTGCTTGCCGTGTCTGAATCCTCGCTTAGGAAGGCCAACAACAATTCTGAGATTTCCATACCCAGCTACAACATTTTCCGACAAGATAGAACTGCCAAAGGGGGAGGAGTTGCAATCTACTGCAGAGATAGCCTGCAAAGTTCTGTCATACTTTCCAGGTCTATACCCAAACAGTTTGAACTTCTAATTTTAAAAGTGAACCTTTCCAGAAATAAGTCTCTCACTGTTACCACCTGCTATTGACCCCCCTCCACTCCCAGCTGTGCCCTGGACACCATTTGTGAATTGATCGCCCCCCATCTCGCTTCAGAGTCCGTTCTGTTAGGTGACCTAAACTGGGATATGCTTAACACCCCGGCAGTCCTACAATCTAAGCTAGATGCCCTCAATCTCACACAAATCATCAAGGTACCCACCAGGTACAACCTTAAATCCGTAAACATGGGCACTCTCGTGGACATTATCCTGACCAACTTGCCCTCCAAATACAACTCCGCTGTTTTCAATCAGGACCTCAGCAATCACTGCCTCACTGCCTGTATCTGCTATGTGTCCGCGGTCAAACGACCACCCCTCATCACTGTCAAACGCTCCCTAAAACACTTCTGCGAGCAGGCCTTTCTAATCGACCTGGCCCGGGTACCCTGGAAGGATATCGACCTCATCCCGTCAGCCGAGGATGCTTGGTCATTCTTTAAAAGTAATTTCCTCACCAACTTAGATAAGCATGACCCGTTCAAAAAATGCAGAACTAAGAACAGATATAGCCCATGGTTCACTCCAGACCTGACTGCCCTGGACCAGCATAAAATCATCCTGTGGCGGACTGCAATAGCATCGAATAGTCCCCACGATATTTAACTGTTCAGGGAAGTCAGGAACCAATACACGCAGTCAGTCAGGAAGGCAAAGGCTAGCTTTTTCAAGCAGAAATTTGCATCCTGTAGCTCTAACTCCAAAAAGTTTTGGGACGCTGTAAAGTCCATGGAGAACAAGAGCACCTCCCCCCAGCTGCCCGCTGCACTGAGGCTCGGTAACACTGTCACCACTGATAAATCTATGATAATCGAAAATTTCAATAAGCATTTCTCAATGGCTGGCCATGCCATGTGTTCCTTGTTCTTCATGATGCTCTCTGCGCTTTTAACGGACCTCTGAGACTATCACAGTGCAGGTGCATTTATACAGAGACTTGATTACACACAGGTGGATTGTATTTATCATCATTAGTCATTTAGGTCAACATTGGATCATTCAGAGATCCTCACTGAACTTCTGGAGAGAGTTTGCTGCACTGAAAGTAAAGGGGCTGAATAATTTTGCACGCCCAATTTTTCAGTTTTTGATTTGTTAAAAAAGTTTGAAATATCCAATAAATGTCGTTCCACTTCATGATTGTGTCCCACTTGTTGTTGATTCTTCACAAAAAAATACAGTTTTATATCTTTATGTTTGAAGCCTGAAATGTGGCAAAAGTTCGCAAAGTTCAAGGGGGCCGAATACTTTCGCAAGGCACTGTATCTCACTGATCATCACCTCATTTGGCCACCTTTCCTTCCAGTTCTCTGCTGCCAGTGACTGCTTTTGCAAAAATCGCTGAAGTTGGAGACTTTAATTTCCCTCACCAACTTTAAACATCATCTATCTGAGCAGCTAACCAATCGCTGCAGCTGTACATAGTCCATCTGTAAATAGCCCACCCAATCTACCTACCTCATCCACATACTGTTTTTATTTGATTTACTTTTCTGCTCTTTTGCACACCAGTATCTCTACTTGCACATTCTCATCTGCTCATTTATCACTCCAGTGCTAATCTGCTAAATTGTAATTATTCGCTCATATGGCCAACTTATTGCCTACCTCCTCATACTTTTGCACACACTGTATATAGATTTTCTTTTTTCTAATGTGTCATTGACTTGTTTATTGTGTTATTGGCTTGTTTGTTGTTTACTCCATGTGTAACTCTGTGTTGTTGTCTGTGTCACACTGCTTTGCTTTATCTTGGCCAGGTCGCAGTTGCAAATGAGAACTAGTTCATGGCCTATTTATTGCCTACCTCCTCATACTTTTGCACACAATGTATATAGATTTTCTTTTTTCTAATGTGTCATTGACTTGTTTATTGTGTTATTGGCTTGTTTGTTGTTTACTCCATGTGTAACTCTGTGTTGTTGTCTGTGTCACACTGCGTTGCTTTATCTTGGCCAGGTCGCAGTTGCAAATGAGAACTAGTTCTCAACTAGCCTACCTGGTTAAATAAAGGTGAAATATATATATAAATTTTTAAATGGCCCGTACTGAAGAGCTCAGTGACTTTCAACATGGCACCGTCATAGGATGTCACCTTTCCAACAAGTCAGTTCGTCAAATTTCTGCCCTGCTCGAGCTGCCCCGGTCAACTGTAAGTGCTGTTATCGTGAAGTGGAAATGTATAGGAGCAACAACGGCTCAGTCGTGAAATGGTAGGCCACACAAGCTCATAGAACGGGACCGCTGAGTGCTGCAGCTCGTAGCGCGTAAAAATTGTCTGTCCTCGGTTGCAACACTCACTACCGAGTTTGAAACTGCCTTTGGAAGCAACGTCAACACAAGAACTGTTCATCGGGAGCTTCATGAAATGGGTTTCCATGGCCGAGCAGCCGCACACAAGCCTAAGATCACCATGCGCAATACCAAGCGTTGGCTGGAGTGGTGTAAAGCCCGTCCCCATTGGACTCTGGAGCAGTGGAAAAGCGTTCTCTGGAGTGATGAATCACGCTTCACTACCTTGTCAGTCCAACAGACAAATCTGGGTTTGGCGGATGGCAGGAGAACGCTACCTGCTCGAATGCATAGCGCCAACTGTAACGTTTGGTGGAGGAGGTATAATGGTCTGGGGCTGTTTTCATGGTTCGGGCCCCTTAGTTCCAGTGAAGGGAAATCTTTTTTAACGCTACAGCTTGCAATGACATTCTAGATGATTCTGTGCTTCCAACATTGTGGCAACAGTTTGGGGAAGGCTCTTTCCTGTTTCAGCATGACAATGCCCCCGTGCACAAAGTCAGGTCCATACATAAATGGTTTATTGAGATCGGTGTGGAATAACTTGACTGGCCTGCACAGAGCCCTGATGTAACGGCGTTCTTCTTTTGTTGAAAGAGAGTCGGACCGAAATGCAGCGTGTAAGTTACTCATGTTTATTAGGTGAAGACAAAACGAACGAACTAACACGAATAACTAATAAATACAAAAATAACAAACAAAACGTGAAACCAATTACAGCCTGACTGGTGCACACTACACAGAGACAGGAACAATCACCCACGAAATACAAGGCGAAAACCAGGCTACCTAAATACGGTTCCCAATCAGCGACAACGAGAATCACCTGACTCTGATTGAGAACCGCCTCAGGCAGCCAACCTATTTAACACACACACACACACACACACACCCCTAATCAACTACAATCCCAAACACTACAAACCCCAATACGAAAATACAATACATAATAACCCCATGTCACACCCTGGTCTGACTAACTAATAAACTAAAACACAAAATACTAAGACCAAGGCGTGACAGAACCCCCCCCCTAAGGTGCGGACTCCCGAACGCACCTCAAAACCATAGGGAGGGTCCGGGTGGGCGTCTGTCCATGGTGGCGGTTCCGGCTCCGGACGTGGACCCCACTTCATAAATGTCATTGTTCCTCCCCTTCGCGTCCATGGATAAACCACCCTAACCGCCGACCATGGCCGAATAGTCCTCACCCAGAACCCTACATAACAGAGGAGCAGCTCGTGACTGAGGGGCAGCTCGGGACTGAGGGGCAGCTCGGGACTGAGAAGAAGCCCAGTACTGAGAAGAAGCCCAGCACTGAGAAAAAGCCCAGTACTGAAATGAAGCCCAGCCAGGCAGTTGAATCCGGCAGATCCTGGCTGACTGGCGGATCCTGGCTGACTGGCGGATCCTGGCCGACTGGCGGATCCTGGCCGACTGGCAGATCTGGCAGATCCTGGCTGACTGGAGGATCCTGGCTGACTAGCAGATCTGGCAGATCCTGGCTGACTGGCGGATCCTGGCTGACTGGCGGATCCTGGCTGACTGGCGGATCCTGGCTGACTAGCAGATCTGGCAGATCCTGGTTTACTGGCGGATCCTGGCTGACTAGCAGATCTGGAAGAGTCTGGTTGACTGGCAGATCTGGAAGGGTCTGGTTGACTGGCAGATCTGGAAGAGTCTGGTTGACTGGCAGATCTGGAAGAGTCTGGCTGACTGGCAGATCTGGAAGAGTCTGGTTGACTGGCAGATCTGGAAGAGTCTGGTTGACTGGCAGATCTGGAAGAGTCTGGTTGACTGGCAGATCTGGAAGAGTCTGGCTGACTGGAAGAGTCTGGTTGACTGGCAGATCTGGAAGAGTCTGGTTGACTGGCAGATCTGGAAGAGTCTGGCAGACTGGCAGATCTGGAAGAGTCTGGCTGACTGGCAGATCTGGCTGCTTCATGCTGACTGACCCTTCTGGCTGCTCCATGCTGACTGGCGGCTCTGGCTGCTCCATACTGACTGACAGCTCTGGCGGCTTCATGGAGACTGGCAGCTCCTTGCAGACTGGCAGCTCTAGCTGCTCCATGCAGACTAGCAGCTCTGGCTGCTTCATGCAGACTGGCAACTCCATGCAGACTGGCAACTCCATGCAGACTGGCAGCTCTTTGCAGACTGGCAGCTCTGGCTGCTCCATGCAGACTAGCTGCTCCATGCAGACTAGCAGCTCAGGCTGCTCTATGCAAACTGACAGCTCTGGCTGCTCAATGTAGACTGACAGCTCAGGCTGCTCTATACAGACAGGAGGCTCCGGCAGCGCTGTAGAGGAGGAAGGCTCTAGAACCGCTGAACAGACGGGAGACTCCGACAGCGCAGGAGAGGGAGAAAGCGCTGGCTGCGCTGAACAGACAGGAGACTCCAGCAGCGCAGGAGAGGGAGAAAGCGCTGGCTGCGCTGAACAGGGGAGGCGCACTGAAGGCCTGATGCGTGGTGCTGGCACTGGTGGTATTTGGCCGAGGACACGCACAGGAAGCCTAGTGCGGGGAGCTGCTACTGGAGGGCTGGGGTGTGGAGGTGGTACTGGATAAAGGCCAGGCACAGGAAGCCTGGTGCGGGGAGCTACTACCGGAGGACTGGTGTGTGAAGGTGGCACAGGATGGACTGGACCGTGAAGGTGTACTGGAGAGCCTGAATGCAGGACTGGCACAGGACGTGCAAGGCTAGGTAGGTACTCAGGAGGCTTAGTGCGTGAGGCTGGCACACTTTCCACCAGCCGACTAACACGCACCTCAGGACTAGTATGGAGTGCTGACCCAGGTGCCATTAAATCCCCGACACGCTCCGTCGGCCGAATATTATATCTAAAGCACCAAACTAGCAACTCCCTCATTAAACTCTCCTCCAATTTCCCCATTAACTCCTTCACAGTCTCTGCTTCGCTCACCTCCAACACTGGTTCTGACCTCCTCCTTGGCTCTTCACAATAAACAGGGAGAGTTGACTCAGGTCTGTCTCCTGACTCAGCCACTCCCCCTGATAGCCCCCCCCCAAAACACATTTTGGGGCTGCTTTTCGGGCTTCCATCCACGTCGCAGTGCTGCCTCCTCATACTTGCGTCTCTCCGCTTTAGCCACTTCTAATTCCTCCTTGGGGCGGCGATATTCACCTGGCTGAGCCCAGGGTCCTTTTCCGTCCAGTTCC
Source organism: Oncorhynchus masou masou (assembly GCF_036934945.1). NCBI lineage: Eukaryota > Metazoa > Chordata > Actinopteri > Salmoniformes > Salmonidae > Oncorhynchus > Oncorhynchus masou. Next base: position 34,935,612 of record NC_088212.1, read on the forward strand.
TCCTCCCATGTCCAATTCTCCAAATGGTGTAGCCTCTCCCACTGAAGCTGCTTCTGTTGCCTTTCGTGTAGCTCCTGTTTCCTCTTCGCCTGCTGCACTTTAGGGCGGCTACACTCCTCTGGTTTAGCCCAGGGTCCTCTTCCATCAAGGATTTCCTCCCATGTCCAGAAATCCTTAAAACGCGGCTCCTCCTTGCACTGCACCTGCCTGTTAACACGCTGCTCGGTCCGTGTTTGGTGGGTGATTCTGTAACGGCGTTCTTCTTTTGTTGAAAGAGAGTCGGACCGAAATGCAGCGTGCTGACTGCTGCACACTACACAGAGACAGGAACAATCACCCACGAAATACAAGGCGAAAACAAGGCTACCTAAATACGGTTCCCAATCAGCGACAACGAGAATCACCTGACTCTGATTGAGAACCGCCTCAGGCAGCCAACCTATTTAACACACACACACACCCCTAATCAACTACAATCCCAAACACTACAAACCCCAATACGAAAATACAATACATAATAACCCCATGTCACACCCTGGTCTGACTAACTAATAAACTAAAACACAAAATACTAAGACCAAGGCGTGACACCTGACCTCAACGCCATCGGACACCTTTGGGATGAATTGGAATTCCGACTGCGAGCCAGGCCTAATCGCCCAACATTAGTGCCTAACCTCACTAATACTCTTGTGGCTGAATGGAAGCAAGTCCCTTCAGCAATGTTCCAACATCTAGTGGAAATCCTTCCCAGAGGAGTGGGGGCTATTATAGCAGCAAAGGGGGGGAACCAACTCTATATTAATGCCCTTGATTTTGGAATGAGATGTTCGACGAGCATGTGTCCACATACTTTTGGTCATGTAGTGTATATTCAGTACATGTGGCCTGAGCAGGAATCAAACTCAGGGCTGTGGGTTATTGCCATTGATGATGTCACTCTAAAGGTCAGACTGACAGATGTGTGTATGTGTGACACAGACAGGCTCGCCCATTTACTCCATCCAACAGGAAGTTGATCACACATTAACTTCCGCCTCTCACGCAGTGACTCTGTGATGTCTCCATCAGGAATGTGGAACTTGGCCAAACTGCTGGCATATGACACAGACACCATACTGCAGGTGGCAGCTACACAACGTCAAGAACTTTGAGAACTCATGGAAAACACTGTGTAAATGGAATCCACTAGAGATACTGACATGCAGTACCAGTGAAACGTTTGGACACACCTACTCATTCAAGTACTATTTCCTACATTGTTGAATAATAGTTAAGACATCAAAACCATAAAATAACACATGGAATCATGTAGTAACCAAAAAATTGATTAATAAATCAAAATATATTTTATATTTGAGATTCTTCAAATAGCCACCCTTTGCCTTGATGACAGCTTTGTACACTATTGGCATTCTCTCAACCAGCTTCATGAGGTAGTCACCTGGAATGCATTTCAATTAACAGGTGTGCCTTGTTAAAAGTTCATTTGTGGAATGTTTTTACTTCTTAATGTGTTTGAACCAGTTGTTTTGTGAAAAGTTAAGGGTGGTATACAGAAGATAGCAATATTTGGTAAAAGACCAAATCCATATTATGGCAAGAACAGCTCAAGTAAGCAAAGGGAAATGACAGTCCATCATTACTTTAAGACATGAAGGTCAGTCAATTTTGAAAACTTCAAGAACTTTGAAAGTTTTTTCAAGTGCAGTCACAAAAACCATTAAGCGCTATGATGAAACCGTCTCTCATGAGGCCACCACAGGAAAGGAAGACCCAGAGTTACCTCCTGCTTCTGCAGAGGATAAGTTCATTAGAGTTACTAGCCTCAGAAATTGCAGCCCAAATAAATGCTTCACAGAGTTCAAGTAACAGACACATCTCAACTTAAACTGTTCAGAGGAGACTGTGTGAATCAGGCCTTCATGGTTGAATTGCTGCAAAGAAACCACTACTAAAGGACAACAATAATAAGAAGAGACTTGCTTGGGCCAAGAAACATGAGCAATGGACATTAGACCGGTGGAAATGTGTCCTTTCGTCTGATTTTTGGTTCTTTGTGAGACGCAGAATAGGTGAACGGATAATCTCTGCATGTGTGGTTCCCACCGTGAAGCATGGAGGAGGTGTGATGGTTTCGGGACGCTTTGCTGGTGACACTGTAAGTAATTTATTTAGAATTCAAGGCACACTTAACCAGCATGGCTACCACTGCATTCTGCAGCGATACGCCCATCTGGTTTGCACTTAGTAGGATTATCATTTGTTTTTCAACAGGAAAATGACCCAAAACACACCTCCAGGCTGTGTACGGGCTATTTGACCAATAAGGAGAGTGATGGAGTGCTGTATCAGATAACCTGGTGTCCACAATCACCCGACCTCAACCCAATTGAGATGGTTTGGGATGAGTTGGACCGAAGAGTGAAGGAAAAGCAGTTAACAAGTGCTCAGCGTATGTGGGAACTCCTTCAAGACTGTTTGAAAAGCATTCCTCGTGAAGCTGGTTAAGGGAATGCCAAGAGTGTGGAAAGCTGTCTTCAAGGCCGGGTGTCTACTTTGAAGAATCAAAAAAATTGTTTTACTTGTTTAACACTTTTTTGGTTACTACATGATTCCATGTATTATTTCATAGTTTTGATGTCTTCGCTATTATTCTACAATGTAGAAAATAGTGAAAATAAAGAAAAATAACGGAGTAGGTGTGTCCAGACTTTTGACTGGTACTGTATGTCGAGTAGCGGAATAAGGATGGAACCCACGATTCATTCCACAGCAGCACTCCAAAGGGTTCAGATACTATAGACACACAAACGAGAAACATGAACAGTAGAAGGCTGAGTGTCTATTCGCCACATGCAGAGGATATCAGGTATGAAGTTAAGACCCAGATGCAGACAACGTTGAATTAACAATGGTTTAATAATCCAACAGAGGCAGGCAATAGACTGGTCAAGGCAGACAGGGGTCAGTAAACCAGAGGTGGGGCAACGGCACCGGACGGCAAGCAGGCTCAGGGTAAGCAGAGGTCAATAATCCAGAGGTGGGGCAAAGGTACAGGATGGCAGGCGGGCTCAGAGTCAAGACAGGCAAGGGTAAAAAACAGGAGGGAGATAAAAGAGAGACTGGGAAAAGCAGGAGCTGAAACAAAAAACGCTGGTTGACTTAACAAACAAGACGAAACTGGCAACAGACCAACAGAGAACACAGGTATAAATACACAGGGGATAATGGGGGAAGATGGGCGACACCTGGAGGGGGGTGGAGACAATCACAAAGACAGGTGAAACAGATCAGAGTGTGACAGAGAAAGCAACAGACGTAAAACAGTACAGTGAAATTCTTACTTGAGAGCTCTTTCTCAACAATGCAGCGATAATAATATAAATAATAGAAAATATAATGTAAAAAATATAGATGCGAGCAGCAATGAACGGGGTTCACAGGATGACAGAAAGGACACAAGATCAGTTGCATAACAAAGCAAGCACTCTATGAAGTTTAGACTAGTGCTGTAGGTTGGTTTTCTTTGAATGCAGCAGGTAATCATTTTTAAAGTAATCCATAATGTATTGAGTTTTGATACCAATACCAATTCTAGTGTCATTTTGACTAATCGTTTATGTTAAGATTTGGGAAATATTTTCAGCTTTAGTGTATTGGTATATCGCTGTCATCTTTGAATTCTGGGACTTTATTTTGTTGAAATCTGTTCGTGGAATGACTTAAATCTCAGCTGGTACACTCCATATTAGCATTTGGAAATACTTCAATACACTCTCACAGCTGTAATAAACTGAATGTGCACGTGGCAGGACTTCCTGTTAAACCATTTCCTGAATAAATGATCAACTTTTAACTACATTCAGACCACATTATAGGGAAACAACATGTGATTATACAGATATACTAATCACAATATTTCACATTGTTTTAATTACAATCTAACATTAATCTGCATGAGATAAAGTCCACTTGATCAATAGTTATTGCTATAGTATCCTATGGTGCCACTGGTGCCAATGACATCAATAGTGCCACCAACTGGTCTGATGAAGCCATCTAAGGTTGCAGTGACTTTATATTCACACAGCTTCTAAGAAAATATACATTCCAAATGTCATGGCCCCATGCCCATCGGTTCAGTTCTCATAGCCCTGGTGTTATATCATATCAAATCACATAAGCCAAATTCAACCGTGAAATGCTTACTTACAAGCCCTTAACCAACATTGCAGTTCAAGAAATATAGTTAATAAAATATTTACTAAACAAACTAAAAATCGAATCAATCAAAAAAGTGTGTGTGTGTGTGGGGGGGGGACCAGCCTTTCAAAGCACGTCATTGATACCGGTGTGAGTGCTACCGGGCGGTAACAATTTAGGCAAGTTACCTTTCCTTTCTTGGGCACAGGGACTATGGTGGTCTTTGACACAAGGGAGGTATTACAGACTCGGCCAGGGAGAGGTTGAAAATGTCAGTGAAGACACTTGCCAGTTGGTCCACACATGCTTCGAGTACACGCTTTGTGAATGTTGACCTGTTTAAAGGTCTTGCTCACATCGGTCGTACAGTCATCTGGAACAGCTGGTGCTCTCACACATTAGTAGTAGGATTCAATCTTAGCCTGTAATCCATGGCTTCTGGTCATGTGGGGACGACATCATCGATGCACTTATTGATGAAGCTGGTGACTGAGGTAGTAAACTCCTCAATGCCATTGGATGAATCCTGAAACATATTCCAGTCTGGGCTATCAAAACAGTCTTACTTAAAATTGATTTAAGTTTGCCTGCATTAAAGTCCAAAGCCACTAGGAGAACCGCTTCTGGATTAGCATTTTCTTGTTTGCTTAAATAGATGGCTATGAATAATATAGATGAGAACTCTCTTTTGTGTGTTCTACAGCTTATCATGAGGTATTCTACCTCAGGCGAGCAATACCTCGGGACTTCTTTAATATTAGACATTGGGGACCAGCAGTTATTGACAAATAGACACACTTCCCCGCCCCTTGCCTTACCAGACGTAGCTGCTCTATCCTGCCGAAACACGGAGAAGCCAGGCAGCTCTATATTATCCGTGTAGTCATTTAGCCAAGTCTTGGTGAAACATAAGATATTACAGTTTTTAATGTCCCATTATTAGGATAGTCTTGATCGTAGGCACCCTGTCCTCCTCCCCCTTTTCCTCCGTCTTTTCTTCACGCTTATGATGGGGATTTGGGCCTTGTCTTGAGAAAGCAGTATATCTATCACGTGGGACTCATTAACGAAAAAAAATCTTTGTCCAGTCTGAGATGAGTACTAACTGTTCTGATGTCCAGAAGCTCTTTTCGGTCAACATTATGTACACAATTAGCTCCAAACAATGCGAAAAATCGTACAAAATAGCACAGTTGGTTAAGGAGCCCGTAAAACGGCAGACCGCCCCTCTGGCACCATTATCGCCATTACCACTAGATAGTGTCATTTAGTGGTGTAGCGTGGACGATTTTGAATGCAGCAACTAATCATTCTCAAATTCATTAGACATTAATTAATTGAGTCTATATACCACATCTGGAGTCAATCTGATTTATGGTTCATGAGAACAATTTTGTACAAGTATTTTTTTCCATTAGCATATGTGTTAACGTGCATCTATAGGTATAGTGTGGCCATATTTGAATGCAGAAACAACAAAGCCAAAGAGTGAATCTGACATATGGTTCACGAGGAGAAAATGGTTGCTGATGATTTTGAGCATTAGCGTTACATATGCAAAGAACAAGTTATTAATAGTTTCCTTGTTTACCGTGTGGTTCCTTTTAGGGTTGTCCATGATAGCGATGACAAGTTTGAAGTTGATAGTGGAGTGGATTGACAGTGGTTTGAGAAGTTAAATCAGATTTTTTGTTTGTCAATAACTCCGTCGTGTTTTGACCAATCCCATAGCTTTCTCAAACTATGTTAAGACATGTACCATGGGCCTACATTTCACATTTGGTGTCACTTGGTCTTATGGCTCATGAGAAGAATAGTTTAAGATTTTTTTTGCCAAATTTATGCATATTAGTGTATGTGTAAATATGCATCTACTGGTATAGTGTGGCCATCTTTGAATGCATCAACGTTATTTTCTCAATCCCTTTAGGGAATATTGTGACAAGTCAAAAGACCACATTTGGAGAGAATCTGATTTTTAGTCCATGAGTAGATTTGTATGATTATTTTAAGCATTACATAGACAAAAAAGTAAATTGTTAATATTTTCCTTATTTTAAGATATGCCAAACTTAACCTGGTTCATCATGATCATGTGTTAGATGCCCCTAAAAAGTTTCAAGTTGATAGGCCATCGTGGAGTGGATTTACAAAGGATTTAAAAATGGACACGTAAAATCTGATTAGCCAACCCCATATCTTTTCTCAAACTAAATTAAGAGATGTACAATGGCCTACACACCCAATTTTGTGTTATTTGGATTTATGGCCAATGAAAATAAGTTATTCAAAGGTTTGCAAAAATGTCCAAACTGGAGGAAATCTATCCTGAAGGATCTTATGGGCCCTTGAGGCAAATTCGTTCAGCATGAGGAAAGACACCTACATACAAAGTTTCAAGTGGTCAAACGGGGCAACTGATATGACGGTTTAAGCGAGATTTTTTCCTGTTTTCCATTAGAACAATAATAAAAAAATCTAAAAATCCACAATGCAGCTGCGCTGCTACCAGCAACAGGTTGGGTCTTACTTTGGGTGCTTTTCAGTTGTTTAAGCATTGCACTTGTACTACCACTACGGATTTCTGTACCTCTATTCCACTTCGCAAAGTTTACATTTCCTTCTCATTTAACTTCTCTAAGTTTTGCCATACTGGACTTCGCTGCTGTCGTTTGCCTTTCTCTGCAATTTGTCAAACTGTTAACGACGATGATGTAGTTGTGGAGAGTCGAGTTAAAAATAATTAATTTCTCGACTCGTTGCATGTGGACTCAGCGTTCACTCCCATTTCTGAGAATCAAGATTCGATTCCTGGCTCTGAAGTATTTTGGAAGGGAGGAGACTAATAAATTGCCATTCTTCCGAGAACACTCGCATCTTTTCATAACGAGCTAGCGAGGGACAGAGAGAGGGGAGGGGCACAGTATAGACAAGTCGGCACCAGGCAGACAGTCTGAACCAGGGTCCTTGCCGCGACCAAAAAATGTCGCCCCCACAAAACTAGAATTGGCCCAGTAAGCAAAATGACGTTAAAAAGACGTCTAAAAGACAGCTTTTCCAGACGTTAAAGTTAAATTCAATTTAGGTTCTGAATGAAAGGTGAAAAGGTATTTTCCGTTTGTTTAAAATACATATTTTTCAGGATGTTGAAAAGGCATCTTTTCTGGACATAGAAAAATACGTATTTTCCAGACGTTGAAATCAGCTTAATTTTCAGTTCTGAATGAAAGTTGAAAACACTTATTTTCCTGATTTTTAAAATACGTATTTTATACCGTCATTGAAAATGTATATTTTCCGGATGTTGAAATCGGGCTCATTTTTGGTTCTGAATGAAAGTTGAAAATAAGTAATTTACAAACGTCTATGTTCGGGACAAACCAATCTGAACCAAAGAAAAAAAAGCTATGTCTGTTGATGTTGAAATCAAGGACTGCACCAAATCTGAACCAACATAGACGTTCATTGATTGGCTCTGATCAGACCAAAAACCAATGTCTGTGGATGTGGAAACCAAGGCCGGTCCGGAACTGCACCAAAAAAAAGATATTCTGAGGTGTAGCCTACAGTGTTGTCTGAAATTGCATTTTATGAATGCCCATCTATGTGGTAAGCCTACCGTTTGAAAAACACTAAATAACGACGTCCTGATTAAGACCAAAAATAAGACGTTGGCTTGTGCTTACTGGGGCGTACCCTACCATGTCTGCTCCCAACGGAATTTTATGAACGCCCATCCATCCATGTGGTGGTAGGCCCACCGTTTGTAAAACAGGCCATTGCATTGGCTTTATTAGTCCTGATTCCCGTGACTAATTTGTTTGGCTATTTAAGCTCTGGATATCAGCTACCCAAATTTATCAGGAGTTATCGTGAGCCCATTTGCAATGTGTTTACACAATGGGAAAAGCGGGAGTATTTTATTTTTCGCTATGATCAGCTTGTCAAAATAATTGACAGATACAAACTTAAAACCACCCCGGACAACAGTTGTGATTGGCCATTCCATATTATCCATTTTACTTTGACCTGTCCTGTTTTTAGGATATGTTGTTTCTTAACATGACAGCTACTTTTTTATTTGATTGAGCACCATTTAGGTTAGGCTATTTGATCGGAGAAACCTGTAAGTGTCAGTCTCATTACATTGTCATCCATGTTATCTCCAGCCTGTAGGCTGCAGAAAAGGCCACACACTCTTTCTACCATATCCTATATCTGCTACATGATTTATGATACATCTCTCCAACAGCACTCTGGAGAGGCGCGCTGGGAATGGACAAGCTAAATATTTTGCGCCCCTGCCTTTGACAAAGTGGGGTCTGCTTATCAAAGGGCGGCATCAGCGCTCACCTAAACCACTGGTTGAGAGCAATTGTCAAGGTTTTCCGGATAATTATGTGAGGTTTTGTGTTGTTCTAGGTGGGTCTCATTCAGTTTAACTCAGAAAATGCCGACCTCGTCAATCTGCCGCTAGGCCCATCTATTGGCAATCGAAAGCTGTGTCTCATAATCAAATCAAATTGTATTTATTTCATGCGCCAAATACAACAGATGTAGACCTTACCGTGAAATGCTTACTTACAAGCCCTTAACCAACAATGCAGTTTTAATAATATAGAGTTAAGAAAATATTAACTAAATAAACTAAAGTTAAAAAAAGTCAAATTTAAAGTAACATGATAAAATAACAGCAATGAGGCTATATACATGGGGTACTGGTACCAAGTCAATGTGCCCGAGGTAAAGGTTAGTCAATGTAATTTGTACATGTAGGTAGGGGTAAAGTGACTGCATAGATAATAAACAGCAAGTAGCGGCAGTGTAAAAACAAGTTTTAAATACAAGGGGTACCGGTCAATGCAAATAATCCGGGTGGCCATTTGATTAATTGTTCAGCAGTCTCATGGCTTGGGGGAGAAGCTGTTAAGGTGCCCTTTGGACCTAGACTTGGCGCTCCGGTACTGCTTGCAGTGCGGTAGCAGAGAGAACAGTCTATGACTTGGGTGACTGGAGTCTAGTATATAGGTCCTGGATGGCAGCAATCTTGGCAATAGTGATGTACTGGGCTGTACGCACTACCCTCTGTAGTGCCTTCCGGTCGGATGTCGAGCAATTGCCATACCAGGAGGTGATGCAACTGGTCAGAATGTTCTCAATGGTGCAGTTATATAACTTTTTGAGGATCTGGGGACCCATGCCAAATCTTTTCAGTCTCCTGAGGGTTGAAAAGGCGTTGTTGTGCCCTCTTCACAACTTTCTTGGTGTGTTTGGACATGACAGTTTGTTGGTGATGTGGACACAAAGGAACTTAAAACTTTCGACCTGCTCCATTACAGCCCCATCGATGTGAATGAGAGCGTGTTCGGCCCTTCTTTTCCTGTAGTCCACGATCATCTCCTTTGTCTTTCTCATGTTGAGAGAGAGGTTGTTGTCCTGGCATCACACTGCTAGGTCACTGACCTCCTCCCTGTAGGCTGACTCATTGCTGTTTGTGATCAGGCCTACCGCTGTCGTGTCATCAGCAAACTTGATGATGGAGTTGGAGTCGTTCGTGGCCGCGTAGTCGTGGGTAAACAGGGAGTACAGGAGGGGGCTAAGCACAAACTCCTGAGAGGTCCCCGTGTTGAGGGTCAACGTGGCGGAGGTGTGGTTTTCTACTCTCACCACCTGGTGTCAGCCCGTCAGGAAGTCCAGGATAAAGTTGCAGGGGAAGGTGTTCATTCCCAGGGACCAGAGATTAATGACGAGCTTGGAGGGCACTACGCTAAGCTGTAGTAGAATGAACAGCATTCTCACATACAGGTTGAAGTCGGAAGTTTACATACACCTTAGCCAAATACATTTAAACTCAGTTTTTCACAATTCCTGACATTTAATCCTAGTACAAATTCCCTGTCTTAGGTCAGTTAGGATCACCACTTTATTTTAAGAATGTGAAATGTCAGAATAATAGTAGAGAGAATGATTTATGTCAGCTTTTATTTCTTTCATCGCATTCCCAGTGGGTCAGACGTTTACACACACTCGATTAGTATTTGGCAGCATTGCCTTTAAATTGTTTAACTTGGGTCAAACGTTTCGGATAGCCTTCCCACAATAAGTTGGGTGAATTTTGGCCCATTCCTCCTGACAGAGCTGCTGTAACTGAGTCAGGTTTGTAGGCTTCCTTGCTCATACACGCTTTTTCAGTTCTGCCCACACATTTTCTATGGGATTGAGGTCAGGGCTTTGTGATGGCCACTCCAATACCTTGACTTTGTTGTCCTTAAGTCATTGTCCATTTGGAAGACCCATTTGCGACCAAGCTTTAACTTCCTGACTGATGTCTTGAGATGTTGCTTCAATATATCCACATAATTTCTCTCCCTCAAGATGCCATCTATTTTGTGAAGTGCACCAGTCCCTCCTGCAGGAAAGCACCCCCACGACATGATGCTGCCACCCCCGTGCTTTACGGTTGGGATAGTGTTCTTCGGCTTGCGAGCCTCCCCCTTTTTCCTCCAAACATAACAATGGTCATTATGGCCAAACAGTTTTATTTTTGTTTCATCAGACCAGAGGACATTTCTCCAAAAAGTACGATCTTTGTCCCCATGTGCAGTTGCAAACTGTAGTCTGGCTTTTCTATAGCAGTTTTCAAGCAGTGGCTTCTTCCTTGCTGAGCGGTCTTTCAGGTTATGTCGATATAGGACTCATTTTACTGTGGATATAGATAATTTTGTACATGTTTCCTTCAACACAAGGTCCATTGCTGTTGTTCTGGGATTGATTTGCACTTTCACCAAAGTACGTTCATCTCTAGGAGACAGAAGGCGTCTCCTTCCTGAGCAGTATGACGGCTGCGTTGTCCCATGGTGTTTATATTTGCGTACTATTGTTTGTACAGATGAACATGGTACCTTCAGGCGTTTCAAAATTGCTCCCAAGGATGAACCAGACTTGTGGAGGTCTACAATGTTTTTTTCTGAGGTCTTGGCTGATTTCTTTTGATTTTCCCATGATGTCAAGCAAAGAGACACTGAGTTTGAAGGTAGGCCTTGAAATACATCCACAGGTACACCTGCAATTGACCCAAATTATGTCAATTAGGCTATCAGAAGCTTCTAAAGTCATGACATAATTTTCTGGAATTTTGCAAGCTGTCTAAAGGCACAGTCAAGTTAGTGTATGTAAGCTTCTGACCCACTGGAATTGTGATACAGTGAATTATAAGTTAAATAATCGGTCTGTAAACAATTATTAGAAAAATTACTTGTGTTATCCACACAGTAGGTGTCCTAACCGACTTGCCAAAACTATAGTTTGTTAACAAGAAATTAGTGGAGTGGTTGAAAAACGAGTTTTAATGACTTCAACCTAAGTGTATGTAAACTTCCGACTTCAACTGTTGGTATTCCTGTTGTCCAGGTGGGAGAGGGCAGTGTGGAATGCAATTGAGATTGCATTGTCTGTAGATCTTTCGAGCAGGATGCAAATTGGACTGGGCCTAGGGCCCTCATGTGTGGCTTGGCATTCCTTTGTGGAAGCGTGCATATGCATTGCATTGAGTTCATCTGGTGAAGAGTTATCGTTGGGCATATCACAGCTAGGTCTTCCTTTGTAATCTGCAATGCGTCAAGTGTCAGAGCCGGTGTAATAGGATTCCACCTTGTTCCTATAGTGTACTTTTTCCTGTTTGATCGCTCTGTGGAGGTCGTAGCGGGACTTCTTGTACGCATTTATGTCCTCAGCCGTAGCCACGGGGTGTGTGTGTAAGAATAACACACTTTCCTCAGGTCTCCTCCTTGGCAGTACTCCATGGCCAGTAGATGCAGATCGTTGATGCCTAAGGAGGACTGCAGTCCTTCAGGAACCTCCCTCGCTGCTACCACACTTACATGGTCCAGTCTGAGAGAAAGCAAGAGAGAGAGTTAGAGAAGGGAGGAGAGAGACAGTTATCTACTGTTACATAACTCTCAATGTATAAATGTGTTTTTCATTGTCGCAGGCTGAACTGTCCTAAAATTGTCCAAACCTGTAAAAACCCTAAGGACTTAATTGGTTCCAGATTCGACAGGCAAAACAATAACATTGGAACATTATGAACAATACCACTGTATAATGTTTAACTATCAAACTGTGCTTAATATGGAACAATAACACTGTATAATGTTTAACTCTAGTACTACACTGTACCTAATATGCAAGTGGTCAGGCAGTACAGATGATAGTAATCATTAGGATAACAAATAGTCATGAGGTCATCATCGGTCAGCAGAGAATATACAGTCAGTGTGTGTTTTAGTCACATAATCATAGTCTGAGAAATAACTGATTGCTAACCCGAACACGATCAGAATATCATAACAACCCATTCACCATTGGAAACTGTGACACAGTAAAGTGAAACATGTATAACTGGACATGGAAAGCATCTCCCTCTTCTCCGTAGTGGCTGTAAGGTTAGACAAGGGCGGAAGTAGATTTAATTTCCTCCTACAGTATGATTCTTTCTTCATTTCTTCTTCTATGGTATATGTGCAGTACCTCATAAGTGTGCACATGCTTGCGTATGCAAGAACATTTTTGGGGGGCCTAAACATAGAATTACATATAGAATTCCTATTAATTTAATACATTCTCTGTGGGCCTAATAGTAAAGATTTATCATTTAACTTTGAAAATGTATTACCTTTCAGTGTGACAAAAACGTAACCACCCAGCTAGCACATAACGTTCTGAGAACCATATGTTTCTTAGAGCTTGTTGAGCGCGGGGTTGTCCTATGGTTATTTTGCATACAACCTTCCCACAACTTTCAGGGAATGGTGCAGGATAGTTGCTTGGCTTTGAAACATTATGAGCACATGGAACTTTACAAAAAAATAAACGTTATTTTTTACTTTAACAGAACATTTCCTAGAAGTTAAAACATGGTTACACTTACATTTTGGTAATGTTCTAGGGACGTTCTCCAACTGATTTGGCATTGGAAATGCTCTCAAAACGTTCAGAGAACATTAAGAAAACATTTTCTTCTGTGGGAATTTCAGTACTACAGCATAACGTTTTCTACAGGTTTCTTCATGTTTCTATTTAAAGTCATGTTCTCAGAACATTACAAAAATGTTCCATAAAAACACAAGAAAACATTAGTAACATTCTAAGAATGTTATTTAAAAACATATGCTGTACATTCCGTTCTCAGCATCAACAAAACTCTCTCTATCCTCTATTAATGTGTTCAGGTGTGTTGGCCGCACCCACTAATTGGCCACACCTAATCTTAATGAGTGTTTATTTCCTTTGAAATGGGGTCTGTTTGAATATACTAAAATGAAGAGCTTTGCGTGAGTTAAAAAAACCATGACATGCTAGCTCCATCCTGGTGTTGTTGTGGGCTAATTCCATTGATAGAGAACAGAAGAGTGTAGATTTGAATCTCACTGACGTCGTGCCACAGTAAAAAAATAAATGTGTTTGCACGATTAATGCCTAAGCAAAATAATTTACATGTGTCCTATCTGTGCTTAGACTTCAAAACAGTTAACCTAAGATAGCAGTTTTATTAAAGTCTTAATAATATGTAAAGGAAGTTATTCAATACTTCAAAATAAACTCTTTACATTTCCTTCAAAACATTCACAACATTTAGAGAATGTTCTCCGAACGTGTTTTAAATAGATTAAAATAATCTTCATTTCCGTTTTCAGAACATTAATAAAACCTCACAGGAAAACTTTCAAGGAACCATAGTAAAGTGTTCTCAGAACCTCCCTGCAACCTGGGTCTCGACCCCGCCCTGTGCAACTGGGTACTGGACTTCCTGACGGGCCGCCCCCAGGTGGTGAGGGTAGGTAACAACATCTCCTCCCCGCTGATCCTCAACACTGGGGCCCCACAAGGGTGCGTTCTGAGCCCTCTCCTATACTCCCTGGTCACCCACGACTGCGTGACCACGCACGCCTCCAACTCAATCATCAAGTTTGCGGACGACACAACAGTGGTAGGCTTGATTACCAACAATGACGAGACGGCCTACAGGGAGGAGGTGAGGGCCCTCGGAGTGTGGTGTCAGGAAAATAACCTCACACTCAACGTCAACAAAACTAAGGAGATGATTGTGGACTTCAGGAAACAGCAGAGGGAACACCCCCCTATCCACATCGATGGAACAGTAGTGGAGAGAGTAGCAAGTTTTAAGTTCCTCGGCATACACATCACAGACAAACTGAATTGGTCCACTCACACAGACAGCATCGTGAAGAAGGCGCAGCAGCGCCTCTTCAACCTCAGGAGGCTGAAGAAATTCGGCTTGTCACCAAAAGCACTCACAAACTTCTACAGATGCACAATCGAGAGCATCCTGGCGGGCTGTATCACCGCCTGGTACGGCAACTGCTCCGCCCTCAACCGTAAGGCTCTCCAGAGGGTAGTGAGGTCTGCACAACACATCACCGGGGGAAAACTACCTGCCCTCCAGGACACCTACACCACCCGATGTTACAGGAAGGCCATAAAGATCATCAAGGACATCAACCACCCGAGCCGCTGCCTGTTCACCCCGCTATCATCCAGAAGGCGAGGTCAGTACGTACAGGTGCATCAAAGCTGGGACCGAGAGACTGAAAAACAGCTTCTATCTCAAGGCCATCAGACTGTTAAACAGCCACCACTAACATTGAGTGGCTGCTGCCAACACACTGACACTGACTCAACTCCAGCCACTTTAATAATGGGAATTGATGGGAAATGATGTAAATATATCACTAGCCACTTTAAACAATGCTACCTTATATAATGTTACTTACCCTACATTATTAATCTCATATGCATACGTATATACTGTACTCTATATCATCGACTGCATCCTTATGTAATACATGTATCACTAGCCACTTTAACTATGCCACTTTGTTTACATACTCATCTCATATGTATATACTGTACTCGATACCATCTACTGTATCTTGCCTATGCTGCTCTGTACCATCACTCATTCATATATCCTTATGTACATATTCTTTATCCCCTTACACTGTGTATAAGACAGTAGTTTAGGAATTAATTGTTAGTTAGATTACTTGTTGGTTATTACTGCATTGTCGTAACTAGAAGCACAAGCATTTCGCTACACTCGCATTAACATCTGCTAACCATGTGTATGTGACAAATAAAATTTGATTTGATTTGATTTGACCTAAAAATGTACGCTCCCAGAACAGGCAGTGTTATTAAAAGTAACACTGCCTGTGTGATTAAAAGTCTTAATAAAACATTCAGTGAAAGTTTTAAGGAAGTTATTCAAAAACCTCCAAATAACCTTTACATTTCTTAGAGAATGTTCTCTAACCTTATTTAATTACCTTCAAATAACCTATGCATTTTGTTCTCAGAACATTAATAAAACCTCCCAGGAATACTTTCAGGGAACCATAGTAAAACGTTCTTTGAACCTCTGCAAGTTCCCTTTAACCTACAAAACATACAAAAATGTTTTCATGTCCATTCGCTAATTTCTCATGCAGGTGACATGATGTAATGATAAATAATAATGTAATGGCCTAAAGTTTTCTTGGCAACTTTTTTAAAATTCCTGTGATAGGCTCATGTTCAGCCAGTATGGTGTAGCCTACCCCCACTATTTATTTCACCCCTGTGGTTAGCTGACGTACGCTGGACAGTGTCTGTGAAGTTATTGGGGTGTATGATATCGTTTGTATGAGATATTATAATGTATCTGTGAAAGTGTGACTCAATCAAAGGCTTTTTCATAACACACACACACATAACCTGAACCTGAAGCTGACTTTGGCTCGACATTGAAGGGCTGATTAAGAAAAATGTATTATATTTTAATAAGGCAAATATTTACGTTGTACAGTTAACCTTGGCTGGAAATCTGATGTTATTACATTGATACGATAGCAACCTGGGTTTATACTCTGCATGGACAAAGCTATGACAATGTGTGCGTGTGTGTGTGTGTTTGTGTAAGTGTGTGTTAGTGTGTGTGTGTGTCCTGAGGTTTAGCAGTACGTGGGTGCAGGAGAGGGTTGTGGTTGAGACCAAGTCTGTCTGACAACAACACAGTCGTTAAAGCATGACCTGAAAACAAGAAAGCCTCACACCCATTCTCTCTCTCACAAACACACAAAAGCACACTTACAAATTACCTCTCCCATATTGACACCAAGAATTAGCTCCCCCCGCCTACACATTAAATCCGACACAAACCAGAAATAATTGTCACACCCCCACACACACTGCCACTCGCTAACTAGCTACCACTGGCACCAAAGCGAAGACGATCCTATGCCAAATGACCAACACAGAACCCACATACTGAAATAGCCACAGCTTTCAGGTCATTTTACTACTGCAGAAGCTAAAAATGGCTGTATTGTAGTTTTTTTTCCTGCCCCATTGTGGACCGCAATAAAACTAATAAGGGAACATAACAAGTCAGAATGTCATCAGAGAATCATGGAATGTGCCATGACATTGTATGTGGCCTGAAAGATGCAAGATTTCTTGAAGGTTTCCATCTAATCTAAGTGATGCTGTGAGTAATTTAGGCTCCTAGTGGGATTTAGGCTCCTAGTGGGATTTGGTAAAAATATGGTAATAAACCTAATCTGTCAGATTCAGAGTGTCATCTTCCTATCATACTCTACTCCATAGCTACCCCTAGATCTGATGCAAACAGATACACTACATTACTAAAAGTATGTGGACACCTGCTCGTGGAACAGCTCATTGCAAAATTATGGGCATTAATATGGAGTTGGTTCCCTCTTTTCTGCTGTAACAGCCTCCAATCTTCTGGGAAGGCTTTCCACTAGATGTTGGAACATTGCTGCGGGGACTTGCTTCCATTCAGCTACAAGAGCGTTAGTGATGTCAGAGACTGATGTTGGGTTGATTAGGCCTGGGTCACAGTCGGCGTTCCAATTCATCCTAAAGGTGTTCGATGGAGTTGAGATCAGGGCTCTGTGCAGGACAATCAAGTTCTTCCACACCAATCTTGACAAACCATTTCTTTATGAACCTTGCTTTGTGCACGGGGCATTGTCATGCTGAAACAAGAAAGGGCCTTCCCCAAACTGTTGCCACAAGGTTGGAAGCACAGAATCGTCTAGAATGTCATTGCATGCTGTAGTTCCCAGGAGGTAACGGATGGCATCATCACCAATGATTCAGGAAGTAGCAGATGTCCCATTAAAACAATGCCAGTGGGAGGGGCTGTCAGTGCCCTCACGCCCTTCCCTCCGTGTCATTTCCACTTCCTATGACCCACCAAAGTTACATGGAAGTAACACTGATGGTTACTGTACATGTTGTTTTTACCATCTGTCTTTTCTACGAAGGTGCACTTTCTTACCACAAATGCATTTTTACCATTAATCATCAACCCCGACCTTGCCCTTAACCTTCAGTTAAGGACATTAATCATGTAGCCTACTTGCTCATTCAACTCTAATGCTTGGTATCCGTTCGAGCTAACCGGCGACTACCCTGATTGGTTACAGGATGAGTGAGTGTTCTACAAACAGTGTCATCAGTCCCCAGAGAAAAGGATGACGGCCTACACTGGGCCAAAATACAGCCAGCACACAGACATGGCCCTCCAGGAGTGGAGTGAGCAGTTGTGGACAATAAGCAATGGAGACTATAGACTGAAAGGTGGCTAAAGTGCCAGAGCATGAGATCCAGGAAAAGGAAGTTAATGTATGTGAACGTTAGACCTTTTTCTCGGACTCCAAAATGGTCCATTATATAACGTCACTACTTAGGTAGATCCAATGACCTTCCTCTCTCTGTGGTCTCTGAGGAGCTCATCAAATCAAATCAAATATTAATACTCACATACATTAACTCCCTTTTCATAACTCTTATAATATTAAATGACAAACAATCATTTTAAGCATCAGCCAGCAAAGGGATTTGATACCATACTTACAGGCAATGTCATTACCACTGACCTACATAGTTGGTAGGGGTCCACACAGTACTACCACTGTGCCCTCTAAGCTGAATTCACTTGAGACTATATTAAGCAGTGTAGTGGTGCAGACAGACAGACAGACAATGCACAGACAGTGGCGGGAAGGGCTAACTGAATGGGTGTGGACCAGTTCCCATGGTGTGATCTATAATATTGTACATCTACGTCCCTCTCATCCTGTGACTAGGTGTGATGTCATAGGCCAGCAAGGATGTAGTGTTCTATGGGCTGGGTGAAAGGATAAAGCTGAGTGCATTTCCTGTAAGTTAAATTTAAAGCATACACCCTATGTAGAGAGGGAATGAAGGAATTGAATATTACATCCAATATGACTGTGCAGCAGCATAGCTTGTAGGCTATCTGATGATAGTAAGAAACATAAAGGTTTATGTCATCACTGAGGCAGCTCATACATTACTATTAGCCTATCATTTATATAGTCCTAAGCATGCCTGGAACTTTTGGGCACAGCAGGGAGCAAGTTTCTTTGGCTACTACTTGCCCTATAATGACAGGGTTACTAGCTCAAGATCCATAGTTGTTGCCTCTTAATACATACATTATTGGGCCACATTATGACAACACTGAAATGACAACACTGATGCTGTATTGCATTGTCAGCAGGCTACAGGAGGACAACATCAAATGTATTATTTATAAAGCAACAGTCAGCATCACAGCAGTATCATGTGTAGCTTTGAGACACTACATCGGAAGTGTGTATTGAGCCCCACAGTGGAGGTGTCATATTACCCATAAAACCTAGCGGTCAAACAGGGAAATGGTTCCAATAGTTTTTCCACCATTCATTTTTCCCATAGGGGATTTTAGAAACAATTCAAATAAGGGCTGTGTTTTGTGTAGGCCTACCCTGGCATGACGTTCTGATAACCACGTAAATCTCTCTCGGATAAGGTGACTTTTATCAATATATTCCGCTCTATTTCCTCTCAGATTCGAAAACGCTAATTAGCATCAAAGTAGATATCGTGCAAAACTACAAATCCATGCAAGCTCCTGCATGTCATCTCTAGCTGACACCTTTGCTAATAGGTATTGTGTCAATTTAAAACTTGCACACAACTGTTCACAGAATTGTCCATTTAAAGAAATGCAGTCATTTTATTCATTACTACATTCAGCTTGTAACGGTTTTCATGCGGTGAAAGAGAGTCGGACCAAAATGCAGCGTGTAGATTGCGATCCATGTTTAATGAACAAACGTAAACACGAATCAATACAAATACTACAAAACAAAGAACGTAATGAATGTAACGAAAACCGAAACAGCCTATACTAGTGTAAACTAACACAGAGACAGGAACAAGGACACTAAGGACAATCACCCACGAAACACTCAAAGAATATGGCTGCCTAAATATGGTTCCCAATCAGAGACAACGATAATCACCTGACTGATTGAGAACCGCCTCAGGCAGCCATAGACTAACGCTAGACATCCCACAAAACCCTAAGACAAAAACACACCACAATAACCCATGTCACACCCTGGCCTGACCGAATAAATTAAGAATAAACATAATATATTTCGACCAGGGCGTGACAGAACCCCCCCCCTAAGGTGCGGACTCCCGGACGCACATCAAAACAATAGGGAGGGTCCGGGTGGGCGTCTGTCCATGGTGGTGGCTCCGGCTCCGGCGCGGGACGTGGAACCCACTCTATAAATGTCTTAGTCCCCCCTCCTCGCGTCCTAGGATAGTCCACCTTCGCCGCCGACCATGGCCTAGTAGTCCTCACCCAGAACCCCACTGGACTGAGGGGCAGCTCGGGACTGAGGGGCAGCTCGGGACTGAGGGGCAGCTCGGGACTGAGGGGCAGCTCGGGACAGAGGGGCAGCTCGGGACAGAGGGGCAGCTCGGGACAGAGGGGCAGCTCGGGACAGGGGCAGCTCAGCATTGAGAGGAAGCTCGGGACTGAGAGGAAGCCCAGCACTGAGAGGAAGCCCAGCACTGAGAAAAAGCCCAGCACTGAGAGGAAGCTCAGCCAGGTAGCTGGATCCGGCAGATCCTGGCTGGTTGATGGTTCTGGCAGATCCTGGCTGACTGGCAGATCTGGAAGAGTCTGGTTGACTGGCAGATCTGGAAGAGTCTGGTTGACTGGCGGATCTGGAAGAGTCTGGCTGACTGGCAGATCTGGAAGAGTCTGGCTGACTGGCGGATCTGGAAGAGTCTGGTTGACTGGCGGATCTGGAAGAGTCTGGCTGACTGGCGGATCTGGAAGAGTCTGGCTGACTGGCGGATCTGGAAGAGTCTGGTTGACTGGCAGATCTGGAAGAGTCTGGCTGACTGGCAGATCTGGAAGAGTCTGGCTGACTGGCGGATCTGGAAGAGTCTGGCTGACTGGCGGATCTGGAAGAGTCTGGCTGACTGGCGGATCTGGAAGAGTCTGGCTGACTGGCGGATCTGGAAGAGTCTGGCTGACTGGCGGATCTGGAAGAGTCTGGCTGACTGGCGGATCTGGAAGAGTCTGGCTGACTGGTAGATCTGGAAGAGTCTGGCTGACTGGCAGATCTGGAAGAGTCTGGCTGACTGGCGGATCTGGAAGAGTCTGGCTGACTGGCGGATCTGGAAGAGTCTGGCTGACTGGCGGATCTGGAAGAGTCTGGCTGACTGGCGGATCTGGAAGAGTCTGGCTGACTGGCGGATCTGGAAGAATCTGGCTGACTGGCAGATCTGGCTGCTCCATGCTGACTGGCGGCTCTGGCTGCTCCATGTAGACTGACAGCTCTGGCGGCTCCATGCAGACTGACAGCTCCTTGCAGACTGACAGCTCCTTGCAGACTGGCAGCTCCTTGCAGACTGACAGCTCCATGCAGACTGGCAGCTCCGGCTGCTCCATGCAGACTGAAAGCTCTGGCTGTTCCAGGAAGACTGACAGCTCTGGCTGCTCCATGTAGACGGACAGCTCTGGCTGCTCCATGTAGACCAGGGGTGTCAAAGTCAAATGGACGGAGGGCCAAATAAAAAATTTAGCTACAAGCCGAGGGCCGGACTGTTCGAATGTTCATTGAAAAATTTTTAAATGACGCATATAGTCTAGTGAACCTAATTGAACCTACTGAAAACCTAACAAATATATTCCAATATGATCAGATAAATAAAGCAATATTTTCTTATGGCTCTGTCAGTAATCTTTAATTTTCAACAGACACAAAAGACAAATTTCCTTTATATAAAAATCCCCATAACATGAACATTAAATGAAAGAAACCGGTATTCAAGGCACCATCAGTAGCCTATATTTTCTATTTTAGCAAAAGTGGGCTAAATTTACTTCAAAGAAAAAAACAATAATAGCAATTTTCTATCATCCACTCAACTGAAATATTTTTAAAATATAATTGGATTGAAATACAATAAAATAAAGTGCAAAAATCTATTAATCAAAAACAACACTTTGTTTAAGGAGAAGTAACATGCAGTGAAAACAAATATTAAACTTTAACTTTTAAACTTGAACTGAGTAAAAACTCTAAATATGTGATTGCACAGTAATGTTCACTTGTTTGAGGTTGAGGGTGATACTTGGTGGTGTCCCATCTTTTCCACAAGTTCATCAATGTTCGGGGTAAGGCTCTGAGCTGAGGAAATCCTCAGAATTGAGTGGAGGTGTTCAGCAGTAAGTCGACTTCTGTGTGATGTTTTGTTCAGGTTCATCAAAGAAAAAAGTTGTTCACACAGGTATGTGCTGCCAAACATAGACAACGTTTGAGCAGCCTGGATGCGCAGCTGGGGCATTGTGTCGGGGAGGAAACGGGCGAACTCCGCAGCACCCACTGCCGCATATTTTGCCCTCAGTGCATCATTGCATTGGAGGTCAATCAACTCCATTTGGAGGTTTGGTGGTGAGCTTTCCACGTCAACAGCAAATGGGTTACCGAGCAGTTCCAACCTGCTTTTTTTGTGCTTCAAAGTCAGCAAATCGGCGTCGAAAGTCAGCGGCAAGCATACCTATTTTATCAGCCAACTGTGCGCTCGGGAACGCACTGGTAGAGAGCTTCTCTTTCATGGTCTGGCAGCTGGGAAAGTGGCTCAAATTTTCTTTCCGCATCTGCGTCTCCCACAGAGTCAGTTTGGTTTTAAATGCCTTCACTGTACTGTACATATCAGAGATGACATGATCCCGACCCTGCAGCTGCAAGTTCATTGCATTCAGATGACTCGTAATGTCACACAGAAAAGCCATTTCACACAGAAACATTTCGTCTCGGAGTTGTGTTGTGTATTTCCCTTTGCTGTCCAAGAACAGACAAATCTCCTCACGAAGCTCGAAACATCTTTGAAGCACCTTTCCCTGGCTTAGCCATCGCACCTCTGTGTGATAAGGCAAATCACCATGCTCCGTTTCTAACTCCGTCAGAAATGCCTTGAACTGGCGGTGATTCAAACCTTTGGCTCTGATAAAGTTAACTGTGCGCGTGATGATGCTCATTACATGCTCCATTTTCAAGGCTTTACCGCACAACGCTTCCTGGTGTATGATACAATGATAAGCTGTCAGCTCACCTGTCGCGTTTTCCTCTTGCATCTTTTCCCGTATCTTCGCCACCAGTCCGCTCCTGTGTCCACACATCGCAGGTGCTCCGTCGGTTGTCAAACCCACGAGTTTTTCCCAAGGCAGCTCCATCTCATTTACACATCTTGACACCTCTTCATACAAATCATGCCCCGTAGTTGTGCCATGCATAGGACGTAAAGCCAAAAACTCCTCTGTCACGCTTAGGCTGGAGTCCACTCCGCGGATGAAAATTGACAACTGGGCAATGTCAGAAATGTCGGTGCTCTCATCCACAGCCAAGGAATATGCAATGAAATCTTTTCCCTTTTTCACAAGCTGCTCTTTTAGATTGATGGACAACTGGTCTACTCTCTCGGCAATGGTGTTTCTGCTCAGACTCACATTTAAAAAGAGTTGCCTTTTTCTGGGCAAACTTCGTCACAAACTTTAATCATGCAGTTTTTGATGAAATCCCCTCCGTAAATGGCCGGGCTGATTTAGCGATCTCTTCTGCCAAAATAAAACTGGCCTTGACAGCAGCCTGGCCTTGTGATTTGGCTTTTTTGAACAGAGCCTGTCGAGATTTGAGGCCTCGTTTTAATTCCTCTGCCTTTTGTAGCCTTTGTTCCATGTCCATATTCTTGTTTTTGTCCGCGTGTTTCGTTTCATAATGTCGTCTCAGATTATACTCTTTCAGTACCGCCACACTTTCTCCACACAGAAGACACACAGGTTTTCCAGCTACCTCCGTGAACATATACTCCGACTCCCACCTTGTTTGAAACCCCGGTTCTCAGTGTCCACCTTCCGTTTTGCCATTTTTGATGGGTATCTGAAAGTTAATTTTACTGTGATGCTGACGACTGCTGTGCCAATAAATATTGAAATGAAGCAGCCTACTGCTCGGTGCGTCACCGTTGCATTGTGGGAAATGTAGTATTGGTGCGTGTAAAAGATCTGCGGGCTGCCGGCTTGCTGCGGTCTGCGGGCCGGTTCTAATAATAAATCAAGATCATCCCAGGGGCCGTAAAAAACCTTCTCGCGGGCCGGATGTGGCCCGCGGGCCTTGACTCTGACATATGTGATGTAGACGGACAGCTCTGGCTGCTCCATGTAGACTGACAGCTCCATGCAGACTGACAGCTCCTTGCAGACTGACAGCTCCGGCTGCGCTAAACAGGCGGGAGACTCCAGCAGCGCTGTAGAGGAGGAAGGCTCTGGCTGCGCTAAACAGGCGGGAGACTCAAGCAGCACAGGAGAGAAGGAAGGCTCTGGCTGCGCTAAACAGGCGGGAGACTCCAGCAGCGCAGGAGAGGAGAAAGGCTCCGACAGCGTTGAACAGGCGGGAGGCTCCGGCAGCGCAGGAGAGGAGGAAGGCTCTGGCTGCGCTAAACAGGCGGGAGACTCCGTCAGCGCTGGAGAGGAGAAAGGCTCCGATAGCACTGAACAGGCGGGAGACTCCAGCAGCGCAGGAGAGGAGGAAGGCTCTTGCTGCGCTGAACAGGCGAGGCGCACAGTAGGTCTGATGCGTGGTGCTGGCACTGGTGGTACTGGGCCGAGGACACGCACAGGAAGCCTGGTGCGGGGAGCTGCCACCGGAGGGCTGGGGTGTGGAGGTGGTACTGGGTAGACCGGACCGTGCAGGCGCACTGGAGCTCTTGAGCACCGAGCCTGCCCAACCTTACTTTGCTCGATGCCCACTCTAGCCCGGCCGATAAGAGGAATCTGGAATATACCGCACCGGGCTATGCACCCGCACTGTGGACACCGTGCGCACCACTGCATAACACAGTGCCTGCCCGGTCTCTCTAGCCCCCCGGTAAGCACAGGGAGTTTGCACAGGTCTCCTACCTGGCGTAGCCCTACTCCCTGTGAGCCACCCCCCAATACATTTTTGGGGCTGACTCTCGGGCTTCCTAGCCAACCGTGTTCCCTCATATCGCCGGCTCCTCTCTCCGGCTTCTTCTGCTCTCCTCGCTGCCTCCACCTGTTCCCATAGAAGGCAATCCCTTCCCGCTAGGATCTCCTCCCATGTGTAGCAACCCTTGCCATCCAATATATTGTCCCATGTCCAATCCTCATTGCGCAGCTGTTGCTGCCTTTGCTGTTTCTCCTGTGGCTCCTGCCTGTTGACACACTGCTTGGTCCGTTTGTGGTGGGTGATTCTGTAACAGTTTTCATGCGGTGAAAGAGTGTCGGACCAAAATGCAGCGTGTAGATTGCGATCCATGTTTAATGAACAAACGTAAACACGAATCAATACAAATACTACAAAACAAAGAACGTAATGAATGTAACGAAAACCGAAACAGCCTATACTAGTGTAAACTAACACAGAGACAGGAACAAGGACACTAAGGACAATCACCCACGAAACACACAAAGAATATGGCTGCCTAAATATGGTTCCCAATCAGAGACAACGATAATCACCTGACTCTGATTGAGAACCGCCTCAGGCAGCCATAGACTAACGCTAGACATCCCACAAAACCCCAAGACAAAAACACACCACAATAACCCATGTCACACCCTGGCCTGACCGAATAAATTAAAAATAAACATAATATATTTCGACCAGGGCGTGACACAGCTAACATTATATAGTTAATCCTCGATTAAGAAGTCTCGCCCAGATCCTTATGGCAATTGTAGTTCTTTATTATAGCCGCACGATCAAAACGTCACACCAGGGTAACCCTACAAGAAACACAGCTCATATTTTAAATGTTTCTAAAATCTCCTGTGGGAAAAATGAATGGTGGAAAAACGATTGGAACCATTTCGTTGTTTGACCGCTGGGTTTTATAGGTGTTATGACTCGCACTGTGGTACTCTATGGCTTGGACTCCCTGAGTTGTACATCCATCTGGTGGGTGGCGACTGAAAATAATGCTACCACAATATAGCCGGCTTCACCCCCAATAACCTTCCCTTTCAACTAAAGCATATACTGTAATCTTTAGGAAGTCTACTGACCAGACATAAAGTGAAATGTGTCCCTTGCTATCAAATAAACGTCTGAATCCAACTTTTGTCCGAACCGCACCATATTCCTGCTGTAGATTTTGTGTTATGAAGTCTCGCTTGAAGTGCGTGGTAGGCACTTGCCAGGAATACGGTGGTTTGGTTGGCAGGAAAGTATTTTTTTTGTGGAGCTAAAATATAATATTGTATTATGGTTATTTTCCATCGCCACCCACCAGATTTATGCAAACTCATGGAGTCCAACCAATACACGGACTCCCGATGTTGTGTCCTAAACCTATGTCTTGCGGATAGTTTGTGTTTCCATTTATAAACAATATCCTTATATTGTGATTATAAACATCATAAGATTTTTAGTTGTTGTTTTCCGTTTAGTAGAGAACACTACTGGCATATTCTTGCCTGATGCTACTGTAATATAGCACAACTACCGCATCTTTTGCTCGTGACTTGTGTGACTGTAAAATTTGTCCTACGTGGAACATAGACTTTGCCCAACGAAAATCGTTTGCTTTATAACAATAAACCCAGCTACCTGGCATACATTTTGATAATTAAAGTAACTTTGTAACACTAGCAGTCCTATTTCCTGTAAACCTGCACGCGGTGTGGATCCTCCCACAAGAGCATAGTGCATTCTTGTTCCTTGTGAGAAACTGAAGGCCTAGTGTAGCGTGAATAGAGTGTGTCCCTCCTGTAGACTGCAGACCCTCCTATTGGTTCCTGCATGAACGCCCCCCTTCGAGCACGACATCTTCATGCTTTGGGGTCAAAAGGTATTAAAGATAAGATAGGAGAACAAGTCAAGGGAGACAGAGGGGAAAACAACAACCTGTGGTGTTGTATCTGAATGTGCTTTACTTCTTTGTGGAACGGCTGAAAGGACCTGGGGATACAGGTCATAACATGTCCCTGGAGGAGATTTCGACTTGGAAAAGTGGAATATTTTCAGAAGGAGTCGGGTAATTGGTTAAGGGAGGAGGGTTGGAGGGAAAGAGAGATGAGGTTGAAAATACTGAGGGAGGCAGATGATGGGTGCGAATCTGTTGAAGCCAGCAATAACAAGGGAGAGGGTACGTCAAGGACGATTGGTGTTAAGTTCAGACAGAGTGAGCCGGACGCCCATAAATGTTTTGGAGGAGAAATGGAAGAGGTGGAAGGTGTGGTGAGGAGCTCGGAGCCCGAGCCTTGCATCAATGGACATGGTTATGATAGAGATACGTTTGGTATAGTGTGAGTTAGATTTTTGAAGAAGTTGGATCAAGACATTTTGGCTGATCCATTGGTGGTTTCAGGTTGGGTGGAAAAGATGGTGGGTGTTGTTGAGTCGGTGAATGTAATCCAAATTGGACTTTTGACGTTTGTTTGTGTTCTTCTGATCAGAGGTAGCAGGCGCTCCGTGCGTTGCAATTTGGAAAAAGACCTGTATCTTGCGTTACGCTTTGGTACGTGGCTCCAGTGAAGGGAATGATTTCTGAGGTAAAGTTAAGTGTGGAGGTGAAGCAATTGAAGTTGAAGATTCTTGGTGTTTGTGACGCCCGCCGTTTGGTGCAACGCACAGTCTGTTCTTTTGAGCTTTGATTCAGAGTCTTTACCTGACAAAGTAATGTTAGGATTAGGATATATGAGCTATGCTGTTGGAGCTTTTGTGCCAAATCCCCTGCGGTGTTATAAGTATCACGTTTGTGGGCATGTCGCAGCAGTGTGTAGGAGGGAGATTTCAAGATGTGGGAAGTGTGCAGGAGGACATGGGCCAGAGGAATGTATCGTTTCGTTGGATAAAGTAGTGTGTGTCAACAGTAGGGGTGCCCATGTTGCTGGGGATCAGAGGTGTCCGGTGCTAAAGAGGCAGATGAGGTGGCCAGGGTAGAGCAGAAGGTGTTGTATGCTGAGGCAGTGAAGAAAGTAGAGGAGAGTGGATCAAGGGTGAGGGATTCTGAGAGGATCCCTATGAATAGTAGATAACTGCCAGAACAGAGGTATAGGCCAATGAGTGATATATGTTTCAGGAAGGTTGGCTTCTTAGCGCTCATAGAAATGGTTATCAACTGTATCGCAGTGATGGAACATAAGTAGATGTGAAAAAAGATGTTGTGGTGCCAGCTGCAAAGAAATACTTGGGGGTACGAGATTTGACTTCCGAAGAGTTACATCGTATGTTCAGTGTCCTGTCCTCTGAGGCTGTTAGTCTGGGGTAGAATTACATAGGGTTAAAGTAGTGGAATAAGGTGATGGGTTTTAATGAATATAGGGTTAGCTGGCAGAGTAATAAAAAATATCTGTATATTTTTTATTTTGTACCCTTCCCGGTTGTCCTTTCCCATGTTGTATCACAAAGTGTAATGGATCTGTTTTTTTAGTTCAGTTAGGGGCGGTAATGCAACGTATTGGATGCCAACCGCCGTTAAACCCTACTGAAATAGAAGAAGAAGAAAAATAAGAAGGAAGTATTAAAGTTTTGTCTGAGTTTTTCGCCCCTGTCTGCTGTATACCGGAGTCCTCCTTGCTAACTAGCGGTAGACGGTGTTCTTTGCTCCTGCCTGCCCTCACCATCATTAACAGGACTGTGGGAAAACAGTGCCCGACAGGCGGGGGTGAAGGACACTGTTGACTGTTTGCCCGTCCCCAGCTACTCTGGTACACAACAAGCGGGAGGAAGGGGCAACACAGTGTGCTAACTAAGTAGCTAGCTTGCTAGTTAGCAACACTGTTTGCTTCCTAGCTTGCTAGTTAGCTAGTTGGAGTATGGTGTCGCCCCCGCCTACTGTGTACAGGAGAACTCAAAGGCCATTCACTTATAGGCCCAAACTCTCAGTTGTCAACATCAAAGAAGTTATGTTTTCTTAGGAGGAAAAGTCTCTGCTTGGTCTTTGAGTGAATGAGTTCTCCTCCCATTGCAGCTTGCTGTCAAGAATTGTCCCCAGGTGTCTGGGTTTACTCTCCCTAGCAACAGCACTAAGAGGATTTTAAAATACTTGGATTGCTTTCAAATGTTTAATCAAAGCCTTACAGACCCCTAGGTCACATCACATATTACATCTGGACCTAGATCAAGCGGAAAATTCTTTACACTTGAGTTTCCTAAGCACGTTTGTCATGAGACATTGGGCACCCCAAAGAGACATCGGGCACCCCTAAGAGAATGTATAATTTGAACACTGGGGTTTTCAATATAAGTTTGGTTCAGGCATTGTGTGCAATAGTTTACTCTCCCTACAATCCTGATGGGAAATACAGTACAGTACAAACAGGACCTTAGGGTAAAATAATTTTCCTCTCGCAAACACACCTGTGTTGTGAGCAAACTAAATCAAAGGTGTCTATGGAAATGTGTGCTGATTGGGTTAAACAAAAAAGAAAGTATGAGGGATGGCATCTCCCATAAAGAAATTATTTACAATGCATGGTGTACTTATTTCCATTGAAAAAAACATGCAGTTTTTTGGAAAATACCACCATAAGCTCTTAGCACCTCTTGGACCAATAGTGATCTTACTATAGTCCTGCGCAAGTAAGCCCTATTAGGCCAATCCCTGCTTGGCACAGTGGAGTGTCATAATAACGGAAAATTAGGGTACAATGTCTACTTGGAAATTACCCTACACTCTTAGAAAAAAGGGTTCCAAAATGGTTTGTTGGCTGTCCCCATAGGAGAACTGTTTTTGGTTTCAGATAAAAACCCTTTTGGTTCCATGTAGAACCCTCTGTGGAAAGGGTTCTACATGGAACCAAAAACGGTTCTACTTGGAACCACAACAGCCTGCTCTCATAGACTAGACGTAACATAGTAAACGTACATCCGGGGCACTCAAATTATGTGACGTTTGGTATGATTACATAAGACAGAAGATTCCTGCTGAAATAGCTTTTGCTGTGGCTGAAGGAGAGGCCAGAGATAGCCAGACTTGTAAATTGGGCTAAGGAACAGAAGTTGGGTGTTAGAGAAACACCCCGCCAATGCAGAGGATGATGGTTATGGACAGCGAGGAAGAAGGAGAAGAGCCGAGTGTTATGGGAAGATGTATGATGAGGAAGAATGGAGCCAGACATGATAAAATCTGGACCAGTAGGACTGACATTTTTAGAGAAAGTGGACGCTTGCCTTTTGGCAGATTCATTTATGGTTTCAGGGTGGATGACAAGTGAGTTGGGTGCAATTGAATCAGTGACGGTAACCTGTAGTGGACTGGTGATATTTGTTTGTGTTTCTTCTGGCCAGAGTGAGCAGGCACTCTGTGTAACGCAACTTGGGTCAAGATCTGTGTCACGCCCTGGTCGAAATATATTATGTTTATTCTTCATTTATTCGGTCAGGCCAGGGTGTGACATGGGTTATTGTGGTGTGTTTTTGTCTTGGGGTTTTGTGGGGTGTCTAGCGTAGTCTATGGCTGCCTGAGGCGGTTCTCAATCAGAGTCAGGTGATTATCGGGTTCTCTGATTGGGAACCATATTTAGGCAGCCATATTCTTTGAGTGTTTCGTGGGTGATTGTTCCTGTCTCTGTGTTTAGTTTCACTAGATAGGCTGTATAGTTTTTTCACGTTTCCGTCTGTTGTTTTTGTACATTTCAGTATTTTCATGTCAAGTCATTTTCCATCATTAAACATGAGTAACCACCACGCTGCATTTTGGTCTGCTCCTCCTCCAACAGAAGAACGTTGTTACAGAATCACCCACCACAACAGGACAAAGCGGCGTGGTAACAGGCAACAGCCACAGCAGGAGCAGGTTGACAAAACTTTCTGGACTTGGGAGGAAATCCTCGACGGGAGAGGACCCTGGGCTATACCAGGGGAGTGTAGCCGCCCCAAGGTGCAGCGAGAGAAGGAATGGACATGGGAGGAAGAACTGGACGGTAAAGGACCCTGGGTTCAGCCTGGAGAATATCGCCGTCCCAAGGAAGAACTGGAGGCGGTGAAAGCGGAGAGGCGCTGGTATGAAGAGGCAGCACGGCTACGCGGTTGGAAGCAAGAGAGTCAGCCCCAAAAATTTCTTGGGAGGGGGCTCACAGGGAGTATGGCTACGCCAGGTAGGAGACCTGCACAAACTTCCTGTGCTTACCGGGGGACTAAAGAGACCGGGCAGGCACTGTGTTATGCTGTGGAGCGCATGGTGTCTCCAGTGCGGGTGCATAGCCCGGTGCAGTACATACCAGCTCCTCGTGTTGGCCGGGCTAGAGTGGGCATCGAGCCAGGTAAAGTTGGGCAGGCTCGATGCTCAAGAGCTCCAGTGCGCCTGCACGGTCCGGTCTATCCAGTGCCACCTCCACACACCAGTCCTCCGGTGGCAGCTCCACGCATCAGACCTACTGTGCGCCTCGCCTCTCCAGCGCTGCCAGAGCCTTTCTCCTCTACAGCGCTACCAGAGTCTCCCGCCTGTTTAGCGCAGCCAGAGCCTTCCTCCTCTCCTGCGCTGCGGGAGTCTCCCGCCTGTTCAGCGCTGCCCGAGCCTTCCTCCTCTCCTGCGCTGCTGGAGTCTCCCGCCTGTTTAGCGCAGCCCAAGCTGTCAGTCTGCATGGAGCAGCCCGAGCTGTCAGTCTGCATGGAGCAGCCAGAGATGTCAGTCTGCATGGAACAGCCAGAGCTGTCAGTCTGCATGGAGCAGCCGGAGCTGCCAGTCTGCAAGGAGCTGCCAGTCTGCAAGGAGCTGTCAGTCTGCAAGGAGCTGCCAGTCTGCATGGAGCTGCCAGTCTGCATGGAGCTGCCAGTCTGCATGGAGCAGCCAGAGCTGCCAGTCTGCAAGAAGCCGCCAGAGCTGTCAGTCTACATGGAGCAGCCAGACTCTTCCAGATCCGCCAGTCAGCCAGACTCTTCCAGATCCGCCAGTCAGCCAGACTCTTCCAGATCCGCCAGTCAACCAGACTCTTCCAGATCCGCCAGTCAGCCAGACTCTTCCAGATCCGCCAGTCAACAAGACTCTTCCAGATCTGCCAGTCAGCCAGACTCTTCCAGATCTGCCAGTCAACCAGACTCTTCCAGATCTGCCAGTTAGCCAGGATCTGCCAGAACCGTCAGCCAGCCAGGATCTTTCCCGGATCCAGCTACCTGGCTGAGCTTCCTCTCAGTGCTGGGCTTCCTCTCAGTGCTGGGCTTCCTCTCAGTGCTGGGCTTCCTCTCAGTCCCGAGCTTCCCCTCAGTGCCGAGCTGCCCCTCAGTGCTGAGCTGCCCCTCAGTCCCGAGCTGCCCCTCAGTCCCGAGCTGCCCCTCAGTCCCGAGCTGACCCTCAGTTCCGAGCTGCCCCTCAGTCCAGTGGGGTTCTGGGTGAGGACTACTAGGCCATGGTCGGCGGCGAGGGTGGACTATCCTAGGACGCGAGGAGGGGGGACTAAGACATTTATAGAGTGGGTTCCACGTCCCGCGCCGGAGCCGCAGCCGCCACCATGGACAGACGCCCACCCGGACTCTCCCTATTGTTTTGATGTGTGTCCGGGAGTCCTCACCTTAGGGGGGATGGGGGGGTTCTGTCACGCCCTGGTCTAAATATATTATGTTTATTCTTCATTTATTCGGTCAGGCCAGGGTGTGACATGGGTTATTGTGGTGTGTTTTTGTCTTGGTGTTTTGTGGGGAGTCTAGCGTAGTCTATGGCTGCCTGAGGCGGTTCTCAATCAGAGTCAGGTGATTATCGTTGTCTCTTATTGGGAACCATATTTAGGCAGCCATATTCTTTGAGTGTTTCGTGGGTGATTGTTCCTGTCTCTGTGTTTAGTTTCACTAGATAGGCTGTATAGTTTTTTCACGTTTCCGTCTGTTGTTTTTGTACATTTCAGTATTTTCATGTCAAGTCATTTTCCATCATTAAACATGAGTAACCACCACGCTGCATTTTGGTCCGCTCCTCCTTCAACAGAAGAACGTCGTTACAATCTGTTTCTTGTTTAGTAAAAGGGCACCATTGAAAGGAGTGATTTCTGGGGTAGCGTTAAGTGTGGAGGTGGAGCAATTGAAGTTGAAAATTCCTGGTGTTTGTGAAGCCCGCCGTTTGGTTTGACGCAGACCCGGTGGGGAGAATGGTGAAACAAAGGAGTCACTGTCAGTCCTTTTGAGTCCGAGTCTCTACCAGAGAAAGTAATGTTAGGATATATCAGTTATCCTGTTAGAGGGTTTGTGCAGAATCCACTGCACTGTCATTTATGGTCATGTTGCAGTAGTGTGTAGGAGTGAGATTCTAAGATGTGGCAAGTGTGCAGGTGGGCATGGGATAGAGGATAGAGGATAGAGGATTGTGTAGTTTCCGTGGATAACGTTGTGCGTCAACTGTAGTGATGCTTATGTTGCTGGTGATCAGAAGAGTCCAGTGCGAGAGAGGCAGATTGAAGTGGCCAGAGTCAGAGTAGTGCAGAAGGTGTCATATGCTGAGGCAGTGAATATAGTAGAGGAGGATGGGTCAAGGGTGAGAGGATTTGTTTTATGTTTTATATATATATATATATCCTCTCTCTCTCTCTATATATATATATATATATATATATATGTATATATATATAGTACTTTGTACCCATTTGTCATGATATCCAATTGGTAGTTACAGTCTTGTCCCATCGCTGCAACTCCCGTACGGACTCGGGAGAGGCTAAGGTCGAGACCTATGTGTCCTCCTAAACATGACCCTGCCAAGCCGCACTGCTTCTTGACACACTCCTCACTTGACCCAGAAGCCAGCTGCACCAATGTGTTGGAGGAAAAACCGTCCAACTGGCAACTGTGCCTCCGCCCGGCCCGCCACAAGAGTCACTAGAGTGTGATGGGACAAGGACATCCCGGCCAGCCAAACCCTCCCCTATCCCGGACCAATAGTGCGCCACCTCATGGTTCTCCTGGTCGTGGCCGGCTACGACACAGCCCAGAATCGAACCCGGATCTGTAGTGACGCCTCTAGCACTGCGATGCACTCGGGAAGCTCAAGAGTAGTAGATTTGTTCCAACACAGAGGGATAGGGCAACAAGTGATTTATGCTTCAGTAAGGTTAGCTTTGTAGCGTTCAAATCAATGGTTATCAACTGTACCGCAGAAATGGAACGTAAGTCACAGAAAATGGATGTTGAGGTGGGCAGCTGCAGATAATTTTTTCCTTTTAGGAACAGGAATAATGAAGGAGAATTTAATGTAGGTAGGCTGTGACTGGCCTTACGCTCCAGTGCAGAAGATGGTGGTGTATGCACCTTAAAGTTGGATGTGATCCGCCAATCCAATCCCAAAGAAAAACAAGATGGGTGTCTAGCAACCCAAAGGTTGCGTGTACGAATCTCATCCCCAGTGCTTGACTTGAGATAAAAGAAGTGCAGTGTCACGAATATTACCGGGTTTTGCGCTGTCCGTTAATATTTCTGATCATTCTTTTCCTACTTTTGTTCATGTTATTTTTCCTGGACATTAAAGCGTGTTTTTTCCCACATCTTTTGCTCTCTGCGCCTGACTCCACACCTCCTCACTCATTTGCCGTAACAGAAGCCTGCACCACGATATAGAGTCAGCAGGAGCAGCGACCACTCCTCTTCCCACTATGGAGGAGAGAGTCCTTCATCACACGTCCATCCTCCATCGCCTAGGATCAGTGATGGATCAAATGATAGAGAGGATGGATCGTTGGGAGAGGAATGGTCTCCCTACTACCCCACCGACCCTCCCACCAGCAACTCTACCATCTCCCCCATCTGGATCCGGTTCCAGCGCTCTGCGCATTACGCCTCCGAGGGAGTACGATGGAGCAGCGACGGGGTGCCAGGGATTCCTGCTTCAACTAGACCTCTACCTGGCCACCGTTCGGCCGGCTCCCTCGAACGAGGAGAGTGTGTGGGTCCTCATCACATGCCTTACGGGTAGAGCCCTGGAGTGGGCTAATGCGGTCTGGAACGGGCCCGACTCAGCGAAGGACAATTACCCGGAGTTCACCCGCCATTTCAGGGCCGTGTTCGATCACCCTCCAGAAGGTCGAGCGGCGGGTGAGAGATTGTTTCATCTCAGACAGGGGACGAGGAGCTCGCAGGACTTCGCGCTGGAGTTCCGGACCTTGGCCGCTGGAGCAGGGTGGAACAACAGGGCCCTGATAGACCATTACAGATGTAGCCTGAGAGAGGACTTCCGCAGGGAGCTGGCCTGTCGGGACACTACACTTAGCCTGGATGGACTGATAGACCTGTCGATCCGGTTGGACCATCTGCTAGCTGCTCGCGCACGTTCTGAAAGGGTCCTGTCAGTTCTACCTCCTGACCCTCCTGCTCCTATCCCGATGGAGCTAGGAGGGACCGCGTCTAGGGAGATCGGAGGAGGAAGCTCCTCCTGTACCAGTTGTGGCCGGAGAGGGCACACGTCTGGTCGGTGCTGGAGGAATTCATCTGGGAATCGAGAAGGCAGGCAGAACACTCCTCGGTCACCCCAGGTGAGTAAGCACCACACTCTCCCAGAGTTTCCTGTTGGTCACATGTTCTTATTAATTTGTTTCCTTAATTATTCTCCTTCTCTCCAGCATAATGCACTGGTAGATTCAGGCGCAGCTGGAAACTTTATAGATCACGGACTCGCTCAGAGGTTGAGGATTCCGTTAGTAAAAGTAGACCCTCCTTTTCCCGTGCACTCTTTAGATAGTCGACCATTAGGGTCAGGGCTGGTGAGGAAAGCCACAATTTCGTTGGAGATGATTACGCAGGGGAATCACAAGGAGCGAATTAGTTCGAATTAGTTCGATTCACCTGCGTTACCAGTGGTGCTGGGGATTCCCTGGCTAGCTATTCATAATCCTACGATTTCGTGGAAACAGGGAACTCACCAGGGGTGGTCTGATGAGTGTTCAGGCAGGTGTGTAGGGGTTTCCATCGATGCGACAACGGTGGAGAGTCCAGACCAGGTTTCCACCGTGCGCATTCCAGCTGAGTATGACGATTTGGCTATCGCTTTCAGTAAAAAGAAGGCGACCCAATTACCACCCCATAGGCAGGGGGATTGCGTGATAAACCTCCAGGGTAACGCTGCACTCCCCAGGAGTCATGTGTATCCTTTGTTCCAGGAGGAGACGGTGGCTATGGAAACTTATATCACCGAGGCTCTGGGACAGGGGTACATTCGGCCCTCCATGTCACCTGTCTCTTCGAGTTTCTTTTTTGTGAAGAAAAAAGATGGTGGTTTGCGTCCGTGTATTGATTATAGAGGTCTAAATTCCATCACGGTGGGTTTTAGTTACCCACTACCTCTCATTGCTACGGCAGTGGAATCATTTCACGGAGCGCAGTTCTTCACTAAACTGGATCTCAGGAGTGCTTATAATCTGGTGCGTATTCGGGATGGAGATGAGTGGAAAACTGCATTTAGCACTACTTCTGGCCATTATGAGTATCTCGTCATGCCATACGGTTTAAAGAATGCTCCAGCTATATTTCAATCCTTCGTGGATGAGATTCTCAGAGACCTGCACGGATAGGGTGTAGTGGTGTATATTGACAATATTTTGATCTACTCCGCTACACGCACTGCACATGTATCTCTGGTGCGCAAGGTTCTTAGACGACTGCTGGAGCATGACCTCTATGTGAAGGCGGAGAAATGTGAGTTTTCCAAACGATCAGTTTCCTTCCTGGGTTATCGCATTTCCAGCTCTGGGTTGGTAATGGAGGGTGACCGCGTAAAGGCCGAGCGTAATTGGCCGACTCCGACCACGGTAAAGGAGGTGCAGCGGTTCTTGGGGTTTGCCAATTACTACCAGAGGTTTATCCGGGGTTATGGTCAGGTAGCTGCCCCTATTACCTCAAGGGGGGGCCGGTGCATTTACAGTGGCCAGCAGAGGCGGACGGAGCTTTTCGTAAGTTGAAGGCGATGTTCACTGAGGTGCTGGTGTTGGCGCATCCGGACCCTTCTTTGGCGTTTATAGTAGAGGTGGACGCATCCGAGGCTGGGGTTGGAACGGTGCTCTCACAGCGTTCGGGTGCGCCACCGAAGCTCCGCCCCTGTGCCTTTTTTTCTAAGAAACTCGGGCCAGCGGAGCGGAATTATGATGTGGGGGATAGGGAGTTGTTGGCTATGGTTAAGGCCCTGAAGGTGTGGAGACACTGGCTTGAGGGGGCTAAGCAACCTTTCCTTATCTGGACTGACCACCGTAACCTGGAGTATATCCGATCAGCTAGGAGACTGAATCCTCGCCAGTCAAGGTGGGCCATGTTTTTCACCAGATTTCGTTTCACTATCTCGTATAGACCAGGTTCCCTCAACACTAAGGCCGACGTGCTGTCAAGACTCTATGACACTGAGGACAGGTCCATCGATCCTATTCCCATCATTCCGGCAGCTAAGCTGGTGGCACCAGTAGTATGGGATGTGGACGCGGACATCGAGCGGGCGCTAAGGGAGGAACCTGCGCCTCCACAGTGTCCGGAGGGTCGTAGGTACGTGCCGCTGGCTGTTCGTGATCAATTGATTCGATGGGCTCATTGTCTACCCTCGTCGGGTCACCCAGGTATTTTTAGGACAGTGCGAGGTCTTCAGAGGAAGTACTGGTGGCCCACTTTGAGGAGGGATGTGCGATTCTATGTCTCCTCCTGTTCGGTGTGCGCCCAGAGTAAGGCTCCTAGACACCTGCCACGAGGTAAATTACAACCTCTTCCCGTTCCACAACGGCCGTGGACCCATCTATCGGTGGATTTTCTTACTGACCTTCCCCCCTCTCAGGGTAACACAACGATCCTGGTCGTTGTGGATCGGTTCTCTAAGTCCTGCCGCCTTATCCCATTGCCCGGTCTCCCTACGGCCCTACAGACTGCGGAAGCTCTTTTCACCCATGTCTTCCGGCACTACGGGGTGCCCGAGGATATAGTTTCTGATCAGGGCCCCCAGTTTATCTCCCGTGTATGGAGGGCATTTATGGAACGTCTGGGGGTCTCGGTCAGCCTGACCTCAGGGTATCACCCGGAGAGTAATGGGCAGGTGGAGAGAGTGAACCAGGAGGTGGGTAGGTTTCTGTGGTCGTATTGCCAGGACCGGCCAGGGGAGTGGGCGAGATATATTCCCTGGGCAGAAATAGCCCAGAACTCACTAAGCCACTCCTCTACCAACATGTCACTATTTGAGTGCGTGTTGGGGTACCAGCCAGTCCTGGCACCGTGGCATCAGAGCCAGACTGAGGCTCCTGCGGTGGAGGAGTGGGTGCAGCGCTCTAAGGAGACCTGGAGGGCTGTCCAAGAGTCATTACGCCAAGCGAGTGTAAGGCAGAAGAAGAGCGCTGACCGTGTTTGCACCTGGGGACAGGGTCTGGCTCTCGACCCGAAACCTCCCCCTCCGCTTGCCCTGCCGGAAGCTGGGTCCGCAGTGTATAGGGCCATTTAAAGTCCTGAGGAGAATAAACGAGGTTTGTTATCGATTATTACTTCCTTCGTATTATCGTATTAACCCCTCGTTTCATGTGTCTCTTCTCAGGCCGGTGGTAGCTGGTCCCATGCAGGAAGGTGAGGTTCCGGAGGTTCCTCCGCCCCCTCTGGACATCGAGGGGTACCCGGCGTACAAGATACGAGCTATTGTGGACTCGAGACGCCGGGTGAGGGGCTTGCAGTACCGCGTTGACTGGGAGGGGTACGGTCCGGAGGAGAGGTGCTGGGTTCCGGTGAGGGATATTCTAGATCCATCTATGTTGAGAGAGTTCCATCGCCTCCGTCCGGATCGCCCAGCGCCTCAGCGGGTCATCCCCGAGGCCAGCATCGGCGCGCTGCGGGAGCTGCGCGTCAGGGGGGGGGTACTGTCACGAATATTACCGAAGGTGACTCCCCTTCTTGTTCGGGTGGCGCTCGGCGCTCGTTGTCGCCGGTCTACTAGCTATCACCGATCCGTTGTTCTGTGTTCCTTTGGTTTTGTCTGATTGGTATCACCTGTTTCTTGTTTGGTTGTTAGGGTGGGGTTATATATAGTTTGTTCAGCCCGCTTCTGTTTCGTGCGGGGTTGTTCGTCTGTTTTATGTTTGAGTGTATTTTGTTTGTATTGAAAAAGTAAGCATTATTGACACTGGAAGGCTGCTGTGTCTTATCCCATTTAAGCCTACTGTGTCCTGTCATTCTACCCTTGATCAAGGCATGTAACCCCCACAAAGTAGAACTGCACTGTTAGTCACATGTCAACATGTGGTCAACCCTCCATCTGGAGAGCTTCTGGGCATGCAGGCTTGGCTTTTGATCCAGCCCTGAAACACCCAAGTCAAGGTACTGTTGAGCATCTGATGTTTAAGCTACAATGCGGTTAGACCAGGGCTTGAACAAAAGCCTGCACACCCACACCCACTATCCTGGTGGATGGCTGCCACCCTTGATGTAAAATATTTCAACATTACTTTTGTATTTATAAAAGTATTCCCTCATTCAATTAATGGTGCGGGGACCCTCGTGAAAACCCGAAACATGCCTATCTAGTGCAAACAAACACAGAGACAGGAACAATCACCCACGAAACACTCAAAGAATATGGCTGCCTAAATATGGTTCCCAATCAGAGACAACGATAAACACCTGCCTCTGATTGAGAACCACTCCAGGCAACCATAGACTTTTCTAGACAACCCCACTAACCACAATCCCATAACCTATAAAAACCCCCTAGACAAAACACACCACATAAATAACCCATGTCACACCCTGGCCTGACCAAAGTAATAAAGAAAACACAAAATACTAAGACCAGGGTGTGACAGAACCCCCCCCCCCCCCCAAGGTGCGGACTCCCGGCCGCACACCTAAACCCATTGGGGAGGGTCCTGGTGGGCGTCTGTCCACGGAGGCGGCTCCGGCGCGGGACGTGGACCCCACTCCAACAAAGTCTTAGTCCACTTACATTGCATCCTTAGATTGGCGACCCTCGCCGCCGACCTTGGCCTAGTAACCCTAACCAAGGGCCCCACTGGACTGAGGGTCAGCTCCGGACTGAGGGACAGCTCGGGACTGAGGTAGCTTGGGACTGAGGGGAAGCTCGGGACTGAGAGGAAGCTCGGGACTGAGAGGAAGCTCAGGCAGGTTGATGGCTCTAGCAGATCCTGGCTGACTGGCGGTTCTGGCAGATCCTGGCGGACTGGCGGCTCCGGCAGATCCTGGCTGAATGGCGGATCCTGGCTGACTGGCGGATCTGGAAAATCCTGGCTCACTGGCGGCTCTGGCGGATCCTAGCAGACTGGCGGATCTGGTGGATCCTGGCTGACTGGCGGCACTGGCCGCTCCATGTTGACTGGCGGATCTGGCTGCTCCATGCTGACTGGTGGCTCTGGCTGCTCCATGCTGACTGGCGGCTCTGGCTGCTCCATGCTGACTGGTGGTTCTGGCTGCTCCATGCAGACTGGCGGCTCCTTGCAGACTGGCAGCTCTGGCGGCTCCTTGCTGACTGGCAGCTCTGGCTGCTCCATGCTAACTGGCGGCTCTGGCGGCTCCTTGCAGACTGGCAGCTCTGGCGGCTCCTTGCAGACTGGCAGCTCTGGTGGCTCCTTGCAGACTGGCAGCTCTGGCAGCTCCTTGCAGACTGGCAGCTCTGGCGGCTCCTTGCAGACTGGCAGCTCTGGCGGCTCCTTGCAGACTGGCAGCTCTGGCAGCTCCTTGCAGACTGGCAGCTCTGGCGACTCCTTGCAGACTGGCAGCTCTGGCGGCTCCTTGCAGACTGGCAGCTCTGGCGGCGCTGAACAGGCGGGAGACTCTGGCAGCGCTGAACAGGCAGGAGACTCCGGCAGCGCTGAACAGGCGGGAGACTCCGGCAGCGCTGGAGAGGAAAAAGGCTCTGGCAGCACTGGACATGCGAAGCGCACTGTAGGCCTGGTGCGTGGTGCTGGCACTGGTGGTACTGGGCCGAGGACACGCACAGGAAGCCTGGTGCAGGTAGCTGCCACCGGAGGGCTGGTGCGTGGAGGTGGTACTGGATAGACCAGACCGTGCATGCGCACTGGAGCTCTTGAGCACCGAGCCTGCCCAACCTTACCTGGTTAAATGCTCCCGGTCGCCCTACCAGTGCGGCGCGGTGGAATAGCCCGCACTGGGCTATGCAAGCGAAGCGCGGACACCGTGCGCAAGGCTGGTGCCATGTAAGCCGGACCAAGGAGATGCACTGGAGACCAGATGCATAGAGCCGGCTTCATGACACTTGGCTCGATGCTCAGTCTAGCCCGGCCGATACGCGGAGCTGGTATGTACCGCACCGGGTTATGCACCCGCACTGGAGACACCGTGCGCTCCACAGCATAACACGGTGCCTGCCCGGTCTCTCTAGCCCCCCGGTAAGCACAGGAAGTTGGCGCAGGTCTCCTACCTGGCTTCGCCATACTCCCTGTGTGCCCCCCCAAGAAATCTTTGGGGCTGACTCTCGGGCTTCCATCCGCGTCGCCGTGTTCGTCTCACCAACTCCATTCTCCTATAACCTTCCTCGCACTGCTCCAGCAAATCCCATGCGGGCTCCGGCAATCTCCCTGGGTCGACCGCCCACCTGGCTATTTCCTCCCAAGTCGTATATTCCATACTTCGCTGCTCCTGCTGCCGCTGCGTGTCACCACGCTGCTTGGTCCTGTTTTGGTGGGTGATTCTGGTTTTCTTCTTCCTCTTCCTCTGAAGAGGAGGTGTAGCAGGGATCGGACCAAAATGCAGCGTGGTTATTTGTAAACATCTTTAATAAAGATAAAAAAATACGAACAGTATACATAAACAATAACCGTGAAAACCTGAAACATGCCTATCTAGTGCAAACAAACACAGAGACAGGAACAATCACCCACGAAACACTCAAAGAATATGGCTGCCTAAATATGGTTCCCAATCAGAGACAACGACAAACACTTGCCTCTGATTGAGAACCACTCCAGGCAACCATAGACTTTTCTAGACAACACCACTAACCACAATCCCATAACCTATAAAACCCCCCTAGACAAAACACACCACATAAATAACCCATGTCACACCATGGCCTGACCAAAATAATAAAG
Organism: Oncorhynchus masou masou; assembly: GCF_036934945.1. NCBI lineage: Eukaryota > Metazoa > Chordata > Actinopteri > Salmoniformes > Salmonidae > Oncorhynchus > Oncorhynchus masou. The sequence continues at coordinate 34,977,235 of NC_088212.1, forward strand.
AAAACACAAAATACTTAGACCAGGGTGTGACAGCTGTCCATTGAGTAAGTGACATTATTCTTCTTGTCCCAGCCCACAGTAACAAAGTGTTAAGAAGATAATATTTAATATATATATTTAACGTTTGCAGTTTTATAATTGCACTATGATCAAATAAAACATTTTTTTATTTGATTATTTGTATGTATTTACTAAAAATAACAATTTATGTGCCCTTAGGTCCCAGGTTTATTTTTTCGACTGGTGATTGAATGGGCACTGAAGGGAGAGGGACTGGGACAGGGGAACAGAAGAGTCTTGCCTTCATATGTTTGTGTCATGCGACACAAATATCCCTCGCCGACAGAGGTGTACGTGGGATTGATTCAATAAGGTAGACGATGTGATGGGCCTATTGTAATTACACTACGATGACTCAGCTTCACAGCCAGACATTTCCTAACCAACCAACTTGGTCAAATCCCTCTAATAAACCAGTACATCCTATTTTGTACAATTCTGTCGAATCACAGTAATAGATGCCATTATTTATTTGAACCAGTACCACCTGTTTTGTTACTATCTACTATAAGTAATGTATTACAGTATGCCATATGATAGTGTTGTGTGTGAAATAAAGCAGTCAGATCAATGTATCAATGACATTTTAATACTTTAGGTAAATGGTAAAAACCCAACAAATCATAGTGTGAACCTTTGTAGTGATATGACAATCGATGAACCGTGGTTGTGTGGGGGGGTCAGAATAGCCCTCAAGTGTCCTTGAATCTTGATGTCTGTGCTCTTGTTGTCTGTGCTCACGGGTGGCGCAGTGGTCTAAGGCACTGCATTTCAGTGCTAGAGGCATCACTGCAGACCCTGGTTTGATCCCGGGCTGTATCACAACCGGCCGTGATTGGATTCCTGGTTAGGGAAGGCCGGGGTAGGCCGTCATTGTAAATAAGAATTTGTTCTTAACTGACTTGCCTAGTTAAATAGAGGTTAAAAAATATTTATATATAAATGACCTCCTCCTTGCTGGATGTGGGATGTGGGCTATGTTGACAGCCAGTCGAGGGCCACTTCCACTGGGATTTTGGCTCCCAGTATTTCACGGATTTGTGCATGCGTCTCTGCAGGACGCACTCCATCGGGTCATTCCTGCATTTTTGAGTGGTAAGCTGGTAGCCATGCGGTTAAGAACGTCTGGGCAGTAACCGAAAGGTTGCTCCTTCGAATTCCCTTGGCTGGCAAGGTGGAAAAATCCGCTGTTCTGCCTTTGAGAAAGTTAATCCCAACAACAACTGCTCCCCGGGCACCGATGACGTGGACGTAGATTAAAGCAGCCGACGTTAGTCCATGACCAGAGAGTGCAGGGCTTTGTATCTTCCTGTAGCCACCTCTTCTTCCTCTGTTGGTCCTCTGTTAGCTCTCCATGGCAACAGCTGTGTTCCACTCCATTCTCTTCCCAGCGATGGACCCCACAGATGTGATGAAGCACTGACTCTTGAAAAGGACATTTGGACATTTGATCACAAACAGGCATAAATTCAACAGACAAGCATCATTGATATCTGCACAGTGTTCTGGGAAATTAAGTGGTGAAAGAATGAGGCCTGTCAGGGTGAGTAGGTTATTGGCTCCTGATTGACAGGATTGTCCCTAGAGTTCTTGGCACCAACGGGGGACAGGTGGTACTGTCACAAACACTTCAAGATAATCTGAGACCAGCTAAGGAGAGTGACAAATAAGTGGGGTTGTTTTTCTACAGTTACACATTGCTTTCAGAAATTATTCCAGATTTTGTTGTGTTATAGCCTAAATTCAAAATGAATGAAATAAAATAAAAATCTCACCCATCCACACACAATATCCTATAATGCCAGTTTTAAAGAAATTCAATACTTTGTAGAAGCACCTTTGGCAGTGATTACAGGTGTCTTTCTGGGGAAGCCTCAGAGCTTTCTACACCTGCATTGTTCAGCCTATTATTCTTTTCAAAATTCTTCAAGCTATTCAAGCTAAATTGAACCCAAAGCTGTAACTCGGCCACTCAGGAACATTCAATGTTCCTGACAATTAATCTCGATTGTTGTACAGTCGTCTCAAATAAAACTGTGAAGGACCTCGGCGTAACTCTGGACCCTGACTCTCTTTTTCCATCTACGTAACATTGCAAATATCAGACATTTTCTATCCAAAAATGATGCAGAAAAATGTATCAATGCTTCTGTCACTTCTAGGTTAGCCTGTCTGGGAACCTCGCCAACAGCCAATGAAATTGCAGGGCGCCAAATTCAATCAACAGAAATCTCATAAATCAAATTTCTCAAGCATACAAGTATTAGGCACCATTTTAAATGCAGAATTCTCGTTAATCCAGCCACAGTGTCTGATTTCAAAAAGGCTTTCCAGCGAAAGCTCCACAAACTATTATGTTAGGTCACCACCAAGTCACAGAAAAACACAGCAATTTTTCCAGCCAAAGAGAGTTGTCACAAAAAGCAGAAATATAGATCAAACCGCTGTGTCAGATTTTTTTTTAACTTTACGGAAAAAGCATAATCTGAGTATGACGCCCAGAGCCCAAACCAGCCAAAGAAATATCTGCCTGTTGGAGTCAACAGAAGTCAGAAATAGCATTGTAAATATTCACTTACATTTGATGATCTTCATCAGAATGCACTCTAAGGAATCCAAGTTCCACAATAAATGTTTGATTTGTTCGATAAAGTTCTTCATTTATGTCCAAACACCTCCTTTTGTTAGGGCGTTTAGTAAACAAATCGAAACTCACGAGGCGCGGGCAAGTCCAACGGCATTGTCGGACGAAAATTCCAAAAAGTTATATTACTGGTTGTAGAAACATATCAAACGATGTATAGAATCAATCTTTAGGATGTTTTTATCATAAATGTTCAATAATGTCCAAACCGGTGAATTCCTTTGTCTGCAGAAAAGCAATGGAACGAGAGGTAACTTTCTCATGACCGCGCGTCACGAGCCCGTGGCTCTCTGCCAGACACCTGACTCAATGCCCTCTCATTCAGCCCCCCTTCACAGTAGAAGCCTGAAACAACATTCTAAAGACTGTTGACATCTAGTGGAAGCCTTAGGAAGTGCAAGATGACCAATATCCCACTGTATCTTCAATAGGGGCTGAGTTGAAAAACTACAAACCTCAGATTTCCCACTTCCTGGTTGGATTCCTTCTCAGGCTTTTGCCTGCCATATGAGTTCTGTTATACTCACAGACATCATTCCATTTTTTTTAAACTTCGGAGTGTGTTCTATCCAATATTACTAATAATATGCATATCTGGGACTGAGTAGGAGGCAGTTTACTCTGGGCACGCTTTTCATCCAAAAGTGAAAATGCTGCCCCCTAGCCCAAACAGGCTAATTAGACTACTGCAATGCTCTACTTTCCGGCTACCCAGATAAAGCACAAAATAAACTTCAGTTAGTGCTAAATACGGCTGCTAGAATCCTGACTGGAACCAAAAACTTTGATCATATTACTCCAGTGCTAGCCTCCCAACACTGGCTTCCTGTTAAGGCAATGGCTGATTTCAATGTTTTACTGCTAACCTACAAAGCATTACATGGGTTTGCTCCTACCTATCTTTCCGATTTGTTCCTGCCGTACATACCTACACGTACGCTATTGTCACAAGACACAGGCCTCCTAATTGTCCCTAGAATTTCTAAGCAAACAGCTGGAGGCAGGGCTTTCTCCTATAGAGCTCCATTTTTATGGAATGGTCTGCCTACATGTGAGAGACGCAGACTCGGTCTCAACCATTAAGTCTTTATTGAAGACTCATCTCTTCAGTAGGTCCTATGATTGAGTGTAGTCTGGCCCAGGATTGTGAAGGTGAATGGAAAGGCAATGGAGCAACGATCCACCCTTGCTGTCTCTACCTGGCCGGTTCCCCTCTCTCCACTGGGATTCTTTGTCTCTAACCCTATTACAGGGGCTGAGTCACTGGCCTACTGGTGCTCTTCCATGCCGTCCATAGGAGGGGTGTGCGTCACTTGAGTAGGTTGAGTCACTGGTCTCTCTCTCTTCTCTCTTCTCTCTTCTCTCTCATATGTTCTGTTATAAACTCCCCCCGGCACAGCCAGAAGAGGACTGGCCACCCCTCATAGCCCTGTTCCTCTCTAGGTTTCTTCCTAGGTTTTGGCCTTTCTAGGGAGTTTTTCCTAGCCACCGTGCTTCTATACCTGAATTGTTTGGGGTTTTAGGTTGGGTTTCTGTACAGCACTTTGAGATATCAGCTGATGTAAGAAGGGCTATATAAATACAGTGCCTTGCGAAAGTATTCGGCCCCCTTGAACTTTGCGACCTTTTGCCACATTTCAGGCTTCAAACATAAAGATATAAAACTGTATTTTTTTGTGAAGAATCAACAACAAGTGGGACACAATCATGAAGTGGAACGACATTTATTGGATATTTCAAACTTTTTTAACAAATCAAAAACTGAACATTTGGACGTGCAAAATTATTCAGCCCCTTTACTTTCAGTGCAGCAAACTCTCTCCAGAAGTTCAGTGAGGATCTCTGAATGATCCAATGTTGACCTAAATGACTAATGATGATAAATACAATCCACCTGTGTGTAATCAAGTCTCCGTATAAATGCACCTGCACTGTGATAGTCTCAGAGGTCCGTTAAAAGCGCAGAGAGCATCATGAAGAACAAGGAACACACCAGGCAGGTCCGAGACACTGTTGTGAAGAAGTTTAAAGCCGGATTTGGATACAAAAAGATTTCCCAAGCTTTAAACATCCCAAGGAGCACTGTGCAAGCGATAATATTGAAATGGAAGGAGTATCAGACCACTGCAAATCTAACAAGACCTGGCCGTCCCTCTAAACTTTCAGCTCATACAAGGAGAAGACTGATCAGAGATGAAGCCAAGAGGCCCATGATCACTCTGGATGAACTGCAGAGATCTTCAGCTGAGGTGGGAGACTCTGTCCATAGGACAACAATCAGTCGTATATTGCACAAATCTGGCCTTTATGGAAGAGTGGCAAGAAGAAAGCCATTTCTTAAAGATATCCATAAAAAGTGTCGTTTAAAGTTTGCCACAAGCCACCTGGGAGACACACCAAACATGTGGAAGAAGGTGCTCTGGTCAGATGAAACCAAAATTGAACTTTTTGGCAACAATGCAAAACGTTATGTTTGGCGTAAAAGCAACACAGCTCATCACCCTGAACACACCACCCCCACTGTCAAACATGGTGGTGGCAGCATCATGGTTTGGGCCTGCTTTTCTTCAGCAGGGACAGGGAAGATGGTTAAAATTGATGGGAAGATGGATGGAGCCAAATACAGGACCATTCTGGAAGAAAACCTGATGGAGTCTGCAAAAGACCTGAGACTGGGACGGAGATTTGTCTTCAAACAAGACAATGATCCAAAACATAAAGCAAAATCTACAATGGAATGGTTCAAAAATAAACATATCCAGGTGTTAGAATGGCCAAGTCAGAGTCCAGACCTGAATCCAATCGAGAATCTGTGGAAAGAACTGAAAACTGCTGTTCACAAATGCTCTCCATCCAACCTCACTGAGCTTGAGCTGTTTTGCAAGGAGGAATGGGAAAAAATGTCAGTCTCTCTATGTGCAAAACTGATAGAGACATGCCCCAAGCGACTTACAGCTGTAATCGCAGCAAAAGGTGGCGCTACAAAGTATTAACTTAAGGGGGCTGAATAATTTTGCACGCCCAATTTTTCAGTTTTTGATTTGTTAAAAAAGTTTGAAATATCCAATAAATGTCGTGCCACTTCATGATTGTGTCCCACTTGTTGTTGATTCTTCACAAAAAAATACAGTTTTATATCTTTATGTTTGAAGCCTGAAATGTGTCAAAAGGTCGCAAAGTTCAAGGGGGCCGAATACTTTCGCAAGGCACTGTAAATGTGATTTGATTGTCTTCTTGGTAAGCAACTCCATTGTAGATATGGCCTTGTGTTTTAGGTTATTGTCCTGCTGAAAAGTTAATTAATCCCCCAGTGTCTGGTGGAAGCAGACTGACCCCGGTTTTCCTCTAGGATTTTGCCTGTGCTTAGCTCTATTCCGTTTCTTTTTATCCTAAAAAATGTCCTAGAGAAGCATACCCATTACATGATGCAGCCACCACTATGCTTGAAAATATGAAGAGTGGTACACAGTAATGTGTTGTTAGATTTGCCCCAAGCATAATGTTTGTATTTAGAACATAAACATTTCTTTGCCACATTTCTTTGCAGTTGAACTTGAATGCCTTATTGCAAACAGGATGCATGTCTTGTAATATTTTTTATTCTGTTACAGGCTTCCTCCTTTTCACTCTGTCAGTTAGGTTAGTATTGTGGAATAACAACAATGTTGTTGATCCATAATCGGTTTTCCCCTATCACAGCCATTTAAAACAACTCTAACTGTTTTAAGGTCACCACAGTCATCATGGTGAAATCCATGAGTGGTTTCAGATATAATTAAATCCTTCCTCTCTGGCAACTGAGTTAGGAAATACGCCTGTATCTTTGTAGTGACTGGGTGTATTGACACACCATGTAAAGTGTAATTAATATCTTCACCTTGCTCAAAGGGATATTCAATGTCTGCTTTTTAAAATACTTTTATTTTTTATACTCGTCTACCAATAGGTGCCCTTAATTGCAAGGCATTGGAAAATCTTCCTGGTTTTTGTGGTTGAATCTGAAATTCACTGCTTGACTGAGGACCTTACAGATAATTGTATGTGTGGGGTACAGAGATGAGGTAGTCATTCAAAAATCATGTTAAACACTATTTTGTAGTCCATGCGACATATTATGTGACTTGTTAAGCACATTTTTTACTTCTGAACTTATTTAGGCATGCCATAACAATGTGGTTGAATAGACTCAAGACATTTCAGCTTTTCATCTTTAATTCATTTGGAAATTTTTCTAAAAACATTATTTCACTTTTACATTATGGGGTATTTTGTGTAGGTCAGTGACCCACAAAAAACTGAATTTAATACATTTGATATTCAGGCTGTAACACAACAAAATGTGGAAAAAGTAAATGGGTGTGAATACTTTCTGAAGGCACTGTAGCTAGCTACGTGGGCTAATGTAAGCTATTGAATTGCTTGAAAATACGTCCAGCAGTGTCAACAATCTTCAGTCACGGTTACTAGGTCAAAATATTGCTTTGGACATGTCTGCCGATGTACTCTTCCACACTTTGCTTACTTCCTTACAAATAAAGATTGCAGTACACTGATGTATAACTGCAGTTAGAGTGCAGTATGCTGCAAAAATAACACCGTTTTACACTGCAGTTATTCTGCAATTACTGTGTCCAAAATACCACAGTTGACTGCAGTTACTGAAGTTTCAAAACAGCAATCTTTTTTTGTAAGGGTTGATATCTAGTGAACTCGTTCAAAACTGCCACTGTCCTGCTGTGTCAGTTGGCCAACTGTGTTTACACTCGAACACAATTTATCCTTGCGACAATCATCACAGAGGATTAATGAAATTACCACGTTTCAGGAGAAGACCCAGTTGCAGACAGTGTCGAAGCAACAAAAGTTTATTACTGGAACAGGGGGCAGGCAAAACGACAGGTCAAGGGCAGGCAGAGGTCAGTAATTCAGGGTGGTGTGACAAGGTACAGAATGACAGGCAGGCTCAGGGTCAGGGCAGGCAGAATGGTCAAAACCGGGAAAACTAGAAAACAGGAACTAGAAAAGGACAGGAGCAAGTGGAAAAACACTGGTAGGCTTGACAAACAAAACAAACTGTCAACAGACAAACAGAGAACACAGGTATAAATACACTGGGGATAATTGGGCTCCTGAGTGGCGCAGTGGTCTTAGACACTGTATCTCAGTGTAAGAGCTGTCACTGCAGTACCTGGTTTGAACTCAGGCTGCATCACATCTGGCCCTGATTGGGAGTCCCAATTGTGGCGCACAATTGGCCCAGCGTCGTCTGGTTTGGCCGGGGTAGGCTGTTATTTTAAATAACAATTTGTTCTTAACTGACATGCCTAGTTAAATAAAGGTTAAAAATAAAATAAAACATTTTTTAAGGCAGGTGAAAAAGATCAGGGTGTGACAGAAATACACAGTTTGGAGAATAAAAAAAAGAAAGAAAAAAACTATTTAAAAATGGTATAATCTAATATATACTTGTTAAGAATACTGAGCATACAAAGTGCGAGCCACACAGCTTTGGATTTGTTAAAATGTCTATTTCTCTGCCTCTGAGAGGAGCTGGCTCGTACATACAGTACAAATTGACTTTCAGCAATTGCCCTAAGCTAACGATATGCTACTTTCAACTTCCTTCAAACTGCAGAGACATAAAAATAGTATCCATGAGTTTGTCTGACTCTGGGTAAAGAGGAAATGACCCAAAATCACCAAATCCCAAAGTATCCCTTTAACCCCTAAGCCTAACCCCTGGCCTAGCTAACATTATCCACCTAGCTAATTGAAACTTTAGTCGCCTATCTATCTAACATTAGCCAAAATAAATTGGAATTCGTAACATATCATACAAATTGTAATTTGTAACATATCATACCATTGACGCACATATTGGATCCACTCTACTCAGCAAATTGGATGCAGTCTATCACAGTGCCATCCGTTTTGTCACCAAAGCCCCATATACTCTACCCACCACTGTGACCTGTATTGCTTTCGTTGGTTGGCCCTCGCTTCATATTCACTGGTTACCATAGCAGCACCCACCTGTAGCACGCGCTCCAGCAGGTATATTTCATTGGTCACCCCTAAAGCCAATTCCTCATTTGGTTGCCTTGCTTTCCAGTTCTCTGCTGTCAATGACTGGAACGAATTGCAAAAATCATTGAAACTGGAGACTCATATCTCCCTCACTAAATTTAAGCACCAGCTGTCTGGGCAGCACATAAATCACTGCATCTGTACATAGCCCATCTGTAAATAGCCAATCCAACTACCTCATCTCCATACTGTTATTTATTTATTTTGCTCCTTTGCACCCCAGTATCTCTACTTGCACATTCATCTTCTGCATAGCTATCACTCCAGTGTTTAATTGCTAAATTGTAATTATTTCGCCACTATGGCCTATTTATTGCCTTACCTCTCTTACCTTACCTCATTTGCACACACTGTATATAGACTTTTTTTCTATTGTGTTATTGACTGTATTTGTGTTTATTCCATGTGTAACTCTTGTTGTTTGTGTCGCACTGCTTTGCTTTATCTTGGCCAGGTCTCAGTTGTAAATGAGAACTTGTTCATAACGAGCCTACCTGATTAAATAAAGGTTAAATAAAAAATAAAAAAATATTAATAACATACCATATGAAATGTAACATATCACAATAATTGCAGTCCCCCGGATTTACATTTACTATGCTACGTCTACCCCTGAGCCCAGGTTGACAAAAAGCATTCTACCTGGAACCAGAATGGGTTCTTCAAAGGATTATCCTATGGGACAGCCGAAAACCCCTTTTAGGTTCTAGATAGCACCTTTTTTTCTAAGAGTGTAAGTAATCCTGGTAAAAAACTTAGTGGTATCATGTTCACAATGCTATGCAATGACATTGCCTTAAGTCAGATAGCACAATGATTTGTCAGTTGAGGGGGACGAGTGTCACATAGAAGTGATGCCAGACAATAATGCAATGACTGTTGCAACAGATTATTGGCACTCAAAAGCTCAGTTTTTCCAGAATAGTGTCATCACAAAGAATTCAACTTGTTTGTAATGAAAATGTCATCACATTTCCAGATCAACAACAACATGAAACATCCTTCCCACATCCGGCTGATTTGCACCCTCACTGTGGTTCATACCCATCCTGTATACATGCTTTTATTTATGTACAAAAACTTCACACATATGACGTAGACAAAGTCTTTACACTTGTGACGTGTGCTTTGTATGTGCATAGAGACTCTAACTGAGTGGCCTATGTTTAGAGAAACTATTTCCTGTTTACATTTACTAAAATGGTGTTGTTTCCTGGTCCTGTTGGCTTAATATTGGGTTTTGTAAAAAGGCCTAGTAATGTCACAATTACAGTGCACAGTTGCCTTTGGCCTAAGTTAACTCTGCTATGCACAAAACTATACATCGTAGTAGAGGTAAAAGTGTATAGCTGTAACTTGATATAATTCCAAATGTGCATGCCTTAAACTAACAAAAACCGGAGTTGTAGGCCTAATACCTTCCCTAAGCTTAGTACAAAATTGTGCACCAAACCCTAGAATCATGTTGCGTTGCGCTACATGCCTACAAAAGAGGATCAAAACTGTTTCATTGCATTGGCATTGTGGTCATCACATTCCATTAATTACAGATAATTATTTTGTTGACATGACTTGGTTATAATTGCATCCTTGTTCATCAAGTAGTACGAGCACAACCGTATCGTGACACAATCGGTGACAAACGTGTGTGTGTACTGTAAGTGTGTGTTTGTGTGTGTGTACTGTAAATGTATGCGTGCGTTTCCTCATCAAACCCTGGTGACTCCACACTAATCTAACAGAGAAGGAGTTGACAAAGACATGTTCAATAAACTTCCCCAACCACTAAATTAGTCCATAAAAATAGTTTCCTCTCCCAGTTGAATAAAAGTTAAACAACTTCAGTCATATTCTCCGTAACAGCACACAAGGACAATGTTTTGAAGTCTTTGTAGCAGCCCCTAAAGTGGAGCTGCAATGAAGAAGCTGTAGAATTAGGATTTCTGTTGTTCAATTTCTATTGAATGAGTTGCTATTCAGGACCAAGTTTTTCAAAAGTTATCTATCTGTATTTCGGGTATCAGATAGGGTTAAAGGGCATGGAAATAGAATGAATAGAACAGGGATCCCCATTCAAGTCATTGAGTTGTCTGATCTTTTAATTCTATTTCAATATATCAAAAAATATTTAAAAAACTGGGCCTTGGTGACTGAGTGATTGACAGACTTCCTGAGGATGGGATGGGTCAAGCCAGGGGATTGTGGGATGTCAGAGAACCACAATGGGGTCACAGCCATGGTGCCAGATTCACCACTAACTGGATTTTCATTGGAACTGAACCCACCCTGTCACCGACAGCCTTAACTCTGGCCTGGCCAGGAGCCATGGGGAGGCCAATGCCAACCAGATACACACACACACACACACACACACACACACACACACACACACACACACACACACACACACACACACACACACACACACACACACACACACACACACACACACACACACACACACACAAAGACAGACAGACAGACAGACAGACCAATGCCTCTGGAAATAGTCAAATCATGTATAGTAACAATAGAAAAATCTACGTTTTCAACAGAAGTGACTCAACATATCGAGTGGCAATAAATCATGTTGTGAATACTGATTACCTCATTGACGCTGACCTCATACTCTAGCTATTATACACTATCCGTTATCAGTTGTTTATATGCTCTAATCCGGAGCCACGCCAGATACCCGCCCAAACCGCATCATCATCGGGCAAACCTGCCTCTCTGGCTCGATCATTTCCAAACAACCCTCCCTCTTCCGCAAAAAAAACTAGAGGCTCGGATAAAAACCGAGAGAAGCAGAGCAGCGATCACACTTCATCGTCAACCCGCCCTGGACCCCCGAACCCAACTGTCACTAGAGGGATATTGAGGACTAGGAACATACCATACACCAGGACAAGGTAAGAATATCAATGTCAATACAACCACATTGCCTTCTGTTTTCCAGATTTCAGTTGGTGTTTAGGCTTTTGTAGAAGTGATTGCATGAGACTAAAACATTTTGCGGATTATTTATGTATAGCAAGCAGACTTCCTTCACCATGGAGTGGATTTAGTCCGCTAAATAACAGTTGATTTCTAATGGAATGCCAAAGGATTTCAGTAATAACGTTACTGTACTCAAATGGAATGCCAAAGGATTTCAGTAATAACGTTACTGTACTCAAATGGAATGTCAAAGGATTTCAGAAATAACGTTACTGTACTCAAATGGAATGCCAAAGGATTTCAGTAATAACGTTACTGTACTCAAATGGAATGTCAAATCAAATTTCAATGAACTTTTAACGTTTTTTTCCCACGTTTGTTTTAATCGAGTTTTTCCATGCTTTGCCTTTGTGCATATTTTTAATCTGAATGCATAGGTAGGCTAATTATAATTAAGTCATATTAGCAGTTTCTCATAGGTTGTTGTTTTGGATGCTTAGAATTTTTTTTATTTATCTTATCTATAGATGAGATTACATAGTTGAATCTATACTTTAGTGTTTCCCTTAATTTATTTATCAGGAATATGGACCAATTCAATTACATCTAGATTTGGTTTATAAACTACTGTATGTCCTATGGAGACCTGGGTTCCAATACGTATGTATTTGAGGTATTTAAAATGTTAAAAAATCTGTGTATTTGAGTATTTTAAATTTAACAGTCCAAAACAAATATTTTTATTTGAGTATTTGAATGGTTATTTGTAAAGAAAGTATTTTCAAATAACATTTTCAAATACCTTTGTTAAATGTATGGGAATGTAATTTAGTCAGTGTATTTGAGTATTTTCAAATACTTTACAGGTGTATTTCCAAATACATTTCGATATTCAACTACTTGTCTTTTCAAGGAAAAAATATCTGAATACCTCATTCGAAAATCTATGTAAAAGTAATTGAGATATTTGAAATAGTATTTGAACCCAGGTCTGGACCTATGGGAATTTGGATCAGTTAAGGGTGTAAATGGCAAGCTGATATTTACACACTTGGTTCCTATCGTGTAGGCCAGTTATGCTCCATTACTTACACAATATATAGCGCTCATGTATTTCAGGTCTACAGTGCCTTGCGAAAGTATTCGGCCCCCTTGAACTTTGCAACCTTTTGCCACATTTCAGGCTTCAAACATAAAGATATAAAACTGTATTTTTTTGTGAAGAATCAACAACAAGTGGGACACAATCATGAAGTGGAACGACATTTATTGGATATTTCAAACTTTTTTAACAAATCAAAAACTGAAAAATTGGGCGTGCAAAATTATTCAGCCCCCTTAAGTTAATACTTTTTAGCGCCACCTTTTGCTGCGATTACAGCTGTAAGTCGCTTGGGGTATGTCTCTATCAGTTTTGCACATCGAGAGACTGACATTTTTTCCCATTCCTCCTTGCAAAACAGCTCGAGCTCAGTGAGGTTGGATGGAGAGCATTTGTGTACAGCAGTTTTCAGTTATTTTCCACAGATTCTCGATTAGATTCAGGTCTGGACTTTGACTTGGCCATTCTAACACCTGGATATGTTTATTTTTGAACCATTCCATTGTAGATTTTGCTTTATGTTTTGGATCATTGTCTTGTTGGAAGACAAATCTCCGTCCCAGTCTCAGGTCTTTTGCAGACTCCATCAGGTTTTCTTCCAGAATGGTCCTGTATTTGGCTCCATTCATCTTCCCATCAATTTTAACCATCTTCCCTGTCCCTGCTGAAGAAAAGCAGGCCCAAACCATGATGCTGCCACCACCATGTTTGACAGTGGGGATGGTGTGTTCAGGGTGATGAGCTGTGTTGCTTTTACGCCAAACATAACGTTTTGCATTGTTACCAAAAAGTTCAATTTTGGTTTCATCTGACCAGAGCACCTTCTTCCACATGTTTGGTGTGGCTTGTGGCAAACTTTAAACAACACTTTTTATGGATATCTTGAAGAAATGGCTTTCTTCTTGCCACTCTTCCATAAAGGCCAGATTTGTGCAATATATGACTGATTGTTGTCCTATGGACAGAGTCTCCCACCTCAGCTGTAGATCTCTTCAGTTCATCCAGAGTGATCATGGGCCTCTTGGCTGCATCTCTGATCAGTCTTCTCCTTGTATGAGCTGAAAGTTTAGAGGGACGGCCAGGTCTTGGTAGATTTGCAGTGGTCTGATACTCCTTCCATTTCAATATTATCGCTGGCACAGTGCTCCTTGGGATGTTTAAAGCTTGGGAAATCTTTTTGTATCCAAATCCGGCTTTAAACTTCTTCACAACAGTATCTCGGACCTGCCTGGTGTGTTCCTTGTTCTTCATGATGCTCTCTGCGCTTTTAACGGACCTCTGAGACTATCACAGTGCAGGTGCATTTATACGGAGACTTGATTACACACAGGTGGATTGTATTTATCATCATTAGTCATTTAGGTCAACATTGGATCATTCAGAGATCCTCACTGAACTTCTGGAGAGAGTTTGCTGCACTGAAAGTAAAGGGGCTGAATAATTTTGCACGCCCAATTTTTCAGTTTTTGATTTGTTAAAAAAGTTTGAAATATCCATTAAATGTCGTTCCACTTCATGATTGTGTCCCACTTGTTGTTGATTCTTCACAAAAAAATACAGTTTTATATCTTTATGTTTGAAGCCTGAAATGGTGGCAAAAGGTCGCAAAGTTCAAGGGGGCCGAATACTTTTGCAAGGCACTGTATACCATTATTGTCACCTGATGGTGGATGGCTCCGCACCTTGGCACATGTAGGCTATGTTGGGAGTGACAGAGTTAGTCAGTCAAAGGAATTCACCTATTAGTGCTTTCTCACTGCTCAAAACAACAACTGCTGACCATTCCCTGCCACATCTCTCTCTCCCACATTCCTCTCCCCTTCCATCACAAATCTTTCACACCCAAACTCATCTCTCTTTCTCCATCCCTCCACCTCTCTCGCCATTCTTCGCTCTCTATCCCTCTCTCTCAACCTAATACTCCCCTCACATTTTGTTTCATACCGTCATCTCTCTCCCACCTTTCTCTCCAGTGTTCATCTCACTATCCCGCTCTCATTTCATCATCCATCAGTTCTCTCAGTAATCAACAGCTCTAGAATGAGGTCATTCTTAAACTTCTTGTTGCAAATAGTTGTAACAAGTGAAGCAGTGTTATTTCAGATAACAGGACAGAGATTACACTGAGAAAATGTTTCTTGGAATGTGGTTCCCTGGAGGTAGCTGTGTGTGTATGTGTACAGTTGAAGTCGGAAGTTTACATACACCTTAGCCAAATACATTTAAACTCAGTTTTTCACAATTCCTGACATTTAATCCTAGTAAAAATTCCCTGTCTTGGGTCAGTTAGGATCAACACTTTATTTTAAGAATGTGAAATGTCAGAGACACTCAATTAGTATTTGGTAGCATTGCCTTTAAATTGTTTAACTTGGGTCAAACATTTCGGGTAGCCTTCCACAAGCTTCCCACAATAAGTTGGTTGAATTTTGGCCCATTCCTCCTGACACAGCTGGTGTAATTGAGTCAGGTTTCTAAGCCTCCTTGCTCACACACGCTTTTTCAGTTCTGCCCACAAATTTCCTATAGGATTGGGGTCAGGGCTTTGTGATGGCCACTCCAATACCTTGACTTTGTTGTCGTTAAGCTATTTCGCCACAACTTTGGGAGTATGCTTGGGGTCATTGTCCATTTGGAAGACCCATTTGCGACCAAGCTTTAACTTCCTGACTGATGTCTTAAGATATTGCTTCAATATATCCACATACTTTTCCTACCTCATGATGCCATCTATTTTGTGAAGTGCACCAGTCCCTCCTGCAGGAAAACACCCCCCCCCCCCGTGCTTCACAGTTGGGATGGTATTCTTCGGCTTGCAAGCATCCCCCTTTTTCCTCCAAACATAACGATGGTCATTATGGCCAAACAGTTCAATTTTTGTTTCATCAGACCAGAGGACATTTCTCAAAAAGTATGATCTTTGTCCCCATGTGCGGTTGCAAACTATAGTCTGGCTTTTTTATGGCAGTTTTGAAGCAGTGGCTTCTTCCTTGCTAAGCGGCTTTTCAGGTTATGTTGATACAATACTTGTTTTACTGTGGATATAGATACTTTTGTACCTGTTTCCTCCAGCATCAACACAAGGTCCTTTGTTCTGGGATTAATTTGCACTTTTGGTAACAAAGTACATTCATTTCTAGGAGACAGAACATGTCTCCTTCCTGAGAGGTATGATGGCAGCGTGTTCCCATGGTGTTTATACTTGCATACTATTGTTTGTCCGAATGAACTTGATACTTTCAGGCATTTGGAAATTGCTCCTAAGGATGAATCAGACTTGTGGAGGTCTACAATTTTATTTCTGAGGTATTTTCCCATGATGTCAAGCAAAGAGGCACTGAGTTTGAAGGTAGGCTTGAAATACATCCACAGGTACACCTCTAATTGAGTCAAATGATGTCAATTAGAAGCTTCTAAAGCCACGACATAATTTTCTGTAATTTTCCAAGCCGTTTAAAGGCACTGTCCACTTAGTGTTTGTAAACTTCTGACCCACTGGAATTGTGATACAGTGACTTATAAGTGAAATAATCTGTCTGTAATTGTTGGAAAAATTACTTGCGTCATGCACAAAGTATATGTCCTAACCACCTTGCCAAAACTATAGTTTGTTAGCAAGAAATGTGTGGAGTGATTGAAAAACAAGTTTTAATGACTCCAACCTAAGCGTATGTAAACTTCCGACTTTAACTGTATGTGTGCGTGTGTTGGTTCCACCTTGTGCCTGACTAGCCCTGTATATAATTGTAGGCTTTAAGCAGCTCTTTTAACTTGGGATTTCCTCTGGACAGCATCTCTCAGTACTACAGCACACTCTTAGTGTCCTCGGATACACTGTGAATGAACGAGACAAACATGAGGTGGCTCACATGCACCACCATCAGGACAGGGTCCCTTCCAGGAACCGGCTGACGATTAAGGGGCTACATAGTAGTCCAAACTCAGCTATGTTGCTTAGTAACAAGTTGATCCCAGATCATTGCTTACGGATCAGTGCATTTACTGCATTCTTTGCTCTGAATGAGTATCGTAGTCTGTTATTGAGTATTGTAGTGGGTTGTGTCACCAGGCATTGTGTGGTGATGCTCTGTCTCAGTGCACTCAGTGCTCTGTCTGATTCACAGGTCATGAGTGACTGGCCTTCTGTGGTCACTGGTCGGCCAGTCTGTCTGGTCATAGAGTGATACGTTTAGTGAGTTTCATTTGTTAGACAATGGGTGCTCTATTTGATATGTCTAATTTCAAAATGTGATCTGATGGCTCTTTATGTATAATCTCTCTATCTATCCATCCATTGGCCCATCCTTCTTCCCTATTTACTCTACCCTTTCTCTAAACAGTCTACGTTTGATGATTCAACTATTCTCTCCATACAGCTAGCTGCGGTCGACTCATTCACTACCCTGCTGACTTCAGGGGGTTGCTTTCCCCTCTTTCTCCTCTTTTTATTCTGTTTCTTTTTCACTTTTCCCTCTTTCTCTCTAACCTTTTTTCTCTTATGTCGCTCCTTTCTCTTTCGCCTGAATCTCTACTTTTTCTTCTCATCTTTCTTCTCTCCCTCTTCTCCCCCTTCCCTCTCTCTAAACCGGAATGTTTTTCTGTGGCTACGTTCACCGTCTCTCTGATGAACAGAGCAGGTGTTATACCGTAGATGGATCCCATATTGTACCCTATTTCCTATTTAGTGCACTACTTTTGTCCAGAGCCCTTGTAGTGCAATAAATAAAGAATAGCGTGCCATTTGTCACACAGAGACCACAATGGCCCCTCTGTAGTAGACCCCCACACCAGACCCCCTTTAGAGGGGTTTAGATAAAGACCCCGGTATAGTAGGCATGGCTCCAGCCAAGTAGCTTACCATACCTAAGTAACACATAGTGTCATCACAGTGTTAGGTCAGTGGCCATAGGCAGACGTCAGATTTCATGACATGTGTTATATCATTATTATGACACAGTTAATAACTTAGTGTAGTCCTTATGATAGTGTGGGCACAACATATCCAGTGTCTCGTCCCCAAAAAGTAATGACGAGACATTGTCGCGTGTGTGCACCCTCTCTGGCCTTTAGGTCACCAGGCTGCTCGTTATGGCGCACACCTGTCACCATTGTTACGTGCACCTGTGCGTCATCAGACTCACCTGGACTCCATCACTTCCCTGACTACCTGCCCTATATTTGTCACTCCCTTTGGTTCCTTCTCCAGGCGTTATTGTTTCTGTTCCTGTGTCAAGTCTGTGCGTTGTTTGTGTTTTCTTGTTGTGTATTATATTACGTTTATTTATTAAAACACTCACTCCCTGAACTTGCTTCCTGACTCTCAGCGCACACGTTACAGACATGGAAAATAAGACTATTGTAGAGTATTGGAAACAAACCTAGGAAGAGAAGGAAAGGAAGATAATTAGCTAGAACCAAACCACATGTGCGTATCATTCTAGTTCACTCTGGTTCAATGTGATGCTATTCGGATCACTCCTATGGCTGCCTGGTTTCCCTCAGTGCAGAGTAAACTCTGTTATAACTGTGTTAAGGGTATGCCATCATGGCACATATATATGCACAGTCCCATACACCATAACATACACACACAGCTCCCTATGTCTACAACTGTTTTCTTCTTTTCAAATCAATTCATTAAGATTTATTAGTATGGGAAAATAATATTTTACCAACAGCAACGTCAGTATTATTGTATAACTACACACTTTGAAGTTGTTTCCTCTAGTTAGTTCTTATCCTCACTCTAGCTGCTGTAGATCAGTATTTCAAAACATCCTTATTCAGTTTGATGATCGTCCTGATGTTTGACTAGAGTACTGTGTACTGCTGTGCTGAGTTAAGTAAAACACCAACCTCTGACCCTAACACCTACGCCTTACTTCGTTATATCCCTTGAGAGGTGAAATGGCCGCTGTCTGAGTCTCTATCTGCTGAAGCATTCCTGTGGTCACCGGTCAGCATGTCACCCATCCTTACTGTACAGGTCGGCTAGGTCACTCAGACTGACAGGGGGAGTAGGAGCTGTGTTCAGCACTTTGAGACAATTCTGTTAGCGTAATCAGAATCAGAATCACCATTATTCGCCAAGTCTGCTGCATGACTAAACACTGAAAGGAAATTAAGCTAAGGACTTACCTGCATACTGATGTGGTTGTTGTGGGGGAGTTTGATTCGTTTGTGTGTCTGAATATTAGCCTATTGTTCTGGTTTGAGGCTGATGCTCTTGATGGTCTATAACTGACTAAACTCCAACAGCAGGCTTCAACAGTCTCTCATTCACATCAACACTCAGACTTGATCTACTAAGAGAGCAGAGGTTTCCTCTGGCCCTCATGGGTCTGAAGGGAATATACGGTCATACATTTTTCGGTAGAAACCACTAGCTAACTAGGTGGGACAGACAATTGCCTCCTAATCCGTGCTAGGAAATGAATTAAACTCTCATCAACTAAAAGCGAGAGAAAAAAACAAATGCCAATTGTTTCCCTTTTTATCTTGTAAAATGCTGCCAACAAAATAGGGCTGTGCAACTATATATATGTGTTTGTGTTTTAGTGTGGGTGCATGTGTGTGTGTTGGATCTTGCAAGAGCTGGTTTAGTAGAATCATTGCCAGGCCACAAACCTACACAGACACACCGCATTGTGGGATTATCAAACAGCAATTGATAATCCTGTGGTGTCTGAGGCAGCCTCGCTTTATGACGTGTGTGTGTGTGTGTGTGTGTGTGTGTGTGTGTGTGTGTGTGTGTTATAGACACATGTTAATGATAGAAGAAGTCTGCTGCATGACTAAACGTGTGTGTGGGTCTGGACATGGGGACTACACTCTTAGAAAAAAGCAGAACATAAAATGGTTACTCGGCTGTCCCCATGAGAGAACCCTTTGAAGAACTATTTTTGGCTACAGGTAAAACCCTTTTGGTTCCATGTAAAACCCTTTCTACAGAGGGTTATACATGGAACCCAAAAGAGGTCTACCTGGAACCAAAAAGGGTTATACCTGGAACCAAAAAGGGTTATCCTATGGGGACAGCCAAATAACCTTTTTGGAACCCTTTTTTGCTAAGAGTGTATGTGTGTGTGACAGATAAAGCATAAAAGTGAGTGACATGGGACACACAGGCTCAGTGTTAGCAGGAAACATATGGCCTGGTCTGACAGACTAGAGGGAGGGACGGTAGGAAACAGAGAACAGAACACAGCGGAACAGCTGCACCAAGGAAACCGGGAAGGAAACTAAACCCAGCGAGGAAAAACTCATGCTCTGCCAGAGAGGCTCAGCTAGGGTATAGAAAACACCGCCTGAATACACCTGGGGGTTTCCTCCAGCTGAGAAACACCTGGCTTGAAAGGGATATGTACCCTTCTCTCTCTCTCTCTGTGTGTGTATGTGTGTGTGTGTGTGTGTGTGTGTGTGTGTGTGTGTGTGTGTGTGTGTGTGTGTGTGTGTGTGTGTGTGTGTGTGTGTGTGTGTGAGTTCCACAAGTACAGTCCTGCAGTCATCCCAGTGAAAGACTCAGGGAGTCTTTTTTCCAGGAACATCTTGTCTTTGTGTCTTGTGAGTTGATTAGCTTCACGTTCCTGAGCTGTGTGTGTGTGTTTGCCAGCGTTGCAGTTTGACCTCATTTATATCAAAACAACAGCGCTATTAGCCCAGTCAGACACATATGATGAGTCAGACAACCGCCAGCCGGCTGCGGTGTGTGTGTGTGTGTGTGTGTGTGTGTGTGTGTGTGTGTGTGTGCGTCTGAAGTTTATATGTTGGTCTTGGTCCCATCCAATGACCACAGTGCTGGATTCTTCTTCAGTCTCTTTTCACTCTTTCCATCTTCCTTGAACTTTCTAGGTTTATCACCTTTTGTCTTTCTCCTTTGTCTTCCCCCCTCTCTCTAAGGTTGAGTCATGGTTAGTCACAGTTGACAGAGAGGCAATGGTTCCTAACAGGGTTTTGCAGTGCATCTCCAATCTGACATGTATGTTTATAGAGAGAAGTAGATTCATTCACATTTTATTCCAATGACTGTGATATGTGGTTGTCTTACAATCCCTAGTTGAATGCACTTACTGTATGGCGCTCTGGATAAGAGCGTCTACGAAGTGACCTAAATGTAAAATTCCATTAGCAGACACTCTTATCCAGAGCAACCTACAGTGTTGCCAAATAGCACGATCATCACAACTCCGCCATCACCACACATAAAAAAAAAAACCTAAGTTATAAATGTCAGTTTAAACTAAGTGTGTTGTGTGGTTAGTCGCGAGTGAAAAAAAGGCTTTTTGGAGTCAGACTCTGTAAAGTTGCCGGTCATTTCCCCCCTCTTCTCATCTCTCTGTGTTGTCGTGAGTCATTCTACCCGCCCTACATCTGCTCGTCTCTTTAGGAACCGCTTCCATACTGCCCTGGTTTGGAATGTTGGGAAAGGGCTTCAGCAATGATTTGTCAGCTCACACACTCAGATACACGCATACACAGCTCTTTAGACTTCCCCTTGCATGTCCGGCTGTGTTTGGGTTGTTTGACACTGTTCTTTGTTCCTTAGGATTAAGGGCTATGGTCTCTGTTAGACACTCATTCACTGGAGGGAGAGAGAAAGAGTGAAGAGGGTCTCTGTCCTGTTTATCCCAGAGGGAGCACAATCTTGTAAACACAGCGAACAATGGTTATGAGTAGGGAGGTGAGACGAGGACAGGGGGCAGGAGGTAGGGGCAGAGGACAGGGTGCAGGAGGTAGGGGCAGAGGACAGGGTGCAGGAGGTAGGGGCAGAGGACAGGGGGCAGGAGGTAGTGGCAGAAGTTCTGCAGAGGTACAAAGGAAACATTTTCTTTATTTAAGCTTTATTTAACTAGGCAAGTCGGTTAAGAACAAATTCTTATTTACAATGACGGCCTACCAGGGAACAGTGGGTTAACTGCCTTGTTCAGGGGCAAAACAGCATATTTTTACCTGGTCAGCTCTGGGATTCAAACCAGCAACCTTTCGGTTACTGGACCAATGCTCTAAACATTAGGCTACCTGCCACCCCATGTTATGTATCAAACTACAGGATACATTTTCTGTCATCAAAGTTCTTTCCAACATAAACACAGACTCACTCTGTTGATTCTGATACTGTACATGCAGTTGGCATCAGTATGACTTCCGCACACGCACGCACACACACACACACACACACACACACACACACACACACACACACACACACACACACACACACACACACACACACACACACACACACACACACACACACACACACACAAATGCTACTCCACGCCCACGGACCTTAGTTTCTTCTCCGTAATGACTTTGGATCTGAGTAACTCCCCCACCAAATGTGAAAACATTAGGGGACGCCTGATTGGTCCAGAAACCGATGGGTTGGGCCAGAGTTGGACAATATGTCATTGGCTTTGATATTCTGATTGGTTAGAGACGATCCAATCGCTGATTACTTTGTTTTGTAAACGCCCCTCGTGCACCTCATCACCACAAACGACTTCAATGAAGTTAGTTTCAGACTTCAGGATGTAGCATACGACAGAGCAGCGGAAGAGCCATCAGCAATGCCCTCCAATTCCCCAAAACATTACACCTTTCTCCTTCTTTTACTCAAAGGAAAGGAAAGGTCAGGGTCAGGGTTTGAGGAAGGGTTAGTATTGAAGAGTCCATCCATCCTCTACACACAGAGTATTATAATGGTGACATCAAATCGAATCACATTTTATTGGTCGCATTCATATAATTAGCAGATGTTATTGTGGGTATAGTGAAATGCTTGTGTTCCTAACTCCAACAGTGCAGTAGTATCTAACAATTCACAACAATACACACTAATCTAAAAGTAAAAGAATGGAATTAAGAAATATATAAATATTAGATCGAGCAATGTGGTAGTGGCATTGACTAAAATACAGTAGAATAGAATACAGTATATGCATATGAGATGAGTAAAGCAGAATGTAAAAATGATGTAATCATTATTAAAGTGACTACTGTTCCATTACTAAAGAGGCCAGTGATTCCAAGTCTATGTACACAGGGCAGAATCTTCTAAGGTGCAGGGTTACGTAACCGGGTGGAAGCCGGCTAGTTGGACCTATTGTTCACTAGGATATGTTTTGAACCCAATGACTTGACTTGTCCTGAAACAACCAAAATAGTCTCTTTCACATAGCTCAGTAAAACCTTTACTTATGTATGTTCCAGCAGAAAAGATCCAGACACAACCATGGCCAGAATATTGGGACTGCTGCTCTTCCTGTCAGCTCTCTGCTGCTCCCTAGCAGACAAAGTAGGTACCACACCCACTGCACTAACCACAGCTACAGAAAGATATAGAAGTTGCCCTTTGGTGCAGGTCTAAGATCAGCTTAACCTCTCAAAATGCGTCAGGTGGAAAATGCTAAACTGACCATAGATCTGCGTCTAGAGTTAACTTCATCACTACTGTTGCCATGCAGACAGTTAACTTCATCACTACTGTTTGTTGGTACTGTGGAGCTTTGAAATCACTTCTCTTACCTCTCCCGTGGCAGATTGAGCTCCGTCGCGCGAAGAGAGGGACACGCTACTATAGAGGTGAGCTTGGATCGCCCGCTCTACCCTCTACAACTGGGTCAATCTACCCTCACCCTCTGTGTTAGCTACAATCAATCATTTGTTTGTGTGTCACTTACACCTTGTCTTTGAATCTGACTGTCTCTCTTGTAGTAAATGACTCATGTTTGTCTCTCTCTGTGTGTATGTCTGTCTCTCTGTCTTTGTGTCTTTGTCTCTGTCCGTGTGTGTGTGTGTGTGTGTGTGTGTGTGTGTGTGTGTGTGTGTGTGTGTGTGTGTGTGTGTGTGTGTGTGTGTGTGTGTGTGTGTGTGTGTGTGTGTGTGTGTGTGTGTGTGTGTGTGTGTGTGTGTGTGTGTGTGTGTGTGTGTGTATGTGTGTCTGTCCCTTTACCTGTGTGGGTGTGTATGTCTCTGTGTGTGTCTCTGTCCCTTTACCTGTGTGGGTGTGTATATCTCTGTGTGTGTCTGTGTGTCTGTCTGCCTGTCTGTCTATCTGTGTGTGTGTGTGTGTGTGTGTCTGTGCCTGTGTATGTGTGTGTGTCTTAGCGCGTTGTGTGGATGGCCAGTCAGCTGCGGTGCGTGGTTATGGGGACACATGGATGAGATGGAGGGGCCAGCGTGTGGAGTACTGCCGCTGTGCATCACAAGGACGAGAGCGCTGTCACTACGTGCCCGTCATCAGTGAGTGGAAACACAGACACACTTACACATAGATATAGATACAGACCAACACACACACGCTCACAAACCCCCACACCGTCTAGGCCGGCTGTTACTAGTTACTGTTCAGCCTGTAATTTCTGCCTGTGTATGTGTCTTGTTCTCTTTTCCAGTCTTCCTTTTCCACTGTTTGTCTTTGTTGGATCAACAGTAGTCCCATCCCCCTCCCTCTGTCTGTCTGCCCCCATCTCGCCGCTCTCTATTTACAGTACCTCTCTCTTCTGTTTCCTTACTTCCTCCACAATGGAGAGTGGTTGGTGTCGTGGAGAGAGTGGGTGCGGTCTAGGATGGAGAGTCATTAGAACACTCACCCATTGTGACTTTCACCATGTTTTAACACTCTTGGCACAAACCCTCCCGTAAACACATCCCTTCACCCCGACTGCACAACGCTGTGAGGCATGACCACCCTCTCTGATGACAGACAAATCACTTCCATATTCCCCCGCCTGTGTGAGGTTGTGCACTGTCAACAGAGAAATTGGAGGTTCTGACAAAGGGAAATGATGAGCATTTGTGACGCAAAAGAGGCTATGAGATTTGCGCTGCAGCAAGTCATTGTTGTTCGAGAAAGAGAAGAGGTGTGTAAAATAAAATCCGACATGTCTGACCATCCCTCTCTACATCCCTATCACCCCCCCCCCCCTCTGCGCCCCTGTAGCCTGCTATCAGTCAAGGTGCTACAACGGGGGAACCTGTAAGGAGGCGGTCTACTCCTCTGACTTCCTGTGCCAGTGTCCACCAGGCTTCACAGGAGCCCAGTGTGAGATCAGTAAGTAGAACACGTTCAGAGATCACACCTACAATACACTGTCAATAAATACTTCTCCTCTGGGCCCATAATGCTACTGAATAACAAGGACAAGGGGATAGGACCAGTTTCCATTCTATCCCCTAGTCCTTATATAGATTCATTTAGCACTATATAGCACCACTATAAGTGGAATAACACAACCTTAGCGCCGGGCTAATTTGGCTGTACCCTGCTGCACTGCTATCGAGTCTTATCTAGTACTATCTAGTAGTAATCTTGGTTACCATCATCATTAGACCAGTAGACACGCAGGAAATGGTAGAATGCAATCCTGCTACAATGACTCATAGCTGTTATGGAGTTGTGGTCTGTGGGCCAGCCGGGAGAAAATCTGAAACTCTATGGAACCCAGTGGTTTGCTGACATAAATCAGTTTGTTTTATTCCGTTTGGAGGCTGTTGTAGACACCCTACCCACTCATCATTCATGTAAATTCCAAATAACATGTTGACTTTTTAATGAGTGCGTTCACAGCCAAATGAGTGAACCCAGAGTCATATCATGTGACATCATTCACCAATGGTCATTTGTTGAAACCACAGCGGCCAAACTCTCCACATATGACTCTGAGTGAGCCTAGCCAGATCCGTATACTCTCTGAATGAGTTTAATCAATACTCATGCGTGTGTCATTTCATGGATACCATAAGGTCAGGGAGCCAAAACACAGTAGAGATGTGTGAGTGAGTCCTTAGTCATGTAACCATGATGCAGGACGACAGGAGGATGACAGACACACAGAGAGACTATCAGATCAACATGGTTGTTAGGATGTGGTTCCTCATAGATACCAATGACGGTGTCCAAAATGCCACCCTATTCCCGGCGTAGTGCTCTACTTTGGACCAGAAACCTTAGTGCACTGGTCAAAAGTAGTGCGCTATAAAGGAAATGGGGTGCCATTTGGGACATAACCTATGTGTTTGGATGGCTGGATTGTACAGGCTAATTTCTCTCTCTCTCTCTCTCTCTCTCTCTCTCTCTCTCTCTCTCTCTCTCTCTCTCCACAGACACCAATGAGAAGTGCGTGGTGGGCCAGGGTAAAGGGTACCGTGGTACGTGGAGTATCAGTCGGATTGGCTCAGAGTGTATCAACTGGAACTCTACCACCCTCAGAGGGAAGAAGTTCACCGCCAAGAAACCAGAGGCTAACAGCCTGGGGCTGGGCAACCACAACTTCTGCAGGTACACACACACGCACACACACACGCACGCGCACACACGCGCACACACGCACGCATGCACACACACACAAAAATCAAGCCTTCTAGATCAATTTTCCTCTCCCCTGTTCTCTCTCTCTCAGGAATCCAGACA
Source organism: Oncorhynchus masou masou (assembly GCF_036934945.1). Classification (NCBI taxonomy): domain Eukaryota; kingdom Metazoa; phylum Chordata; class Actinopteri; order Salmoniformes; family Salmonidae; genus Oncorhynchus; species Oncorhynchus masou. The sequence goes on from NC_088212.1 coordinate 35,003,482, forward strand.
ATGATACTAAGCCATGGTGTTATGTCTACAAGGGAAACCAAATAGTCTGGGAGTTCTGTACTATCTCCAGCTGCCCAGCAGGTAATAACATGATTAACTATGATACCATTATAGTGTACCAGTATTCGGTTACATTGTTGCCTTGCCAAACTATGACAAGAGGCTAAATCAAAAACAGATTGGCACCCAATTTGCTTTACTGACTAACGTTATTTGGTCCACAGAGTAAATTAAATCTGAGGTCATCTGCGCCTCACCCTGTGTGTTTTTCCAGACCAGAGGCCAGTGGAGTGTGTGCAGGCCTCGGGGCAGACGTACAGGGGGACGAAGGCCGTCACTAAGAGGGGCTCCAGCTGTCTTCCCTGGGACTCACCCCTCATCACCCGCAAGTTCTACAACGCATGGAGGTCTGACGCCAAACAGCTGGGGCTGGGGAGTCACAACTTCTGCAGGTAGGATCAGAAGCGTACACAAACTCTCTCTTTCGCGCACATATAAACCCCAGGAGGTTGGTGGCACCTTAATTGGGGAGGACAGGCTCATGGTAATGGCTGGATTGGTCTGAAATACATCAAACACATGGTTTCCATTTGCTCCGTATTATGATCCGTCCTCCCCTCAGCAGCCTCCACTGATATGCACACACACACACACACACACACACACACACACACACACACACACACACACACACACACACACACACACACACACACACACACACACACACACACACACACACACACACACACACACACACACACACACACACACACACACTTATACACTCTCTTCTGGCTCTCTTACAGGAACCCCGACGGTGATCTGGGCCCCTGGTGTCACGTCTACAAGAACATGAAGCTGACCTGGGAACTCTGCGATATCACCAAATGCAGTGAGTAACCCGTTACCATGACTACATTCCAATAATATCGGCCGCAATACGCATCATAGTCCTCTCATGTGCCGGTCAAATGGCCACTGTCTCTTCTGCCAAGTATTTCCATCACCGTCATTACCAACAGTAGCTTACTGTATTGCACATGATAACTAAGAAGACGAGTCAATGTCTGTCAGGATTGTAGTGAGTGAAATGTGTAGGAGGTTCAATTAAGTACAATTGCAACTGTAGTCACACTGTATGAGTACTTGATATTTAATGTCATACTGAACAGTATCTGTTGTTTGTATTTTAGCGAGGAGACCAACCACCATTACTACTCTAGGCCCCAGGGCTCCCACCAGCAACAACAACAACAGAGGTAGGACAGCCACAAAATAACACATCCAATTCACCTCTACACAGCGTTTCTCCTCCTCCACACCTCCCACTCTCCTTCTATTCCTCATCCACACCTTCCACTCACCTGGGCTCCTCAGCTCTTCTTCCCATGAATGTTGAGGTTTTTCTATCTACAAACAGAAAACAAAATCTAATACAAAGGCCGTCCCCCGCGGGTAGGTACCTGTGGCCAGCGTGCTGACAACAATCTCCCCTCCTTCCGTATCCTGGGAGGAGCCCGGAAGAGTGACATCACAGAGCAGCCATGGCAAGCAGCCATAAACGTGTACCGGCCCAGAAACAAAGCACACCTCTTCCTGTGTGGAGGGGTCCTTATAGACTCCTGCTGGGTCCTCTCTGCTGCACACTGCTTCGACGACGGGTAGGTCTAGTACACACACTCATGCACGCATTCACACACATACACACGCATCCACGCACGCAGTGCACACCCACACACATGGGTGTAACTCAGTGATCTGCTGTCTCCGTCAGGTTTAAACCAGAGCGGCTGCAGGTGGTTCTAGGCAGGACGTTTCGTAAGAACTCCTCCAGCAGTGAGCAGATCTTTGAGGTAGAGAAGTACTGGAGCCACGAGAAGTACAACAAGACGACCTTTGACAACGACATTGGTGAGCCAATGCAATGTTAAAGGCCCAGTGCAGTCAATATTCAGTTTTCCTGTGTTTTGGATCACATTGTACATAAGCTGATGAAAATAATGTCAGTGTCATTTCCTGTTAGTTGCTGGTTGAAAATACAATTGATATAGGACCTCCTAATCAGCCTGTTTGCATGGGCGGGAGTTTTGGCTTGCCTGGTGACAATACCAGGCGGAAAATTGGTTAATAGACCGATAACAAAGAGAGTTCCAAATCTCTCTGCCAATAACAGCTAGTTTTCAGTTTTCCCCTCCCCACTCAGACCACTCCCAGACAGTCCTAGCTAAATTCTCTCATGAGAAATAGTTTTTTACTAAAAAGCAATTTTTGTCAATTTTAATAGACAACTATTACGATTATTAAGGTAGTTGATTGACACCCAGAAATGATTTGAAATGAAAATGTCTGCATTTGGGCCTTTAAGCACTGACACGTCAATCCTTAATAATAACCATGACTAATGGTTATGACATGGCTATGACATGATTATGTAGCATATATGTAGCACATAGTATAGGGCAATTACTCATTCTCTCCCGGTCCTCCTCCCCCTCGGTGCCCTCTCCTCATCCTCTTCCTCCCTCAGTCTTGATGAAGTTGAAGAGTGATATTGGCCTGTGTGCTGTGAACTCGCCGGAGGTCCTACCCGCCTGTCTGCCTGACCCAGGCCTGGTACTGCCCGACTGGACCGAGTGTGAGATCTCTGGCTACGGCAAGGAGAAAGAGTGTAAGACAGACATCATCCTTTCTTGGAATTCTTAATCTCTTTTTTAAAACTGGTTCTATGGTTTATTTTCTGTAGCCTAAATCACACAGAATCATTTTTAAATACCTAAGGCAGTGTTTCTTAATCCTGGTCATAGGTACATAGGGGGGACATTTGTATTTGCCCTAGCATTACACTCCTGATTCCACTAATCAAAAGGTTGATGATGAGTTGATAAGAGGAATCAGGTGTGTAGTGCTAGCTAGGGCAAAACTAAACCTTTACAGGATTAAGAAACACTGACCTAAGGGAATACATGCATCCATTTAATACAGTATCTTCTGACGATAACCCTTGACATCTTTTTTTATGTAGTCTAGAGATGTAACAGTGTGCTATAGTCTATAGGTGCATTTTTTTTTTTTTTTTAACCTTTATTTAACCAGGCAAGTCAGTTAAGAACAAATTCTTATTTTCAATGAAGGCCTGGGAACAGTGGGTTAACTGCCTGTTCAGGGGCAGAACGACACATTTGTACCTTGTCAGCTCGGGGGTTTGAACTCGCAACCTTCCGGTTACTAGTCCAACGCTCTAACCACTAGGCTACCCTGCCGCCCCAGGAGGAATGAATCTAATACCCTCCCCTCTCCCCATAGTTGATGCGATGTACTCTGAGCGGGTGAAGAGGGGTCACGTGAGGTTGTGGCCTCAGGACCGCTGTGTCCCTACTGTCTTATCTGAACGTGTGGTCACCTCCAACATGCTGTGTGCCGGGGACACCCGGGGTCTGGACGACGCCTGCAAGGTGAGGAGCGCTCTTTTTCTTCCTTCTCCTAACACTCTCTGCCTGCATCCCAAATGGCGCCCTATTCCTTATATAGTGCATTTGTCCATAGTAGTGCACTATATACGTATGTAGGGAATAGGGTGCCATTTGGCACGTAGTATGCAGCCCTAAGCCCCAAACACTCTCTGCAACACTCAGCACTTAAATAGCTAGTTAGCTGGTACGGTTGAAACAAGTATGTGTCATGTTGGATGTTAGTACTACTGCAAATCTTTATCAAATGGAACTGTATGCCTACTGCTGAACCATGACTGAACCACAACTGACCCATGTCCCTCGTCGCCTCCGCTCCTCTACAGGGGGACTCTGGTGGTCCTCTTGTCTGTCCCAAGGATGGGAGGATGACTCTGATGGGGCTGATCAGCTGGGGAGATGGCTGTGGGAAGAAAGACACGCCTGGGGTGTACACACGTGTTACACAATACACTGACTGGATCAGCAGCAAGAAACAGGAAACTAGCCAGTAAACAAACACACAAACACATGCACATACACACACCCTGGAGAGAACTTGTGAGAGAATTCATCTGACTCCATCATCAGAGAATTCATCAGACTCCTGTCCATCAATCGCAATGAATGCCTTAACAAAGGAATAGACAACCACTTAACGCACGAAAGGAACTGCCAGTACTCCAGTACATTCTGTGTAAGCATTGTTTTACTCTTGTGCTTAGAGGTAGGATGCAGTAAGGTCAGAAAAAACTAAGAAAACTATGTCTCCAAAGTGAATAGACTGTTAATCAGTCCAGCTCAGTGCCTTCCAGCTGATTCCTGTTCTACCCAGAGCTATATATCTCCATATGCAGCTCACAGAATGTTGGACATTTACTTTGCACACAAGGTTCCATAGGAATGTAAATAGCCACTCCAATTAACATTTTTCAGTTCATTTAGAGGGATTTTTACATTGGTGACTTGCTGTCTGAATGTTGCCATGTTACATCAGTGCATATGTTACCCAATCCCACTATAACATTAACCACAAGACAATCTGCTGGATCAGAGTCAATGTATGACAGCGGCTGCATTCCAAACTGATTCTTGAACTGCATGAACAAAGGGGTTGAGTTGTCGAATTGGAATAAAGCCAGAGCCTGAACACAGCCACCATTATCTGTCTCCATTCCATAAGCGTTGGGTTGAGCCCAGCGATCAGCATGTACAGTATTTTAATGTTGGTTTTATGTTGAAAAGGACTGGGAGGTGTTTGCAATGACTGGGTGTATGTACTGTATCTAACATAAGCTCTTTGCTTGCAAAGCACTTGGACTCCACTTCCCTCCCGTAGTATAGTATTTGGTTATGTTTGAGTGGGTGGTCATATTATGTAGTATCTCATAAACATACACTCTCAAGGACAGTAATGTTTTATTTGATTTTACTTGTGTGTATTAAGTTAATATTTATGTCTATTAATATTACACTTTTTTTCTACTGTAATAGTTTATGTTTTTTTAGTAGTTCAATGTGTTGTGTTTTGGAATTGCTGTTTATGTTGATCATTTATTCTGGGGCTATCATAAGAATGACATACGCCCGTCTCTTGAAATAAAAAAACATTTAAGTGAAGTTGATGGTTGATCTCTTCAATTTCTGTTGTTGTTACAGAGGTAAGCTGTGCCATATACTAGAGGAAGCCTAGAGGAAGCCTAGAGGCCTAGACACATAACAGCACATACACACAGAAGTCATTTTAATGAAAGTATCATCATGCGAGCACACACTGATTCCTTCCAAATCACTCATTGTTGAATTGACGATTTCCAACTTGTTGTGTAATGTTTATGTCCAATGGCCGATGAGCACCGATCCGTTTTATCTATAATTTTTCTTCAACCATACTATTTTGTTAGTTTTTTCGCTTGGTTCGTAACTTGTTTTGTGCATAATGTTGCTGCTGCCATCTCTTATGACCGAAAAGAGCTTCTGGACATCAGAACAGCGATTACTCACCTCAAATTGGACAAATACTTTTTCTTTAATGAGTCGGATTGGAAGGATATACATCAATCACCCGAACAGACCCTCATCCCTGTCATTCGCTGGAGAGGGAAACTGAGATGTTGTGGGAAAAGATCAGGGTGCCTTGTGAGGATCAGGCAACGATTGGCTAAATTGTCTTTCCCTCCCGTCCTGCTAGCTAACGTTCAATCGCTGGAAAATAAATGGGACGAACTGAAAGCACGTATATCCTACCAACGGGACATTAAAAACTGTAATGTCTTATGTTTCACCGAGTTGTGGCTGAACGATGACATTTAGAACATACAGCTGGTGGGTTATACACTCTATCAGCAGGATAGAACAGCAGCCTCTGGTAAGACTCGGAGCTGGGGCCTATACATATATGTAAATAATAGCTGGTGCACAATATCTAAGGAAGTCTCGAGGTTTTACTCACCTGAGGTAGAGTATCTCATGATAAGCTGTAGACCACACTATCTACCGAGAGAGTTTTCATCTGCATTTTTCGTAGCTGTCTTACATACCACCACAGGCCGATGCTGGCACTAAAACCGCACTCAAATAGCTGTATACCGCAAAAGCAAACAGGAACGGCACTCCTAGAGGCCGGGGACTTTAATGCAGGGAAACTTAAATCAGTTTTCTATCAGCATGTTAAATGTGCAACCAGAGGGAAAAACAATTCAAGACCACCTTTATTCCACACACAGAGACATGTACAAAGCTCTCCCTCGCCCTCCATTTGGCAAATCTGACCATAATTCTATCCTCCTGATTCCTGCTTGCTGGCGCTTCCTTCTTTTATTTTTGCTTGTGAATTGGTCTATAAAAAAGTGGTCAGTTGAAGCAGATACTAATCTACAGGACTGTTTTGCTAGCACAGATTGGAATATGTTCCGGGATTCTTCCGATGGCATTGAGGAGTACACCACATCAGTCACTGGCTTTATCAATAAGTGCATTGAGGATGACGTCCACACAGTGACTGTACGTACATACCCCAACCAGAAGCCATGGATTACAGGCAACATTTGCACTGAGCTAAAGGGTAGAGCTGCCGCTTTCAAGGGGCGGGACTCTAAACTGGAAGCTTAAAAGAAATCCCTCTTTGCCCTCCGATGAACCATCAAACAGGCAAAGCATCAATACAGGACTAAGATCGAATCGTACTACACCGGCTCCAATGCTCGTCAGATGTGGCAGGGCTTGCAAACTATTACAGACTACAAAGGGAAGCACAGCCGAGGGCTGCCCAGTGACACAAGCCTACCAGACGAGCTAAATAACTTTTATGCTCGATTCGAGGCAAGTAACACTGAAACATGCATGAGAGCATCAGCTGTTCCTGATGACTGTGTGATCACTCTCTCCAGAGCCGATGTGAGTAAGACCTTTAAACAGGTCAAATTTCATAAGGCCGCAGGGCCAGATGGATTACCAGGACGTGAACACAGAGCATGCTCTGACCAACTGGCAAGTGTCTTCACTGACATTTTCAACCTCTCCCTGTCTGAGTCTGTAATACCAACATGTTACAAGCAGACCACCATAGTCCCTGTGCCCAAGAACACTAAGGTAACCCGCCTAAATGACTACTGACCCGTAGCACTCACGTCTGTTGCCATGAAATCCACATCACCAACAAACTAACATGGTCCAAGCACACCAAGACAGTCGTGTGCTCCCCTAAGTAGACTGAAAAGATTTGGCATGGGTCCTCAGATCTTCAAAAAGTTTCACAGCTGCACCATCGAGAGCATCCCGATGGGTTGCATCACTGCCTAGTACGGCAACTGCTCGGCCCCCGACCGCAAGGCACTACAGAGGGTAGTGCGTACGGCCCAGCACATCACCAGGACCTCTATACCAGGAGGTGTCAGAGGAAGGCCTCTGACTCCAGCAACCCTAGTCATAGACTGTTCTCTCTGCTACCGCATGGCAAGCGGTACCGGAGTGCAAAGTCTAGGTCCAAGAGGCTTCTAAACAGCTTCTACCCCAAGTCATAAGACTCCTGAATAGCTAATCAAATGTCTACCCAGACTATTTGCAAAGCCTCCCCCTTCCCTGTCCCACCCTCTTCCACACTGCTGCTACTCTCTGTTATTATCTTTAATATGTCACGCCCTGGCCATAGTTTACTTTGTATGTTTCTATGTTTTGGTTGGTCAGGGTGTGATCTGAGTGGGCATTCTATGTTGGATGTCTTGTTTGTCTATTTCTGTGTTTGGCCTGATATGGTTCTCAATCAGGGGCAGGTGTTAGTCATTGTCTCTGATTGGGAACCATATTTAGGTAGCCTGGGTTTCACTGTGTGTTTGTGGGTGATTGTTCCTGTCTCTGTATTTTGCACCAGATAGGGCTGTTTTCGGTTTTTGCACATTTGTGATTTTGTTAGTTTGATCGTGTATAGTTTCTTTATTATAATAAAATTAATAACAACCACGCTGCATTTTGGTCCGCTCCTCCTTCCCACAACGAAAGCCGTGACAGAATCACCCACCACAACAGGACCAAGCGGCGTGGTAACAGGCAAAAGCAACAGCAGGAGCAACAAAAAAAGGAATGGACATGGGAGGAGGAATTAGACGGAGAAGGACCCTGGGCTCAGCCTGGAGAATATCGCCGCCCCAAGGAAGAACTGAAGGTGGAGAAAATGGAGAGGTGCCGGTATGAGGAGGCAGCACGGCGAAGCGGATGGAAGCCCGAGAGTCAGCCCCAAAAATGTCTTTGGGGGAGGGGGGTTCAGGGAGAGTGTGGCAGAGTCAGGAGTCAGACCTGAGCCCACTCTCCCTGTTTATCGTGAGGAGCCAAGGAGGACACCAGAACCAGAGCCGGTGTTGGAGGTGAGCGAAACAGAGACTGTGAAGGAGTTAATGGGGAAATTGGAGGAGAGAGTAATGAGGGAGTTGCTATGTTGGTGCTTTAAGTATGGAATTCGCCCGACGGAGCGTGTCGGGGATTTGATGGCACCTGGGTCAGCGCTCCATACTCGTCCTGAGGTGCGTGTTAGTCGGCTGGTGAAGTTGGTGCCAGCCTCACGCACCAGGCCTCCTGTGCACCTCCCTAGCCTTGCATGTCTTGTGCCAGCACCGCTCTCAAGATCTCCAGTACGCCTTCACGGTCTAGCCCATCCTGTGCCACCTCCACACACCAGCCCTCCGATGGCAGCTCCCCGCACCATGCTTCCTGTGCGTGTCCTCGGCCCAGTACCACCAGTGCCAGCACCACGCATCAGGCCTACAGTGCGCCTCGCCTCTCTAGCGCTGCCGGAGCCTTCCTCCTCTCCTGCGCTGCTGGAGTCTCCCGCCTGTTCAGCACTGCCCGAGCCTTTCTCCTCTCCTGCGCTGCCGGAGTCTCCCGCCTGTTCAGCGCAGCCAGAGCCTTCCGCCTCTACAGTGTTGCCGGAGTCTCCTGCCTGTTTAGCGCAGCCAGAGCTGCCAGCCTGCATGGAGCAGCCAGAGCTGTCAGTCTGCATGGAGCAGCCAGAGCTGTCAGCCTTCATGGAACAGCCGGAGCTGCCAGTCTGCATGGAGCTGCCAGTCTGCAAGGAGCTGCCAGTCTGCAAGGAGCTGCAAGTCTGCAAGGAGCTGTCAGTCTGCAAGGAGCTGCCAGTCAGCATGGAGCAGCCAGAGTCGCCAGTCAGCATGGAGCAGCCAGAGTCGCCAGTCAGCATGGAGCAGCCAGAGTCGCCAGTCAGCATGGAGCAGCCAGAGTCGCCAGTCAGCATGGAGCAGCCAGAGTCGCCAGTCAGCATGGAGCAGCCAGAGTCGCCAGTCAGCATGGAGCAGCCAGAGTCGCCAGTCAGCATGGAGCAGCCAGAGTCGCCAGTCTTCCAGACTCTTCCAGATCCGTCAGTCTGCCAGACTCTTCCGGATCCGCCAGTCTGCCAGACTCTTCCGGATCCGCCAGTTAGCCAGGATCTGCCGGAACCGTCAGTCTGCCAGACTCTTCCAGATCTGCCAGTCAGCCAGATTCTTCCAGATCCGCCAGTCAGCCAGGATCTGCCAGAGTCTTCCTCCTCTCCTGTGCTGCCGGAGTCTCCCGCCTGTCCGGCGCTGCTGCCGGGGTCTCCCGCTTGTCCGGCGCTGCTGCCGGGGTCTCCCGCCTGTCCGGCGCTGCTGCCGGGGTCTCCCGCCTGTCCGGCGCTGCTGCCGGAGTCTCCCGCCACTGAATCACCTGCATTTTGGAGTTGTCTTAGACAAGAAAACAAAAAAGAGACCATGTCTGTATACGGTTTTATTAACTAAATTATATATATTTTACATTGTTTGTGTCACGTTCTGACCATCGTTCGTGTGTGTTTTCCTTGTTTTAGTGTTGGTCAGGACGTGAGCTGGGTGGGCATTCTATGTTGTGTGTCTGGTTTGTCCATTTCTATGTTAGGCCTGATATGGTTCTCAATCAGAGGCAGGTGTTAGTCATTGTCTCTGATTGGGAACCATATTTAGGTAGCCTGTTTTGTGTTGGGTTTTGTGGGTAATTGTTCCTGTCTTTGTGTTTGTGGCACCAGATAGGACTGGTTTGGTTTTTTCACTGTTCTTGTTTTGTAAATTGTTGTACTTTCATCTTTATTAAAGATGCACAAAACTAACCACGCTGCATTTTGGTCCGCCTCTCTTTCCCCACAAGAACCATTACAGAATTACCCACCAACCAAGGACCAAGCGGCGTGGTAAACAGAGGCAGCAGCAACAGCAGCAGCAGCAGAGGCAGAAGCAGCAGCAGGAGAAGCAGCAGCAGCAGGAGCAACAGCAGCAGCAGCAATGGGAGAGGCTGCACTATTTGGAGAAGTGGACTTGGGAGGAGATCCTTGACGGGAAAGGACCCAGCCTCTGCCCAGGGGAATATTGCCGCCCCAAAGCCGAGCTGGAGGCAGTGAAAGCAGAGAGGCGGCATTATGAGGAGCTCGCACGGCAGAGCGGCTGGAAGCCCGAGAGGCACCCCCAAAAATTTCTTGGGGGGGGCCACAGGGAGAGTGTGGCAGAGGCAGGAGCTAGACCTGAGCCAACTTCCCCTGTTAACCGTAAGGAGCCATGGATGTTATCGGAGCTATTGGCGAAGCTGAGGGCTGAGTCTGAGAGGGTCAAGGAGTTATTGGACAGAATGGAGGAGAGTGAACGGATGGGAGATGAGGAGACACTCGAGGAGGTGTTAATAGAATTGGGGGAGTGTGAAGAGAGAGAGAGGAGTTGATTTGGCGTAGTATGCAAGGCATTCACACTCAGGTGTGTGTCCCCAGCCCGGTACCACCAGTGCCGGCACCCCGCACCAGGCTTTCTCTCCGTTCCATCAACACAGGTGCTCCCGCCTGTCCGGCGCTACCAGAGTTTCCGCCCCTCAGTCCAGAGGCGCCAGAGCCCCTCAGTCCAGAGGCGCCAGAGCTTCTCTGTCCAGCGCCACCTGAGCTACCCGTCTGCCCAGCGCCGCCAGTCTGCCCAGCGCCGCCAGTCTGCCCAGCGCCGCCAGTCTGCCCAGTGCCGTCAGACAGCCAGGATCCGCCAGTCAGCCAGGATCCACCAGTCAGCCAGGATCTTCCAGATCCGCCAGTCAGCCAGGATCTGCCGGAACCGCCAGCCAGCCAGGATCTGCCGGAACCACCAGCCAGCCAGGATCTGCTCGATTTATCAACCTGCCTGAGCTTCTTCTCAGTCCTGAGCTTCTTCTCAGTCCTGAGCTTCCTCTCAGTCCTGAGCTTCTTCTCAGTCCTGAGCTTCCTCTCAGTCCTGAGCTTCCTCTCAGTCCTGAGCTTCCTCGGTCCCGAGCTGCCCCTCAGTCCAGTGTGGCCCGTTGTTAGGGTTCCTAGGCCAAGGTTAGCGGCGAGGGTCGCCACTCAAGGGACGCTAAGGAGGGGGAGCCAGGATCCGCCATTCAGCCAGGATCCGCCATTCAACCAGGATCCGCCAGGATCAGCCAGGATCCACCAGTCAGCCAGGATGTTCCAGATCCGCCAGTCAGCCAGGATCTGCCATTCAGCAAGGATCTGCCAGAACTGCCAGTCAGCCAGGATCCACCATTCAGCCAGGATCCGCCAGTCAGCCAGGATCCGCCATTCAGCCAGGATCCGCCATTCAGCCAGGATCCGCCATTCAGCCAGGATCCGCCAGTCAGCCAGGATCCGCCAGTCAGCCAGGATGTTCCAGATCCGCCAGTCAGCCAGGATCTGCCATTCAGCAAGGATCTGCCAGAACTGCCAGTCAGCCAGGATCCACCATTCAGCCAGGATCCGCCAGAACTGCCAGTCAGCCAGGATCCGCCATTCAGCCAGGATCCGCCATTCATCCAGGATCTGCCAGGATCTGCCATTCAGCCAGGATCTGCCAGAACTGCCAGTCAGCCAGGATCCGCCAGTCAGCCAGGATCCACCAGTCAGCCAGGATCTTCCAGATCCACCAGTCAGCCAGGATCCGCCATTTAGCCGGGATCCGCCATTTAGCCGGAACCGCCAGCCAGCTAGGATCTGCCAGAACCGCCAGCCAGCCAGGATCTGCCGGAACCGCCAGCCAGCCAGGATCTGCTCGATTTATCAACCTGCCTGAGCTTCTTCTCAGTCCTGAGCTTCTTCTCAGTCCCGAGCTGCCCCTCAGTCCCGAGCTGCCCCTCAGTCCAGTGTGGCCCGTTGTTAGGGTTCCTAGGCCAAGGTTAGCGGCCACTCAAGGGACGCTAAGGAGGGGGACTAAAACAATTATGGAGTGGGGTCTACGTCCAGTGCCAGGGCCGCCACCGCGGACAGATGCCCAAACAGACCCTCCCCTATAGGTTTAGGTTGTGCATTCGGAGTCCGCACCTTGAGGGGGGTGTACTGTCACGTTCTGACCATCGTTCATGTGTGTTTTCCTTGTTTTAGTGTTGGTCAGGACGTGAGCTGGGTGGGCATTCTATGTTGTGTGTCTGGTTTGTCCATTTCTATGTTAGGCCTGATATGGTTCTCAATCAGAGGCAGGTGTTAGTCATTGTCTCTGATTTCGAAGCATATTTAGGTAGCCTGTGTTGGGTTTTCTGGGTAATTGTTCCTGTCTTTGTTTGTGGCACCAGATAGGACTGTTCTGTTTTTTTCACATTTCTTGTTTTGTAAATTGTAGTACTTTCATCTTTATTAAAGATGCACAAAACTAACCACGCTGCATTTTGGTCCGCCTCTCTTTCCCCACAAGAAAACCATTACAGTTTGCAAACTAATATGTGACACGTATTAATGCCAAAATAACATCTATTTTTTTTAAATGCTAAAAATGCTAGGTTGAAAACAGGTGGGGCTCTACCCCACCTGCCCTGAATGATGGGTATTCACTGGACTTAGCCTGTTCTCAGAAGTTAAAGTGCGCTCTTCCTTATGCTGCATATAGGACCATAACACTTTACTTATTCAAAAATGTAACTTTAACATTTATTGAGTTTTTTTAGCGGCAGCCAGGCAACAATGTAACGGCTTTCGTCTGGTGGAAGAGAAGCGGACCAAAATGCAGCGTGGTGGTTACTCATGTTCTTTAATGTAAATGAACGAGACATGAAAACTTACGATACAAAACAACAAACGGAACGTGCAAACCTATACAGTGACTACAAACACACAAAGGAACAATCACCCACGAAATACTCAAAGAATATGGCTGCCTAAATATGGTTCCCAATCAGAGACAACGATAATCACCTGACTCTGATTGAGAACCGCCTCAGGCAGCCATAGACTATGCTATACACCCCCAAGACAAAACACACCACAAAAACCCATGTCACACCCTGGCCTGACCAAATAAATGAAGACAAACATATATTTCGACCAGGGCGTGACAAACAAGTAGGCTAGGCTGTAAACCAGGTGGCACTTAGCAGTCAGAGTGACGGGGTGGAATGCAAATGATCAGAGAGAGAGAGAGAGAGGCGCATCAGGACTGTTGTCGCTGCTAGCCTAACTGTTCATAGTTCAGTGTTCCTTGTCCAGCTCTTACTCTAATGTGTATTTGCATCTGAGGTCAGCAACAAAGGAATTTCCTCATGAGTTGAGAAGAGAGACTCCAAAATTATGACAATGGTAATGTACAGTTTCAATTTGTTACCTTCTGAAAATAATCAGACAATGATAGAACATATAAACGTTAGAACATTTAAACTTTGTACAGATGTCTCACTTTGCGTTGATAAAAGGAAATTACACACAGCCCAATTTGCATATAACGTTGCAACAAATTGTTCAGAAACTTAGAAATACAGTAGTAGGCTACCTTCATTACGGAATGGAGAACTGTGAGGATTGTTATAATGATGAGTCATACAGCTTTACAGTGTTATACAGTGTGGACTTTCACTTTTCGTACAGTGGCTCTGTTGTTGATCAAGTAAACGGTGTCACCTGCTCCCAGTTATTGCTTTCAATTTCTCTGCCTACACAAGCACCCAATATCAACACTCACACAGCTGTGTAATGCCTAAGATTAGAATGTTTACCAGTCATTAAAATCATTCCCTAAATGAAAGGTTTGCACTGCAACATGTCCATGCGCATTAATAGTGGTTAATGATTTATTTATTTGTTATTAAATAATGATACGTGTAGTGGTTGAAAGGGAACAGCTGATGCAGGGCTTGAGATCCATTGGTGTTTCTGGGGGTATGTGCCGATAATATCTCCTTTCTCCTGAAGTGTACACTCGTTCACTACTTCACACACATTTAAAAGCATAGGATTGACGGGATTGGGCCAGAGAGGGTTTCCACCATATTTCTTATATCAGTCATTATCTTTTAAATCAGTGAAGGTAAGTGAAGAAGTGCAAACTTTGGGAAGAAGGAGAGATATTGGGATGTGGCCAGAGGGAGCCACAACCAACTGATCTGTGCCAGAAAGGTGCAGACCTCTTGGAAGAGGTCGTAGTAGCCACGATCACATACTGGGAGGCTATCTGGCCTAGTAGTCCATGATAGCTAAGGGTTTTGCTTGTACAATAGTAAGGTGCCATGATGTGAAATACACTGTAAGATAAACCTCTAGAAAATAGTTACCCAATACATGTATGGCTGTACCATTGCACTTCACTAGGCAGAACCAGAAGCCAGCACACCTGTGAACATTAGCCAGTGCAACTGCACTGAGCTCTGTCCCTGTTTGCATCAGATACGATTCATAGTCACACGGCCATTTCCCTTTTCTACTGGTAGTTTATGGTCTCCCACGGTCCATAACAATGTCATTTTCTGTGGTCACTATCACTCTCCCTTGCTTAAAGGGCTAGCTCAGAATACAACCATAAATGTATCGTTTTCATATCATAGATGTTGTCAAGCCGAGCTCATTATTGAACACATTGCCAGCTCCCTTCTCTAAAATTAGACTGGGATATTCAGACTGCTATTTGAAAGGGTTTACGCAGATACTGTTAATTGGATAATGAACATGCATGACAGATTTAAACTCTGCTGCCTGGACCACAAACAATAACAAAGTAAGGAATCCTCAGCTTACTTGCTGTATTTGCTGTACTATCATATATTTCGTAATCAACATGTTGCGGTCTTTCTTGGTCTATATACAAACTACTTCAAAGGTAGTTGAGTTATTCAGTTAACAACACTAAACAGGACATGCTCGTGATTTAAGACGTGTCAGGACATGAATATGTTAAAGACGGCGCCTAGGACTGTAACAATGGGGGAAATTATATTCAAAGTAGTGTCGACCTGAGGCATAGATATCAGTTATGACTCATGACATCTTCCTTTCCACCAATTAAACAGACCTACAGCTGGCTAACCATAATGCCAGAGAATCCCTGCAGTCTATAAAAGTTTCATTGAATGATTAGTTGATAGATTGACTGATTCGTTGATTGATAATGACACTGTTTAAGTAATGGGATACAGTAGAACAGAAAATAGATTTGTTTGCTAAAGAGAGACTTTAGCAAAGACCATGTGGGCTGGCTTTGTTCATTATCAATGTTGACGCACAGGATATCTAAACATTAACCAGGTGAATCAACTCAAACTGTTCTTCTCTTGCCTCCCACCCCCCCATATCCCCTCTCCCTGTCTCATTCTCCTCTTTCCCTCCCCCTCTCTATTTCTGGGATAATTTACATCAGTCCTTCCTCTCTTCTCTGACCTGCCATGCTGTGAAAACACAGCCAAGTACACTTCCTGGTTTTAGCCATCTGTTTCATCACGGGGACAGTGTGCCACACATTACAGCCTCTATTATCCTCCTCTCCCACATACACACATTGATGTGGCTTCACTAGATCATTTGTCCTTTGTGTAATCATTTGTGTAAATGGTTTCTTTCACCTACTAAGGCTAGTATAAAAGACGTCTTTTAGATTGTTGGGACATCTACATTATCAATATTCTCCTGTGGTAGTTTGTGATCGTTAGTCATCTTCAAAGTTGTTTCATTCTAATTTATTCTGACCTGAGGTCTTGGCTTTGGATTAGAGCTCTTTTGTCTAGCTTAGTGACCTTCGGAACATAAAGCAGTCAATGACACAGCCTGTGTAGTAGCTCTGATAGCGAGTCTGATGGGAGAGTTAATTACATGTAAATATCTGGGATGAGCCAGACATATAGTGTAACGACACCGTTTATCGTATGATGTCACACAACCGGTATGAAAACAATATTGTTGAGATTGCATCGTGATTGTGTTCGTGTGTGTGCTACAGACTTCACAGTCAATTCTGTTGTCTTTTTCAGAGTTTCTTTGGAAAATTGAAGAACCTGTAAGTAGCATACAGTGTAGATAAACGTTTTGTTCTTCAGTCTTATATGCCTTCCTCTGGCCAGAATCATAAGCCACTGACATGACACAGCACGCAAGTAACATCTCTCTTTTTCATTACAGACACAGTGGGCCTCCAGCTCCACCCAAAAGAATAGGTGAGCCTTCAGGAAATCCCCCTTATTATGATCGTTGTTATAGGGATCCTCTATATGGAAGTTCTATTGTGATGTGCTTCTTCTGCTCTCTCCCTCGTCGCTCTACCTCTCCTCTCCCCAATTTCTCTCTCTCTTTCTCCATCCCCCTTCTCTACTTTCTCTCTGTCTCTATTGATTTGTTTCAGAGAACAATGCGGGGTATGGTGGCTGGCCAGAAGATGAGTTTGTAAGTCGAAAAACACACACATACACACGGACCCAGACTGACACGCCAATGGATATTTTGTTGAGAGGTCCTGTGTGGTCTTCTTGTGTGTATCACAGGACGATGAGGATGGGAAC
This sequence comes from Oncorhynchus masou masou, assembly GCF_036934945.1. NCBI lineage: Eukaryota > Metazoa > Chordata > Actinopteri > Salmoniformes > Salmonidae > Oncorhynchus > Oncorhynchus masou. Next base: position 35,020,155 of record NC_088212.1, read on the forward strand.
ACATATGAGGCTCCCCCCTGTGAGCGACCGGCCATGAAGGTTCCTCCCAGACATGTAGAGGAGAACGTCTATTTAGGTAACACCACCCCTGTAGACTATCATTCTCATTTGAGATTAGCTGAAATCTGACTTTCATGGAAAGTATGCATTGATGCCAATGGGAGTTTGGTGCGTGGATCTCAAGTTATAATTTGTATGTAATGTTTTGAGGTGTGTTTTTATGTGAAAACACCATTTTCTTGTTGCTGTTTTTGTGTTCCACAGATAGTTCTTCAGAGAGGTCCAATCGTGTTCTTCCCAAAAGGCAGGCAGCTCCACCCCCAAGGCCAGCCAAGATGGCGCCCATGGGCAAAGCATCGGTAAACTATCAATGCCCATGCCTACCTCTGGCTAGCCCGTCTCTGTGTGTCTGCATGTCTGTCTCTGTGTGTCTGCATACCTTTAGTGTTATTTAATGTTGTCTTTCCCCTCTATAGAAACAGCAGCCTCACCATCAGCCTGACCCTGAGGAGTTCTACATCGACCCCAACACCAAGAAACGTGAGACACCTCTCTCTATCCTGTCTTTCTATCCTCCTCTCTCTATCATCTTCTCTCCATCCTCCCCTCTCTATCTTCTCTCTATCCTCCTCTCTCTATCCTCCTCTCTCTATCATCTTCTCTCCATCCTCCCCTCTCTATCCTCCTCTCTCTATCCTCCTCTCTCTATCCTCCTCTCTCTATCCTCCTCTCTCTATCCTCCTCTCTCTATCCTCCTCTCTCTATCATCCTCTCTCTATCATCTTCTCTCTGTCCTCCCCTCTCCATCCTCCCCTCTCTATCTTCTTCTCTCTATCCTCCTCTCTATCATCTTCTCTCCATCCTCCCCTCTCTATCTTCTTCTCTCTATCCTCCTCTCTTTCTTCTCTCTATCATCTTCTCTCTATCATCTTCTCTCTATCATCTCTCTATCCTCTTCTCTCTATCCTCTTCTCTCTATCCTCTTCTGTCTATCCTCCTCTCTCTATATTCTTCTCTCTATCCTCTTCTCTCTATCCTCTTCTCTCTATCCTCCTCTCTCTCTCTCTCTATCCTCCTCTCTCTCTCTTCTCTCTATCCTCCCCTCTCTCTATCCTCCTCTCTCTCTATCCCCCTCTCTCTATCCTCCCCTCTCTATCCTCCTCTCTCTATCCCCCTGTCTCTATCCTCTTCTCTCTATCCTCCTCTCTCTCTCTATCCTCCTCTCTCTCTCTATCCTCTTCTCTCTATCCTCCCCTCTCTCTCTATCCTCCCCTCTCTCTCTATCCTCCCCTCTCTCTCTATGCTCCTCTTTCTATCCTCCCCTCTCCCTATCCTCTTCTCTCTATCCTCCTCTCTCTATCCCCCCTCTCTCTATCCTCCCCTCTCCCTATCCCCTTCTCTCTAACCTCCCCTCTCCCTATCCTCTTCTCTCTATCCTCCCCTCTCCATATCCTCTTCTCTCTATCCTCCCCTCTCCCTATCCTCCTCTCTCTATCCTCCCCTCTCCCTATCCTCTTCTCTCTATCCTCCTCTTCTCTCTATCCTCCTCTTCTCTCTATCCTCCTCTTCTCTCTATCCTCCTCTCTCTATCCTCCCCTCTCCCTATCCTCTTCTCTCTAACCTCCCCTCTCCATATCCTCTTCTCTCTATCCTCCCCTCTCCCTATCCTCTTCTCTCTATCCTCCCCTCTCCCTATCCTCTTCTTTCTATCCTCCTCTTCTCTCTAACCTCCCCTCTCCCTATCCTCCCCTCTCCCTATACTCTTCTCTCTATCCTCCCTCTCCCTATCCTCTTCTCTCTATCCTCCCCTCTCCCTATCCTCTTCTCTCTATCCTCCCCTCTCCCTATCCTCTTCTCTCTATCCTCCCCTCTCCCTATCCTCTTCTCTCTATCCTCCCCTCTCCCTATCCTCTTCTCTCTATCCTCCCCTCTCCATATCCTCTTTTCTCTATCCTCCCCTCCCCTCCCCCTCTCCCTATCCTCTTCTCTCTATCCTCCCCTTCTCTCTATCCTCCTCTTCTCTCTATCATCCTCTTCTCTCTATCCTCCCCCTCTCCCTAACCTCTTCTCTCTATCCTCTTCTCTCTATCCTCCCCTCTCTCTATCCTCCTCTTCTCTCTATCCTCCTCTTCTCTCTATCCTCCTCTTCTCTCTATCCTCCTCTCTCTATCCTCCCCTCTCCCTATCCTCTTCTCTCTATCCTCCCCTCTCCCTATCCTCTTCTCTCTATCCTCCCCTCTCCCTATCCTCTTCTCTCTATCCTCCCCTCTCCCTATCCTCTTCTCTCTATCCTCCCCTCTCCCTATCCTCTTTTCTCTATCCTCCTCTCTCTATCCTCCTCTCTCTATCCTCCTCTCTCTATCCTCCTCTCTCTATCATCTTCTCTCTGTCCTCCCCTCTCCATCCTCCCCTCTCTATCTTCTTCTCTCTATCCTCCTCTCTATCATCTTCTCTCCATCCTCCCCTCTCTATCTTCTTCTCTCTATCCTCCTCTCTTTCTTCTCTCTATCATCTTCTCTCTATCATCTTCTCTCTATCATCTCTCTATCCTCTTCTCTCTATCCTCTTCTCTCTATCCTCTTCTGTCTATCCTCCTCTCTCTATATTCTTCTCTCTATCCTCTTCTCTCTATCCTCTTCTCTCTATCCTCTTCTCTCTCTTCTCTCTATCCTCCTCTCTCTCTCTTCTCTCTATCCTCCCCTCTCTCTATCCTCCTCTCTCTCTATCCCCCTCTCTCTATCCTCCCCTCTCTCTATCCTCCTCTCTCTATCCCCCTGTCTCTATCCTCTTCTCTCTATCCTCCTCTCTCTCTCTATCCTCCTCTCTCTCTCTATCCTCCTCTCTCTCTCTATCCTCCCCTCTCTCTCTATCCTCCCCTCTCTCTCTATCCTCCCCTCTCTCTCTATGCTCCTCTTTCTATCCTCCCCTCTCCCTATCCTCTTCTCTCTATCCTCCTCTCTCTATCCCCCCTCTCTCTATCCTCCCCTCTCCCTATCCCCTTCTCTCTAACCTCCCCTCTCCCTATCCTCTTCTCTCTATCCTCCCCTCTCCATATCCTCTTCTCTCTATCCTCCCCTCTCCCTATCGTCCTCTTCTCTCTATCCTCCTCTTCTCTCTATCCTCCTCTCTCTATCCTCCCCTCTCCCTATCCTCTTCTCTCTAACCTCCCCTCTCCATATCCTCTTCTCTCTATCCTCCCCTCTCCCTATCCTCTTCTCTCTATCCTCCCCTCTCCCTATCCTCTTCTTTCTATCCTCCTCTTCTCTCTAACCTCCCCTCTCCCTATCCTCCCCTCTCCCTATACTCTTCTCTCTATCCTCCCCTCTCCCTATCCTCTTCTCTCTATCCTCCCCTCTCCCTATCCTCTTCTCTCTATCCTCCCCTCTCCCTATCCTCTTCTCTCTATCCTCCCCTCTCCCTATCCTCTTCTCTCTATCCTCCCCTCTCCATATCCTCTTCTCTCTGTCCTCCCCTCTCCCTATCCTCTTTTCTCTATCCTCCCCTCTCCCTATCCTCTTATCTCTATCCTCCCCTCTCCCTATCCTCTTCTCTCTATCCTCCCTCTCCCTATCCTCTTCTCTCTATCCTCCCCTTCTCTCTATCCTCCTCTTCTCTCTATCATCCTCTTCTCTCTATCCTCCCCTCTCCCTAACCTCTTCTCTCTATCCTCTTCTCTCTATCCTCCCCTCTCTCTATCCTCCTCTTCTCTCTATCCTCCTCTTCTCTCTATCCTCCTCTTCTCTCTATCCTCCTCTCTCTATCCTCCCCTCTCCATATCCTCTTCTCTCTATCCTCCCCTCTCCCTATCCTCTTCTCTCTATCCTCCCCTCTCCCTATCCTCTTCTCTCTATCCTCCCCTCTCCCTATCCTCTTTTCTCTATCCTCCCCTCTCCCTATCCTCTTTTCTCTATCCTCCCCTCTCCCTATCCTCTTCTCTCTATCCTCCCCTCTCCCTATCCTCTTCTCTCTATCCTCCCTCTCCCTATCCTCTTCTCTCTATCCTCCCCTCTCCCTATCCTCTCTTCTCTCTATCCTCCTCTTCTCTCTATCCTCCCCTCTCCCTATCCTCTTCTCTCTATCCTCCCCTTCTCTCTATCCTCCCCTCTCCCTATCCTCTTCTCTCTATCCTCCCCTCCCCCTATCCTCTTCTCTCTATCCTCCCCTCTCCCTATCCTCTTCTCTCTATCCTCCTCTTCTCTCTATCCTCCCCTCTCCCTATCCTCCTCTCTCTATCCTCCCCTCTCCCTATCCTCTTCTCTCTATCCTCCTCTTCTCTCTATCCTCCCCTCTCCCTATCCTCTTCTCTCTATCCTTTCTCCCTTTCCTCTTCTCTCTATCCTCCCCTCTCCCTATCCTCTTCTCTCTAACCTCCCTCCCCCTATCCTCTTCTCTCTATCCTCCCCTCTCTCCCTATCCTCTTCTCTCTATCCTCCCCTCTCCTTATCCTCTTCTCTCTATCCTCCTCTTCTCTCTATCCTCCCCCTCTCCCTATCCTCCTCTTCTCTCTATCCTTTCTCCCTATCCTCTTCTCTCTATCCTCCCCCTCTCCCTATCCTCTTCTCTCTAACCTCCCCTCCCCTTATCCTCTTCTCTCTATCCTCCCCTCTCCCTATCCTCTTCTCTCTATCCTCCCCTCTCCTTATCCTCTTCTCTCTATCCTCATCTTCTCTCTATCCTCCCCTCTCCCTATCCTCTTCTCTCTATCCTCCTCTTCTCTCTATCCTCCCCTCTCCCTATCCTCCTCTTCTCTCTATCCTCCCCTCTCCCTATCCTCCTCTTCTCTCTATCCTCCCCTCTCCCTATCCTCCTCTTCTCTCTATCCTCCCCTCTCCATATCCTCTTCTCTCTATCCTCCCCTCTCCCTATCCTCTTCTCTCTATCCTCCCCTCTCCCTATCCTCTTCTCTATCCTCCTCTTCTCTCTATCCTCCCCTCTCCCTATCCTCTTCTCTCTATCCTCTTCTCTCTATCCTCCTCTCTCTATCCTCCCCTCTCTCTATCCTCCTCTTCTCTCTATCCTCCTCTCTCTATCCTCCCCTCTCCCTATCCTCTTCTCTCTATCCTCCCCTCTCCCTATCCTCTTCTCTCTATCCTCCCCTCCCTATCCTCTTCTCTCTATCCTCCCCTCTCCCTATCCTCTTCTCTCTATCCTCCCCTCTCCCTATCCTCTTCTCTCTATCCTCCTCTTCTCTCTATCCTCCCCTCTCCCTATCCTCTTCTCTCTATCCTCCTCTTCTCTCTATCCTCCCCTCTCCCTATCCTCTTCTCTCTATCCTCTTCTCTCTATCCTCCCCTCTCTCTATCCTCCCCTCTCTCTATCCTCCTCTTCTCTCTATCCTCCTCTCTCTATCCTCCCCTCTCCCTATCCTCTTCTCTCTATCCTCCCCTCTCCCTATCCTCTTCTCTCTATCCTCCCCTCTCCCTATCCTCTTCTCTCTATCCTCCCCCTCTCCCTATCCTCTTCTCTCTATCCTCCCCTCTCCCTATCCTCTTCTCTCTCCTCCCCTCTCCCTATCCTCTTCTCTCTATCCTCCCCTCTCCCTATCCTCTTCTCTCTATCCTCCCCTCTCCCTATCCTCTTCTCTCTATCCTCCCCTCTCCCTATCCTCTTCTCTCTATCCTCCCCTCTCCCTATCCTCCCCTCTCCCTATCCTCTTCTCTCTATCCTCCTCTTCTCTCTATCCTCCACTCTCCCTATCCTCTTCTCTCTATCCTCCCCTTCTCTCTATCCTCCTCTTCTCTCTATCATCCTCTTCTCTCTATCCTCCCCTCTCCCTAACCTCTTCTCTCTATCCTCTTCTCTCTATCCTCCCCTCTCTCTATCCTCCTCTTCTCTCTATCCTCCTCTTCTCTCTATCCTCCTCTTCTCTCTATCCTCCTCTCTCTATCCTCCTCTTCTCCCTATCCTCCTCTCTCTATCCTCCTCTTCTCCCTATCCTCCTCTCTCTATCCTCCTCTCTCTATCCTCCTCTTCTCCCTATCCTCCTCTCTCTATCCTCCCCTCTCCCTATCCTCTTCTCTCTATCCTCCCCTCTCCCTATCCTCTTCTCTCTATCCTCCCCTCTCCCTATCCTCTTCTCTCTATCCTCCCCTCTCCCTATCCTCTTTTCTCTATCCTCCCCTCTCCCTATCCTCTTCTCTCTATCCTCCCCTCTCCCTATCCTCTTCTCTCTATCCTCCCCTCTCCCTATCCTCTTCTCTCTATCCTCCCCTCTCCCTATCCTCTTCTCTCTATCCTCCCCTCTCCCTATCCTCTTCTCTCTATCCTCCTCTTCTCTCCCTATCCTCTTCTCTCTATCCTCCTCTTCTCTCTATCCTCCTCTTCTCTCTATCCTCCTCTCTCTATCCTCCCCTCTCCCTATCCTCTTCTCTCTAACCTCCCCTCTCCATATCCTCTTCTCTCTATCCTCCCCTCTCCCTATCCTCTTCTCTCTATCCTCCCCTCTCCCTATCCTCTTCTTTCTATCCTCCTCTTCTCTCTAACCTCCCCTCTCCCTATCCTCCCCTCTCCCTATACTCTTCTCTCTATCCTCCCCTCTCCCTATCCTCTTCTCTCTATCCTCCCCTCTCCCTATCCTCTTCTCTCTATCCTCCCCTCTCCCTATCCTCTTCTCTCTATCCTCCCCTCTCCCTATCCTCTTCTCTCTATCCTCCCCTCTCCCTATCCTCTTCTCTCTATCCTCCCCTCTCCATATCCTCTTTTCTCTATCCTCCCCTCTCCCTATCCTCCCCTCTCCCTATCCTCTTCTCTCTATCCTCCCCTTCTCTCTATCCTCCTCTTCTCTCTATCATCCTCTTCTCTCTATCCTCCCCTCTCCCTAACCTCTTCTCTCTATCCTCTTCTCTCTATCCTCCCCTCTCTCTATCCTCCTCTTCTCTCTATCCTCCTCTTCTCTCTATCCTCCTCTTCTCTCTATCCTCCTCTCTCTATCCTCCCCTCTCCCTATCCTCTTCTCTCTATCCTCCCCTCTCCCTATCCTCTTCTCTCTATCCTCCCCTCTCCCTATCCTCTTCTCTCTATCCTCCCCTCTCCCTATCCTCTTCTCTCTATCCTCCCCTCTCCCTATCCTCTTCTCTCTATCCTCCCCTCTCCCTATCCTCTTCTCTCTATCCTCCCCTCTCCATATCCTCTTCTCTCTGTCCTCCCCTCTCCCTATCCTCTTTTCTCTATCCTCCCCTCTCCCTATCCTCTTATCTCTATCCTCCCCTCTCCCTATCCTCTTCTCTCTATCCTCCCCTCTCCCTATCCTCTTCTCTCTATCCTCCCCTTCTCTCTATCCTCCTCTTCTCTCTATCATCCTCTTCTCTCTATCCTCCCCTCTCCCTAACCTCTTCTCTCTATCCTCTTCTCTCTATCCTCCCCTCTCTCTATCCTCCTCTTCTCTCTATCCTCCTCTTCTCTCTATCCTCCTCTTCTCTCTATCCTCCTCTTCTCTCTATCCTCCTCTCTCTATCCTCCCCTCTCCATATCCTCTTCTCTCTATCCTCCCCTCTCCCTATCCTCTTCTCTCTATCCTCCCCTCTCCCTATCCTCTTCTCTCTATCCTCCCCTCTCCCTATCCTCTTTTCTCTATCCTCCCTCTCCCTATCCTCTTTTCTCTATCCTCCCCTCTCCCTATCCTCTTCTCTCTATCCTCCCCTCTCCCTATCCTCTTCTCTCTATCCTCCCCTCTCCCTATCCTCTTCTCTCTATCCTCCCCTCTCCCTATCCTCTTCTCTCTATCCTCCTCTTCTCTCTATCCTCCCCTCTCCCTATCCTCTTCTCTCTATCCTCCCCTTCTCTCTATCCTCCCCTCTCCCTATCCTCTTCTCTCTATCCTCCCCTCCCCTATCCTCTTCTCTCTATCCTCCCCTCTCCCTATCCTCTTCTCTCTATCCTCCTCTTCTCTCTATCCTCCCCTCCCTATCCTCCTCTCTCTATCCTCCCCTCTCCCTATCCTCTTCTCTCTATCCTCCTCTTCTCTCTATCCTCCCCTCTCCCTATCCTCTTCTCTCTATCCTTTCTCCCTATCCTCTTCTCTCTATCCTCCCCTCTCCCTATCCTCTTCTCTCTAACCTCCCCTCCCCCTATCCTCTTCTCTCTATCCTCCCCTCTCCCTATCCTCTTCTCTCTATCCTCCCCTCTCCTTATCCTCTTCTCTCTATCCTCCTCTTCTCTCTATCCTCCCCTCTCCCTATCCTCCTCTTCTCTCTATCCTTTCTCCCTATCCTCTTCTCTCTATCCTCCCCTCTCCCTATCCTCTTCTCTCTAACCTCCCCTCCCCTTATCCTCTTCTCTCTATCCTCCCCTCTCCCTATCCTCTTCTCTCTATCCTCCCCTCTCCTTATCCTCTTCTCTCTATCCTCATCTTCTCTCTATCCTCCCCTCTCCCTATCCTCTTCTCTCTATCCTCCTCTTCTCTCTATCCTCCCCTCTCCCTATCCTCCTCTTCTCTCTATCCTCCCCTCTCCCTATCCTCCTCTTCTCTCTATCCTCCCCTCTCCCTATCCTCCTCTTCTCTCTATCCTCCCCTCTCCATATCCTCTTCTCTCTATCCTCCCCTCTCCCTATCCTCTTCTCTCTATCCTCCCCTCTCCCTATCCTCTTCTCTCTATCCTCCTCTTCTCTCTATCCTCCCCTCTCCCTATCCTCTTCTCTCTATCCTCTTCTCTCTATCCTCCCCTCTCTCTATCCTCCCCTCTCTCTATCCTCCTCTTCTCTCTATCCTCCTCTCTCTATCCTCCCCTCTCCCTATCCTCTTCTCTCTATCCTCCCCTCTCCCTATCCTCTTCTCTCTATCCTCCCCTCTCCCTATCCTCTTCTCTCTATCCTCCCTCTCCCCTATCCTCTTCTCTCTATCCTCCCTCTCCCTATCCTCTTCTCTCTATCCTCCTCTTCTCTCTATCCTCCCCTCTCCCTATCCTCTTCTCTCTATCCTCCTCTTCTCTCTATCCTCCCCTCTCCCTATCCTCTTCTCTCTATCCTCTTCTCTCTATCCTCCCCTCTCTCTATCCTCCCCTCTCTCTATCCTCCTCTTCTCTCTATCCTCCTCTCTCTATCCTCCCCTCTCCCTATCCTCTTCTCTCTATCCTCCCCTCTCCCTATCCTCCCCTCTCCCTATCCTCTTCTCTCTATCCTCCCCTCTCCCTATCCTCTTCTCTCTATCCTCCCCTCTCCCTATCCTCTTCTCTCTATCCTCCCCTCTCCCTATCCTCTTCTCTCTATCCTCCCCTCTCCCTATCCTCTTCTCTCTATCCTCCCCTCTCCCTATCCTCCCCTCTCCCTATCCTCTTCTCTATATCCTCCTCTTCTCTCTATCCTCCACTCTCCCTATCCTCTTCTCTCTATCCTCCCCTTCTCTCTATCCTCCTCTTCTCTCTATCATCCTCTTCTCTCTATCCTCCCTCTCCCTAACCTCTTCTCTCTATCCTCTTCTCTCTATCCTCCCCTCTCTCTATCCTCCTCTTCTCTCTATCCTCCTCTTCTCTCTATCCTCCTCTTCTCTCTATCCTCCTCTCTCTATCCTCCTCTTCTCCCTATCCTCCTCTCTCTATCCTCCTCTTCTCCCTATCCTCCTCTCTCTATCCTCCTCTCTCTATCCTCCTCTTCTCCCTATCCTCTTTTCTCTATCCTCCCCTCTCCCTATCCTCTTCTCTCTATCCTCCCCTCTCCCTATCCTCTTCTCTCTATCCTCCCTCTCCCTATCCTCTTCTCTCTATCCTCCCTCTCCCTATCCTCTTCTCTCTATCCTCCCCTCTCCCTATCCTCTTCTCTCTATCCTCCTCTTCTCTCCCTATCCTCTTCTCTCTATCCTCCTCTTCTCTCTATCCTCCCCTTCTCTCTATCCTCCCCTTCTCTCTATCCTCCCCTCTCCCTATCCTCCTCTTCTCTCTATCCTCCCCTCTCCCTATCCTCCTCTTCTCCCTATCCTCCCCTCTCCCTATCCTCCTCTTCTCTCTATCCTCCCCTCTCCCTATCCTCCTCTTCTCTCTATCCTCCCCTCTCCCTATCCTCCTCTTCTCTCTATCCTCCCCTCTCCCCATCCTCCTCTTCTCTCTATCCTCCCCTCTCCCCGTCCTCCTCTTCTTTCTATCCTCCCCTCTCCCTGTCCTCCTCTTCTCTCTATCCTCCTCTTCTCTCTATCCTCCCCTCTCCCTATCCTCCTCTTCTCTCTATCCTCCCCTCTCCCTATCCTCCTCTTCTCTCTATCCTTCTTTCTCTCTCTTCTCTCTATCCTTCTTTCTCTCTCTTCTCTCTATCCTCCTCTTCTCCCTATCCTTTCTCCCTATCCTCTTTTCTCTATCCTCCTTTCTCTCTCTTCTCTCTATCCTCCCTTCTCCCTATCCTCTTCTCCCTATCCTCTTCTCCCTATCCTCTTCTCTCTATCCTTTCTCCCTATCCTCTTCTCTCTATCCTTCTTTCTCTATCTCTTCTCTCTATCCTCCCCTCTCCCTATCCTCTTCTCTCTATCCTTTCTCCCTATCCTCTTCTCTCTATCCTCCCCTCTCCCTATCCTCTTCTCTCTATCCTCCCCTCTCCCTATCCTCTTCTCTCTATCCTTTCTCCCTATCCTCCTTTCTCTATCTCTTCTCTCTATCCTCCCCTCTCCCTATCCTCTTCTCCCTATCCTCTTCTCCCTATCCTCTTCTCTCTATCCTTTCTCCCTATCCTCTTCTCTCTATCCTTCTTTCTCTATCTCTTCTCTCTATCCTCCCCTCTCCCTATCCTCTTCTCTCTATCCTTTCTCCCTATCCTCTTCTCTCTATCCTCCCCTCTCCCTATCCTCTTCTCTCTATCCTTTCTCCCTATCCTCTTCTCTCTATCCTTATTTCTCTATCTTTTCTCTCTATCCTTCTTTCTCTATCATCTTCTCTCTATCCTTATTTCTCTATCTCTTCTCTCTATCCTTCTTTCTCTATCATCTTCTCTCTATCCTTCTTTCTCTATCTTCATTTTTCTATCCTCCCCTCTATGCCCTCCTCTCTCTATCATCTTCTCTATCCTCCCCTGGCTATATCTCTATCCTCCCCTGGCTATATCTCTATCCTCCCCTGGCTATATCTCTATCCTCCCCTCTCTCTATCCTCCCCTGTCTCTTTCTCTATTCTTCTCTCTATCCTCCTCTCTCTAACCTCCTCTCTCTATCCTCCCCTCTCTCTATCCTCCCCTCTCTCTATCCTCTTCTCTCTATCCTCCCCTCTCTATCCTCCCCTCCTCTCTCTATCCTCCTCTCTCTCTATCCTCTTCTCTCTATCCTCTTCTTTCTACCCTCCTCTCTATCCTCCCCTCCCTGTTCTCCTTTCTCTATCATTCTTTCTGTATTATCTTCTCTCTATCATTCTTTCTGTATTATCTTCTCTCTATCATCCTTTCTCTATTATCTATCTATCAGGTAGGGTGGAGGTGATATGGTCCTTGACTAGTCTCTCAAAGCACTTCATGATGACGGAAGTGAGTGCTACGGGGCGATAGTCATTTAACTCAGTTACCTTCACTTTCTTGGGAACAGGAACAATGATGGCCCTCTTGAAGCATGTGGGAACAGCAGACTGGGATAAGGATTGATTGAATATGTCCATAAACACTCCAGCCAGCTGGTCTCCACATGCTCTGAGGACACGGCTTGGGATGCCGTCTGGGCCGGCAGCCTTGCGAGGATTAACACGTTTAAATATTTTACTCATGTTGATTGCAGTGAGGGAGAGCCCGCAGGTTTTGGTAGCGAGCCGTGTCAGTGGCACTGTGTTGTCCTCAAAGCAAGCAAAGAAGTTGTTTAGTTTGTCTGGGAGCAAGACATCGTGGTCCGTGATTGACTGTAGACCCGGCCACATACCTCTCGTGTCTGAGCCGTTGAATTGCAACTACTTTGTCTCTATACTGACGCTTAGCTTGTTTGATTGCCTTGAGGAGGGAATAGCTACACTGTTTGTATTCGGTCATGTTTCCGGTCACCTTGCCCTGATTAAAAGCAGTGGATGCACTTGCTAATAAACTCGCTCACCAAATCAGCGTATTCATCAATGTTATTCTTGGACACTATGCGGAACATATCTCAATCCACATGATCGAAGCAATCTTGAAGCTTGGAATCCGATTATTCAGACCAGCGTTGAACAGACCTGAGTCTGGTAGCAGCAGTTGTGATGTGTGTGTAGCCTGAATATGTGTGTGGATGTGTGTATGTCTGTGTGGGTGTGTGAGTGAGTGCATGTGTGCTAATGTGCGGAGAATCAGAGCAGAGCAGGTCAATCCAGTTCAAGTGTTCAGCAGTCTGATGGCTTGTAGATAGAAACTGTCTCTGAGCCTGTTGGTATCCGACCTCATGGTCCGATAACGTCTGCTCGACAGTAAGGGAGTGAACAGCTCTTGGCTGGGGTGTGTGGGGTCCTTGATGATGCCGCGGGCCTTCCTCAGGCACCGTTTCAAATAAATGTCCTGGATGGGTGGGAGTTTATCCTATATGATGATTGTGTATTTTAAATGTGGATATGAATTGTGCCCTATATATAGATATGAATGTTGATTGATGAAAATGTGTAAAAGTTCATATAATTCTTGAGGCATGTAATTGTACAGGGGAATTAACTTAAACAAACGAGTAAGTTAGGTTTGAGATGGTCAAGCTTCCCTCTCTCTCTCTCTCTCTAGCTCCTGAGGTAGACAGGAAGGAGAAGCCAGGGAAAAGGTCTACTCCTAAGAAGTCTGCCCCTCCTCCTTCCCGCCCTGCCCCTGCTCCCACCCCTCCCCCTGCAGAGGAAGGTAAACACTACAGTTATAGGTCTAGTTTCTGCCCGACTACTAATTTAGGTGCAAGCAGTGCATTGCATCAACCATTGGATGCATTCCAAGTCATCGACTGTGCATAGCTGATATGTTAAATACCTATCCAGTTGTTGTAAGATCTGGCATGCATCTGCAATGTAGTCGTGCAGGATCTCGACCAATAGTCACACCCTGGAACCCTGATAGGACATTGGTGTGCTATTACATCAAGTCACCACTAGAGGGATGTGTGATTCTGCAACAGCATCAGCCTCTGTTTCTCTTTGCAGATGTCTACCTGGATCCTAATGAAGGACAGGTGAGCCCAACACATCGTTAACAGACAGAGCCTCACCCCTAACTCCAACCCCCAAACCTTAGCCTTTTTATCTGCTGTACCCTTTTAAAACATCCTTGATGGACAATCAGTATATTCATAGTTCCATAGGGCCATGAGATGTCTGGTCTCTGGACAATTTCTAATTCGGCCAGAGAGAGGTGATTAATATGCGTGTTGTGTCTCTGTTTCAGGCAGACAGTGATGACCTGTATCTGGAGCCCACAGCAGGTCAGTTACTCCTGTAGAACCACTAATACAGCCTCAGTGTCAATGCATTTATACTGAGGTTTTGACTAGAGAATATATTTTATATGAGATAAAGAGACAGGACATGAATTCCAAATTATTAAAGAAAAAACGTATTTAGCTTATTTTGAGAGAAAATAATCCTTGGCACTGTCAAGAACAAGTACTCCTGTTTCTCCAGCTTGCCCCCCTGCTCCTCGCGGGCCCATAAGGATGCCCCTCCTACCCAAGACAGCAATTGCCCCTCCCCCCATGCCCATGTGAGTACACCTGTCAAGACATGAGATGAAAAATGCACAAACTCATCTTGGTGTAATTTAGGTGTATATCACCACTTCCATTCTTTTCATAGTTATGCAAATGCGTAACTGAATTGACTGGGTTAAACTGGACTTGACACCATCCCTGAAACCAGTGCCATTCTATGTCATGAGAGAAGCCATGTTATTGTTTTTGAGTTTTATTGTTTGACATGCAATATCAGCTCCATCCCATCATGTATGTCTGTCTGTCTTTCTCTGTAGAAAACCTCCAGTACCCAGAGCCAAGTCGGTGAGTTTCTCCATGGTTCACACATTATTTAACACACTACGGGCACATGATTTAACACATCACAACACTGGCCAGTTTCTAACACAGAATTTGCCTATTTGAGAGATTCTCCACTGAACATGTTTTTTAGTGCAGGAGTGTAGGCCTTATCTGTGTCCACATTTGAATGAGTTTCACACTTTCCTGCATTCCAGAGTTCTCTACTGGTCAGTGAGGCAAAGACAGGTAAGTGACGCTACATTCTGTCTGACTAAAAATAGATGGATCATGATGATAATGTCTGCATCCCAAATGGCCTGTTCCCTACATGCACTACTTTTGACCAGAGCCCTACATTGGGAACTGAGTGCCATTTGGAACACAACCATGAAGTGAAAATGCAGAACCTGGTCCATTGCTGTGTTTCTGTGACCCTCCCCAGCTCCTCCGCCTGATGTGAAACGCTCCACGTTCCCTGGCAAGCTGCCCCCACCCACCCCAGGCATCAAACCCCCCCTCCCTGCATCCCTAAAGGAACCCAAACCCAGGTGAGGCTTGGGAACACAGCCACTCTCACAGCACTATGCATGTACACACTGGATGAGACCACGCTATACGCTGCAATAACATACAGTACATGTTTTACATGTGTTAAACATGTGATGCAGGTTCATGCTTTATGAACTTTCAGTCCTGTACAAGCAGCAACAGTCAAACACATGGATACCACTTAGTATTGCCTGATGACGATTTCCATTCTGTTGAGGTCTATAAAGAGGATCTTATGTTTGAAGTGTTAAGATGTCGCCGAATAGGATGACTGACATTTTACTGGCTCCTAACCAACTGTGCCATTTTCTTAGTTTTTTTTGTACTGTCTGTAACTTATTTTGTACATAATGTTGCTGCTACCGTCTCTTATGACTGAAAATAACTTCTGGACATCAGAACAGCGATTATTCACCTCAAACTGGAAGAAGCTTTTTCCTTTAACGAGTCCGATGAGAAGGATATACTGCTTTCCCGGGAACAGGCCCAAATCCCCATCATTTGCGTGAAGAAAAGACGAAGGAAAAGGGGGCGCAGGTCAGGCTGCCTTCTGAGAATCCGTAGGCAAGCGAGTAAACTCCCACTGCCATCCGTTCTAACATGCAATCATTGGAAAATCTAAATTGATGACCTACGATTACGACTATCCTACCAACGGGACATTAAAAACTGGAATATCTTATGTTTCACCGAGTCGTGGCTGAACGACCACAGCGATAATATAGAGCTGGCGGGATTTTCCATGCACCAGCAGAATATAGATGAAGCTTTGTCTGGTAAGACGAGGGGTGAGGGTGTGTGTCTTTTTGTCAATAACAGCTGGTGCGTGATGTTAAATATTAAATAAATCTCGAGGTATTGCTCGCCTGAGGTAGAGTACCTTATGAAAAGCTGTAGACCAGACTATCTACCAAGAGAGTTCTCATCTATATTATTTGAAGCTGTCTATTTGCCACCACAGACCGATGCTGGCACTAAGACAGCAACTCAACCAACTCTATAAGGCCATACGCAAGCAAGAAAATGCTCAATCAAAAGCAGCGCTGCTATTAGCTGGGGACTTTAATACAGGCAAACTTAAGTCAGTTTTACAAACATTTTACCAGCATGTCATATGTGCAACCAGAGGAAAAAAACCTCTAGACCACCTTTACTCCACACACAGAAATGCATACAAAGCTCTCCCCCGCCCTCCATTTGGCAAATCTGACCATAATTCTAGCCTCCTGATTCCTTCTTATTATCAAAAACAAAAGCAGGAAGTACCAGTGACCTGGTCAGATGACGCGAATGCTACGGTACAGGACTGTTTTGCTAGCACAGACTGGAATTTGTTCCGGGATTCATCCAATGACATTGAGGTGTATACCACCTCAGTCATCAGCTTCATCAATAAGTGCATCAACGACTTCGTCACCACTGTGACCGTGGGTACATATCCCAACCAGAAGCCATGGATTGCAGGCAACATCCGCAGCGAGCTAAAGGCTAGAGCTGGTGCTTTCAATGAGCGGGACACTAATCCGGATGCTTATAAGAAGTCCCGCTATGCCCTCAGACGAATCATCAAACAGGCAATACAGGATTAAGATTGAATCCTACTACAACTACTACACCTTTAAACAGGTCAACATACAATCTCTCCCTGACCCAGTCTATAATACCTAAACTCAGCAAAAAAAGAAACATCAACTTTTTCAGGACCCTGTTAATGAACATGCACATGTGGAACGGTCGTTAAGACACAGCAATTAAGGTCAGAGTTATGAAAGTTTAGGACACTAAAGAAGCCTTTCTACTGACTCTGAAAAACATCAAAAGAAAGATGCCCAGGGTCCCTGCTCATCTGTGTGAACATGCCCTAGGCATGCTGCAAGGAGGCATGAGGACTGCAGATGTGGCCAGGGCAATATATTGCAATGTTCGTACTGCTGATCGTCCTCGCAGTGGCAGACCACGTGTAACAACGCCTGAACAGGATCGGTACATCTGAACATCACACTTGCAGGACAGGTTCAAGATGGCAACAACAACTGCCCGAGTTACACCAGGAATGCACAAACCCTCCATCAGTGCTCAGACTGTCCGCAATAGGCTGAAAGAGGCTGAACTGAGGGCTTGTAGGCCTGTTGTAAGTCAGGTCCTCACCAAACATTGCCTATGTGCACAAACCCACCGTCTCTGGACCAGACAGGACTGGCAAAAAGTGCTCTTCACTGACGAGTCGCGGTTTTGTCTCACCAGGGGTGATGGTCAGATTTGCGTTTATCATCAAAGGAATGAGCGTTACACCGAGGCCTGTACTCTGGAGAGGGATCGATTTGGAGGTGGAGGGTCCATCATGGTCTGCGGCGGTATGTCACAGCATCATCGGACTGAGCTTGTTGTCATTGCAGGCAATCTCAACGTTGTGTTACAGGGAAGACATCCTCCTCCCTCATGTGGTACCCTTCCTGCAGGCTCATCCTGACATGACCCTCCAGCATGACAATGCCACTAGCCATACTGCTCATTCTGTGTGTGATTTCCTGCAAGACAGGAATGTCAGTGTTCTGCCATGGCTAGCGAAGAGGCCGGATCTCAATGCCATTGAGCACGTCTGGGACCTGTTGGATAATAGGGTGAGGGCTAGGGTCATTCCCCCCCCCCCCCCAGAAATGTACGGGAACTTGCAGGTGCATTGGTGGAAGAGTGGGGTAACATCTCACTGCAAGAACTGGCAAAGCTGGTGCAGTCCATGAGGAGATGCACTGCAGTACTTAATGCAGCTGGTGGCCACACCAGATTCCGACTGTTACTTTTGATTTTGACCCCCCCTTTGTTCAGAGACACATTATTCAATTTCTGTTAGTCACATGTCTGTGGAACTTGTTCAATTTATGTCTCAGTTGTTGAATCTTGTTATGTTCATCCAAATATTTACACATGTTAAGTTTGCTGAAAATAAACACAGTTGACAGTGAGAGAACGTTTCTTTTTTTGCTGAGTTTACATGTTTCAAGCAGACCACCATATTCCATGTGCCAAAAGTAGCGAAGGTAACCTGCCTCAATGATTACCGCCCCGTAGCACTCACGTCGGTAGCCATGAAGTGCTTTGAAAGTCTGGTCATGGCTCACATCAACAACATTTTCCCGGATACCCTAGACCCACTCCAATTTGCATATAGCCTCAACAGATCCACAATGACACAATCTTAATCACACTCCACACTGCACTTTCTCACCTGGACAAAAAGAACACCTATGTGAGAATGCTGTTCATTGACTACAACCCAGCATTCAACACAATAGTGCCCACGCAGCTCATCACTAAGCTAAGGACCCTGGGACTAAACACCTCCCTCTGCAACTGGATTCTGGACTTCCTGGTGGGCCGCCCCCAGGTGGTAAGGGTAGGCAACAACACATCTGCCACAGTGATCCTCAACACTGGGGCCCCTCAGGGGTGTGTACTTAGTCCCCTCCTGTACTCCCTGTTCACCCACGACTGTCTTGCCAAACACGACTCCAACACCATCATTAAGTTTGCTGACGACACAACAGTGGTAGGCCTGTTCACAGACAATGATGAGACAGCCTATAGGGAGGAGGTCAGAGAACTGGCAGTGCGGTGCCAGGCCAACAACCTCTCCCTCAATGTGAGCAAGACAAAGGAGCTGATTGTGGACAACAGGAAAAGGTGGGCCGAACAGGCCCCCATTAACATCAACGGGGCTGTAGTGGAGCGGGTCGAGAGTTTCAAGTTTCTTGGTGTCCACATCGCCAACGAACTATCATCAAACACACCAAGAGAGCCATGAAAAGGGCACGACAAAACCTTTTCCCCCTCAGGAGACTGAAAGGATTTGGCATGGGTCCCCAGATCATCAACAAGTTCTTTAGCTGAACCATTGAGAGCATCCTGACTGGTTGCATCACCGCCTGGTATGGCAACTGCTCGGCATCTGACGGTAAGGCGCTACAGAGGGTATTGCGTACAGCCCAGGACATCACTGGGGCCAAGCTTCCTGCCATCCAGGACCTATATATAATAGGCGGTGTCAGAGGAAAGCCCATAAAATTGTCAGAGACTCCAGTCACTCAAGTCATAGACTGTTCTCTCTGCTACCGCACGGGAAGCAGTACTGGAGCGCCAAGTCTTGGACCAAAAGCCTCCGTAACAGCTTCTACTCCCAAGCCATAAGACTGCTGAACAATTAATAAAACGGCCACCGGACTATTTACATTGAACCCCCCCATTTGTTTTGTACACTGCTGCTACTTGCTGTTTATTTATGCATAGTCACTTCACCTCTACCTACATGTACAAATTACCTCAACTAACCTGTACACCCGCACACTGACTCGGTACCGGTACCCCCTGTATATAGCTTTTTTATTGTTATGTTATTGTATTACTTTTGATTATTTTTCACTTCAGTTTATTTGGTAAATATTTTCTTAACTCTTCTTGAACTGCACTGTAGGTTAAGGGCTTGTAAGTAACCATTTCACCTTAAGTTCTACACTTGTTGTATTCGGTGCATGTGACAAAGTTTGATTTGTGATAACTTAGCTAAGTCATTGAAGTATGAAGGCCTACTGTTCTTGCGTATTCAATGGTGTTGTAGCCACAGGCCTATATTGCTCATCTATTATAGTAAGCATGTTGGCTAACATTGGACCTGTTGTCTGTGTTGCAGCCCCCCTCCCCCGCCCATTATAGACACTACCGCAGCAGGTAAGAGCATGCTGGGAACAGGACCAGTTTTGGGTCACAGCTGAAGGATAGAAAGATAGAAATGGAAATAAAGGATGTGTGGAACTCTGAAATGCTCCAACTGTGGTTTGCTAATCAGAGTGAAGGACATCCTTAATTTCTTTACATTTGTGTTGTTTTTCTGTCCACATAATATGAACATGTTGGAGGTGCATATTGTTCATTTTTCGTTACCTATGTGAATTGGAAGCCATTTTCATTATAACATAATTATTACTTGTTTAACCCCGTCAACTAGGGTGACTGTGGCTACTGTCAGTAGTGTTGTCCAGCATACTTGTGGCCTTGATTGTAACTACATGCTTTATTTTGAATAGACTGTAGAGCAAGGTTTCCTAAACTTGGTCCTGCACCCCCGCCCCCAGCTGTGGAGTGCTAGGGCAAAACCCAAACCATGCACCCAGGGGAGGGGGCAGGACCAAGTTTGGGAAACCCTGCTGTAGAGCACTTTACACGTTGGTCAACAACTCATTATTTCTCTCTATGCCAAAGTTTCTCCCTCTGGTATGAAGACAAACATGCAGGCAGGAAAGGAGGTATGTGCCTTCCACTCTCATACTGTACCTCTCATGTAACCATGCATAATACCGTGTTAAAGTCCTACAAATGTTGCTGCAAACCTTAGTTAAATGGTGATATACCTGAAGTATGGGGTATCCTTGGATATAACTGTGGTGGCAGGCAGTGGAGTGCGTCATAGAGAACTGTGGTAATGTTACAGGAGAAAGAGTGGTTCGCTGGAAACTGCAATAGAAAGACTGCTGAGGACCTCTTAATGCAGATCAACAAGGTGGGATACACACACCAGAGATGAGCAGACACACACACACACAAATGCAAGAAAATACACACACACACAGTTCTTGAAGTACCATATAAAAGAAAAACTGAAAATGACTTAGAGGTAAAGAATCCCCAGCTCTAAAGGACCTGGCCAATGTGATTCCTGAATCAATATGATTAGTTATAGTTAGTTAGTCAGTATTCCTCAACAGTGAATCAATACTTCATTGATCTATTAGCCTGTCCACTTGGTCCTCTGTGGCTCTCTCCCCTCCTCTCTATATGTTGCTCAGTAGCTGCTGATGTTTTGTGATTATGTGTTATAATGCTGCTGATTATATGAGCGTATCTGTCTCTGGCCCTTTGTCTTTACTAACACAGCCGACCTGTTTCATTTCACGCTGAAATAGACAAGTAACGTGGTGAGAGTAATCTCGATCATAACTCTCCTTTATTTGACTGTGTGTGTGTAGCCTCGGGTTACAGCTGACACATACACACACCATCACTGAGTCTGATTCATATATGCTCATTCAAAGACGCTGTGGGTTTTGATACTGATATCCCTCCCTCCCTCCCCTCCCTCCCGCGGCCTATTCCTCCCCCCTCTCTCCCTCTTGTAGGACGGGGCATTCCTGATACGTCACAGTTCAGCCCAGAACGCCCGTCAGCCCTACACACTGGCTGTCCTATACAGACAGAAGGTCTATAACATCCCCATCCGCTTTCTGGAGGAGACACGCGGCTACGCCCTCGGAAAGGAGGGCAAGAAGAACGAGGAGGTGAAAAGACAGGGGGGGTAGAGTGCTAAACAAGGGGTAAAATAATGAATCGGTGAAAGAAAATTGGAGGATGAGGATGAGAGTGTTGAGATGGGGGACACAGAGAGAGAGAGAGAGCGAGAAAGAGAGAAAGAGAGAGGGGGAAATGAAAATGTGAGAGGGTAGGGAGGAGAAGAGGGGGATAAGGAGAGGGGAAAAGACAGAGGCCACAGGAGGAAAGGAGGATTTGCAAAAAGAATTTGCGAAGGGAGAATGTGGGGGGAAAAGAATGAAGAGGTCAGGTGGGATAGAGGGGGATGTGGGAGGAACGGAGGATGTGTGGAAAAGAGATGAAGGAATGCAACTTAGTACCGTACTGTAACCTCTGCAATAACTATAATGTAGTAACTCTCTCTACCTCTCTCTTTCCCTCGCTACTCCCTCCATCTCTCTCTCATAGTTTTTCAGTAGTCTCCAGGAGATCATCTCTCACCACAAGAATAACCAACTGCTGCTGATCGATAGCAAGAGTCAGGCCAAGCACACCACGTATCTCACCCATCCAGCCCATCCATAAACTACATTATCTATAACCCACACACAATATATATCACCCACCCAGCCTGACAAACTACACTACACTACTATAGGGTGGCAGGTAGCCTAGCGGTTAGAGTGTTGGGCCAGTAACTGAAATGTCGCTGATTTGAATACCTGAGTCGATAAGGTGAAAAATCGGTCAATGTGCCCTTGAGCAAGGCACCTAATTTGCTCCAGGGCCGCCGTGCTACTATTGCTGACCCTGTAAAAAAAAAAACATATCACTGCACCTGTACATTTCACTTCTCTGTATGTGACAAAACAAAAATACTTTCATAACCCACAGAAATGTGTATCTCACCTACACCAGCCCATTCATAAAGTACATTAAATGCTACCATTAATAACTAAATACATTTGATAACTTGGAAATACTACCTTCAATCGTCATGTTCCTCACCACAAGATATCCATTACAAACCCTTGTTTTTGTTTTGTGATCAAAATGGCTAGAAGTGTACATATTACCATATATCTGTGTACTGTATGTGTTTGTGTGTTTAAGTATGCTGTAATTATGTCTATGACTTTATTAACCTATTTTTGATTTAAATTAGATTAATTTTAAAATCCTTGCACCTGAATAGAGTAGTGAGTAGTCTATGAAAAGGTATATTCAATACCTCATTCTTGCTCTGAGTCTTTATGCAGTGCTTGTTTCAGTGAGTGATGGGGAATTCAATTTTGTCTACACCTGTGTTGTGACTGAATACTGTGTAAGTGGGCCATCTGTAAGTTTCTATTTATATAATAATATAGTCTGAAATGTTTTGAAATCCTGTTTGTGTTTTATCATTTTGTTGTATTTGCAACACAACAGCGTGAATGGCATTTATTTCCCTCAAAGTTGTTAGTTTAGATCTCCATAAATGCAAGGATTCACTAATTCCACAAATTAACTTTCAAGAAGGCACACCTGTTAATTGAAATGCATTCCAGGTGTCTACCTCATGAAGCTGGTTGAGAGAATGCCAAGAGTGTGCAAAGCTGCCATCAAGGCAAAGGGTGGCTAATTGAAGAATCTCAAATATATTTTGATTTGTTTAACACTTTTTTGGTTACTACATGATTCCATATGTGTTATTTAATAGTTTTGATGTCTTCACTATTATTCTACGATGTAGAAAATAGTAAAATTTAAGAAAAACCCTTGAATGAGTAGGTGTTCTAAACTACAGGTAACTGCCAAAATAAAGGAAACACCAACAAAGTGTCAATAAGGCGTTAGGTCACCACAAGCCAGAACAGCTTCAATGCACCTTGGCATGAATTCTACAAGTGTCTGGAACTCTATTGGAGGGATGTGACAACATTCTTCCACAAGAAATTGTTGATGTTGGTGGAAAACTCACTCAGGGGGGTTTCTTCAGAATCTTCCATAAGTGTTAAATTGGGTTGAGAACTGGTGACAGACGGCCATGGCATATAGTTTACATTGTTGTCATGATCATCAAATCATTCGTGTCCTGCACATGGGAGCATTGTCATCCTATGAGGAAATAACCACGACAGCCAAAAGCATTTTTTTTTACATGACCCTAGGCATGGGATGTTAATTGCTTAATTAACTCAAGAACTACACCTGTGTGAAATCACCTGCTTCAATATACTTTCTGTACCTCATTTACTCAAGTGTTTCTATTATTTTAGGAGTTACCGGTATGGTGCACATTCATAGCATAAATCAAATCAAATTGGTCGCGCACATGTTATTGAAGGTGCAGCGAAATGCCTACTCCTACCTTGACTAATACATCATTTAAATTCCTCTTTTACAATCTCAACATATTTTCTCACTACTAGACACTTTTCACAGGGTGGGGTAAAGGCATATTCCCAACGTCTCAGCACTTGAGTTTGCAGAAATCGGAAGGGGAGTGGGCGCCTGTCACGTGCCTTTATTTCGACAAAATGAAGGGGAAGGGGCAGCGGAGGGGTACATTGTGGACATTGGTAGGCTATTTGTGGGGAAATCATCTTGGTTAGCTGTAGGGCTTATAAGTAGCAAGTGTATTATTTTGTATAATACTGTAAGCAACATTAGAGCTTCATAAAAATTGTTTTCTCCCAGAGCTAGTGTAATTATGTTTTGGACTATTTTACTTAGCGGAAGTGTAGAGTTTTGGTTCAGGAGTGTTGTTTGGGTGCTACTGAACGAGAGCAGGCAGTGAATTCAGGTGATATCAACGCAAGCCGGCGAGACCCCTATCATTGCACATCGTATTTTACTTTTGGGGGCGTTTTGTGGACTTCCAATACAATACAACATTCATTCCTCTTCGTGTCCCCTTCCCCTTTCCTTTTTCTCCGGACATTTGAAACATAGAAAGCTTCAAGAATGGCCCAGATACTGCCGATACGATTTCAGGAACATCTGCAGGTAAGAAGACAAACAGCCAGGGGAAAAAACGCAGTACAGATGCATTTTCGCGCAGTTCTTTAGCTTTCCAGGTCCGCACGTAGAAACACAACTACGCATTTAAATTGAATCGTACATGGGGCTGTAGCCTGCAGGGAGAATGCTCAATATAGCCACAGGCCTAGCTAGCGTGTGCAGGGCAGATGATGACTTGATAAAATTGAACAGTCAAATCGTACTGGGAGGCGATAGTCTGCTTACTGCAGACCCGAAAACACTGACAGTGATTCACGCCGCAGTCTGTTCAAGCGGAAAAACGTCGCTGTCACAACTCACAGAGCCTACGCGTCAAAGCCCGAAACCGCAGTATTTTGACACTTTGATCGCGGCACTGAAGTGCCAAGATTGTTAATTAACCCTACATGACACATCCGATTTAACGAATACGTTCCAAATGTATACCGTTTTACCTCCATAGAATGAGTTAGAGGAAAGTTAATCGGATCGTAAATCATAGCGCTGTCCACTCAACTAGAATCAAGCTCTCGTGATTACGTTTTTGGTCATGGTTCTCAATCTGAATCGATTGGTTATTTAGGCTATGTTGCAAGATTTATATGAATAATTAAGGTATAGGCTGTTAATGAGCTATAGGCCTACACAATTAACTATTGTTAGAATTGAGTGATTTGAGAGAAATGCATGCGGTTATATAAACTGTGTTTAGGATGTGGCTAGATTATGTCTTCATATTTTTAAATTAGTAGGCCTTGTTGGAGAACCCACCAGTAAACATCTCCATATGCGTAGTGGATCACATCAATGCGGTAATGTTGTTAATTTTGGTAGCTGCACCGGCCCAGTTTCCTGGGACCAAAGTGCAAGTTTCTTGTGATGCGCTGGTTCAAGCCCCACTCTGCTCGTTCCCCCTCCATTCCTACAAATGCACCCATTGAAAGGCAACACACCATTATTTGAGATTTGATCAGGCATGTCTATTAATTGAAAGTGTATCCATTTAGTCCTATCGCATGTATGCTGTGCATAGTAGGCCTCTGTGATTCTAGGTGGCTCCAGCCGAGAGAGAAATGCCCGGAATAAACTGAGGACTTTGGGCCTCAAGTTGCTTTGTTTTTTCTCCTGAATTGGTATTTACAGCCTCTATGCATTAAACAGTATAGTCTGGGTGGGTTTAGGTATGGATTTACATGCACTGCCATGTAGACACAGATGAGACTGGCTTTGTTGTTTTAACTCTATGTGGAGACACCTTCAAATTAGTGGATTCGACTATTTCTGCCACACCCATTGCTGACAGGTGTATAAAGTCGAACACATAGCCATGCAATCTCTATAGACAGACATTGGCAGGAGAATATCCTTACTGAAGAGCTCAGTGACTTTCAACGTGGCTGTCATAGGATGCCTCCTTTCCAACAAGTCAGTTCGTAAAATGTCTGCCCTGCTAGTTAGAACCGTCGGGAGCTTCAAGTGGAAGCGCGTTCTCTGGAGTGGAGCTTCACCGTCTGGCAGTCCGATGGCCGAATCTGGGGTTGGAGAACGCTACCTGCCTGACTGCGTAGTGCCAACTGTAAAATTTGTTGGAGGAGGAATAATGGTCTGGGGCTGTTTTTCATGGTTTGAACTAGGCCCTTTAGTTCCAGTGAAGGGAAATCTTAATGCGACAGCATAGAATGACATTCTAGATGATTCTATGATTCCAACTTTGGGGAATGCCCTTTCCTGTTCCTGTTTCAGCATGACAAATGCCCCTGTGTACAAAGCAAGGTGCATACAGAAATGGTTTGTCGAGATCGGTGTGGAAGAACTTGACTGGCTTGCACAGAGCCCTGACCTCAACCCCATCGTTCAACTTTGGGATGAATTGGAATGCTGACTGCGAGCCAGGCCTAATGGCCCAACATCAGTTCCCGACCTCACTAATGCTCTTGTGGCTTAATGGAAGCAAGTCCCCGCAGCAATGTTCCAACATTTAGTGGAAAGCCTTCCCAGAAGAATGTAGGCTGTTATAGCAGCATAGGGGGAACCAACTCCATATTAATGCTCATGATTTTGGAATGAGATGTTTGACAAGCAGATGTCCACATACTTTTGGTCATGTAGTGTAAATGCCATTTAGCAGATGCTTTTATCCAAAACAACTTAGTCATGCGTTCATACATTTTTACTCATGGGTGATTCTGGGAATCATACCCACTACCCTGGCGTTACAAGCGCCATGCTCTACCAACTGAGCTACAAAAGACTATAGAACTATTACACTGCTGGACTTTTCACAATTGTATAAGGCTAGGAAAAAACAGAGCACCCTCAATAAACATTGGCCTACACACACACACACACACACACACACACACACACACACACACACAAGCATTGCCAGTGTCTCATTGTGTGGGCTTGTACATGTAATTAAACACTAAATTAGCGTAATTCTCCTTTTTCCCAGGCTTGACTGACTGACCCTAATCTAGGCCGTGTGTGAGGTAGAGGTCTTCTCGGGTCCAACAGGTAGGACCCGAGGACAATCAGACCCGAACACAAATGGACCCGACAACAATCAGACCTAGACCTGACCCATACCCTAACTGGTCCGGGTTTAGACCAGACCCGATTGGACCCAAGTGACAAAATAATTTGTTTTAGGCCTCTGCTCCCGAGTGGCACTGCATCACATTGCTAGATGTGTCACTACAGACACCCTGGTTCGAATCCAGGCTGTATCACAACTGGCCGTGTTTGGGAGTCCCATAGGGCGGCACACAATTGGCCCAGCGTCGTCCGGGTTTGGCCGGTGTAGGGCATCATTGTAAATGAGAATTTGTTCTTAACTGACTTGCCTAGTAAATAAAGGTTAAATTAAAAAATATATAATAATATCAGCCAAGTTTCTTTTCTCGTTAATGAATACAGTGCCTTCAGGAAGTATTCACACCCCTTGACTTCTTCAACATTTTGCTGTGTTACAGCCTGAATTTAAAACGTATAAAATCTAGATTTTGTTGCCACTGATCTATACACAATACCTCACAATGTTAAAGTGGAATTTTGTTTTGAAAAAATTCTAAACGGAATTGTCTTGAGTCAAGTATTCAACCCCTTTCCTATGGCAATCCTAAATGCTTTCAGGAGTAAAAATGTGCTTAACAACTCGCATGATGCGTTGCATGGACACACAGTGTGCAATAATAGGGGTTAATATGATTTTTGAATGATTACCTCATCTCTGTACCCCACACAGGTCCCTCATTCGAGCAGTGAATTTCGAACACAGATTCAATAACAAAGATCAGGGAGATTTTCAAATGCCTGGCAAAGAACGGTACCTATTGGTACAGTCGATGGGTAATAAATAAATAAAAAGCAGACACTGACTATCCCTTTGAGCATGGTAAAACGTATTAATTTAGCTTTGGATGGTGTATCAATACACCCAGTCACTACAAAGATACAGGCGTCCTTCCTAACTCAGTTGCCGGAGAGGAAGGAAACCGCTCAGGGATTTCATCATGAGGCCAATGGTGACCTTAAAACAGTTACAGTTTAATGGCTGTGATTGGAGAGAACTGAGGATGGATCAACATTGTAGTTACTCTACAATAATAACCTAAATGACAAAGTGAAAAGAAGTCTGTACAGAATGAAAATATTCCTAAACATGCATCCTGTTTGCAATAAGGTACTAAAGTAATACTGCAAAAGATGTGGCAAAGAAATGAACTTTTTGTCCTGAATAAACATCACTAAGTTACCACTCTTCATATTTTCAAGCATAGGTGGTGGCTGCATCATATTTTGGATATGCTTGTTATCGGCAAGGACTAGGTAGCTTTTATAAAAAGAAAATCCTAGAGGAAAACCTGGTTCAGTCTGCATTCCAACAGACACTGGGAGATGAATTCACTTTTCAGCAGGACAATAACCTAAAACACAAGGCCAAATATAAACTGGAGATTCTTACCAAGATGACATTGAATGTTCCTGGGTGGCCTAGTTAGTTTTGACTTAAATCTACTTGAAAATCGGTGGCAAGACTTGAAAGTGGCTGTCTAGCAAAGAGTTAAAAAAAAAATATTATAGAAAATATTGTACAATCCAGGTCTGCAAAGCTCTTAGACTTACCCAAAAAGACTCACAGGTGTATTCGCTGCCAAAGGTATTGACTCTGAGGTTGAATAGGTATCTAATCAAGATATGTTAGTATTTTATTCTTCATTACACTTAAAACATTTTTATTTTATTCTTCCACTTTGACATGAGAGTATTTTGTGTAGATTGTTAAAAAAAAAAAAAAGAAAGACGAAAGACATACATTTTAATCCCAATTTGTAACACAACAAAATGTGGAAAAGGTCAAGGGGTTTGAATACTTTCTGAAGGCACTGTAGGTCTTTTTGGATCGGCCTTCTATAAGTCAATAAATTCACCTTGTTAGTGTAAAATAAATATGCTATAGGTTGTGCGGAGCTGTGGTCGAGTCTATCAGCTGAAGTTACATAGACCCGATGACAATCAAACAGGATCTGACCTGTACAGAGGGAAAAGTTTGGATTTTGGACCCAGACCCTCACGGGTGTTTGGGTGGACCCGTGAAGACCTCTAGTGTGAAGGAGAAAGAGTGTCTGAGTAAATGGATTCTTGACCTATGCCCTTTGGTAGTTCATTTACAGTGCAGTACAGTGTGTGCATTAGTCTATTAGCAGATTCATGATTATTCTGGGGTTCAGTCTGTGACAAATTATGCTCTGCATTATGTAGAGCAGATATTGCTAAAAGCACCCACCCTCTGCTTTAGCTCAGTGGGCTTATGCAGTCATAAGTCTCACAGAAGACCTAAGTTTAATACCAAGTCATTTAGCATCAGCCTGACACTGCCCTAGTAAGAGGGAGGGAGATACCTGTAAGGGGTTTAGCCAATCATTAAAGGATTGGATATGGGGCAATTCGGGCAAATGCCAGATGGGCTGGTCCATCTTTAGCCCAGTGTGCTTGTCTATTTATACTTTTTTTCTGCAGAAGTATGGATCATTATTTGGCTAATAATGAGGGACCTGAGAGAAACAAATTGTTCGGTGTATTAGAAATTCCTGGGCCGATTTCTTGTCCCAGTCCGTCCATGTTGCCTGTCCACCCTGCTTTGTGATATTGCTCTACACAGAGGGTGGTGCGGACAGCCCAGCATATCACTGGGGTGAGGTCCCAGCCATTCAGGATATACACACCAAGCGATGTCTGTGGAAGGCCTGAGAAATTGCCAAAGACTCCAGCCACCCCTGCCATAGATTCTCTCTGCTTCCGTCAGGCAGTACCAGAGTATCAGGTCTCGGACCAGCAGGCTCCGAGACAACTTCTACTCCAAGCAATGATACTTTTTAAACAGATAGACATTAGCTGCCCACCACCACCAAGGACTATATGCACTGACTATGCACTCTTACTGCTCTCTACCCACACACGCCTACATTGACACGCTTGAGCACATACACACACACACACACACACACACTCGTTACCACGCAGACTACCACTTATGCTGCTGCCATGGTGTTTATTATTATGAATCCTGCTACCAGACACTTTCCCCCAAGTTTTACCAGCCACTCCATTTTCTTACCAGACCAATTTTTTTCAGGATAAAATAAAGAATTAAGATGCATCACAGAAAACACTGTAGCCTACACTTTCACCACTGTAGTGTTGAGATTCTCTATTCCAGACTACCACACACACACACACACACAGCACGTTTGTTTTTTTACATGTGGGCTCTGGATTGGAAAACAATAATGCTCCCAAATGCTTTATGACAACCCGCTAGTGTGGCTGGTAAAAATAGACATTCTACCAGCCAATGGCAAAATCTACCAGCATTTGGCTGGTGTTAATTTCTCACTCTGTGTACATACTGTATCTACCTCAACTACTCCATTATCCCTGCACATTGTACATTTGGTACTGGCACTGACCCTGTATATAGCATGCAAATTCTCTTTTTTTATTTTATGTTTTTGTGTTTTTGTTTGTGATACTATATTGAATACTGTGTTGTTGGGAAGGGCTTGCAAGTTAAACATTTCACTGTACTTGTGCATGTGACAACTTGAAACTACTAACAGATGACCAGCTCCCTGCTCTTGGCGGCTGCTGTTGTCTCCATTAATAGACAGATGCGGTAAGAAGGCTCATTTAACCCAGCAAACCACATCAGGGCAGGAAGGGGAAGTGAGGTGATCATGATCATCAGGCCCAGCAGAGCACCTCTGGCAGGAGAACTGTTGCCTGGAACTGCGCTGTCTCATGGCTGGAGTACCGTCAGTCAGGCATATTGCTGCATACTACCCTCCCCTCCCCCCACACACATACCACAGTCTCAGCTGAAACAATGCACCTAACTGAAATGAGCTGTCCTAAAACTAGTCTGTTATTGTCAGCCTATATTGTTGTGTACCATTCTTTATTCATGGCTGTGTTCTTAGGCAAAATTGTGAGTGATCCCACTTCCTTGGTTGAGAAGCAACCGCACACATGAATGGTCTCATGATGCTTTACTGTTGGCATGACACAGGACTGATGGTAGAGCTCACCTTGTCTTCTCCGGACAAGCTTTTTTTCTGGATGCCCCAAACAATAGGAAAGGGGATTCATCAGAGAAAATGACTTTACCCCAGTCCTCAGCAGTCCAATCCTTGTACCTTTTGCAGAATATCAGTCTGTCCCTGATGTTTTTCCTGGAGAGAAGTGGCCGTTTTGCTGCCCTTCTTGACACCAGGCCATCCTCCAAAATCTTCACCTCACTGTGCGTACAGATGCACTCACACCTGTTGCCTGCTGCCATTCCTGAGCAAGCTCTGTACTGGCGGTGGCCCGATCTTACAGCTGAATCAACTTTAGGAGACGGTCCTGGCGCTTGCTGGACTTTCTTGGGTCCCCTGAAGCATTCTTCACAACAATTGAACCACTCTCCTTGAAGTTCTCGATGATCCGATAAATGGTTGATTTAGGTGCAATCTTACTGGCTGCAATATCCTTGCCTGTGAAGCCCTTTTTGTGCAAAGCAATGATAACGGCATGTGTTTCCTTTGATTCCAAGCACCACCCTCCTTTTGAAGCTTCCAGTCTGTTTTTGAACTCAATCAGCGTAACAGAGTGATCTCCAGCCTTGTCCTCGTCAACACTCACACCTGTGTTAACGTGAGAATCACTGACATGATGTCAGCTGATCATTTTGTGGCAGGGCTGAAATGCAGTGGAAATGTTTTTTTTGGGGGGATTCAGTTCATTTCCGGGGCAAAGAGGGACTTTGCAATAAATTGCAATTCATCTGATCACTCTTCATAACATTCTGGAGTATATGAAAATTGCCATCATACAAACTGAGGCAGCAGACTTTGAAAATTAATATTTGTCATTCTCAAAACTTTTTGGCCTCTACTGTACATACACATGCAGGTAGGCCTGCTGCCTCAGACAGGATATTTTATTTATCTGTTTGTTAATTTTATTTTTAACTGCATTGTTGCGAAAGGGCTCGTAAGTAAGCATTTCAAGGTAAAGTCTACACTTGTTGTATTCGGCGCATGTGACAAATAAATTAGATTTAGGCTAAACAAACAGCGATGGATTACACTCATAACCATGGTCCACATCGAATGTGAGATTGTAACACAAATGTCCATGGAGGAGTGGTGTGTGTGTGTGACTGTGTGTTGGTTGGTTCTTCAATCCCTGTATGGACCTAAAATCCCCAAAAGTTTCCACAAGGATAGTAAATCAAGGAAAATGCTCTCTCTTTAGGACATTTCCCACATCCCCATGTGGACAAATGCTGTTTTAAGTTTAGCGTTAGGATTACAATTAGGGTAAGGGTTTTGGGATAAGGTTAGAGGTGAAATCGGATTTTGAATGGAAATACATTTTAGGTCCCCACAAGGATAGAAGAACAAAGTGTGTGTGTGCAGGTGCACTCGCTGGGCTGTGGAAACTGAGTGTGTGTCAAGACACAGATCAATTTGCATACTATCGTGCTCTGAGCACGCAAACTGGAGTATGCAATGGTCAGAGTTTTTGAAACGGAGCACGGGGGTCACTTCTTGGGTGCATACTTTGTTTTTGTTCTCCTTTAGAATCATGCATCGGCGCAAGCTTCAACCTCAAATATTTACAGGATTGTTGACGTAATGTGACGCCTAGACGCAACCGTGTAAAAACGATGGAAAATGTTATTGAAATCAATGGTGGCTGTTTTGCAGCTGAAGCGAGAAAATGAACTCAGACTTCCAAATGAAATGTTGCCCGTTCACATCTCATATGTTGCCGGACTACAATCCATTTA
Source organism: Oncorhynchus masou masou (assembly GCF_036934945.1). Taxonomy (NCBI): domain Eukaryota; kingdom Metazoa; phylum Chordata; class Actinopteri; order Salmoniformes; family Salmonidae; genus Oncorhynchus; species Oncorhynchus masou. The sequence continues at coordinate 35,052,179 of NC_088212.1, forward strand.
TCTTGATACGTTAATAAATACATACTGTGCTAATTCTGACATGTTTACCAGCCTACAATACCCACTGTCATGTGGGTAGATCGCATGACCTTAGCCAGTTAGCCCTGTTGGATTTACTATCTAGCTACCCACAAAGAATTGACAGCTAGTCATCTACCTCACATAACATTAGTTTTAGATTGTTTTTGCCCGTTAAACCAGCTGGCTAGCTAGATGATTACTATTGACTTATAGCTAGCTGATAATTATTAAGTAAAAAGGTTTGCTTTGTGTATGACTAGTTTAGTCTCTATTGCCATTATCCTGACTTGAAGAAGGTTCCGTGAATAGGGAGATACAGCGTGAGGTAATACAGTAGATGGAGTGCGAGTTCTTTTCAAATGTAATGTTTTATGCGTTCTCCACACTCTCGTCCTCACAAGAACGTACTAATAAGAACGTCCTCGGAGAATACACTCGGAGCATAAGTGTGGAGCACTGTCGTATGCATATTGAGAAACACCCTGGGTTGTGGTTGCGAGTGATTTAGTCTGGAATGTTCTATATAGGAACGGGGGTGCTTCCGGTGACTCAGCCACCCCACCCTAACCCAGGCCTCAAACAAGCACTGTATTCCAGGAATTCTTGAGTACAGCCCCCCCTCCCCAATTCCCCCAGTTTACTGGTTACCGCTTCCTTTACTTCTCTATCTCCCTCTATCCTCCCTCCTCCTGAGAGATTTCTGGCAGCCAGTGGAGATATCTCCTCTTTTGGGCTTTCCTCTGATGTTATCATCTGATTTGGTGCTCCATCCTAACCCCTGACCCCTTCACAGAGCTGGGTTAGGCCCAGTGGAGACCGAGAGACACGAGTCAGTTTGTTTTTCCCCCATCATGGTTAGGGTATGGGGAGGCCAAGGTGATCCTAGATCTGTGCCTAAGGTCAAGAACAACTTCACCTGGAATTTAGCCAGTATCACTGAATACTATTACTTAAAATGGTTGAAAACCATCAGGTCGTATGTTGTGGTTGTAACCAACCATGTTCAGTATTCACTGATATTCACTGATATTGGCTATTTCTTCAGATCAAGAGGCTTCTTCTCATTAGGACAATGATATCGTCAATGATGGAGATAATCTACTACTGAGAATCAGTGGAGATCTGTCTCTCTGAAAATGATGACCTGCTGGGAGAGATCACATCAGACTTTAGATCAGACCTGTGTCCCAGTTGTCATTATATTCCCTATATAGTGCACTACTTTTGACCTGGGCCCTACACACACTAATGAATAGGGTGCCATTTGGGAGGCACACTAGAGATCAGGGCACATTCTCAGCCTACTCCGGGAAGCCCCTGTGAACCCACTAGCAGAGGTCTGTGCTGAATCAACCATGTGAACAGGCTGCTGTTTACATGGCATTTACTTAGAAATAACGTAACATGGTAATTACAAAATAATTACATGGTTATTAGTGTTCGGCATCTGAGATTCCTGAAACAAGCACCACTATGTACAGTTTTGTATTTCGTAGTGTTGGGTTATTTGAATTAAATATGCAGCAGAAACTACTGCTGCATGTTATGGTATAATGCCTCAGTAAAATCTAAATGAATAGCAGCTGTCATTGAAAATAAAGCTTTCCAGAGTCAGCCTAATATCCTGTTGTTGTCTGTCTGCCTGCCGTATGCTACTGTATGCCCACACTGTTTCCATGGGCTGACTGTGATGGGTGCCACCACCGCCTAACCTTCTTGGAAACGACATTTTAAGAATTTCCTCCTCAGAAAATTGGACAAGAACGGGAGTTCTTTTAATAGAGGGAGTGATTTTGGTACCAACTGTTTTCCCGACCTTTAGGCAAATGTCAGCAACTGGTGCCTTTGTTTTTTCCTATGATTTTTTTCATGGAGGTACGACTCCAGCAAATCTCACTGCTTCTATGGATGTTTCTATTGGGGGGGGGGGGGTACATTCTAACGCTAGATTATATTTTCATCAAGCAACTAACACTGATTTAAACGTTCACACTTTTACAGTGTTAGTTTCATCAGTTATTGTACAATATTATATAAAACAGAAAAAACATAATTTTGACTTCACTAAGCCTTTAAAGAATCATGTAACAATTTGAGCTTCGACTTGTAAAAATCCACCTTTCCAGATACAAGTCTCTCACCGTTGCCCCTTGCTATAGACCACCTTCTGCCCCCAGCTGTGCCCTGGACACCATATGTGATTTGTTTGCCCCCTATCTATCTTCAGAGCTCATGCTTCTAGGTGACCTAAATTGAGACATGCTTAATACCCCGGCCTTCCTACAATCTAAGCTTGATGCCCTCAATCTCTCACAAATTCTCAATGAACCTACCAGGTACAACCCCAAATCTGTAAACATGGGCACCCTCCTAGATATCATCCTAATCAACCTGCCCTCCAAATACACCTCTGCTGTCTTCAACCAGGATCTCAGTAATCACTGCCTCATTGCCTGCGTCCGTAATGGGTCTGCGGTCAAACGACCACCCCTCATCACTGTCAAACGCTCCCTAAAACACTTCAGCGAGCGGACCTTTCTACTCTACTTTGCCTGGGTATCCTGGAAGGATATTGACCTCATTCCGTCAGTAGAGGATGCCTGGTTATTCTTTAAAAGTGCTTTCCTCACCATCTTAAATAAGCATGCCTCATTCAAAAACATTTGAACCAGGAACAGATATAGCCCTTGGTTCACTCCGGACCTGACTGCCATTGACCAGCACAAAAGCATCCTGTAGCCTACTGCATTAGCATCAAATAGGCCCTGAGATATGCAACTTTTCAGGGAAGTTGGGCACCAATATACACAGGCTGTTAGGAAAGCAAAGGCTAGCTTTTTCAAACAGAAATTTGCATCCTGGAGCACAAACTCCAAAAAGAGCACCTCCTCACAGCTGCTCACTGCACTGAGGCTAGAAAACACTGTCACCACTGATAAATCCATGATAATTGAGAATTTCAATAAGCATTTTTCTACATCTGGCCATGCTTTCCACCTGGCTACTCCTATCAAATTTATTTATATAGCCCTTCGTACATCAGCTGATACCTCAAAGTGCTGTACAGAAACCCAGCCTAAAACCCCAAACAGCAAGCAATGCAGGCGTAGAAGCATGGTGGCTAGGAAAAACTCCCTAGAAAGGCCAGAACCTTGGAAGAACCTACCCCGGTCAACAGCCCTGCACTCCCCACAGCAACTTGCCCAAGCCTCCCCATTTCTCCTTCACCAAAATCTAGCCAGGCTAAACAATCTGGCTAAACAATCTATTACTAGCCTGTTCAACCTCTCTTTCGTATCGTCTGAGATCCCCAAAGATTGGAAAGCTGTCGCTGTCATCCGCCTCTTCAAAGGGGGAGACACTCTAGACCCAAATTGCTACAGACCTATATCTATTCTACCCTGCCTTTCTAAGGTCTTCGATAGCCAAGTTAACAAACAGATCACCGACCATTTCGAATCCCACCTTACCTTCTCCGCTATGCAATCTGGTTTCCGAGCTGGTCATGGGTGCACCTCAGCCACGCTCAAGGTCCTAAACTATTTCATAACCGCCATTGATAAGAGACAATACTGTGCAGCTTTATTCATCGACCTGGCCAAGGCTTTCGACTCTGTCATTCACCACATTCTTATCGGCAGACTCAACAGCCTTGGTTTCTCAAATGACTGCCTCGCCTGGTTCACTAACTACTTCTCAGAGTTCAGTGTGTCAAAACGGAGGGCCTGTTGTCCGGACCTCTGGCAGTCTCTATGGGGGTGCCACAGAGTTGAATTCTTGGGCCGACTCTTTTCTCTGTATACATCAATAATGTTGCTCTTGCTGCTGGTGATTCTCTGATCCACCTCTACGCAGACGACACCATTCTGTATACTTCTGTCCCTTCTTTGGACACTGTTAACAAACCTCCAGACGAGCTTCAATGCCATACAACACTCCTTCCGTGGCCTCCAACTGCTCTTAAATGCAAGTAAAACTAAATGCATGCTCTTCAACCGATCGTTGCCCACACCTGCCTGCCCGTCCAGCATCACTACTCTGGGCGGTTCTGACTTAGAATATGTGGACAACTACAAATACCTAGGTGTCTGGTTAGACTGAACTCTCCTTCCAGACTCATATTAAACATCTCCAATCCGAAATCAAATCTAGAATCGGCTTCCTATTTCACAACAAAGCATCCTTCACTCATGCTGCCAAACATACCCTCATAAAACTGACTATCCTCCTGATCCTTGACTTCGGCGGTCATTTACAAAATAGCCTCCAACACTCTACTCAGATGGCATCCAATTTGCTATCACAGTGCCATCCATTTTGTCACCAAGGGCCATATACTACCCACCACTGTGACCTGTATGCTCTCGTTGGCTGGCCCTCGCTTCATATTCGTCGCCAAACCCACTGGCTCCAGGTCCATCTATATATGTCTTCGCTAGGTAAAGCCCCGCCTTATCTCAGCTCACTGGTCACCATAGCAGCACCCACCCGTAGCACGCGCTCCAGCAGGTATATTTCACTGGTCACCCCCAAACCCATTCCTCATTTGGTCGCCTTTCCTTCCAATTCTCTGCTGCCAATGACTGGAACGAACTGCAAAAATCACTGAAGCTGGAGACTCATATCTCCCTCAAACTTTAAGCACCAGCTGTCAGAGCAGCTCAATGATCACTGCACCTGTACATAGCTTATCTGTAAATAGCCCATCCAACTACCTCATCCCCATACTGTTATTTATTTTATTTATTTTTCTCCTTTGCACCCCAGTATCTTTACTTGCACACTCATCTTCTGCACACCTATCATTCCAGTGTTTTAATTGATATATTGTAATTATTTCGCCACTATGGCCTGTTCATTGCCTTACCTCCCTTATCCTACCTCATTTGCACACACTGTATATAGACTTTTTCTATTGTATTATTGACTGTATGTTTGTTTATTCCATGTGTAACTCTGTTGTGTCGCACTACTTTGCTTTATCTTGGCGAGGTCGCAGTTGTAAATGAGAACTTGTTCTCAACTAGTCTACCTGGTTAAATAAAGTTTACATTTCAAAAAAAAAAAGTTGGCTGACGTCCACAGGCTTCAAGCTTCCTTCTCAGCTATCCACAATACAGCTATGATTGACGAATGAAGCAGGTGTTAAACATTGGCTTTGCTATGCAGAAAGCAGCAGTTGACTACTTCATTGTCAGCACTTTGAATTAAATCAGTAGACCGATATCAATATCTTTGAATACCATGTACTGTAAGTATCATTTAGCTTTTAAACAATTCAATCTGTTTTCTTTTAGCCTCACTCTGGTACAAAATATGATATCTCTCCACTAGTCTAACTATTGTTCCTGCAGTGAAGAGGGTTCACCATCTTCATCGACTGTTTTCATAATTTATCTGCAGATAATCGCCAAAAATCTGATTACATTCAGTTACTTTTTTTGATTACTTTCCCCTTAATAGTCAATTAGAAGAAGACAACAATGTATGTTGCAAGTTGAACAGAATCTATTGTAGGATAAATCAATGTTAAAGTTTACATAGCTGGCCATATATGGATTTTAAATTTTACTTTATAGGTTGGTTATGTAGGCTTCTTCTAACTAAACCATTGCTTTCTACTACATATAATAACACAATTTAAATTATATATTTCCATTAAAAAACAGTTTATCAGAATTCCAGTCATTCAAATATATGTTATACCCCTTGATCTTCAAGAATATGATGTGGAAATATGGAAGTATAGATTAGCCAAATTATTTTACCTGAGCAGAATACCAAAACTAAGGACTTATTAGCCAGCCCTACTCTGTTGTTAATGCATTTGTGGTGATGGAGGACTGATTGGGCTCATTGATTCGAGTTGAAAAATAAATGCTCCGCTCATGGAATGGCAAGCTTTGAGCACTACTGAAAAGTGCTATTTACATTTGAAAAATGAATGCCATGTTCTGCATTTGCTCTAGGTCTATTGTTTCACTTTTTTTGGTGACACTATCTTGGTAATATGCAGCTGTTTTAAAGGGCAAATCCACAGATGAAACAATAACAAAATGGACCTTTGTTTTGGTAAAAAGCTAAAGGAATGGGCCTGGAGAAATGTTACCACTCTCAAATTAATAGACCGAGCTATGGATGGACTGACCATCCATGTTATCAACATTGTTTTATCAATGTTATGAGGTTATACAGTGTTTGACCATTTTTACAAACATTGGAGAAAAACAAGCTTATATTTTGGGTTCTCATGGAGTGTGACAGTTGAACTTAAACTCATAAGTTATATTCTTCAAGAATCATATAAGTCCAAAAATGGATGTAGCAACTACAGTTTGCCCCTTTTTTTAAAAGTCTATCAAGTGTGAGTTTTGAGCATGTGTCCATTAGGACTTTGGATTTTGTTATTTAGATTGAGAAATAAAATTTATACTTTTATTCCACAGGCTGGGATCCGCACTGTGCAGCTGTTGCCAGAGCACATTTTTCACTGGCTGTGCACTGGTTTCAAAAACAATGATTGATAGGCAACCTAAACTTCTTGTCCGGATCAATACCATGGACATATAACTACGTTGTATGGTTTTATGAATGGCCAGGATATATGAGATCGACTTTATTCAGTCAGTTCGAAACCTTTTATGAACTAGTCAAGCTTGCTGTTCGTCAATCAAAGCACAGTAAAAAACAGCAGCATTTCTACTGGCCCTGACATGGTGTATTTCTTAAAGGGTGGAATGCTTTTTCTCTATATTCAGCTATTAATATAACACAATAAAATGTAGTTATTACAAGTATTAAAAAGCTGTGCAGTATAATTTAGCAATACAAGTCATTACTCAATTCTTTAGAATTGTATTAATTGCATTAATTTTTGTTCCTAAAGAATGTCATTTTGAGATTTGAAAATAGGACGCTTTATAAGAAACGTTGCAAAAGAGGTATGGACATGGCTACAGTAGGCTAGCCAAGAGGAATGATGGGTGTATTTCTTTTTTTGTAGCTTTCTTTTTGCAGACTATCAACAGTATCCGGCACATTGCTATTATTTCCTATCGAAGGTTTTACTTTTGTAAATCCCTTTCCCTAAAATAAATAAGATCAGCGAGTAGATTGCTGGCCGCTTCTTTTTGCTCGGGACAGCTTGCATGTGCTGTGTGAAGGCATCAACGCAATGACGGCTACTGCTGGAGAAGTGACTTGCGGGTGGGCTCGAAGGTGCTTGAATGAACAGCCAATAATTTTGCTCAAATACAAATGATATGACATTTACGGGTGTAGTCATCAATGGTTTGCAATGGTAAACTGCGACAGAGCAGGTAAATGTTGAACTGGAATGCAAAAAATGCACTGAAAAGTTACTGACTTGACAAGATCCACTGGCGCAACACATGTTTTTTCTGCAGGCCATCATTAACCTCTAAAAGTCTACTAAGGATCATTTAGCTAGGCTATTTGTTTTAGAATTTTAGGACCCCTTTAGGTATCTCAAACAATATTGTAAAAAGTATTTGATAAAATATTGGTTGTGTGCTTTGTTACTATAGCCCATAGTAACGCATTGATAAATGGCAACAAAAAAAGTCAGATATTACATCATAAGGTTTTGAAGTGTCTGCCCTAATTCTAGGAGATAAGAAAGTTCAGCAAATATATTTTTGGGGACACATATTTAACCCCTATTTACGTCCAGTGACTGAGAAGACTGCCCTTTCCACATTAGAGTCATTAGTTTGTAGCCCAAACTGTTTGGGTGCTACAGACAAGTTGGCACTTCAGCGTTACCGACTTCAGGCCGGTCCTGTAGGGCTTGTGGGGGCCGTAGAGCAAAACAGAGAACACCATTGTGTAGGCCAAACCGTTCGGATGCTACAGACGTTTTCGTGAGAAGACCAATTTTCGGCATGTCTCATGGTCTGAGACACGGCTGTAGCTCGGCCACCTTCCACCGCAGATGCGGAAGGGCGTGAAACACAGCAGAGATGTCTAGCTTAAAATGACGGATTTAGATAGAGATGATTGTATTATGTTACTTAGATTGACGCATGGGTGCACAAGCATTTCGCTACACTCGCATTAACATCTGCTGACCATGTGTATGTGACCAATAACATTTCATTTGATGTGAGCAATAATGGCACACATTTCAACTATTCCAAAAGAGGTCAAAATATACCTAATCCATTGAAAAGCTGTGTGTGTTGTGGTGTGTTTCAGCTGCAGAACCTGGGGGTGAACCCGGCTAACATTGGTTTCAGCTACCTGACCATGGAGTCTGACAAGTTCATCTGCATCCGGGAGAAGGTGGGCGAGCAGAACCAGGTGGTGATCATAGACATGGCCGACCCCAATAACCCCAGCAGACGTCCTATCTCTGCTGACAGCGCCATCATGAACCCTGCCAGCAAGGTCATCGCCCTCAAAGGTAGGGTACCACCACGACCTTACGCTTGCCTCCCAAGTGGCACCCAATTCGCCCGGGTAATACACAACTTATGACCAGGGCCCATAGGGCACTATGTCGGGAATAGGGTGCCATTTGGGAGTCCCATTATGACCCCGCTCCCTGACCGAGCCTCCCTGGGCTCCTTAGCAGGGTAGCCTAGTGGTTAGAGCGTTGGACTAGTAACCGAAAGGTTGCAAGTTTGAATCCCCGAGCTGACAAGGTACAAATCTGTCGTTCTGCCCCTGAACAGGCAGTTAACCCACTGTTCCTAGGCCGTCATTGAAAATAAGAATTTGTTCTTAACTGACTTGCCTAGTAAAATAAAAAAATAAAAAAAATTCGACCAGTGTAATAACAACAACCAAAACACTCTGTTACAATGCACTCACTAAGTAGTTTCTTGTTAATACAATGCTGCTGCTATGGTAATTTCAGCCTTACTACAGTACACCGCAATATGAGCAGCCTATTTCTTCATTTGTTCCTGAAAAGTTAAGAACAGTAGATGCGTGTTTGCTTTAGCGTGCGTACTATTCACACAGGATTGCTGTTTATGTAACTCCAGCGTTAACATAGCTGTCAAAAGAAGTGTTGGGTGTATCTGTTATAATGCACTATTTCCTCCCGTGCTATAAATACCAGGAGTCAGTGCACTCAGACATATTGCCTGAAGTGTACTAAATTGGTCATGTAAGTTGATTTTCCGCCACTGCTTCTAGCCCTTAGAGCCCCAAGCGCTTTAGCCTTCATGTCTGTATCGGTTTGCCTTACTTCTGATGCTTTCTCTTCAGGCTTTGCACAACTCTCTACCTCTCTCTCTCTCTCTCTCTCTCCCCCCTTGTTTTTTCTTTGACTGACTCTTTGCTTTCTTCCCCTTGCTTTCTGTCATCTATCAGAGGGTGAGTGTTTCTCTCTCTCTCCCTCTCCTCCCTCTCCCTCTCTGACTTCTCTCGCCGTGAAGTCTGCCTATCTCTCCTACTTCATCTCTCCCTTCCTCTTTTTCTCGGACTGACTCATGGCTTTCTTTCCCTTGCTTTCTGTCTTGTCACCTCTCAGACGGTGAGTTCTTGTCTCTGTCTGCCTGTCTGTCCGTCCGTCTATCCGTGGTGTCTTTGGTCATCATGTCCCTTCTCATAAAAGCTTCACCACCTTCTTAACCCACTGAACTCATCCTTCTTAACCCACTGAACTCATGTATTCTGGTTACTTCTGACAAGTAACCGGATCAATGAGACTGTTTTGTGGACAGAGGAGCATTTGATTCTGTACATTTGAATCCACACATTGTAACTTTCCCACATGGTAACCCCCCACACCCCCTGACTGTGACCTCTCAAGATTTAGAACTTTTCAGTTTCAGAGTTTCCCCAAAACAGCCCCCCCCCCCCCCACACACACACACACACCCTCACATACTTTTATGAGAACCATACACATGTTAGCATGACCTGTTGTATGCGGGCAGACTGTGTGTGGTATGCATCATCAGATATCATACACACTGGAAGTTGTGTGTGTGTGTGTTAGGGCTGGGCGGTAAACCATAAAACACAATATAACGGTATTCATTCACGGACTGGTTTGGATTTGATTTGTTACATTAAATAATTCAGTAATTATTTTTTTTAAATGATGGCAATCATCTGTTTTTATCGCCAGTGAGAAACTGCTAACAGCTGAGAACAGAACTGCTAGCTAACTTACAAGCACAACATGTCAACAACAATCGTCTGACTACCCCTAGTGGTGAAATTAAGAACTGCAATTGAAGCCGAAAATGCAGTCAGAGGAGAAGGATTGTTCTGTCAAGGATGTTTTGTTGTTGTTGGGAATAGCGATATACTAAGACAATGGCAACGTGACATGGTGTGCATGTGATAGCAAATGAGTGCAGGAAATGAAGAAATTGATTACAATGCTGGATGGGTGCTGGAATTGAACAAATAACTATGCAAATGGAAAACAATGGGTCGAGTACCAGAGTTGGAGGCTATAAAGAGGATTTTGATTCTTATGCAATATTCTACAAATAGGACTACCTTACAGTCAGTTTTATCCATTATTTTTGGCTGAAGTTTGGCTGAAACAATTAGAATGGGAAAAGCCCATTAAAACCATATCGCCCAGCCCTAGTGTGTGTAAGAGGTTTTGGTCTCCAGCCCTAGATCTCTCTCTACAGTGTACCAGGTATGTTGTACCTTTTCACCTACATGTTATGGTCTCTGTGAAACCAGTTCCGTTCCTCGCTCACTTCACTGTGCAAACCTAAAACTACAGGACATGCTGTCACTACTATGCTATCCCTTAGGCTTAGTTCCATTTTTTTTTAAACTGGTTGTGATATGGGAGGTTAGTAAAGTATGGAGATTGATTTCCACACTCATTATTCTCCGCATGCCAGAGACTAGAACAGTTCAGTAGTAGGCAGCGACACTGATTCTAGAAGCTCTTTCTCACTTTTTCTTCGAAATAGTCTAAATGGCTATGCCCTGGTTAAGAATACTTGGGCCTGGAATGTGTGACAAATGTCTTTAAAAAAAAATCAGACATGTAACCTTTTTTTCACAACCTCGGAGATTGAGAACACATTCTCCTTTACAGCAACAACCAGGGGAAGAGTTGCAAAGTTGTCCTGGAGGATCTGTCTTCTAGATACTATCTATTAGGTCTATTGAGCGTGTTATCTATCTACCTCCCTCCTCTTTATCCCCACTGCCTCAACGCTTTCACTGGACAGGGAAATTGAGCACTTTTGACTTATAGAAATCCAGTTTGCTGGGAACTTAAAGGGATAGTTTACACATGCTACAGATTTGTGCAAAGTACAAATCTCATCAATACCGAGAAAGAGGTCCATGATCCTGGATAGTCAGCTAGCAACCCAAATTACGTGCGTTCACTAGCTACAGTTTAGCATTAGCTTCATTCAGGTTCAGGGCAAAACAATGTGTTGTGTCTCACTGTTTCGCCTCTCTCGCCCTCCCTCGGCTCTCAGCTGCTAAGTGCCTGCAGATCTTCAACATTGAGATGAAGAGTAAGATGAAGGCTCACACCATGACCGAGGAAGTCATGTTCTGGAAGTGGATCTCTGTCAACACCGTCGCCTTGGTGACTGAAGCGGCCGTCTACCATTGGAGCATGGAGGGGGACTCGCAGCCCATCAAAGTGTTTGATCGGCACGCTAGTCTGGCCGGATGCCAGATCATAAACTACAGAACAGACGAACAGCAGAAGTGGCTCCTCCTTATAGGGATCTCGGCACAGGTACACGTGTACACACACACACACTCACACACACACCTTATGATCCGTCTTCTATTGTCTCACATACAAACCCATACTTCACAGCGTGTGCACACATCAGACATAAAGTGTAGGTTTTGTATTCTAAAAGCACTGTACTTCGGTTCTTTTCTAGCATGTTCAGATAGGGATGACATCACCTCTTTTCTATCCTGCAGCAAAACCGTGTGGTGGGGGCCATGCAGCTGTACTCTGTGGACAGGAAGGTGTCCCAGCCCATCGAAGGCCATGCTGCAGCCTTCGGAGAGTTTAAGGTGGAGGGCAACACCAAAGCCTCCACTCTGTTCTGCTTCGCTGTGCGCAGCCAGGCTGGGGGCAAGGTGAGAACCGGACACTGGGGGGTATACAGGCATGGTGAACCTAGTAATGATTCCATAACAAACCAGGACACCCTCTGTAAGCATTACTTGTGACTGGAGAAACTGGAGGAAGCTTGTGGTTGACTCTTCTGCAGTCGAATGATGATGATTACTCAATGCATGCGGTCAGTGCATACGGTCAGTATGTGTGGTTAGTATGCGGTCACTATGTTGACCTGTGTGGTCATGTTGTGTTCCAGCTGCACATCATAGAGGTGGGTCAGCCGGCTACAGGGAACCAGCCCTTTACTAAGAAGGCTGTTGACGTGTTCTTCCCACCTGAGGCTCAGACAGACTTCCCCGTTGCCATGCAGGTAAGGACCCCCTAAAGACCCACCAGGGAAGGACCCCCTAAAGACCCACCAGGTAAGGACCCCCTAAAGACCCTCCAGGGAAGGACCCCCTAAAGACCCACCAGGGAAGGACCCACTCAGGGTGCCTCTCTCAATGAATGAATGCATATCAGTCGAGCCAGACTGAATCTGCTGGGAGGTTTTCTTAATGCATATTTAACCAGTACAACTGAAGCGGTTTGTTTTCTGTTCACCCTTCTCTTGGCAACACTTATTTACTTACCAGTAACCTGCACACACACATGTTTAGGATTCTTTAACTATTAAAACACTTAACTGCCATTCAACAATGCTGATAAGACCTAGGTGTCTTTGGCCCATACAGAGGGTATAATCTCTGTGTCCCCGGTTTCTCTGTCCTCAGATTGGCACCAAGCACGGTGTGATATACCTGATCACGAAGTATGGCTACATCCACCTGTACGACCTGGAGTCAGGAGTGTGTATCTACATGAACCGCATCAGCGCCGAGACCATCTTTGTCACCGCCCCCCACGAACTCACCTCCGGCATCATCGGGGTTAACAAGAAGGGACAGGTAAGAATGTCAGACCCATTAGAATTACAATACGGATGTATACAACAGGATCTCTATGGTCATTTTGTTATGGGTGGATACCAGGGAAGCATGTACACATATACACATTATCCAGCTAAATAAAACTGATTTATAAATATATATATTTATTAGTCTTTCTTATGTTTATTGAAAATCATCACTAAAAATGTGTTATTAATCCATTGATGTATTTGATTCATAAATGTTCGGCATCCCCCTCAGGTGTTGTCAGTGTGTGTGGAGGAGGAAAACATAGTGAACTATGCCACCAACGTGCTGCAGAACCCAGACCTGGGCCTGAGGATGGCCGTGCGTTCTAACCTGGCCGGGGCTGAGGAGCTATTTGCCAGGAAGTTCAACACACTGTTCGCCCAGGGCTCCTACTCCGAGGCTGCCAAGGTGGCCGCATCCACACCAAAGGTAGGTCAGACGCCAGGACTAGGGGAGATGATCTGTTGGGTTGGTTTGGGCTGAAGGAGTGTTGCAGAATTACGGTAACTTTCTCAATATTTCCCCAAAACCTGGTTGGAAGATTCCTAGAATCAGGAGGGAATACGGAACCCCCCAACCAGAATTTCTGGAAAACCTGAGAATTTGGGGAAGGTTACTGGAATTCTGTAACACTAGGAGGGGAAAATACAGTCTCTTTCTGGATCCTCCTTAGCCTTGCTATACACTTAGCAACAATAACATTTAATTACTGTATCTTATCCTCTTCCTCTCCTCCAGGGTATCCTGCGCACAGCGGAGACCATCCGTAAATTCCAGAGCGTGCCAGCCCAGCCGGGCCAGGCCTCTCCTCTGCTGCAGTACTTTGGCATCCTGCTGGACCAGGGCCAGCTCAACAAGTTTGAGTCTCTGGAGCTGTGCAGGCCTGTGCTACAGCAAGGACGCAAGCAGCTGCTGGAGAAGTGGCTGAAAGAGGACAAGGTAGGACTGACTGGAGATGGAGCAGTGGATTAGGCAGCCTTGTTACTATGCTCACACACACATCAAGACTAAGACTGTGTGTATGTAAACAGAAGTCCCCCACGGTCCTCCTGAGTGGAGCAGTGGTATAAGGCACTGCATCACAGTGCTAGCTGTGCTGCTAGAGATTCTGGTTCAAGTCCAGGCTCTGTTGCAGCCGGCCGCAACCGGGAGACCCATAGGGCGGCGTACAATTTGCCCAGCGTCGTCCGGGTTAGGGGAGAGTTTGGCCGGCAGGGATGTTCTTGTCCCATCGCGCACTAGCAACTCCTGTGGCGGGCCGGGCGCAATGCGTATGGTGTTTCCTCCGACACATTGGTGCGGCTGGCTTCTGGGTTAAGTAGGCATTGCATCAACAAGCAGTGCGGCTTGGTTGGGTTGTGTTTCTGAGGACGCATGGCTCTCAACCTACGCCTCTCCCAAACCAGTACGGGAGTTGCAGCGATGAGACAAGACTGTAACTAGCAATTGGATACCATGAAATTGGGGAGGAAAAATGGTTAAAACTAAACAGAGGTCCCCCCTCCATAGTCTGTCAATCGATTCCCTTTGTGCTTGTATATTTACCTTGAAATTGCAGTATAGCTAAAGTTGATATGTTGCGTGTGTGTAGCTGGAGTGTTGTGAGGAGCTTGGTGACCTGGTTAAGCCAGTAGATCCTACGCTAGCCCTCAGTGTCTACCTCAGAGCCAACGTACCCAGCAAGGTGATCCAGTGCTTTGCTGAGACCGGACAGTTCCAGAAGATAGTGCTCTACACCAAAAAGGTACACTTCACTCTGAGAATGGATGGACCTCCCTTTGGATGTGTTGCAAATAGTACCCTATTCCCTCTGTAAAGCACTACCCATATGGCTAGTGATGCACTATGAAGGGAATAGGATGCTATTTGGGAGACACAACTCTCATAATATCTCATAGCATTCTGCCATGATCATGATTTAATAAGACAACACTGTTTTAGTAGTACATTGGATTGACCTGAATTATCTAGTTCTAAAATGTCAGCTTGCTCATTTTGTCTTGTCAGATGACAGCATTATGTGGACTCTCCTCTCTCGCTCTCCCTCCCCTTTCTCTCTCCCTGTTCTTTCCCTCCCTCTCTCCCCCTCTTTTCTTTCTCTCCCCCCTCTTTCCTCCCTCTTTTTTCTCTCCCTCCTCTGTTCTCTCTCTCCCCCCCCTCTTTTCTCCCTCTCTCTCCCTCTCTTTCCTCTTCTAGGTGGGCTACTCTCCAGACTGGGTGTTTCTGTTGAGGAATGTGATGCGGGTCAGTCCAGAACAGGGTCTACAGTTCTCTCAGATGCTGGTGGCAGATGAGGAGCCCCTGGCCAACATCAACCAGGTAACACACGCACATAGCACAGACACACAGGCCTGCATGAACACACACACTGCCCAGTGAGGGGCCTCCCCGGTCTGTTATTCCTCCTTTTTAAGGGCATATCAACTTTCCCCTCCTCCTCTTGTCATAACTGGCTCTGGCTAAAAGTTGCCCACAAGCATATAGACCTATGGGCCCTGGCCAAAAGTAGTGCACTGTATAGGGAATATGGTGCGAATTTGGGACATACCCCTAGAATCAGCAGTTTAGAGGTAACTTCATCCTATCTAATCCAGCAATATACTTCCTTATCCAGCAGGATTATGTCCCTGTGACTCTTGATTACCTCTTTCTCTACTATTATTGGCTGCTAATGTCCCCGCTCTCTCCCTCGTGATTGGTGTAGATAGTGGATGTGTTCATGGAGGGAAGTCTGATCCAGCAGTGTACCTCCTTCCTATTGGACGCTCTGAAGAACAATCAGCCAGCCGAGGGACACCTACAGACACGCCTACTGGAGATGAACCTCATCCACGCCCCCCAGGTACAAACACACACACACCTTTCATAATATTTTGTTGTGTTTCTGTTGGTGCAGTATGTGTTGTAATTGGAGGTTCTGTGTGTATCCAGGTAGCCGACGCGATCCTTGGCAACCAGATGTTTAGTCACTATGACCGCGCCCACATCGCCCAGCTGTGTGAGAAGGCTGGACTGCAACAGAGGGCTCTAGAGCACTACACTGACCTGTTCGACATCAAACGGGCTGTCGTACACACACACCTGCTCAACCCTGAGGTACGTAGGTGTATGTGGGGTGGCTTCAAATGTAACCTCTCTCGTTCTCTTCTCTCTCTCTCGTGTGTTATACCCAGCTTCTACCCCCAAGCCATAAGACACCTGAACAGCTAATCAAAGGGCTACCCAGGCCCCTCTTTTACGCTGCTGCTCCTCTCTGTTTATAATCTATGCATAGTCACTAACTCTACCTACATGTACATATTACCTCAATTACCTCAACTAACCGGTGCCCTCCACATTGACTCTGTACTGGTACCCCCTGTATATAGCCTCGCTTGTTATTTTACTGCTGCTGTTGAATTATTTGTTACTTTTATTTTCTACTTATCTATTTTTTTCTAAACCAACAATGCTTTAGGAAGTTTTAAGGGTTTATAAGTAAGCATTTCACTAAGGTTCACTGCAACATTTCACCTGTTGTATTTGGCGCATGTGACAAATAAAATGTGTTTTGTGTTAACCCTCTCCTCTCTCCTTGTAGTGGCTGGTGAATTTCTTTGGCGCCCTGTCAGTAGAGGACTCAGTAGAGTGTCTTCAGGCCATGTTATCAGCCAACATCAGACAGAACCTTCAGCTGTGTGTCCAGGTGGCATCGAAATACCACGAGCAGCTGGGAACAAACACCCTGGTGGAGCTCTTTGAGTCCTTCAAGAGCTACGAGGGTACGCCTGGGTCTTGCTTCTCTTATGTTTAAAAACGTGTCGGCTTGGAGTCTGTGGTCCAGCTATTAGAGCCACAGACCCTGGCACACATGCACAGCCTAGGATGCTGAAGCCTAGGATGCTAGAGCCTATTCGACCATATGTTTTCACAGGGAAACTAGGAAACCTATTCAATTGTGAAACGGTGTTCTTCCTCTCCCAGGTCTGTTCTACTTCCTGGGCTCCATAGTGAACTTCAGCCAGGACCCTGACGTCCATTTTAAATACATCCAGGCGGCCTGTAAGACAGGGCAGATCAAGGAAGTGGAGCGCATCTGTAGAGAGAGCAACTGTTACGACCCGGACAGGGTCAAGAACTTCCTCAAGGTACGGGGGCTACCCCAGCAGTGTTGGTTAGGTGAATGTTTATTTATAAGTCGCTCTGGATAAGAGTGCCTGCTAAATGACTAAAATGTTTATAAAATAAAATTAAAATGTTTAGCCTAGAAGACTACAACCAGGTTCACTAGCTTTCAGTTACATGTAAGATCGGAAGTGACACAAACCAGACCGAATTCTCACTTTTCACAGTTGTTTCATGGGATATCAGCTTCCTTTTGCTAATGTAATGAAACTATGGATGTTCTGTGTTGCCTCTCTCTCTCTCTCCCCCATCAGGAGGCTAAATTGACAGACCAGCTGCCGTTGATCATAGTGTGTGACCGCTTTGACTTTGTCCATGACCTGGTGCTCTATCTCTACCGCAACACTCTGCAAAAGTACATAGAGATTTACGTTCAGAAGGTAAGAGCCATCCGCCTGGCAGGAGGCCCAGTGAGGAACACAGCACTGCAGGGAAGGAAGAGATATGTCAAGATAACTTTATTGTTGGTTTTACCAATAAATAGCACTTTTTATTTTATTTTGTTGCTGTAATTGCCATTGCCTGCTATTGCCTGGCCTTGACGTGTGTGTACTGTAGGTGAACCCCAGCCGTCTGCCTGTGGTGATAGGAGGTCTGTTGGATGTAGACTGTGCTGAAGACGTCATTAAGAACCTGATCATGGTGGTGAGAGGACAGTTCTCCACTGATGAGCTGGTGGCAGAGGTGGAGAAGAGGAACAGGTACAGACACATCACTTACGCATGTGGTCTCCCAACATTGTTGGCTCCTGTTCTTCAAATGGGGAGAACACTTTGTCAGAACTTTCAGTCCTGTCCTTTCCCCCTGGTGAGGCAATGCCTCATAGATCCCAGACAAAATGTTTCACAAGGGTTTCTCAAAAGGAGATTTTGTGTGTGTTCCAGACTGAAGCTGTTGTTGTCGTGGCTTGAGTCTCGTATCCACGAGGGCTGTGAAGAGCCGGCTACCCACAATGCCTTGGCTAAGATCTACATTGACAGTAACAACACCCCGGAGCGCTTCTTGAAGGAGAACACCTTCTACGACAGCGCTGTAGTGGGGAAGTATTGTGAGAAGAGAGACCCCCACCTCGCCTGTGTCGCCTATGAGAGGGGCCAGTGTGACCTGGACCTTATCAAGGTCTGAACACACACACACCACGCCGCACACACCCACAGGAGATGACTAATGCATTGATTGGTTTGGTTTCATTGTGCTCTGCTGTAGGTGTGCAATGAGAACTCCCTTTTCAAGAGTGAGGCTCGCTACCTGGTCCGACGGAAAGACCCAGAACTATGGGCCAACGTTCTTGAGGAGAATAACCCTTATAGACGCCAACTCATAGACCAGGTAAGTACAATACCTTCTGATATCACTGTTGTCATCTCCCTGTGTTCTGACCTGCATCTCCCTGTGTTCTGCCCTGTGATTCATTGTGTTTCCCAGGTGGTGCAGACTGCTCTGTCAGAGACCCAGGACCCAGAGGAGGTGTCTGTG
Organism: Oncorhynchus masou masou; assembly: GCF_036934945.1. Classification (NCBI taxonomy): domain Eukaryota; kingdom Metazoa; phylum Chordata; class Actinopteri; order Salmoniformes; family Salmonidae; genus Oncorhynchus; species Oncorhynchus masou. The sequence goes on from NC_088212.1 coordinate 35,070,851, forward strand.
ACGGTCAAGGCCTTCATGACAGCTGACCTGCCCAATGAGCTCATTGAACTACTGGAGAAGATTGTACTGGACAACTCAGTCTTCAGCGAGCACCGGTCAGTCACCATGCACACACACAAACACTTTACTTGGCCTCGCATTTGAATACAGAGGTTGAAAAGACTCAAATATTTCCAATGTTCTACGAATACCTGTAGTTGGAAGTCTTATCTAGCCTCTGTGTCTTCTCTGTTTCTCCCTCAGAAACCTCCAGAACCTGTTGATCCTGACGGCCATCAAGGCAGACCGGACGCGTGTGATGGAGTACGTCAACCGCCTGGACAACTACGATGCCCCCGACATTGCAAACATCGCCATCAGCAACGAGCTCTTCGAGGAGGCCTTCGCCATCTTCAAGAAGTTTGACGTCAACACCTCCGCCATTCAGGTTAACAAGAGTCTGAAGATAATGCAAAATATTTAGCTAATCATTGTACCCTGTTTTGTTTCAATGCACCAACAATGCTTTTCTTGACTTTTCTTTCTGCACCTTACAAATATGTGTATCATTGGACGTCTTTATTTATACTGACCAACTGTCTCTCTAGGTCCTGATCGAGCAAATCAGTAACCTGGACAGAGCCTATGAGTTTGCAGAGCGTTGTAATGAGGCCGCGGTATGGAGTCAACTGGCCAGAGCCCAGCTCCAGAGAGACCTGGTTAAAGAGGCCATTGATTCCTATATTAAAGCCGACGACCCGTCAGCCTACATGGAGGTGGTCAGCGCTGCCAGCAAGAACAGTAAGACAACACATCACACTGTGTGAGGAACAGGGAAAAGCAAGGAAACTGAGGCAGTGGCGGGCATGCGTCCAGCAAGGCAGTGGCGGGCATGCGTCCAGCAAGGCAGTGGCGGGCATGCGTCCAGCAAGGCAGTGGCGGGCATGCGTCCAGCAAGGCAGTGGCGGGCATGCGTCCAGCAAGGCAGTGGCGGGCATGCGTCCAGCAAGGCAGTGGCGGGCATGCGTCCAGCAAGGCAGTGGCGGGGGATAATTCCAACAAGGCAGTGGCGGGGGATAATTCCAACAAGGCAGTGGCGGGGATAATTCCAACAAGGCAGTGGCGGGGATAATTCCAACAAGGCAGTGGCGGGGGATAATTCCAACAAGGCAGTGGCGGGGGATAATTCCAACAAGGCAGTGGCGGGGGATAATTCCAACAAGGCAGTGGCGGGGGATAATTCCAACAAGGCAGTGGCGGGGGATAATTCCAACAAGGCAGTGGCGGGCATGCGTCCAGCAAGGCAGTGGCGGGGGATAATTCCAACAAGGCAGTGGCGGGCATGCGTCCAGCAAGGCAGTGGCGGGGGATAATTCCAACAAGGCAGTGGCGGGGGATAATTCCAACAAGGCAGTGGCGGGGGATAATTCCAACAAGGCAGTGGCGGGGGATAATTCCAGCAAGGCAGTGGCGGGGGATAATTCCAACAAGGCAGTGGCGGGCATGCGTCCAGCAAGGCAGTGGCGGGGGATAATTCCAACAAGGCAGTGGCGGGGGATAATTCCAACAAGAGTTCACTTGAAGCCTCCTATGCACTGTATGTGTGTATAATGTATAGAATTGATTGTGTGTGTGTGTGTGTTTTAGATAACTGGGAGGATCTGGTGAAGTTCCTTCAGATGGCTCGTAAGAAGGCCAGAGAGTCGTATGTAGAGACAGAGCTCATCTTTGCTCTGGCTAAAACTGTCAGACTGGCCGAACTGGAGGAATTTGTCAGCGGCCCGAACAACGCCCATATACAACAGGTAAATGTGTCAAATACGTGCAAAATGCACATTTATCAACATGGAACATTGTTCGCTGAGACGTTTGGTTTCAACTTTGGACTCACCCTCTCTTTGTTCTCCTGCAGGTGGGAGATAGGTGTTATGAAGAAGGGATGTACGATGCTGCCAAGCTGCTGTACAATAACGTGTCCAACTTTGCCCGCCTGGCATCCACGCTGGTACACCTAGGAGAGTACCAAGCTGCTGTGGACAGCGCCAGGAAAGCCAACAGCACACGCACCTGGAAGGAGGTACATCTAAACATTCTTACACCCACATGTTATGCTGTACTTACGTGTAAGTCATTTGATGGGTTGTGCATCATGACTTTGCTCGATCTCTGTCTCTCGATCTCTCTCTCTCTCTCTCTCTCTCTCTCAAGGTGTGTTGTGCGTGTGTGAATGGGGAAGAGTTTCGATTGGCTCAGATCTGTGGTCTACACATTGTTATCCACGCTGATGAACTGGAGGAGCTCATCAGCTACTACCAGGTAAATCCCCTCAATCACTTTAACCTGCTGGTGTCCTCTATAGTTTAGTACCAGGTAAAGGGAATGTTTTCAGATAGTTTAGGTGTCTGTACAGTGTCTGTGGTTAACTCATGTTCGTGTCTGTGTGCATCAGGACCGGGGTTACTATGAGGAGCTGATAGGCCTGTTGGAGGCCGCGTTGGGTTTGGAGCGTGCTCACATGGGCATGTTCACTGAGCTGGCCATCCTCTACTCCAAATTTAAACCCCAGAAGATGAGAGAACACCTGGAACTCTTCTGGTCCCGTGTCAACATCCCTAAGGTGTGTGTCTCTCTCTCTCTAAATAAAACGATTGTAAATATTTCTCTTTTTCCCATATCTGTCACGTCTATGTGACCTCACTTCCTGTGGTTGTCCAATCAGGTGCTGCGAGCGGCGGAGCAGTCCCATCTGTGGGCAGAGTTAGTGTTTCTGTATGATAAATACGAGGAATATGACAACGCTGTCCTCACGATGATGTCACACCCTACGGACGCTTGGAAGGAGGTGCAGTTCAAGGACATCATTGCCAAGGTAGCACGACCCTATCGGCTCCTCACTCACAAAACAGTTGAAAACCTCACTGAAGGGCTGAAGGTTTTCTAACCTCAACTGTAGCCACCTCTCCGCAAGGAACTTCATTGTGTTGTATGACTCTTTCTAGGTGGCCAATGTGGAGCTGTACTACAAATCCCTTTCCTTTTACCTGGACAACAAACCTCTGCTGACGAATGACCTTCTGACCATACTGTCACCACGGTTAGACCACAGCCGCACGGTCAGCTACTTCACCAAGGTAATCAGTCAAAACACCTGTCATTAAACCCGGAATAGGCTGAAAAACATGTTCCTACAATACTACAACCCTGCAAATTTAGCAGCAACGCAAGACCAAATAATATGACGCTTGCGTGGGTCTCCAGGTTAACCAGTTGAAGTTGGTAAAGCCTTACCTGAGGTCAGTCCAGAGTCATAACAACAAGGGAGTCAACGAGGCCCTCAATAACCTGCTGACTGAGGAGGAGGACTACCAGGTGAGGGAGTGTGTGTGTGTTCTAATTATGCTCTTATGTTGTTCTATGGCATTATGTGTTGTGGTCTCCAGGAAGCATAACTTGTATGTCTGTGTTGTCCATAGGGTCTGAGGGCGTCTATCGATGCATATGATAACTTTGACACCATTGGTTTGGCCCAGAGACTGGAGAAGCATGAGCTGATTGAGTTCAGACGCATCGCAGCATACCTCTACAAAGGCAACAACCGCTGGAGACAGAGCGTGGAACTCTGCAAGAAGGACAAATTATACAAGGTTAACATTTTGGGGGGATACTAGTTGTTCCTGCCAAACCAGCACCTGGATCCAGACACACTGCTGTGCAAAGTTTTTATTATTTTTATATATATATATATATATATATATATATATATATATATATATATATATATATATATATATATATATATATATATATATATATATATATATATATATATATATATATATTTTTTTTACTTGTCTTGCACTGTAAATATTTTCTGGGACCTTTTCACACTTCACTCTACTTTGACTAGAGCCTGATGGGGGCACTGTTTCGCTTTGGAGGATGGAAATAGTGAATATTTAGTCAGCCCACACCCTGTTGAAATTACTGAAGGAAAACACTTTTCTCCTCTGTAGTTTTTCAGCTTTGTAATGATATGTAACCATTGGTGCAACATCTGTGAGAATCCAAATGTTCTCGTGTTTCATCCATCCATCTCTTCCCCTGTCAGTCTGTCTCAAGATGGGATGCCGTATGCTGCAGAGACATGACTTCGGTCTCAAATCAATCACCCCCCCCCCCCTCTTACTGTGTGTATTTGGCAGGATGGAATGCTGTACGCTGCTGAGTCTAAGGATGCTGAGCTGGCTGAGACCCTGTTGCAGTGGTTCCTGGAGGAGGGCAGGAAGGAGTGTTTCGCTGCCTGTCTGTTTGCCTCCTACGACCTGCTGCACCCTGACGTGGTACTGGAGCTGGCCTGGAGACACAACATCATGGACTTTGCCATGCCATACTTCATCCAAGTCATGAGGGAGTACCTCACCAAGGTCAGTCCTGCTCCAAAAACGGCAAGCACTTTTTGTGTCCCAAATAGCACCCTATTCCCGACTATAGTGCACTTCTTCTGACCAGAGCCCTATTGGCCCAGGTCAAAAGTAGTGCACTATATAGAGAATAGGGTGCCATTTGGGACATACACCAAAATCTTAATTTCGGTCAGTGAAAATGTAGTAAACTAAATAATGGATTTCTTCCTGCTAATTTGACTGGTTTCCAGATAATTTTCTCTTCTTGTAAGAGATGGACAGTTGTCCTTGACCTTCTCTCTGTAGGTATTGTAGGAGCAGACAGGGTTTAGAGAAATACTTTTGGTAATACAAATTAAAATAGTGGAACGTTTACTTAAATATGGTGATAACGCTGCTGGAGAAAGCTTTCACACAACTTTATTATTTTGTTTTTCTTCACTTTGTGTTTGTAATTAAGTTAAAACATGAGACTCTTTAAGTGGGGAAGACAACCATTCCTCTAAAACAATGTGTAGTAATGACACCACTTCCTGTAACCTTTGACCCCAAGATATGTGAGCTCATCTCTGTGGGTTCTCTTCCAGGTTGATGAGGTTGAGGAGAAGGTGACGGTCTCTGGCTCTCTTTATTTATCTCCTTTTTGTTCTGTCTGTTCTCTGTTTCCTGTTCTAACATAGACCCTAGGTTTCTGATGTAAGAACCTAGCATGGACTTGTATGTAGACTGAGAATCCTTAACATAGGTCTGGCCAGTCCTGGTACTTTAGAGTGTCACAGGGGGTGCGGGGTTCTGTTTCAGTCCAGCACCAACATACCTGATTTTAGTCTTTCTAGATTGAAGACTGAATCAGATATGCAACAAAAGCCATGCTCCTCACACTCAACCCCCTAGAACCAGGACTGGCCACCCTTGACTACTGGGACCCCCCCCCCCCCTCACTGATAATCCCAGACTGTTTGCTCCTGGTTAACAGGAACACATGACAAAAGGTGCTGCACTATAGTCCTCCGCATCAGTAGTCAGCTAGCCTGAGTGACAATCTGTTTGTTCTACCATGTCAATATTTGGCCTGACTAATGACCGCAATGAGCACAAACAGATCTGGGACCAGGCTAGTAGTTAGCAGCTCCAGGACTGCAGTGTCTGCTGGATTCCTATGTCTGCCATTAAACTGATCAGTGATTTGCCAGAGAGCATGGAGATGAAGAGCAGCAGACACTTGGCCCTCCCTGGAGGACTGGAGTCGAAGCCCCCTGCTGCAAACACAGTTCTGTCGGAGTATTCTCATGTAGCTTTAACTGCTATGTACAGTAACAGCGTAGTGCACAATACCACATTGTGAGACGCATCCCCTAGCTATGCAGCCACTAGCTAGCTATGCAGCCACTAGCGGCTAGCTATGCAGCCACTAGCGGCTAGCTATGCAGCCACTAGCGGCTAGCTATGCAGCCACTAGCGGCTAGCTATGCAGCCACAGAGAACCAAAACCACCTCTCCCACACCCTATTCCCTACATAGTGCACTACTTTTGACCAGAGCCATACAAGTAGTGCACTGTATAGGGAATAGGGTACCATTTGGGTTGCACACCATCAATTAGCTTTCTATGCATGTTCATTATTTTATTTATCAGAGGAGGCACATACTCCCTTGTAGTTTTTTCTACTGCTGAAATTCTTACCATTCACACTGCCAGTTTATTTTGTCGTTATGACATTCTAATTCTTTAGTTCGTTTGAGTTAATTGTTCATACAGACAAGTCACATCTTCACAGCTATTATTACTCAAAATAGAGATTCTCAATGCCAAAAATAGACCATTTGGAATAACTTCAAAATGATTTAATTACACAACTTTAATACAATAATACACACATTTCTGTTTGACTCTTGAATACATCAGAAACCTTGCTTGCATTTTGTTAGGCAAGAAGGAGTGCCCTGTAGCTGAAGCATGTTAAGTTGTGATTGAGGTTTGTCTGTTTTTCCTCCTGGACTGGGATGTGTTTTGCGTGGAGTGCAAAGTGGAGGGTTAGCATCTTGGCGTGGGCCAAGCTTCTCCACAACACAGAGAATTCAAAATTAACTTTCACAAGCCTTGCTGTATACAGTGCTTCTAGAGTAGTTTAAAGATGCTCCCTCACTTGTAAGGAAAACTGTAGTTTCTCACCAATTCCGCATGGCATCTTCTCTGAGGCATCCTCACTGTAGAAATAGATACTAGTCTATAAAGTCTGATATTGAAAGGTGAAGTATAATATTATGCATATTGTTGTCTTCATGACAAAAGTTAACATCACCAATAAAATATTATCAGAATGTATCTCTGTAGAACGTTAATTGACAAATAATTTACAACGCCACAGTTTTATTATAGTGAGCCCACCCATTAGGCGACTGACTGGCTTTTCTCTCTGACCTCTGTCTGACCCTTTGTTCTCAGGTGGATAAACTGGAGGAGTCAGAAAGCCAAAGGAAGACTGAGGAAGAAGTCACAGAACCCACCCCCATAGTTTTCGGTAGGTTTGGTAATGCAATTTATATTAAAAGGCTTGGTTAAACTTTCTGGAATCAGTTGGCATAGGGAGGGAAATGAGTAAGGGAATCTGAATGCAACGCTAGAAAGACAGCTGTTTATTATTGATGAAAGGTAACAATTATGTGTGTGTGTGTAGGTCAGCAGCTGATGTTGACGGCAGGCTCGGCTCCAGTGGCACCCCAGCCTGGATACCCAGGAGGCTACGGATACGCTGCCCCAGGCTACTCTCCCCAGCCCCCTTACAGCTACAACATGTAGACCACCTCTACTCCCCCCAGCCCCCCTACAGCTACAACATGTAGACCACCTCTACTCCCCCCAGCCCCCCTACAGCTACAACATGTAGACCACCTCTACTCCCCCCAGCCCCCTTACAGCTACAACATGTAGACCACCTCTACTCCCCCCAGCCCCCCTACAGCTACAACATGTAGACCACCTCTACTCCCCCAGCCCCCTTACAGCTACAACATGTAGACCACCTCTACTCCCCCAGCCCCCCTACAGCTACAACATGTAGACCACCTCTACTCCCCCAGCCCCCCTACAGCTACAACATGTAGACCACCTCTACTCCCCCCAGCCCCCTACAGCTACAACATGTAGACCACCTACTCCCCCAGCCCCCCTACAGCTACAACATGTAGACCACCTCTACTCTCCCCAGCCCCCTACAGCTACAACATGTAGACCACCTCTACTCCCCCAGCCCCCCTACAGCTACAACATGTAGACCACCTCTACTCCCCCAGCCCCCCTACAGCTACAACATGTAGACCACCTCTACCCCACCCAGCCCCCTACAGCTACAACATGTAGACCACCTCTACTCCCCAGCCCCCCCCCAGCTACAACATGCCACCTCTACTCCCCCAGCCCCCCTACAGCTACAACATGTAGACCACCTCTACTCCCCCAGCCCCCCTACAGCTACAACATGTAGACCACCTCTTCTCCCCCAGCCCCCTACAGCTACAACATGTAGACCACCTCTACTCCCCCAGCCCCCTACAGCTACAACATGTAGACCACCTCTACTCCCCCCAGCCCCCTACAGCTACAACATGTAGACCACCTCTACTCCCCCAGCCCCCCTACAGCTACAACATGTAGACCACCTCTACTCCCCCCAGCCCCCCTACAGCTACAACATGTAGACCACCTCTACTCCCCCCAGCCCCCCTACAGCTACAACATGTAGACCACCTCTACCCCACCCAGCCCCCCTACAGCTACAACATGTAGACCACCTCTACCCCACCCAGCCCCCCTACAGCTACAACATGTAGACCACCTCTACTCCCCCCAGCCCCCTACAGCTACAACATGTAGACCACCTCTACTCCCCCAGCCCCCCTACAGCTACAACATGTAGACCACCTCTACTCCCCCAGCCCCCCTACAGCTACAACATGTAGACCACCTCTACTCCCCCAGCCCCCCAGCCCCCCTACAACTACAACATGTAGACCACCTCTACTCCCCCCAGCCCTCTACAACTACAACATGTAGACCACCTCTACTCCCCCCAGCCCCCTACAACTACAACATGTAGACCACCTCTACCCCACCCAGCCCCCTACAACGACAACATGTAGACTACCTCTACCCCACCCAGCCCCCTACAACGACAACATGTAGACTACCTCTACCCCACCCAGCCTCCCTACACCATGTAGACCACCTCTACCCCACCCAGCCCCCTACAATTGCAACATGTAGACCGCCTCTACCCCACCCAGCCTCCCTACAACTACAACATGTAGACCGCCTCTACCCCACCCAGCCTCCCTACAACTACAACATGTAGACCGCCTCTACCCCACCCAGCCTCCCTACAACTACAACATGTAGACTGCCTCTACCCCACCCAGCCCCCCTAGGGCTACACTAAGCCTACGTCCCAAATGTCACCCTATTCCCAGTATAGTGAACTACTTTTGACCAGGGTCCATATGACTCTGGTCTAAAGTAGTGCAGTATATATAGGCTACATGGTGTCGATTGGGACACAGATCATGTAGACCTTAGAAGACCTTCTAACGCGCCAACCTCAGGCCCCGACCTGAACCATACGTACCCTGCACTGGGATACAGATACAGCTTGCTTATGGATTCTATATGTATTCCCTGCCTTGACACCCCTGATACTCCCAATCTCACTACTCTGAGACACACCTAGCCCACCTATGGACACTCCTAACCCCCACACCCAAATCTCTCAACTGAAAAGATCTCCACTTTGCCCCCACCTCACCTCTTACTCCCACTTCCTCTTTCTCCCCCTCTCCAATGGAATACAGCAAGTGACCCCTCTAAGTGACTAAGTGACCCCTCTTCTTAGGCTGAACTGACCAGCCCACCCGCCATTCAACACGCACCGCATGACAACAGCGCTTAGCTCCTAGAGAAAATAAATAATAAGATGTCGCTAATGTACAGTACACCTCTCTGTCCAGGTATTCTATTACTGTTCTATAGACTGCATCAACTGTGTCAACCATAGAACAGCTTCTTTTTTTGAAATCCTAATGTTTTTCTAGAGATTATAATACAGCACTGATAGTACAGATACTTTGTTACTGATGAGCCAGAGAGGGGGCGGGTGAAGGGGGAGCAGCACCGAGTTCCCCCACCTTCTCCTAAGCACTGCTAGGCCTTATACAGGAGGAGGTTTCAAATTTGAGTCATTGTTTATGTTTGTTTCAAGACTGTTTCTGTGCAATAGAGATCTTAACAGGTACCATGTGTTGGAGATAGAGTACTATATGGACTAGGAATACTAGTTACTTGGGTTATGGTGTACTGTCTGTGTGTAGTTTATCAAGCATGTAGGGATCTGTTGACAACACCAAGAGTGGGAAGGTTTGCGCTGTTCCTTCTCTTTACTAGAGTCGTATTATCTGATAATAACCAAGTCTAGATGGACGTTGGGTCTCTCCACTACACTGTGATGTACGGTACAGGATCCCACAGCTCTGGTTGTTGATGATGTGAAACATAACTGCGATATGCTGATGTCTGTGCATGTGCTGCCAAACATATAATGCTGTAACAATGCAACCAGGAGCACAATTTCCATGTTACACATATACCAAGTATTACCTATGTTGTGTTCAAAACTAAGCAAATGTATTTTGAGGCCTTTTACTGTCTCACCATTGGCAACAACTAACAGAATGGTCGAAGAAACTCATGTTACACAGAGAATTAAAACATACTAGAGGAATAGAGCTCGTATGTATCCCTGTACCAGTGGTTCAGAGTTAACAATTCATGTACTGAAAAAAAAGTGTATAATTTAAGATATGTTGCGATACTTAAATAAGCAAATAAGTCCACTATGGAATAAAATAGTGTATTGTCTATAGTGCATTGTTGTAGTCTTAATCATTATTATGATACTTTTTTTTTTAAAGAAAATGACAAAATACAAAAAGAGCAGAATACAAACATAAACTATTCAGCATGATTGCTTGCAGCAGCCATCATCCTGGAGTTTGTTTTCTTCCTGTTCAAGTAGAACCTGTCTGATAAATGTTCTGGAAAACTATCGCTAGGGTTTATGGGTAAATCTGGCCTCGTGCATCCGGACATGTACACTGTTGTCCATTGGACCCTGAGCTGTGCCGCCACATTGTAAAAACGTTGAATTGGGGTTTTGTAGGAAAACTAAATCTAAACTGTGTACAAGCACTACCGTATCTGCACAAGTCATGGTCTCCTGAAGGATAATAAAGTTTACACACATTATCTGTCTGTGATCATTTCACGATGCTCATAGTAGTAACTCTAGAGGGAACTGAGATGTATATTTGGTAATATGTGTTTGCATTGTCGTACTATCAACCCTGGGTTTTACTAAGAACCTTTGGTCATAAAGCCGACAACACTGTCAGACAGTCACAATGGTTCATCTCAGATAATGGTAACTGTCCAGGCTGTTCATTAAATGTTGTTTAATTGTTATGTGTCCTTATGATGAAGGGTTTAAGTCAAGTGTTTGCATTGTCAATTTATTCCATTCAATCTGACTTGGTAAGTTTACAGGTCATTCACAAACTTCCTTGATCAGGTTTGGTATTTTTTTCTCCACTTCTAAGATGCTCTTGCTTCTTTTAGTTTTGACAATGCAATCAAGCCAAATAGCCAAATACATTTAAACTCAGTTTTTCACAATTCCTGACATTTAATCCTAGCAAAAATTCCCTGTCTTAGGTCAGCTGGGATCAGCAGTTTTATTTTAAGATTGTGAAATGTCAGAATAATAGCAGAGAATTTAATTATTTAAGTTTTTATTTCTTTCTTCACATTCTCAGTGGGTCAGAAGTTTACATACACTCAATTAGTATTTGGTAACATTGCCTTTAAATTGTTTAACTTGGGTCAAACGTTTCGGGTAGCCTTCCATAAGCTTCCCACAATAAGTTGGGTGAATTTTGGTCTATTTCTCCTGACAGAGCTGGTGTAACTGAGTCCGGTTTGGAGGCCTCCTTGCTCGCACACGCTTTTTCAGTTCTGCCCACAATTCTTCTATGGGCTTGAGGTCAGGGCATTGTGATGGCCACTCCAATACCTTGACTTTGTTGTCCTTAAGCCATTTTGCCACAACTTTGGAAGTATGCTTGGGGCCATTGTCCATTTGAAAGACCAATTTGTGACCAAGCTTCAACTTCCTGACTGATGTCTTGATGTTGCTTCAATATATCCACATAATTTGGTGACTCATGATGCCATCTATTTTGTGTAGTGCACCAGTGCCTCCTGCAGCAAAGCCCCCCCACAACATGATGCTGCCACCCCCGTGCTTCACAGTTGGGATGGTGTTCTTCGGCTTGCAAGCATCCCCCTTTTTCCTCCAAACATAACGATGGTCATTATGGCCAAACAGTTCTATTTTTGTCTCATCAGACCAGAGGACATTTCTCCAAAAAGTACTATATTTTTCCCCATGTTCAGTTGCAAACTGTAGTCTGGCTTTTTTATGGTAGTTTTGGAGCAGTGGCTTCTTCCTTGCTGAGTGGCCTTTCAGGTTATATCGATATAGGACTCATTTTACTGTGGATATAGATACTTTTGTACCTATTTCCTCCAGCATCTTCACACAGTCCTTTGCTGTTGTTCTGGGATTGATTTGCACTTTTTGCACCAAAGTACATTCATCTCTAGGACACAGAACGTATCTCCTTCTTGAGCGGTATGACGGCTTCGTGGTCCCATGGTGTCTATACTTGCGTACTATTGTTTGCACAGATGAACGTGGTACCTTCCTTCAAGCATTTGGAAATTACTCCCAAGGATGAACCAGACTTGTGGAGGTCTACCATTTTTTTTCTGAGGTCTTGGCTAATTTCTTTTGGTTTTCCCATGATGTCAAGCAAAGACGCACTGAGTTTGAAGGTATGCCTTGAAATACATCCACAGGTACACCTCCAATTGACTCAAATTATGTCAATTAGCCTATCAGAAGCCCCTAAAGCCATGACATACATTTTCTGGAATTTTCCATGCTGTTTAAATGCACAGTTTATTTATTTATTTTTATTTCACCTTTATTTAACCAGGTAGGCTAGTTGAGAACAAGTTGTCATTTGCAACTGTGACCTGGCCAAGATAAAGCATAGCAGTGTGAAAAGACAACAGAGTTACGCATGGAGTAAACAATTAACAAGTCAATAACACAGTAGGGAAAAAAAGAGTCTATATACATTGTGTGCAAAACGCATGAGGAGGTAGGTGAATAATTACAATTTTGCAGATTAACACGAGTGATAAATGATCAGATGGTCATGTACAGGTAGAGATATTGGTGTGCAAAAGAGCAGAAAAGTGAATAAATAAAAACAGTATGGGGATGAGGTAGGTAAAATTGGGTGGGCTATTTACCGATAGACTATGTACAGCTGCAGTGATCGGTTAGTTGCTCAGATATTTGAAATTGGTGAGGGAGATAAAAGTCTCAACTTCAGCGTTTTATTATTATTATTATTTTTTTGCAATTCGTTCCAGTCACAGGCAGCAGAGAACTGGAAGGAAAGGCAGCCAAATGAGGTGTTGGCTTTAGGGATGATCAGTGAGATACACCTGCTGGAGCGCCTGCTACGGGTGGGTGTTGCCATCGTGACCAGTGAACTGAGATAAGGCGGAGCTTTACCTAGCATGAACTTGTAGATGACCTGGAGCCAGTGGGTCTGGCGACGAATATGTAGCGAGGGCCAGCCGACGAGAGCATGCAGGTCGCAGTGGTGGGTGGTATAAGGTGCTTTAGTAACAAAACAGATGGCACTGTGATAAACTGCATCCAGTTTGCTGAGTAGAGTGTTGGAAGCTATTTTGTAGATGACATCGCCGAAGTCGAGGATCGATAGGATAGTCAGTTTTACTATGGTAAGTTTGGCGGCGTGAGTGGAGGAGGCTTTGTTGCAGAATAGAAAGCCAATTCTAGATTTAATTTTAGATTGGAGATGTTTGATATGAGTCTGGAAGGAGAGTTTACAGTCTAGCCAAACACCTAGGTACTTATAGATGTCCACATATTCTAGGTCGGAACCATCTAGGGCGTGCGGGTGCAGGCAGCGAACGGTTGAAAAGCATGCATTTGGTTTTACTAGCGTTTAAGAGCAGTTGGAGGCCACGGAAGGAGTGTTGTATGGCATTGAAGCTCGTTTGGAGGTTAGATAGCACAGTGTCCAAGGACGGGCCGGAAGTATACAGAATGGTGTCGTCTGCGTAGAGGTGGATCAGGGAATCACCCGCAGCAAGAGCAACATCATTGATATATATAGAGAAAAGAGTCGGCCCGAGAATTGAACCCTGTGGCACCCCCATAGAGACTGCCAGGGACCAGACAGCATGCCCTCCGATTTGACACACTGAACTCTGTCTGCAAAGTAGTTGGTGAACCAGGCAAGGCAGTCATCAGAAAAACCGAGGCTACTGAGTCTGCCGATAAGAATATGGTGATTGACAGAGTCGAAAGCCTTGGCCAGGTCGATGAAGACGGCTGCACAGTACTGTCTTTTATCGATGGCGGTTATGATATCGTTTAGTACCTTGAGCGTGGCTGAGGTGCACCCGTGACCTGCTCGGAAACCAGATTGCACAGCGGAGAAGGTACGGTGGGATTCGAGATGGTCAGTGACCTGTTGTTGACTTGGCTTTCGAAGACCTTAGATAGGCAGGGCAGGATGGATATAGGTCTGTAACAGTTTGGGTCCAGGGTGTCTCCCCCTTTGAAGAGGGGGATGACTGCGGCAGCTTTCCAATCCTTGGGGATCTCAGACGATATGAAAGAGAGGTTTACAGGCTGGTAATAGGGGTTGCGACAATGGCGGCGGATAGTTTCAGAAAAAGAGGGCCCAGATTGTCAAGCCCAGCTGATTTGTACGGGTCCAGGTTTTGCAGCTCTTTCAGAATGTCTGCTATCTGGATTTGGGTAAAGGAGAACCTGGAGAGGCTTGGGCGAGTAGTTGCGGGGGGGCGGAGCTGTTGGCCGAGGTTGGAGTAGCCAGGAGGAAGGCATGACCAGCCGTTGAGAAATGCTTGTTGAAGTTTTCGATAATCATGGATTTATCAGTGGTGACCGTGTTACCTAGCCTCAGTGCAGTGGGCAGCTGGGAGGAGGTGCTCTTGTTCTCCATGGACTTCAGTGTCCCAGAACCTTTTGGAGTTAGAGCTACAGGATGCAAATTTCTGCCTGAAGAAGCTGGCCTTTGCTTTCCTGACTGACTGCGTGTATTGGTTCCTGACTTCCCTGAACAGTTGCATATCGCAGGGACTATTCGATGCTATTGCAGTCCGCCACAGGATGTTTTTGTGCTGGTCGAGGGCAGTCAGGTCTGGAGTGAACCAAGGGCTATATCTGTTCTTAGTTCTGCATTTTTTGAACGGTCAATTTAGTTTGTAAACTTCTGACCCACTGGAATTGTGATACAGGGAATTATAAGTTAAATAATCTGTCTAAACAGAAAATTTACTTGTGTCATGCACAAAGTAGATGTCCGAACCGACTTGCCAAAACTATAGTTTGTTAACAAGAAATTTGTGGAGTGGTTGAAAAACAAGTTTTAATGACTCCAACCTAAGTGTATGTAAACTTCTGACTTCAAATGTATATCACCAGAACGTACCCCCCACTAGGCACAGACATCAGTTCAACATCTACACTGAACAAAAATCTAAATGCAACATGTAAAGTGTTGGTCCTGTGTTTCATGAGCTAAACAAATCCTGGAAATGTTCCATACTCACAAAAAGCTTATTTCTCTCAAATGGTGTGCACAAATTTGTTTACATCCCTATTAGTGAGCATTTCTCCTTTGCCAGGATAAATCCATCCACCTGACATGTGTGGCATATCAAGAAGCTAATTAAAGAGCATGATTATTACACAGGTGCACCTTGTGCTGGGGACAATAAAAGGCCACTTTAAAATGTACAGTTTTGTCACACAAAACAACGCCACAAATATCCCAAGTTTTGAGGGGGCGTGCAATTGGCATGCTAACTGCAGGAATGTCCACCAGAGCTGTTGCCATAGCATTTCTCTACCATCAGCTGCCTCTGTTGTTTTAGAGAATTTGGCAGTACTTCCAACCGGCCTCACAACCGCAAACTAAGTGTAACCACTCGAGCCCAGGACCTCCACATCAACCAATCAATCAAATGTATTTATAAAGCCCTTTTTACATCAGCAGATATCACACAGTGCTATACAGAAACCCAGCCTAAAACCCTAAACAGCAAACAATGCAAATTTAGAAGCACGGTGGCCAAGTGGTTGGGCCTATATTAGGGCCTAATGAATTTCTTTCAATTTCCTTATATGAACTGTAACTCTGTACAATTGTTGCCATTTTTTCATGTTGTGTTTTTACTTTTGTTCAGTATAGTTTTGATTTACATTAGAGTTGTCAACTAATGTGAATTCAACAAAACATGTCACCATTTAATTCGATTTAGGTTCAAAGTTGGGTATAATAAAAAAAATTAAATGCCCTTATGTTGATGACTTTCTGCAAATCCACGTTGATTAAACGTCATCACATTTTTTTTTTTGGGGGGGGTTGAAATGAAGTGGAAACAACATTGATTCGACTAGTGGGCCAGGTGCCAGACTTTCTACACTGTCCAACTGGTCCTTGCCTTGCCTGACACTGGCGAAATTCTCTGTCAGTCTAGCTACTCCTATGACATGACAACCATAGTCAGGGGAGTTGGTGAAAGCACACACAGTGGGGTCTGAAATGATTTGCACCCTTGATTAAGATGAGCAATAATAACTGTATAAAATAAATAATTAAAATACTGAGCTATATTGTATGCTCAACAAAATGTGAATGATATTATTTTATACTAATACATTTGCTCAGAGAAAGATTTAGTTTAACAAGTAATACATTTTTTTCTCAAAAAGGGAGGGGTCAGAATTATTGACACCCCGAAAGATTCTTATAAATAAAGTAGTCAAATGTTCTATATTCCTAGCACACAATGACTACGTCAATCTTTTGACTCTACAAACTTGTTGGATGCATTTGTTCGTTTTGGCTGTGTTTCAGATTATTTTGTGCCCAATAGAAATGAATAGTAAATCATGTATTATTGTGTCCTTTTGGAGTCACTTTTATTATAAATAAGAATAGAATATGTTTCTAATCATTTGTACATTTAATGTGGATGCTACTGTACCATGATGACAGATAATCCTGAATGAATCATGAATAATGTTGAGTGAGAAAGTTTACAGATGGTTAAAGATCATATCCCCAAGACATACTAACCTCTCACCATTACCAATAACGGGAGGCTAGCATGTCTTGGGGATATGATATTTTACCCTCTGCAACTTTCTCACACATTATTCACGATTCATTCTGGATTATCCGTAATCATGGTAGCATCCACATTAATGTACAAGCGTTTAGAAACATGTTTTATTTTTGTTTACAATAAAAAATGTCAATACATTATTTACCATTCATTTCTATTAGGCACAAAATTATCTGAAACCCAAACAAAACAAACTGCAAATGCATCCAACAAGTTTGTAGAGTCGGAAGATTGATGTAGTCATTGTGTGCTAGGTATATGGGACCAAATACTTAACTTTGACTAGTTTATTTATAAGAACCTTTAAAGGTGTCAATCATTTTGATCCCTACCTTTTTGAGAAATAGAAATATAACTTGTTCAACAAAATCTCTTTCTCTAAGCAATTGTATTAGTATAAAATAATATAATTTCCCAATTTTTGGAGGGTACAATATAGCTCAGTATTAGAATTATTTATTTTATACAGTCATTATTGCTAATTTTTATCAATGGTGTCAATAATTTCGGACCCCACTGTATGTCTGTGACCAGGCCAGACTACTCAAAGGAAAGCATTCACTCTCTACTAGCACTGTTTCAGGACCAGTCCTCTGCCACAGTCATGACTCTCCTGATGGTCTGGCTGATGACAGTCTCTGACCAAAATGTCAGGCAATGTTTTTAACTTTGAATTTGCAATAAGTCATATATTTCTATAATGGAGAGAGTGTTGTGCTCTAACTTCTGATGCCACAGTCCTGAGGGACACCAGTTGGAGCTGAGGAGCAAAACTGTCCCTGGATCAGTGGGGGTAGATATGCACTGCTGCACTTCGACCTCATCTTGGGAACAGCATCTGATGGAGATACGGATCAAACATTCTGTGTGTCCACCTGTCATAGTAGGGGTTTTGTACACATGTGGCCTTGTGTACAGGCTACATCACTTCAACTCAAAGTAGAATCTGTTCATCTCCATTATCAGAATAAAAAAAACTGGAAAAAATGTGATTATGTTAAATTATTTGTTCATGTAATCAAAGGTCTAATTTGTAAATGAGGTTAGGAACAAAATAAAATGTTTGTTGTGGTTTTGCTATGATTTTTCTATTCATAGCAAGGCAAATAAATCTGTCTCTATATTGTTTCGGTTGCATCCTTCTCGTGGATGTAGCATATAGATGTCACTGGGGCACAGCACTTGATTGATGGTGTTTTGGGTCTGAATCACCTTTGTACAGCCTTGATCACTTCTCTCTCTCAACAGCTTGGCAGCAGAGTTTAAGTGGTTAATAACATTATGCTGTCTTATGGGGTTGATACTTTAATTGACATATCTTCGTTTGTTTGCTGAACTAGGGAATTTACAGTATGTTATGCTAATGTAGCGCTCCACCTCATAGCGAGGTTTGCGCGTGAAAAGATGAGACAGACCCGCCCTTCTGGTGTATAACCGAACTGCCCCGTCTCTCCTCCCTCGGCTACATGATATATACGCGGTCTCTCCTAGCACGACTGCCAGCTGTGTAGTAGCCTACTGTCCACATACAGCGGAGGTCTGAAGGCTACACTCAGCATCACTGGTCAGACAGCATCACAGCAAAATTGATCAGTCCTTAGTCTTGGTGTGCATGCACTGAACGTTATAATAACCACCAACTAGTTTTTTTTAGGACAAAATAACAGTTTTGTAGACTTAGTTTTATAGCTAGATAGATATTTGTTAAATTATTTCTTTACAATGGAAGGAAACAGGAAATTAATCAGTCCCTTTCACCGACCACGGTGCCTGGCGGCGGCGGCACCTGGAGGGAAAGCCAAATTAACTCACCCTGGGAAGGCGATTCTAGCAGGTAAGTTTTGTAATCTTTTGTTCAGACACCATCTATGCCAATATATATGGTTTTACATTTTTGTGATACACGGTTTAATGCTTTTACTTGATAGAGAATCGGCGTAGATGGAGCATCAGCCTGTAGAATAAAGTAACATTGTTTTTCCCGATCATGTCACTTTCACTTGACAGCCAGGGTTTGTAAATGATGTGCTGATGGTGTTTCATTGGTTAGTAGCCGTGCAAGAAGCGAGCGCTTCCATGTCATTGAGTAGAACTGTCATGTTGTATTGTGTTCATTCACAATAAAATATCAAATATGCTAGTCCTGGTTATTAATATCAGTTTCACATGCAGTGTGTGCATTTCACTAAAGATGGGATTGGCTTGGGCTGCCTGTAGAGCGCATAACAAAATAGTGAGACTGTTTAAACTAGTAGCCTACTGGCTTTATCATTTAAATTTTTTTTTTCTACTTAATATGATTTAGAATCTAATCAATATGATTTCAAAAGGATGATTATGAAATGATCTAATGATCCTATCTGTAACTGACAGTGGTAACATGCTATACCCTTCGAATAGTGCAGAGCAGTACTGCCTGGTTATATGAGAGAACACCACAGAACAAACACTCCTCAGTTTTCCCCCTTAGTGGCAGACAGTAACAACTCAGTTAGTTATAAGGACTGGTGAATGCTAAAATGTTCACCTCCTCTTGCATTATGCTATGATAGACAGATCATTCATGTTATTGTGCAGTTTAACTGAGATGACAAAAAAGCATCTGTTGCAGCTCCATCTGTCCGATTAGCAAACCACAGCATTTAGTTCCCACTGTGCAGCCCTGTTCTTTTTAGGCAGCAGACACAGTCATTATTATGGGGTGTGTCTTCTGAAAATGACTCCACACTGTGTAATTCAAACCAATAACCCTACAATTGAACTGGAATACATTTTAAGTAAACCACCCAAAACCATCACGTCGCTCTCTGAAGGAAGACAAAAACAAGCATTGAATTAGGATCAAATATAGAAACCCAAACACTGTGGACTGAACAACAGACTGTCTCTAAAATGAAGTTTGAATAGCTCAGACGGCTACTACTACTAATAGGTAGACAATGGTGTATATAAACCTGTACTGCTGATGCTATCTATTGGCTATTGAGAAGCTTTGAAGCCAGCGGTTGGCCATATTGGCACTCCACAGTAGGAGCAGTCCTCCATAGTAATGGGTGGAATTCTACAGTGTTTAAATTAAGTGTTTCAAGGACAAATTTACATGTATTTAAGTATTTACAAAATTACATGTTTTGTTGTTGTACATTTTTGTTATTTTTTTTAATGTTTAACTCGCATAATATAGTTTAAAAGTGGGCATTAAGGTATATGTAATAACTAATGTAGACATTAATAAATGCATTAATTATACATTAATAAATGCATAAAAATGTTTTTTTACATTGGAGGAGTAGTGCTAAGATGGAGGCACAGGAGCTTCAACAAATCACCCCCTAAAAGTAATCTAGTATATATACTGCATACATCACTGGTAGTAGCCTAGTAGCCTTCATCACGGAAACCTCCATTCCTGTGAGGGATACTGGTGAAGTATACCGAACAAAAAAGATAAACACAACATGTAAAGTGTTGGCCCCATGTTTCATGAGCTGAAATAAAAGATCCCAGAAATGTTCCATATGCACAAAAAGCTTATTGTTCTCCAATGTTGTGCACAAATTAGTTTAGATCCCCGTTAGAGGGCATTTCTTCTTTGCCAAGATAATCCATCCGCTTGACAGTTGTGGCATATCAAGAAGCTGATTAAACAGCATGATCATTACACAGGTGCACCTTGTGCTGGGGGACAATTAAAAAGTCACTTTAAAATGTGCAGTTTTCTCACACAACACATATCCAACACATGTCTCAAGTTATGAGGAAGCATGCAATTTGGTATTTGGTATATTTATTAGGATCCCCATTAGCTGTTGCAAAAGCAGCAGCTGCTCTTCCTGGGGTCCACACAAAACATGAAACATGACATAATACAGATTATTAATAGACAAAGACAACTCAAAGACAGAACGACAAATATATTTTTTAAAGGCACACGTAGCATTACATATCAATACATACACACAAACTATCTAGGTTAAATAGGCTTTATCTGTTTTTTGAAAGCAGGTTTGCTGTTTATTTGAGCAATAAGAGATGGAACGGAGTTCCATGCAATAATTGCTCTATATAATACTGTATGTTTTTTTGAATTTGTTCTGGATTTGGGGACTGTGAAAAGACCCCTGATGGCATTTCTGGTGGGGTAAGTGTGTGTCAGAGCTGTGTGTAAGTTGACTAGGCAAACAATTTGGGATTTTCAACACAATGTTCCTTATAAAAATAAGAAATGATGCAGTCAGTTTCTCCTCAACTCTTAGCCAAGAGAGACTGGCATGCATAGTATTTACACTACCAGTCAAAAGTTTTAGAACACCCAGAACATCCAGGTGTACATGTGTATAAATCCATGTGTACGTGTGCATATGTTATCATGTGTGTGTAAAGGCTACTTTTGGGTAGCGGAATGACTTTGGCTTCCCTCCAGGCCTGGGTACAAATACTTTCCTCTAGGGTCAGATGAAAGATATTACAGATAGGAGTGGCTATAGGGTCAGCTATCATCCTCAGTAGCTTTCCATCTAAGTTGTCAATGGCAGGTTTGTCATTATTGATCGTTAACAATCATTTTTCCACCTCTCCCACACTAACTTTACAAAATTCACACTTACATTGCTTTTCTTTCATTATTTGTTTTTCTATGCATTAAAACGATTGCTCACTGTTCGTTGTTGGCATTTCCTGCCTAATCTGCCAACTTTGCCAATGAAGTAATCATTAAAATAATGGGCAACATCAAATGGTTTTGTGATGAATAAGCCATCTGATTCGATGAAAGATGGAGTTGAATTTGTCTTTCTGCTCATAATTTCATTTAAAGTACTCCAAAGTTTTTTGGAGCTTCTTCATGAGCGGACAGCTTGACGAAAACCAGCCAATATTCAGGTCCTCAAGAAAGTAGACCTCTGTTTACATCACATACACTATCAAGCATTTCACACATATTATTTAGATACTGACTGTTAGCACTTGGTGACCTATAGCAACACCCCCCCAAAAAAGGCTTTTGTGCCAAGTGAACCTG
Organism: Oncorhynchus masou masou; assembly: GCF_036934945.1. NCBI lineage: Eukaryota > Metazoa > Chordata > Actinopteri > Salmoniformes > Salmonidae > Oncorhynchus > Oncorhynchus masou. The sequence goes on from NC_088212.1 coordinate 35,092,626, forward strand.
CAACCACAACACATAAAATCTTCCCTAAGCATTACAGGGATATGGCTCTGAATATATACAGCAACACCTCCCCCATAAGCATTTGTGTCTCTTCTATAGATGTTTTATCCTTGTATTGCTACTGCTGCATAATCAAGTGAGTCTCAAAAATGGCTAATATATGAATGTTATCTGATTAGCAAGTTATTGATTTCATTAACCTTATTTCTAAGGCTACTTATATTAATATGGGATATTTTCAGCCCTTTCCTGGGTAGCTTCTCAGAGATAGACATAATATGGAAAAGAGCAAACAAAGCAAGATAAAAAAAATATACATCCAGCAGTCCATTAATCAATTGGGGTGTGTGTGTTCATGCGGGATTGAAGTTATGAACCCATAGGCTTGGCTCTCTCATCCCTTCCAGGCTTCTGGGAGGGTGGACAATGAGCCTGTCATAGCGGATGTATGTCCCCACGCAGCTTTCATGTCTGGGATAAGTTCTTTCCCCTTCTGGCGCACAGCTCCAGGATAGTCCTCATTGAGGAAGATACAGTGCATTCGGAAAGTATTCAGACCCCTTGACTTTTTCCACATTTTGTTACATTACAGCCTCATTCTAAAATTTATCAAATTGTTTTTTCCCCCTCATCAATCTATACACAATACTCTAAAATGACAAAGCAAAAACAGCTTTTTGTATAAAAAACAACAACGGAAATAATACATTTACATAAGTATTCAGTCCCTTTACTCAGTACTTTGTTGAAGCACCTTTGGCAGCGATTACAGCTTCCAGTCTTCTTGGGTATGATGCTACAAGCTTGGCACACCTGTATTTGGGGAGTTTCTCCCATTCTTCTCTGCAAAAACTCTCAAGTTCTGTCATTTTGGATGGAGAGCGTCGCTGCACAGCTATTTTCAGGTTTCTCCAAAGATTGTCGATCAGGTTCAAGTCCGGACTCTGACTGGGCCACTCAAGGACATTCAGAGACTTGTCCCGAAGCCACTCCTGAGTTGTCTTGGCTGTGTGCTTAGGGTCGTTGTCCTGTTGGAAGGCAAACCTTTGCCCCAATCTGAGGTCCTGAGGGCTCTGGAGCAGGTTTTCATCAAAGATCTCTCTGTACTTTGCTCCGTTCATCTTTCCCTCGATCCTGACTAGTCTTCCAGTCCCTGCCACCAAAAAACATCCCCACAGCATGATGCTGCCACCACCATGCTTTCACTGTAGGGATGGTGCCAGGTTTCCTCCAAACATGACGCTTGGCATTCAGGCCGAAGAGTTCAATATTGGTTTCATCAGACCAGACAATCTTGTTATTCATGGTCTGAGTCCTTTAGGTGCCTTTTGGCAAACTCCAAGCGGGCTGTTACATGCTTTTTACTGAGGAGTGGCTTGCGTCTGGCCACTCTACTATAAAGGCCTGATTGGTGGAGTGCTGCAGAGTTGGTTGTCTTTCCATATGATTTCCAATCGATAGAATTTACCACAGGTGGACTCCAATCAAGTTGTAGAAACATCTCAAGGATGATCAATTGAAACAGGATGCACCTGAGCTCAATAGCAAAGCGTCTGAATACTTATGTAAATAAGGTATTTCTGTTTTTACATTTTAATAAATGTGTAAACATTTCTGCAAACCTGTTTTCACTTTGTCATTATGGGGTATTGTGTGTAGATTGATTTGTATTTTATTTCACCTTTATTTAACCAGGTAGGCTAGTTGAGAACAAGTTCTCATTTACAACTGCCAAGATAAAGCAAAGCAGTGCGACAGAAACAACAACACATAGTTACACATGGAATTAACAAGCGTACAGTCAATAACACAATATAAAAAAAGAAAGTCTATATACAGTGTGTGCAAATGGCATGAGAAGGTATGGCAATATATAGGCCATGTTATGAACTTGAGAGAAGACCCAAAAGCAGTTTTAACAGAAAACAGAGTTCTTTAATGAAAAAACAGGAATGGCATAAATCCTCTTCCAACGTTGTCAGCGGAACAAAAAGAACGTTAGTATAGTGCAGGTGGCACCTGCCAGGCAGACTCCGACAGGACAGGACAAGGTGGAAGCAAACGAGACGACAGCTTGCTTCTGGCATCAAAAAACACAAACAAGAATCAGACACTGAAAGTAGCAGGAACAGAGAGAGAAATAGAGACCTAATCAGAGGGGGAAGAGAGAACAGGTGGGGAAAGAGAGAATGAGCTAGTTAGGGGAAATGTAGAACAGCTGAAGAATGAGAGACAGAGAAGGTAACCTAAAAAGACCAGCAGAGAGAGAGAGTGAAGAGAAAGGACAGGAACAGACATAACAAGACATGACAGTACCCCCCACTCACCGAGCGCCTCCTGGCGCACTCGAGGAGGAAACCTGGCGGCAACGGAGGAAATCATCGATCAGCGAACGGTCCAGCACGTCCCGAGAGGGAACCCAACTCCTCTCCTCAGGACCGTACCCTCCCAATCCACTAGGTACTGATGACCACGGCCCCGAGGGCGCATGTCCAAAATCTTACGAACCCTGTAGATGGGTGCGCCCTCGACAAGGATGGGGGGGGAGGGACGAGCGGGGCGCGAAGAACGGGCTTAACACAGGAGACATGGAAGACCGGGTGAACGCGACGAAGATAGCGCGGGAGAAGATCGCACTGCGACAGGATTAATGACCTGGGAAATACGGAACGGACCAATGAACCGCGGGGCCAACTTGCGAGAAGCTGTCTTAAGGGGAAGGTTCTGAGTGGAGAGCCATACTCTCTGACCGCAACAATATCTAGGACTCTTGGTCCTACGCTTTTAGCGGCCCTCACAGTCTGCGCCCTATTACGGCAAAGTGCCGACCTGACCCCCTTCCAGGTGCGCTCGCAACGCTGGACAAAAGCCTGAGCGGAGGGGACGCAGGACTCGGCGAGCTGAGATGAGAACAGCGGAGGCTGGTACCCGAGGCTACACTGAAAAGGGGATAGACCGGTAGCAGACGAGGGAAGCGAGTTGTGGGCGTACTCTGCCCAGGGAGCTGTTCTGACCAAGACGCAGGGTTACGAAAAGAAAGACTGCGTAAAATGCGACCAACAGTCTGATTGGCCCGTTCGGCTTGACCGTTAGACTGGGGATGAAAGCCGGACGAGAGACTGACGGAAGCCCCAATCAAACGGCAAAACTCCCTCCAAAATTGAGACGTGAACTGCGGGCCTCTGTCGGAAACGACGTCAGACGGAAGGCCATGAATTCGGAAAACATTCTCGATAATGATCTGAGCCGTCTCCTTAGCAGAAGGGAGCTTATCGAGAGGAATGAAATGAGCCGCCTTAGAGAATCTATCGACAACCGTAAGAATAACTGTCTTCCCCGCTGATGAAGGCAGTCCGGTGATAAAATCTAAAGCGATGTGAGACCACGGTCGAGAGGGAATGGGAAGCGGTCTGAGACGGCCGGCAGGAGGAGAGTTCCCAGATTTAGTCTGCGCGCAGACCGAACAAGCGGCGACAAATCGACGCGCGTCACGTTCCCAGTGGGCCACCAGAAACGCTGGCGAATGGAAGCGAGCGTACCCCGAACGCCGGGGTGGCCGGCTAACTTGGCAGAGTGGGCCCACTGAAGAACGGCCGGACGAGTAGGAACGGGAACAACAGAAGGTTCCTAGGACAAGCTCGCGGCGACGGAGTGTGAGCGAGTGCTTGCTTTACCTGCCTCTCAATTCCCCAGACAGTCAACCCGACAACACGCCCGTCAGGGAGAATCCCTCGGGGTCGGTGGAGACCTCAGAAGAACTGAAGAGACGAGATAAAGCATCAGGCTTGGTGTTTTTTGAGCCCGGACGATAAGAAATAACAAACTCGAAACGAGCGAAAAACAGAGCCCAACGAGCCTGACGCGCATTAAGTCGTTTGGCTGAACGGATGTACTCAAGGTTCCTATGGTCAGTCCAAACGACAAAAGGAACGGTCGCCCCCTCCAACCACTGTCGCCATTCGCCTAGGGCTAAGCGGATGGCGAGCAGTTCGCGATTACCAACATCATAGTTACGTTCTGACGGCGATAAGCGATGAGAGAAAACGCGCAAGGATGGACCTTGCCGTCAGAGAGAGCGCTGAGAAAGAATGGCTCCCACGCCCACCTCTGACGCGTCAACCTCAACAACAAACTGGCTAGAGATGTCAGGTGTAACAAGAATAGAGCGGATGTAAAACGATTCTTAAGAAGATCAAAAGCTCCCTGGGCGGAAACGGACCACTTAAAGCACGTCTTAACAGAAGTAAGGGCTGTGAGGGGAGCTGCCACCTGACCGAAATTACGGATGAAACGACGATAGAAATTAGCGAAGCCCAGAAAGCGCTGCAGCTCGACGCGTGACTTAGGAACGGGCCAATCAATGACAGCCTGGACCTTAGCGGGATCCATCTTAATGCCCTCAGCGGAAATAACGGAACCGAGAAAAGGGACAGAGGCGGCATGAAAAATGCACTTCTCAGCCTTCACATAAAGACAGTTCTCCAAAAGGCGCTGGAGGACGCGTCGCACGTGCTGAACATGAATCGAGAGAGACGGAGAAAAAATCAGGATATCGTCCATGTAAACGAAAACAAAAATGTTCAGCATGTCTCTCAGGACGTCGTTAACTAGTGCCTGAAAGACAGCTGGAGCGTTAACGAGGCCGAAAGGAAGAACCCGGTATTCAAAGTGCCCTAACGGAGTGTTAAACGCCGTCTTCCACTCGTCCCCCTACCTGATGCGCACGAGATGGTAGGCGTTACGAAGGTCCAATTTGGTGAAAACCTGGCTCCCTGCAGGATCTCGAAGGCTGAAGACATAAGAGGAAGCGGATAACGATTCTTAACTGTTATGTCATTCAGCCCTCGATAATCCACGCATGGGCGCAGGGACCCGTCCTTCTTCTGAACAAAAAAAAAACCCGCTCCGGCGGGAGAGGAGGAGGAGACAATGGTACCGGCGTTGAGCGAAACCGACAAATAATCCTCGAGAGCCTTACGTTCGGGAGCCGACAGAGAGTATAATCTACCCCGGGGGAGTAGTTCCCGGAAGGAGATCAATACTACAGTCATACGACCGGTGTGGAGGGAGAGAAGTGGCCTTGGAACGACTGAACACCGTGCGCAGATCGTGATACTCCTCCGGCACCCTGTCAAATCGCCAGGCTCCTCCTGTGAAGTAGAGACAGAGGAAACAGGAGGGATAGCAGACATTAAACAGGTTACATGACAAGAAACATTCCAGGATAGGATAGTATTACTAGACCAATTAATAGAAGGGTTATGGCGCACTAGCCAGGGATGACCCAAAACAACAGGTGTAAAAGGTGAACGAAAAATTAAAAAAGAAATGGTTTCGCTATGATTACCAGAGACAGTGAGGGTTAAAGGCAGCGTCTCACGCTGAATCTTGGGGAGAGAACTACCATCTAAAGCGAACAAGGCCGTGGGCTCCCTAACTGTCTGAGAGGAATGTCATGTTCCCGAGCCCAGGTCTCGTCCATAAAACAGCCCTCCGCCCCAGAGTCTATCAAGGCACTGCAGGAAGCAGATGAACCGGGCCAGCGGAGATGGACCGGAAAAGTAGTGCGTGATCCAGAAGGAGAGGCCTGAGTAGTTGCGCTCACCAGTAGCCCTCCTCTACTGATGAGCTCTGGCTTTTACTGGACATGAGGTGACAAAATGACCAGCGGAGCCACAGTAGAGACAGAGGCGATTGGTGATTCTCCGTTCCTTCTCCTTGGCCGAGATGCGGATACCCCCAGCTGCATAGGCTCAGCATCCGAGCCGGCGGAGGAGGGTGGCAGTGATGCGGCAGGTGGCAGTGATGTGGAGAGGGGAGCAGCGGAGAACGCGAGCTCCTTTCCTCGAGCTCGGCGACGAAGATCAAACCGTCGCTTCATGCGAATAGCGAGAGCTATTAAGGAGTCCAGACTGGAAGGAACCTCCCGGGAGAGGATCTCGTCCTTAACCTCGACGAGGAGACCCTCCAGAAAACGAGCGAGCAAAGCCGGCTCGTTCCAGTCACTTGAGGCAGCGAGAGTGCGAAACTCAATAGAATAATCCGTTATGGATCGATTCCCTGACATAGGGAAGACAGGGCCCTGGAAGCCTCCTCCCCAAAAACAGAACGGTCAAAACCCGTATCATCTCCTCCTTAAAGTCTTGATACTGGTTAATACACTCAGCCCTCGCCTCCCAGACTGCCGTGCCCCACTCACGCGCCCGTCCGGTAAGGAGAGAAATGACGTAGGCGATGCGGGCTGCGCTCCTGGAGTAAGTGTTGGGCTGGAGAGAGAACACCACATCACACTGAGTGAGGAATGAGCGGCACTCAGTAGGCTCCCCAGAGTAACACGGCGGGTTGTTGATCCTGGGCTCCGGAGACTCGGAAACCCTGGAAGTGGGCGGTGGATCGAGGTGGAGTTGGTGAACCTGTCTTGTGAGGTCGGAGACTTGGACGGCCAGGGTCTCAACGGCATGTCGAGCAGCAGACAATTCCTCCTCGTGTCTGCCTAGCATCGCTCCCTGGATCTCGACGGCGGAGTGAAAAGGGTCCGGAGCCGCTGGGTCCATTCTTGGTCTGATTCTTCTGTTATGAACTTGAGAGAAGACCCAAAAGCGGTTTTAACAGAAAACAGAGTTCTTTAATGAAAAAACAGGAATGGCATAAATCCTCTTCCAACGTTGTCAGCGGAACAAAAAGAACGTTAGTATAGTGCAGGTGGCACCTGCCAGGCAGACTCCGACAGGACAGGACAAGGTGGAAGCAAACGAGACGACAGCTTGCTTCTGGCATCAAAAAACACAAACAAGAATCAGACACTGAAAGTAGCAGGAACAGAGAGAGAAATAGAGACCTAATCAGAGGGGGAAGAGAGAACAGGTGGGGAAAGAGAGAATGAGCTAGTTAGGGGAAATGTAGAACAGCTGAAGAATGAGAGACAGAGAAGGTAACCTAAAAAGACCAGCAGAGAGAGAGAGTGAAGAGAAAGGACAGGAACAGACATAACAAGACATGACAGGCCATAGTAGCAAAGTAATTACAATTTAGCAGATTAACACTGGAGTGATAGATGAGCAGATGTTGATGAGCAGATGATGGTGTGAGACTGGTGTGCAAAAGAGCAGCAAAGTAAATAAAAACAATATGGGGATGAGGTAGGTAGATTGGGTGAGGAGGAAAATGTTTTATTTAATAAATTTTAGAATAAGGCTGTAACGTAACAAAATGTGGAAAAGTCAAGGGGTCTGAATACTTTCCAAATACACTGTGTACATTCCTCTTAAGTTCTTGACTCTTTCCAGAACAGCTACCTTGTCCTTGAACGTCAGGAACCTGACCACTATTGGCCTGGGCCTGTCACCTGGGCTGGTAGTGGGTTTTCCAGTCTCGTGGACGTGCTCAACCTCAATCTTCCTGTGGTCCATCTTCAATTTCTCAGAGATCATTTCCCTCACTTTGTCGTCAGTCTCGTGGAGATTCTGCAATCCCATCACAACCATGTTGTTCCGCCTTGATTGTCCCTCGACAATCCGTCATTGTTATCATGGATTCACACACAGAACTGATGTCCTCTCTCAATGACTCAATGACAGATTTCTGTCATCTCGCCATTCTCCTGTTTCAACTCATCGAGGTGACCCTGGGAGAACTGCAAATTGTTCTTCAGGTCCTAGACCTCTCTGGTCAGGTTGTCCATTATTTTATTAGTTGAATCCACCAGTATTTGGACAAAACACTTGAAGCTATTTGCTTGTTTTTGTAACAACCGCTTGTAGAACTATTTTTGTTCATTTAAAAACTCCTTTGCGTGTGATAGAGACACCACTGCCTTCAATGGTACCTTCGCTGGCTTTAGTCTTTGTAATGGTAGCTTAGCAACGTAGGTTACGCTGTTACTCCACGCAGTTCCAGACAGGGCAGGTCACAAGGAAGATTGAAAACAACAAACGGCAGGGATCTAGACAGCCACAGACCTGAGACAATCCACTGTCCCAACCACAATGGCTAACTGCGTTCCGGGCTGCGTTCAAGCTCTCAAGAAAACCTTGCTAGCTTGATAGACAGCTAGCTAACAGCTATGTGGCTAGCTAGCAGCTAGGCTAGCTGCTACACCAAATAGCTTCTCAGACTTGGCCTTGGTCGGCAGGATCACTGGACAGAGACTAGCAATCCCAACAACTGATGCCAACTGTGTGGCGGGATCCAAACTAAAAAGTTAGCTAGCTACTAAGACACTTTCCAATACACTTTCAAAACAACAAACTTTTCAAAACAACAAACCGAACTCAAAATAAATGCGCCAAATACAACCTTACTGTAAAAATGCTTACTTACAAGCTCTTAACCAATAATGCATTTTTAAGAAAAATAAGAGTTAAGAAAAATATTTACTAAGTTAACTAAAGTAAAAAAAAATAAGAAGAACAACAAAATAAAAACAATGAGGCTATATACAGGGGGTACCTGTACCGAGTCAATGCGTGGGGGTATAGGTTAGTTGAAGTAATTGAGGTAATATGTATAGTACCAGTCAAAAGTTTGGACTCACCTACTCACTCAAGGGTTCTTCTTTATTTGTACTATTTTCTACATTGTAGAATAATAGTGAAGACATCAAAACTATGAAATTACAAAGTAGCCACAGAAACCATCAAAGTGACGCTCATCTGCAGGCTTGTTGTCCTCACCAGGGTCTTGACCTGACTGCAGTTCGGTGTCTTAACCAACTTCAGTGGGCAAATTTTCACCTTCAATGGCCACTGGCACACTGGAGAAGTGTGTTCTTCACGGATGAATCCTGTTTTCTGTACCGGGCAGATGGCTGAGATGGTTGAGTGGTTTGCTGATGTCAACTTTGTGAACAGAGTGCCTCATGGTGGCGGTGTGATTATGGTATGGGTAGGCAGAAGCTACGGACAAGGAACACAGTTGCATTTTATCAAAGCAATTTGAATGCACAGAGATACTGTGACGAAATCCTGAGGCCCACTGCCATTCATCCACCTCATGTTTCCCCATGTCGCAAGGATCTGTACACAATTCCTGGAAGCTGAAAATCTCCCAGTTCTTCCATGGTCTGCATATTCACCAGACAAGTCACCTATTGAGCATGTTTGGTATGCGCTCTGGATTGACGTGTATGACAGCGTGTTCAAACTCTCTCCAATATACAGCAACTTCATTCAGCCATTGAAGAGGAGTGGAACAACATTCCACAGGCCACAATCAACGACCTGATCAACTCTATGTGAAAGAGATGTGTCACGCTGCATGCGGTTTTCTGAGCCACGGTCCTACTTTTTTCTTTTAGGTATTTGTGACCAACATATTCTGTATTCCCAGTCATGTGAAATCCATAGATTAGGGCCTAATGAATTTATTTCAATTGACTGATTTCCTAATATGAACTGTAACTCAGTAAAATCTTTGAAATGGTTGCATGTTGCATGTAATATCAACACAGGGAGATCAATCAATTAGTTATAGTATTTTTACTAATATACATTTTATTTATGAATTATTAAGTGATTAAGAGTCGAAACTCAAAAAAACAAATCGGTAATGGAATTTGGCTTCAATAGGATATCATAGTAGTTACAAACCACAGCTGGATCACATGCTACTGTCCTCCCTTCCACTGGCATATTTTTGGTCGCAGTTCTTTGGTCTGGTCTGGACCAGCCTTGATTTCAACATCCACAGATGTCTGGACCGACCTTCATTTGGCCCAGACATAGACGTTCATGATTTGTTCAGATTTGGTCCGGTCCAGTAGAGCACAGTACAGTACAGTAAATAAACATAGTGTATGCTTCAGTACAGTACAGTACAGTCATGTATTGTACAGTAGAGTAGAATAGAGTGGAGTACAGTTCAGTACAGTACACAGTAGAGCACACTAGAGTTGAGTACACTATAATGTACTGTACTGTACTGTACTATACTTTACTGTACTGTAACATACTCTACTTGACTGTACTCTACTTTACTGAGCCCTACTGTGCTCTACTGTGCTGTACTTTGATGTCCAAACTTGTGAATAGACATATATGATTGGTTCAAATTTGTTCTTGTTTAGTGGCAGAGCTCATTAAAATAAAAGTCAGTGTGTAGAATAATACCCAAATATGCAAAGGAGGATATTATAATCCACTTCACTTACTGTAGTTCAATAACCAAAACAGATTTTTTTAACCTCAAGGTGTCATGTCCTAGCTGACACCCCATTCTTTCTGCAGACAACTCATCATTTTTTATTTGAAGCAGATATATAACAGAGTTTTTGGAAAATGTGATCACATTTTACCTAAATTCTGTTACCAAAGTTGGCCACTGCACAGTTTTTTTCACCTTTATTTCACCAGGTAGGCTAGTTGAGAACAAGTTCTCATTTGCAACTGTGACCTGGCAACTGCAACCAAGATAAAGCAAAGCAGTGTGACACAGACAACAACACAGAGTTACACATGGAGTAAACAATAACACAAACAAGTCAATGACATAGTAGAGAAAATAAGTATATATACAGTGTGTGCAAAAGGCATGAGAAGGTAGGCAATAAATAGGCCATAGGAGCGAATAATTACAATTTAGCAGATTAACACTGGAGTGATAAATGAGCAGATGATGATGTGCAAGTAGAGATACTGGTGTGCAAAAGAGCTGAAAAGTAAATAAAATAAAAACAGTATGGGGATGAGGTAGGTAGATTGGGTGGGCTATTTACAGATGGACTATGTACAGCTGCAGCGATCGGTTAGCTGCTCAGATAGTTGATGTTTAAAGTTGGTGAGGGAAATAAAAGTCTCCAACTTCAGCAATTTTTGCAATTCGTTCCAGTCACTGGCAGCAGAGAACTGGAAGGAAAGGTGGCCAAATGGAGTGTTGGCTTTGGGGATGGTCAGTGAGATATACCTGCTGGAACGTGTGCTACAGGTGGGTGTTGAAATCGTGACCAGTGAACTGAGACAAGGCGGAGCTTTACCTAGCATAGACTTGTAGATGACCTGGTGCCAGTGGGTCTGGCGACGAATATGTAGCGAGGACCAGCCGACTAGAGCATACAGGTCGTAGTGGTGGCTGGTATAAGGTGATTTGGTAACAAAACGGATGGCACTGTGATAGACTGCATCCAGTTTGCTGATTAGAGTGTTGGAAGCTATTTTGTAGATGACATCGCCGAAGTCGAGGATCGGTAAGATAGTCCGTTTTACTAGGGTAAGTTTGGCGGCGTGAGTGAAGGAGGCGTTGTTGTGAAATAGAAAGCCGATTCTAGATTTGATTTTGGATTGGAGATGTTTGATATGAGTCTGGAAGGAGAGTTTACAGTCTAGCCAGACACATAGGTATTTATAGTTGTCCACATATTCTAGGTCGGAACCATCCAGGGTGGTGATGCTAGTCTGTGTAATTTGTTAAAAGCGGTCCTTGTGCATAGAGTTGTATGGTTTGTTAAACTTTGATGAATGTTATTTGTTTGGCACATATTTCAAGTGAATAATCTCTGCGCAATTCCGTTTCCGTGAAATTGCCCATAGTGGTTTACCCTCTGGCTGAACTCGGTTACATTTCACCTCATGACTTTGGTACTGCAGGTTTGTGCAAAAAAAAAATATCCGTCCAAATACCTTTCACAACCCTAACAGTCTATGGTGTCATTTCATAAACAGTCGCTCCTGACTTTCCTCCTTTCAGCCATTGGTAAATATAAAATGAGGCCATCAATCAAGATTTTAGATTTGAGAAACCCACCTGTCCTCCTCCCTCCCTTCCTATCCTTTCACTCAGATATAATCAGACAAGCTGGCCGGGAACACTAACAGCCAAAGGAACAGGCTACTCTCTCTGTCAGCCAAACTCTTATTTAACCTGTTTGTTCTAGTTGTACACTCCACTCCTCTTAACCAGTTGATTACTGCTTATCTGTAGAATCTTTTTCTTTCTCTCCGTCCCTGCTTTTATTACAGTCTGAATCTATTGGTGCAAATTTAAGGGGAGAACAAGGATATTTTGTTACGTAGATTAATAGCTTGTGTGTGTATGTCTAGTTAAAAAAAGGTTAAATAAACATTTATAAAAATGTATAGTATATGAGTGTGTGTGCTGAAGTCAGTGTCATACCCAAGGACCTGATCTACTCAGCGAGATAAAAGTAATCAGGTAAAGTGCTCTTGTGTCTAATTCTGACCTGAGATATTACTCAATGAACAGCCAAGCCAATGTTTAACTACACCAAGAAGACACAGAATCCTCCTGACACCCAGTTTGACAGGTAATAAATCGGAGGAGCACTTCTCTCAGTGCCTCGACATTAAACCACAGATATTTCCGGTGATGGAAAAAGCACTCAATTGTCACAATTTAGTCAAAGTAAGGACACCTTAATAGAAAAGGACTCAAGTAAAAGTAAAATTCACCCAGTAAACTACTATTTGAGTAAATGGCTAAAAGTATCTGCTTTTAAATGTACTTAAGCACAGTGGTGGAAAAAGTATGACATCGCCATGCTCGAGTAAAAGTAAAGTAAATGCTATACATCAAATTCCTTATATTAAGCAAACGACAATCAGGAGCACACTTCAACCCTCAGACATTACTTACAAATGCCGTATTTGTATTTATTGAGTCCGCCAGATCGGAGACAGTAGGGATGACAACGTGTTATATTTATAGGTGCGTGAATTGGACCATATCGCTGTCCTGCCTGAGCATTCAAAATGTAACAAGTACTTATGGGTGTCAGAGAAAATGTATGGGAGTGAAAAGTATCTATGTATTTTTGGAATGTATGTAGCATAGTGAAAAACATAAATAGTAAAGTACAGATACCCCAAAAAGCGACATAAGTAGTACACGACTGGCTGTACCTGGTTATTTTTCTCTACACTTGGAGTGGTAAGGAGGAGTATGTGTGTTTGCGAGAGATTGTGAGTGTGTACTGCTTGTTTGGTGGCAGTCTTTGTTTAGTAACTGGAGTATATATCCTTAATTAATTTCATAATTAATAAACTTTTGTGTTTCTATGTCAAACGGCTTTGTTATATTTCAGTCTTCTGTGATGCATAAAGTGTAATATTGGGATGCAAACTCAAAATGTAATACATTTCAAATCTGAAATGAAACAGGTGTTTTTTTTTAAAGCCCAAAACCATGTGTGTGAGGTGTATACTCTTGACTACCAAGAAACACTCCGTGTAACCCTGATTTAACCCACTGCAGTAAAAGGTTAACTCAGGGCCGTAGATAAAGACTACAGCCAGTTGGACTCAGTATGACTCTACAGTAGTTTGACTCCACGTGTGTGGTGTCATAACTGATGTAGCTTAGCCTTTGATAAATATTCCACTTTTGGCACTGGTGTAATGCAGGAAGGGGTGAAAGGGTGGAGTGACTTTTGTATGTGTACATGTGTGGTTGTATAGGTCTTGTATAGGCCTGGAGGGGGGAAGTGACATGGACAGAACAGAGAAAGTCGTAGCTTAATGGAAGAAAAATCCTACATCTCTTACAAACCCAGACAATGGCTTTGAGGCACATGATGGGTGTTTGAGCTCCTTCTACTCCCTCTCCTGCACTCCTAGCAGCTAATGGCAATGGGTGATGTTGAGAGGTGGAGGCTGTTGATATGAGGCAAGATTGGCCTGGGGGATGAGAGCTTTAAATGGGTTTCTGGTTCTGATGGGTTTTCTATGTGTGTGTGTGCGTGCGTACGTGTGTTCATGCTTTGTGCGTGCGTGCGTTTGTGTAAGTGTGTGAGAGGTTTGAGAAAGTATTTTTGTATTGCTCTGTGCTTGCATGGTTGTCTGGAGCAACATTTCTCCCTCTCTCTCTCTCTCCCTCTCTCCATTTCTCTCTCGCCCTCTTTTTTACTTTCTCTCGTGCTTCAGTTAAGTTCTTTGAGTGGCTGTCTCCTCTCAGACTCAGAGGGCTTGTCAAAGTGTGCACTCACTCCCTGCTCATTCACACACCACTGCACCCAATACACTAGGTAATAGACTCTACACACTCTCCCTGAATCTGACTCACGACCCACCAGCGCCCTCGGGGGCAAAACGTCAAATCACGAAACCCCTGTTGCCCTTCCTGTCAGACACATACACTCTCTCTCTGCCTTTCATTTTATCTTCCACTTCTCTCTTTCTCCCACTCTCTCTCTCTCTCTCTCTCTGTCTCTCTAGTCTCTTGTTAAAAAATATATTTCATTTTAATATGACTAGCTTGGATAAGTAAGAATATATTTAAAGAATACATCATGTTCCCGTGTTTAGTATTTTTTGTGTTCTTACACATTATGGTGTCCTGGTCCATAAACTGTGGGGTTGCAAGATTGGGTTATGTTTATTGTTTGCCAGATCTGGTGATTTTGAACGTTTGTTTTTCTCAGTGAAGTTCTTATCAGGAGCAGATGATGTGGCCACCACTCTTTAGAGTTACCTCAACAGCAGGCAAATAGATAGCACTTCAGAGGTCTTCTCTATCGCCCTCTCTGCTCTTGCACTTATTTGCTCGCTCTCCATTTGTTGATATCCCCTTTCTTCACCATTTTCTGTCTTACTCTCTCATTCTCAACCCTCTTTATCTCTATTTTCCACTCCCTATCTCTCTTTCCCTCTATCTCTCTCTCTCTGTCTCCCTCCCTCTTTCAGTCTGTCCCTCTGTCTTTGTCTCCTGTCTCTATCTCCTGTCTCTATCTCCTGTCTCTATCTCCTGTCTGTCTCCTGTCTCTCTCCTGTCTCTGTCTCTCTCTGTCTCTCTCCTCCATGGTTGATCTAATAGTGTGTAATGGTGTGGAGGGTTCCTATTGGTTGTTTGGCTGGGATGTGTGTCTCTACTGCTGGGCTGCAACCTGTCCACTCAACCAGGCTCAAGACAATACATGTTCTGTATTATGACGATCAGCCCCAGTGGTGTGTGTGTGTATGTGTGTGCACTCTGAGTGGCTGTGATACAAGCAGGAACCCAGCTGTGAAGTCAGAAGGGTGTTGATTAAACTATACAGTGCCTACAGAAAGTATTCAAACCCCTTGACTTTTTCGACATTTTGTTGTGTTACAGCCTGAATTAAAAATGTATTAAAGTCAGATTTGTTTGTCACTGGCCTACACACACAATACCCTATAATGTCAAAGTAATAATGTTTTTACAAAAATATGACAAATTAAGGAAAATTGAAAAGCTGAAATGTTTTGAGTTAAGTATTCAACCACTTTGTAATGACAAGCCTAAATAAGTTCAGGAGAAAAAATGTTTTTAACAAGTCACATAATAAGATGCATGGACTCGGCACTTGGTGTGCAATAATAGTGTTTAACATGATTTTTAATGACTACCTCATCTCTGTACCCCACACATACAAATATTTGTAAGGTCCCTCAGTCGAGCAGTGAATTTCCAACACAGATTCAACCACCAAGACCAGAGATAGTTTCCAATGCCTTACAAAGAAGGGCACCTATTGGTAGATCGGTAAAAATCAAAAAGCAGACATTGAATATCTCTTTGAACATGGTGATGTTATTAATTACACTTTGGATGGTGTATCAATACACCCAATCACTACAAAGATAGAGGTGTCCTTCATAACTCAGTCGCTGTAAAGGAAGGAAACATCTCAGGGATTTCACCATGAGACCAATGGTGACTTTAAAACAGTTACAGAGTTTAATGGCCTTGATAGGAGAAAACTGAGGATGGATCATCAAAGTTGTAAGTTACTCCATAATGCTAAACTAGTTGACAGTGAAAAGAAGGAAGCCTGTACAGAATAAAAATATTCCAAAAAATGCATTCCCTTGCAACAAGGCACTAAAGTAATACTGCAAAAAAAATGTGGCAAAGCAATAAACTTTTTGTCCTGATTACAAAGTGTTATGTTTCAGGCAAATCCAATAAAACACACTACTGAGTACCACTCTCCATATTTTCAAGCATAGTGGTGGCTGCATCATGTTATGGGTATGCTTGTAATCGTTAAGGACTGGGGAGTTTTCAGAAGGAAAAAAAAACAATGGAATGGAGCTTAGCACAGGCAAAATCCTAGAGGAAAGCCTGGTTCAGTCTGCTTTCCACCAGACACTGGGAGATTAATTCACCTTTCAGCACGACAATAACCTAAAACACGGCTAAATCTAAACTTGAATTGCTTACCAAGAAGACAGTGAATGTTCCTGAGTGGCCAAGTTACAGTTTTGATTTAAATCTACTTGAAAATCTATGGCAAGACCTGAAAATGGTTGTCTAGCAATGATCAGCAATTAATTTGACAGGGCTTGAAGAATTGTGAAAAGAATAATGGGAAAAAGGAAGAAACCCGCACACTGCCCTTGATAGCAACACTGCTCTTTAATAAGCTTTACGTATCGACCTCAAGGCCTTCGTCAGAGCTTTTGTGAGTTTTAAATGTCCAATTAGCATCCTTATGTAGACATAGCTCCACCCACATCCATTCAATGTATCAAATGGGGTTGGAGTTGAGGGAAAATAAGTACGTTTCACCAAATATAACAATGTGTATTTCACAAGTATTCGAATAAAGTGTGTATATAAAACATATTAAACACGTCTGTAAAAACACAATGAAGACATGGACACATCAAGCAAGTTTTCATAAATCATTGGGTACAGCGTGAGAAAAATGTCAGAGTAATCTGAAATGGTGGCATTAATTCATAATTCATTTTATTCAACTGTTACTATGCACCTGCAAAAAAGATAGCTCAGATGTGCGAGTGCCTTTTGAATTTTGAAAAGAATAATGGGCAAATGTTACACAATCCAGGTGTGGAATAAGTTTGAGACTTACCCCAAAAGACTCACGGCTGAAATCGCTGTTTCTACAAAGTATTGACTCAGGGGTGTGATTTCAGTACTATAAATTGTATATTTATGGATTTAATTTTCAATACATTTTCAAATAAATTAAAATTTTAAATTCAAGCTGTAACACAACAAAATGTGGAATAAGTCAAGGGGTATGAATACTTTCTGAAAGCACTGTAAATCTGCTTTGTAAAGGTTGAGTATGTGTGTATGTGTGTGTGCGTGAGGGATGGTTGTGAAAGAGAATGATTTGTCGATGGGTTATATAGAGTAAGGGTGGACAGGGTTGGATGGGCTCTATTTAGGTTGAGAGTTTGAATCATATCACAGACAATTTTCCTATTATTAGCAACTTTTCAACTACTTACTACTTTTTCGCTACTTTGCAACTACTTAGCATGTTAGCTAACTCTTCCCCTAGCCACAACCCAAATTCGTAACATATTGTACTAATTGTAATTCGTAACATATCATACGAAATGGGTGATGGACATCCACAAATTAATACATACCAACCGAAACGTAACATATTATACTAAATTGAGTGTCTCGGATTTCCTTACAGAATAATACAAAATGCTCTGAGACCAGGTTGTTAACCAAAAGGATTTGTTGCAGATAAAAAATCAAGTAGTGCACACAAAATGTATTTTTTTCGCTTAAGTTTTCATGTACCTAATAAAAATGTCAATGTCAATGTGTTTCCATAGAATTTGCCTTAAATAGCAAATTTGCCTACTCTGGTCTTGGCATGTGCACTCTAGATTACAGTTTGCAGATCAGACTGGTCTCATAGACTAGACGTAACGTAGTAAATCCAGGAGATAAATTAGTATGATATGTTATGGTTGGTATGGTTACATAAGACAGAAGGTTACTTAAGGTAAAAACATAAGGATAGTAGGTTGCCTGTTCGAGTCTCATCACAGACAACTTTATAATTTCAGCTAATTAGCAACTTTTCAACTACTTACTACTTTGTAACTACTTAGGGTGTTAGCTATCCCCTCCCCTACCCATAACCCTAGCCTTAACCCTTTAACGTAACTCCTAACCTTAAGCCTAACCCTTAACCCCTAGCCTAGCTAACGTTGGCCAGCGAGCTAATGTTAGCACTATCCACCTAGCTAATGTTAACCACAACAAATTGGAATTCGTAACATATCATATGTTTTGCAAATTTGTACCATATAGTACATTTTGCAAATTTGTAACATGACACTGCTTCACCAATAGCCTTCACATGTAAAACTGTAGTACTGTCTGGAATGAATGAAGCCTATTGTAGACATACTGACCTGTACATCCTGGGTCAGTGTGTTCGTGTGAAATGTAGTAGACCTCATGTGATCTGCTGAACCTTACTTAACACTGGGATTAGAGGAATTAGAGCTGTGTGTGTGTGTGTGTGTGTGTGTGTGTGTGTGTGTGTGTGTGTGTGTGTGTGTGTGTGTGTGTGTGTGCGTGCGTGCGTGCGTGCGTGCGTGCGTGTATACAGGGGTCATGACTTAGCTTTCTAGACTGTTGTACAACCTTATCTTGGCTGAGGAAAATACTGTGCAAATGCATTAAGCCCTTCTGAATACTCTCACTCAACCATACATCAATGTGTAATTTAACTGAAATATAACCAGCAACCACTTAAAATCCTTCTATATCTTCTGTATATGTAATGGGTTAAATATATCTCCTATCACCTCCAGAATAATGTAATTCTAAGTGCTGCAGGGAAGAGATAGAGAGATTTGGCCTACAATAACGGCAGAAGTTGGATGGATGCCAAGCTGTCACACAGTTGGATGACATATCTGAACCCTTCCCATTATTTCTTTATACAGATGGGCCTCTGGGATTTGAATGTGAGTGTGTGTGTGTGAGAGAGAGAGAGTGAGAGAGCGAGAGAGAAAGAGAGAAGAAATTAAAATGGGGTAATTCTGTGTGTCATTGAGCTAATGGAGGTCTTGGCCTGTGTAATGGAGCCCCTCCCTCTGGACAGAGCAGATAATTTAATTAACGTCAGCCTTCTCTCCTCCCTCTCTCCTCTCCTTCTCGCCCTCCCTTCCCTCTTTTCTAAGTGACTCATCTGCACATAGTGCTGCTCTTAGCACTCTCATCCCCATCCTCTGAACTAATCCACAATATAGAGCTGTCCAACATCCTACATCATTCATTCATTCTTTTGTTCTTTGTTCATTGGACCTAATAGCTACAGGTTCATGCATAAAGAAAACAGCTCCATCCATCTTTATCCAGTACATTACATTCCTCTCACACTCTCTGGGCTTTTAAGGTTTACGGATGGCAGCCATATTTAGGGTTATTGTTATGATCCATGATGTACTGGCTCTGCCCAAAGTGAATGCCTGCTTTAGTCAGCCTGTCATTGTAGAAGGCAATTTGTTGGCACCAACAGTCTGGTACCAAAGACTAGCTACCCAAAGATTCACAAAATGAATCTTCTGGTTGATAAGATTTAACTGACCAATGCTCTCTGTTTTCTGCATAGTTCAGACTCATTCGCTACACAATGACGATGACATACAGAACCCCAGCAAGCACAGACGGTGCGACAACATTTGCGTTTGGTTCAAGTCTGATGCCATTTACATTTACAGTAACTAAATGTCGCTTTCCTTTCTGTCCATCTCATTCTACAGATTGTAAAGCTTTATCTGACCTCCGCTCGGTGTTTTCTACAGGTGGTATAGCAGGGGGTATAGAGATCTGTATCACCTTCCCTACTGAGTATGTGAAGACTCAGCTACAGCTGGACGAGAAGGCCAACCCTCCAAAATACAGGGGCATCGGTGAGTGTCTGACTGTGTGTGTGTGTGTGTCCTCTCACCTGGCAACACAACGACTTTCTCTATCCATCTCCCTTCATACCTCTCTACCTCTTCTTCCCCGATGCATCTAACCTTTCTGAGATACAAGGTCGCCAGTGGGTCGACCAAATCAATTCATCTCCATCTATCTCTATCTCTTGCTCACGCTCCATTTCTTATTCTCGCTCCCTCTCTCTTTCTCTGTCCCTCTTAGGATCTAATTATCAAATTACCCATCATCCTCAGGTGCATTAGTGATTCTGGCAGGCTGTCACGCTACTTGTTTGTATGACACTCACACACACACAGTCAGTCTGGCTTCTCTTGGCTGGAGCTCTGAGGATTTGAGACCATCTTAATGAGCCCTGCACACAGCTGTCTCTGCCTCATACTAAATAGCTATGTTCGTCAAGGAGTTCTCTCTCCATGTGTGAATATGAAGTTATTTGAATACTCTCTGTGTGTCCATAGCTGGTTGTGTGTTCATGTATTGATGTGTGTGTAGGTGACTGTGTAAAGCAGACAGTCCAGGGTCACGGGGTGAGAGGACTGTACAGAGGACTCAGCTCACTGCTCTACGGATCCATACCCAAATCAGCTGTCAGGTACGTGGATGGCATCTAGCCCTAAACACACACACACACACACCAATTATTTTGGTCTATTACCCACAATACATAGCTTAAATGTCCCGCTGGTCTTGTGTGTAATTATGTTATTCTTTCCCAGAGATTATATTTATTCCACACACGACCGTTCTATGGAGACCTCAGTCTCAGACAGGGGTATTTAGCATCTCTCTTTCTCTGAATATGTTTGTTTGTGTGTATGGGTGTTACAGCGCAGAGCCTGTCTTTAGAGTGGACAGACCCAGCCATGCGGCGCAGAGCTGCCAATTCTTGTATCAGTGGAGATACAGAGAGGAAAACCTGTTGGTGTGTGTGTGAGTCAGTCAGTCAGCCTCGCGGAAGGGCTCAGTAGGGAAACAGTGCATAGAGGACAGGGCAACAAGAGTAGGCCACATCATCTGTCTAGTCTGACAGCTGTGTGTGTGTGTGTGTGTGTGTGTATGCTTTACATAATTGGGTTACGAAAAAAGAAGGGAGTGCTTTTCTTCTCCCATTCCCTCTGTCCCCCTCCCCCTACCAATCCATCATTTTCTCCCCTTTCTCACCATCTCCCCCATCCCATTAGCTGATTGCCTGTTATGTACAGTGTGGAGCAGTGGGGGGAAGGACGGGGAGTGAAGGAGATAAGAGAGTGGTGAGGGTGAGGCCAGAGTGACACTGGGCTTTAGTGGAGAGAGACTGACCTTTTTCATCCTCCCATTTAACTCCACCTGCCTTCTCATCCACGCCTTTCCTTTTCCCCTCATCCTTTCTTTCCCAAATACCTCCCTCCACCCCTCATCTCTTGGCGAGGGGTAACTGACTTTGCAGATAGAGCCCTAATGGGGTTTAGGAGATGTTCCATGGTCTCTGTGACGACCAAGGTGCCTCTGACTCTTCCTGGCTGCCGGCCCAGCTATTATCCATCATGTTGGGATGATTAAAAAAAATCTGTCACTTGGAATTGGCTAAAGAGAGGAGGTAGTTTAGCCTTAGCACATTGAATTAATTTTAATGGGGTGATGTAAGGTATAGTATAGTGAAAAAAACTATACTGCCACTTCCTTGCAGTCCAATTAAGGTGGATGAGAGAGAGAGACCTGTTTCAATTTATAAAGGCATCATTGCCTTTTGTTTGCCAGGCCGTGTCTGTGTTCCTGCACTACAGAGTATGTGAGTTGTGAAGCGGCTATCACTCAAACAAACAAACATGATTGAGTAGAGACAGAGAAACAGATGCTGCATTTTAATGAACAAAAAAATGAGGCAAAAAAAAGAGAGCGAAAGAGAGTGAGAGCAAAAGGAGGGGTGGGAGGGAGAAGAGATGAGGAAATAGAACAGCGAGACACACCCAGAGATAGAGACAGATCGTCCACGTCCGAGACAGACAAGAAGACATCGGTCAGACCAGAAACTCTCGGGTGAGAAGGCAGAGGCACAAGAAACCTAGCCTCATGAAACCCGCCTGATCTTGCAATGTTTATTTGTCACATGCGGCGAATACAACAAGTGTAGACTTTACCTTGAAATGCTTACTTACGAGCTCTTTCCCAACAATGCAGTTAAAAAGTATAAAATTAACAAATAGATAACGAGACAATAGTAACACAATGAATTAACACAATAAAATATCAGTATTTTTTTACCAGGTTACAAGAAAACAAACCTTTAACCAACACTAAGTGGCAAAGTGTCTTTCCTCCCCCTCTCTCCTCCTTCCCCTCTCCCCCTCTCTCCTCCTCCCCTCTCCTCCTCTCTTCCTCCATGTTGTGTTTGGTCCTGAAATCACCACAATCCAATTCCTGCTATAAATAACCTTCCCAGTGAAGGACTCCCTGGCACAGCATCTCCTAACTGATTACAGTGAAACTTAACACACACATACACACACTCCTGGGGTGAGACAGAACGCTCAGCTCGCTTTCATGGTAGCAGTTGCTGGGCATCCATTGATTGCTGAGTCATCAGACTTTATGGCTACATTTTTAAACAAGGATGTGCCTTACCTGCTGGGTTGTAAAACATTCTGCAACATTAGCAGTTTGTTTCACTTCACCTGGGCATCGAACAAAGTCATTTGCCTCTTGCCTCAAATCAAATCAAATTTTATTGGTCACATACACATGGTTAGCAGATGTTAATGCGAGTTTAGCGAAATGCTTGTGCTTCTAGTTCCGACCATGCAGTAAAATCTAACATGTAATCCAACAATTTCACAAGTTCACAATTTCATAAGTGTAAAGGAATGACTAAGAATATGTATATATAAAGATATGGATGAGCGATGGCCGAATGGCATAGGCAAGATGCAGTAGATGGTATAGAGTACAGTATATACATATGAGATGAGTAATGTAGGGTATGTAAACATTGTATAAAGTGGCATTGTTTACTAGTGATAGGACTGGGTAAAGACTTCTTCTAAGATTACTAAGCAGTTGTATGATGCTCAGAGAGGAAATTGGTGTGAAATTCTGCTCATCAGCTGATTAAACCCAACCTGGCTTCCTCTAAGGTGTCCAGTAGAGTTAGAACTATTTGAAGACTCTTTGATGGCGACCTCGAGTCGCACCACAAATTCATGTTGTTGCTCCTGTGAACAGAGAAAGTGAAATGTCCCATGATATTAAAAAAGACCCAAGCCGCTAATAATAACAACAACTCAAGCCTATAGATTCACTTTCCTACTCATTCATTACTGCCGCACTGCTTGTTGTAGCGCTGAAAGAAATAGGAAGAACGCGCATTTTATGGGCTATAAAAGTGTTGAATACAAAGTGTTGACAGTGCTGAGTGAGAACTTCAACATGAACTCACTCATAAAAACAGCAGCTCTTTGCTGTATTCGTTGACAGTCTCTCTCTAGTCTTGGTTTTAAACGTTTTGAAAACTCACAGTATCAATTTTGCTGGAGCTTTCTTTTACGCCTGCTACGTTACTGCGGACTCGGTCATCTGAGCAATCTGATTGGCCAGTGGTAGTATAGTGCGCTTGATTTCCTCTCCAGGAAGGCAGAGTTTGTACATTCAGACACATGAAATGGCAACAGTTTGCCTACCCGGCGCGCACGGCAGTTGAATTGGCCGCATCTCCCAGCAACAGCGCGCGAGACGATTAAAAAAAATAGAAACACAAGGCTTTATCGCTGTTGTTTTTTACAGAAATGTTTGTGGCGATCGACTAGAAATGCATTGGAGATTAACAAGTAGATTTCGATCGACCCGTTGTTGACCACTGTTTTAGACAATATTCAAACTCAAGTCTAGAATCAAGCCTAACTCCTCTTCCTGATATCACTGTACCAGTCTCAAACCTGAGCAACAACAACTCTGCTTGTTATCAATGACTCTCACTCATGAGAACAACGTTGATTGAACTAATCGACTGGGCTGTATACTAACATGTTATCTCTCTCCATCTTCCTCTCTCTTGCCTCCCCTCCTCCGCCATCTCAGGTTTGGCATCTTTGAGTATCTCAGTAACCATGCCCGTGATGAGGCAGGGAAGTTGAACAGCACCAGGGGTCTGTTATGTGGGCTTGGTGCTGGAGTCATGGAGGCTGTAGTCATAGTCTGTCCCATGGAGACTGTCAAGGTATGTCTGAGACGGAGCATCTCTATAGCTTTCTTTATAGCTCTGTCTCCTCTTCCAGTCTCTCTCCACCTCTCCACTATAGTCTCTCTCCTCCTCTCCTCGATAGCCCCTGTCCTTTTCCTGTCTCCTCCTCCTCTCCTCCATACCCACCTCTCTCTCTGTCTCTCGCTCTCTCCCCCTCTCCTCTCTCCTCTCTTGTCTTTATCCCCCCACTCCCCTCTCAGATTTGGTGTCACTGATACCCCCTACCCACTGGTAAGGAGTCAGCTGACTAGCTGATAATTTTTTTGTTCTGAATAGGAAGACCTCATCCCAAATCAGTTTCTATTTGTTACAAATCTAATCCAACAGCTGAATGAGTGTTGACCCAAGCCTTCCAGGAATGTATTTCCTTCAATCATACTCTTTAATATTCTCTGAATTAAAGGTCAGACAGACAAGAACATCTCTCAAGGCTGTCTGTCTGCTCTTAGTGCTCCGTCAAACTGATAATACAATAAAGAAAAAGAAAAAAACATGATAATGCTCTTTTTCCTGGACCACAGTTGGGTTTCTTATTAATACTGCCTGCCTGCCTGCCCGTCCATCCGTATGTATGTTTGTATGTTTGGTGATTAAGCTGTCCCTGTGTTCTCTCTCAAGGTTAAATTCATCCACGACCAGTCTTCAGCCAACCCCAAATACAGAGGCTTCTACCATGGAGTCAGGGAGATCATCAGAACCCAAGGTAACCCAAGGCGCTACAAAGTATTAACTTAAGGGGGCTGAATAATTTTGCACGCCCAATTTTTCAGTTTTTGATTTGTTAAAAAAGTTTGAAATATCCAATAAATGTCGTTCCACTTCATGATTGTGTCCCACTTGTTGTTGATTCTTCACAAAAAAATTCAGTTTTATATCTTTATGTTTGAAGCCTGAAATGTGCAAAAGGTTGCAAAGTTCAAGGAGGCCGAATACTTTCGCAAGGCACTGTATATAGCCCCCTATGGGGGGCTCAAAATGGCTATATAGGCTCAAAATGGCCAGAACAAAGAACTTTCTTCTGATACTCTTCAAGTCTATTCTTGTTCTGAGAAATGAAGGCTATTCCATGTGAGAAATTGCCAAGAAACTGAAGATATTGTACAACGCTGTGTACCTTCACAGAACAGCACAAACTGGTTCTAACCAGAATAGAATGAGGAGTGGGAGGCCCCGGTGCACAACTGAGCAAGAGGACAAGTACATTAGTGTCTAGTTTGAGAAACAGACGTCTCACAAGTCCTCAACTGGCAGCTGATTAAATAATACCTGCAAAACACCAGTCTCAATGTCAACAGTGAAGAGGCGACTTTGGGATGCTGGCCTTCTAGGGAGAGTTCCTCTGTCCAGTGTCTGTTCTTTTGCCCATCTTAATCTTGTATTTTTATTGGACAGTCACTCCCACTTCTCTTTCTATGGAATAGCTTTCATTTCTCAGAACAAGAATAGACTGACGAGTTTCAGAAGAAAGTTCTTTGTTTCTGGCCATTTTGAGCCTGTAATCGAACCGACAAATGCTGATGCTCCAGATACTCAACTAGTCTAAAGAAGGCCAGTTTTGTTGCTTCTTTAATCAGAACAACAGTTTTCAGCTGTGCTAACATAATTGCAAAAGGGTTTTCTAATGATCAATTAGCCTTTTAAAATGGTAAACTTGGATTAGCTAACACAACGTGCCATTGGAACACAGGAATGATGGTTGCTGATAATGGACCTCTGTACGCCTATGTAGATATTCCATTAAAAATCAGCCGTTTCCAGCTACAAAAGTCATTTTCAACATTAGCAATGTCCACACTGTATTTCTGATAAATTTGATGATATTTAAATGGACCAAAAATGTGCTTTTCTTTCAAAAACAAGGACATTTCTAAGTGACCCCAAACTTTTGAACGGTGGTGTATATGTATAACTGATAGATGCACACTACTTGTTAATGTTTTCATATGTATGTAATTGTCAAGACTTTTGTCTGTAATGTCTAAATCAAATCACTATCGTCCAAAACTGGGATTTGTGTGCAAGAGTTCGTCATGACTTACACTGTGTATACAAAACATTAGGAACTTCTTAATATTGAGCCGCACCACCTTTTCCCCCTAGAACAGCCTCAATTCATCTAGGCATTGACTCTACAAGGTGTCGAAAGCGTTCCAAAGGTTTGCTGACCCCTGCTGACTCCCGTGCTTCTGGCAGTTGTGTAAAGTTGCTGGATGTCCTTTGGGTGGTGGACCATTATTGATACACATGGGAAACTGTTGAGCGTGAAAAACCCAGCAGCGTCGCAGTTCTTGACACACTCAAACCTAGTGCCCCTGGCACCTTCTACCATACCCTGTTCATAGGCACTTACATTTTTTGTCTTGCCCATTCACCCTCTGAATGGCACACATACACACTCCATGTCAATGGTCTCGAGGCTTAAAAATCCTTCTTTAACACATCTTTTCCCCTTCATCTACTCTGATTGAAGTGGATTTAACAAGTGTCATCAATAAGGGATCATAGACTGACCAGGTGAATCCAGGTGAAAACTATGTCATGGAAAGAGCAGGTGTTCCTAACGTTTGTATACTCAGTGTACTTGTGGGTTGGGTTTTGATTTTGACAATGCCCACTTGCCCACAACCATGGGATAAACAGCTGTGGTGTTGCGGTCTATTCAATAGTACGGCAGAACACACAGACAGGGAGACAGACCTGCCCGGCAGCACAGTGGAGACGACTCTGTTTATAGAAGAGAACACATCACATATTTTTGAACTTGAGAAATACTGCACCAAACACATTAGCTAGATGTCCAATTGTGCGACTAAAAGTGCCTAAAGAATTTCAAAATGATTTATTGTGTTCTCTTAAATGAATTCTGCCAATTTTGAGGAAGTGATAATGGCTTTGTACCTATGGTGTCTCATGGGGGACAAAGATCAGTAACTGCCACATTGAACCAACACCCCCAAGATTGAAATCTTATTTTTCTTAATGAGCAACAGAAAAACCCATGCAGAATTGGTGCGTTCAGTCACTCTTTAAAGAGGGTAGTGCATAATGCTGCTACTACATCCAGTGATGCTAACTGCTGCTCTCTGCTACTGTCCCCCAGGTATTAAGGGGACGTACCAGGGTCTGACGGCCACCGTACTGAAGCAGGGCTCCAACCAGGCCATCCGCTTCTATGTCATGACCTCCCTCAGGAACTGGTACAAAGGTACGGGAGTGTCAGCCATCATTATCAGGATTCCAGGGGCCATATGTATCAAGTGTCTCATAGTAGGAGTGCTGATTGGGGATCAGCTTAGCCTTTAGATCACAATGAGTATGATTGCATCGACAGAAGGGACCTGATCCACTCCTACTCTGACACGTTTATGAATACCAGCCCTGGATGCCTGTCGACACCACACAGACAATGCTGACCTCTAGTGGTCACCTGTAAAAAGGTACTCACTTTGATAAGCGTACTGGGTATATCCCACTTGGGTGAGTGTGAAAGAGCATTCTGTCCGTATCTCCTTTCCCCAGGGGATAACCCCAATAAGGCTATTAACCCTGTGGTGACGGGAACGTTTGGAGCCGTCGCTGGAGCAGCCAGCGTGTTTGGGAACACCCCCCTAGATGTCATCAAGACCAGGATGCAGGTACAGGATGGGGTACCGCTACAGGCACTTGTGTACATCTGAAAGGATTGAATGTGTTTGAATACATGTATGGTGTAACTCCACCCCTGTCTAAGTAAATAACCCTGTGTCTTTCTCTCTCTAAGGGTTTGGAGTCTTATAAGTATAAGAGTACGCTGGACTGTGCCTTGAAGATCATGAGACACGAGGGTGTACGAGCGTAAGTGCACCACTATACACTTCTATACGATCAAACATTATGTATAACTCCCTTAAGGAACCTAATGGTATTGTTTACTGCTCATTCCGTCTCATTCCTGAGGTTCTACTCCATAGAGATCCTGAGTTCTACGTATATGATGTTCTACTCTCCTTGTTCTGTGTTCTCTAGGTTCTATAAGGGGACAGTTCCTCGGCTGGGTCGTGTGTGCCTGGATGTGGCCATCGTCTTCATCATTTATGAAGAGGTGGTCAAGGTTCTCAACACGGTCTGGAAGACGGAGTGAGGGGGCAGGGCTGGAGCCTCTTCTGACCTCACTGGGCCAAACACGATGTGACTGGACGACTGAGCCTTCTACCAGTCTGCGTCTCAAACAACACCTTATTCCCTATATACAGTAGTGTGCTACTTTTGACCCATCAGGCTCCCATCAGGACCATCAGGCTCTGGTCAAAAGTAGGGCATTGTGTAGGGAATGGAGTGCCATTTCAGACACATTCTACCCATAACTGTACTCACCAGCTGAGCTGTAAGCGGAGTGAAAGCTGTCATATGAATAATATCTATTTGGACATAGCCTACCTATTTGGATGCAGTGGTCAGAAACCCTGGTCCCAGAGAGCTACAAAGTGTACAGGCTTCTGTTCCATCCCTGCACTAACACACCTGATTCTTCCAAACAAGGCCTCCATGAGTTGAATGAGGTGTTGCGCTAAACTGGGACAAAATCCTGCACGTAATGTCACTCTCCAGGACCTGGACTGAAGAACACTGAAATATATCATGTGTTTTTTATTTTTTATATCTACGTAAATGAATTACACTATCATAATGAGTTAACTGTATGGTAGTGGGTACCATATCATCCTGAGTTAAAGCATAGTGGTTCTGCCTTGACCTGAGGGTCTAGCTACAGTAACAGTTACAGTAGCAACTACATGAATTGTAACTTATACCCACCCTCCTTTTGAGAATTTATTACCAACCCTTTTATGCAATCATTTTACATGTGTGATATGATTTGTATTTTTATAATGCATATTATGGTTGACTATTAATGTTTAATTGCTGAGTATATTGTTTTACTCAGTTCCAGATGCCAAGCCCATCCAGTAGCAAGCTGCCAGGTTGTGACAAATTATACTAATTATTGTCACAGTTCTACTGTAATACCACTCACCCTTTTGGGCTGGCCATGGCTAACGTATTTCTCCTCAAGTGAAACGTATACATAGAGTAATATATTCTTACCAAGAGAAGAAAAAAGTTGGTAAATAATATATATTGATTCAGAATATATTGATCAGAGTCTTTTCAATGTACTTATTGAATGTTGAATGTGTAGTAACGAGTCTCTGTTTGAGACACGCTGTTATACTGTGCAGTGTTATGTACAGTTCTAACTAGGAAGCGAATGCTTCATGGTGTTAACATTACAGTACTGTATGGATTGGGTGGGTGCAAGAGGTCACAGCTTTTTTTGTTCCTGTATGGTATATCCAGAGATAGAACAATGAGACAGATATTTCACTGGATGTATAAATATGAAGCATCCACTTGGTGTTTCCATTCACTACCAAATATGGTAGTGAGAGAAAGCCCACTGGTGCGTAGTGGTAGAAAATGGAACGAGATGGATTATGGCCTACATTCTGCAAATGTTCTCATCGATGAAACATTTGATCTCAATACAGTTTTCTGTTCCCAAAACTATAACCTGTTATGAATAGAGTTGACTGGGCTTGTAGACTTTAGCCATTGTCAAAGTTTTTTAAAATCACGTTGTTTAGAAGGAATGCAAAAGTCATATTGGTTATCACACAAGCGAATTTCATAGAGTAGGCGTTCCCTAACAAAAATATGCAGATGTTTGCTAGAACGCTAGCTTGTGCTTGGCCCTGCCCACCTCCTTGCTTGTTCTGCCCACTATGACTCATATGTTCCCATCGGAAACGACAGGTTGTGGTCTATCTTGGTTTAGTTATAAAAAATCTTTGGTATATCACAACTGGTCTCCATTCGGGCTCAACCATACAGTAACTCAGGTTCCCAGCTCAGATTGCCTCCTGCCACAGATGGTTGCATTCCAGACAGTTCAGCATTGTTCTATGGAAACTTGAGGGAACCTTCCCATTCCATTCACACACATTCATATCATTCTAGAGGCCTTTGTTGTCAAAATGGCACCACATGTAACATAATCCTTGACATTATGTTACAAATGCTGCCATTTTGGGGGTTGTTTAAGTTTTAACTTCATGAGGAAAACAACCATTTTGAAACCATTACAATTTTTTTTTTAAATCAATCTCATCTGGGTTTTCAGGGTCTTGATCATAAAGTGTATTTTGCCACAATCCTCAATTGCTATGTGTTGTAGTCATGGTAACATATGTAAGACCATTCTGAATCTGCACAAATATCTGCCCTGACGATTGTAGTCAAATCTATAACAAGAAAATATGGCTTTATTTAGCATCGGTGGAATAGAAAATGAAACGCATAACTTTGCTTTTAGAGCCTTTGTGTTGTCGGTAACAGTATACTGACTGTTTTGACTCTGCTTTTACATAGTGTTGTATATACAACATATACTGTAAGGTATGGGAGGCCTCAGTCTCCTCCTCACCATATACTGTCTAAAATATCATAATCTCACCATCAAAATTAAATGGATGTCATTACAAATCCCTAGAGGAATGCACTGTGTTTCTTACGTTATTATAACCTCTAAATCTAAGGTGGCATTACACCAAGAACCAATAAATAACCACTGTCTTGGCATTCATTTATTTTCAATTTTAAAGTTTTTCCAATTGTAGGAAAATGTGTTGTTTGTGTGTGTGTGTGTGTGTGTATTTCCCTCCCTCCTACTCCCCTTTCATGAGGTCAGGGATATAATCACTGTAGCTGTCCCATCTGGAAATCTGAAAGTAAAAGAAACAATTAATTCATTTTTATAGTTACAGCACCATTATTTTGAGGTAGTTTATGCATTCAAACAAGAGAATGTTACCTGGGTTCATTCAATCTCAACTGAATAATGGCTCTGACTATATTTACAAGATAATGTTAGTGAATAGTAGCTGTGGTGGCCATATACAGTGCCTTCAGAAAGTATTCACACCCATTGACCTTTTCCACATTTTGTTACAAAGTAGCTTAAAATGGAGTTAAATGTCATTTTTGTCAAGGATTTACATAAAATACTCTAATGTCAAAGTGGAAGAAAAATTCTAACGTTTATAAAAAAAACTATAAAAAAACACACTAATATCTCTTGATTAGATACAGTGTAAGTGTTCAACCCTCAGAGTCAATACATGTTAGAATCACCTTTGGCAGCAATTACAGCTGTGAGCCGTTCTGGGTAAGTCTAAGAGCTTTCCACCTGGATTGTGCAACATTTGCCCATTATTATTATAAAAATTCTTCAAGCTCGGTTAAATTGGTTGATGATCATTGCTCGACAACCATTTTCAGTTCTTACCACAGATTTTCATGAAAATTTAAGTCAAAACTGTAACTCGGCCACTCACGAACATTCACTGTCTTCTTGGTAGTAACTCCAGTGTAGATTTGGCCTAGTTTTAGGTTATTGTCCTTCTGTAATTGTCACATCCTGGCCATAGAGAGCCTTTGTTTGCTATGTTGGAGTAGGTCAGGGCATGACTGGGGGGTGTTCTAGTTTATTATTTCTATGTGGGGTTCTAGGTTTAATTTTCTATGTTGGTGATTTGTATGATTCCCAATTAGAGGCAGCTGGTAATCGTTGTATCTAATTGGGGATCATATTTAAGTAGTGTTGTTCCCACCTATGTTTATGGGATATTGTATTTTGAGTAAGTGTATGTAGCACCGCTGTAGTCACGGTTCGTTGGTCGTTTCTTGTTTTGTTTAAAGTTTCACGTTTAATAAATTAGGTGGAACTCAACATCTGCTGAGCCTTGGTCCGTCTCTACAAACAACCGTGACAGTAAGGTGAATTTTGCCTGTGCCTAGCTAAATTGTTTGTTTTTTATCCTGAAAAACTCCCCAGTCCATAACTATTACAAGCATACCCATAACATGATGCAGCCATGCCATACCCATAACATGATACTTTAGTGCCTTGTTGCAAACAGGATGCTTGTTTTGGAATATTTTTTATTCTGTACAGGCTTCCTTTTTTCACTCTGTCTATTTGGGTTAGTATTGTGGAGTAACTACAATGTTATTGATCCATCCTCAGTTTTCTCCTATCACAACCATTAAACGCTGTAATTGTTTTCAAGTCATCACTGGCCTCATGGTGAAATCCCTGAGCAGTTTCCTTCCTCTCTGGCAGCTGAGTTAGGAAGTACGCCTGTATCTTTATAGTGATAACTTCACCATTTTCAAAGGGATATTGAATGTCTGCTTCTTTTTTACCTTCTTTGTGAGGCATTGGTGTTTGTGGTTCTGAATAATTCTGCACGCCCAATTTTTCAGTTTTTGATTTGTTAAAAAAGTTTGAAATATCCAATAAATGTCGTTCCACTTCATGATTGTGTCACACTTGTTGTTGATTCTTCACAAAAAAATACAGTTTTATATCTTTGTTTGAAGCCTGAAATGTGGAAAAAGGTCGCAAAGTTCAAGGGGGCCGAATACTTTCGCAAGGCACTGTATATACAACATATCAAAAAGCAATTCTAACACAAACAACAAAAATATTAAAATGTTTTAAAAAATATTAGAAAATAAATACACTGCTCAAAAAAATAAAGGGAACACTAAAATAACACATCCTAGATCTGAATGAATGAAATATTCTTATTAATTACTTTTTTCTTTACATAGTTGAATGTGCTGACAAAACAAAATCACACACAAATTATCAATGGAAATCAAATTTATCAACCCATGGAGGTCTGGATTTGGAGTCACACTACAGGCTGATCCAACTTTGATGTAATGTCCTTAACCTCTTACACCTATGGTGGCGCTATTTCATTTTTGGAAGAAAAACGTTCCCGTTTTAAACAAGATATTTTGTCACAAAAAGATGCTTTGCATATAATTGCTACTGTTCGAAAGAAAACACTTGACGTGTCCAGAAATACAAATATCTTCTCTGTGCGTGCCCTTTAACGTGAGCTTCAGGCAAAACCAAGATGACATGGCATCCAGGAAATGACAAGGATTTTTGAGGCTCTGTCTTTCATGATCTCCTTCTATGGCTTTTGAACGCAGAGGAATGAGTCTGCCCTTTCTGTCGTTTCCCCAAGGTGTCTGCAGCATTGTGACGTATTTGTAGGCAGATCATTGGAAGATTGACCATAAGAGACCACATTTACCACGTGTCCGCCCGGTGTCCTGCGCCCTCTTTTGGTGCGCAAAAGTCACCTGCCAGTATTTTTCCATGGGGCACAGAGAGAGAAGCAAGCTCCCATCTGCATGTCAATGAAGAGATATGTGAAAAAACACCTTGAGGATTGATTCCAAACAACGTTTGCCATGTTTCTCGATATTATGTAGTTAATCCGGAAAAGTTTCACGTTGTAGGTGACTGCATTTTCGGTTCGTTTCGGTAGCCAGGCGCAATGTAGAAAACGGAACGATTTCTCCTACACAATCAGACGCTTTCAGGAAACACTGCGCATCTGGTATGTGGCTGGGAGTCTCCTCATTGAAAACATCAGAAGCTCTTCAAAGGTAAATGATTTTATTTATTTGGTTATCTGGCTTTTTATGAAAATGTTGGAGCTACATGCTACACAAAATGCTATGCTAGCTTTGCATACTCTTACACAAATTAGTCAATTTCTATGGTTCAAAAGCATATTTTGAAAATCTGAGATGACAGTGTTGTTAAGAAAAGGCTAAGCTTGAGAGCAAACGCATTATTTTAATTTTATTTGCGATTTTCAGAAATCGTTAACGTTGCGTTATGCTAATGAGCCTGAGGCTTAGTCACAATCCCGGATCCGGGATGGGGAGTTTCAAGAGGTTATAACAAGTCAAAATGAGGCTCAGTAGTGTGTGTGGCCTCCCTACAATGCCTGGGCATGCTCCTGATGAGGTGGCGGATGGTCTCCTGAGGGATCTCCTCCCAGACCTGGACTAAAGCATCCGCCAACTCCTGGACAGTCTGTGGTGCAACGTGGCGTTGGTGGAT
Source organism: Oncorhynchus masou masou (assembly GCF_036934945.1). Classification (NCBI taxonomy): domain Eukaryota; kingdom Metazoa; phylum Chordata; class Actinopteri; order Salmoniformes; family Salmonidae; genus Oncorhynchus; species Oncorhynchus masou. The sequence goes on from NC_088212.1 coordinate 35,126,453, forward strand.
GGAGCGAAACATGATGTCCCAGATGTGCTCAATTGGATTCAGGTCTGGGGAACAGGCGGGCCAGTCCATAGCATCAATGCCTTCCTCTTGCAGGAACTGCTGACACACTCCAGCCACATGAGGTCTAGCATTGTCTTGCATTATGAGGAACCCAGGGCCAACCGCACCAGCATATCGTCTCACAAGGGGTCTGAGGATCTCATCTCGGTACCTAATGGCAGTCAGGCTACCTCTGGCGAGCACATGGAGGGCTGTGCAGCCCCCCAAAGAAATGCCACCCCACACCATGACTGACCCACCGCCAAACCGGTCATGCTGGAGGATGTTGCAGGCAGCAGAACGTTCACCACGGCGTCTCCAGACTGTCACGTCTGTCACATGTGCTCAGTGTGAACCTGCTTTCATCTGTGAAGAGCACAGGGTGCCAGTTTGTGAATTTGCCAATCTTGGTGTTCTCTGGCAAATGCCAAACGTCCTGCACGGTGTTGGGCTGTAAGCACAACCCCCACCTGTGGACGTCAGGCCCTCATACCACCCTCATGGAGTCTGTTTCTGACCGTTTAAGCAGACACATGCACATTTGTGGCCTGCTGGAGGTCATTTTGCAGGGCTCTGGCAGTGCTCCTCCTTGCACAAAGGCGGAGGTAGCGGTCCTGCTGCTGGGTTGTTGCCCTCCTACGGCCTCCTCCACATCTCCTGATGTACTGGCCTGTCTCCTGGTAGCGCCTCCATGCTCTGGACACTACGCTGACAGACACAGCAAACCTTGCCACAGCTCGCATTGATGTTCCATCCTGGATGATCTGCACTACCTGAGCCACTTGTGTGGGTTGTGGACTCCGTCTCATGCTACCACTAGAGTGAAAGCACCGCCAGCATTCAAAAGTGACCAAAACATCAGCCAGGAAGCATAGGAACTGAGAAGTGGTCTGTGGTTATCAGCTGCAGAACCACTCCTTTATTGGGGGTGCCTTGCTAATTGCCTATAATTTCCACCTGTTGTCTATTCCATTTGCACAAGAGCATGTGAAATGTATTGTCAATCAGTGTTGCTTCCTAAGTGGACAGTTTGATTTCACAGAAGTGGGATTGACTTGGAGTTACATTGTGTTGTTTAAGTGTTCCCTTTGTTTTTTTGAGCAGTGTATTTAAAAAAAACAGACCCTTTGGAAGTCCTCTACACAATATTTTTCTGCCTGTGCCATGTCACATAGCAGTCTCTTTCTGATGTAAAGCAGAGTCAAACTGAACAAGTGGTGCATGTGATGGTGGACTTCATGCGACACAGAACACAACGACGCCTCCATGCTGTGCCCTTTTAGCCCTGAGGCACAGTCATGACTGCAGTAATGAACTATGACATATGAACACCACTGGAGGCAAGAGTAGAGGGGGCAGAGGTAGAGCAGGCAGCTTGGCACCGGGGGCTCCCAGTCCGAGTCGCTATCACCTTGAAAGAAAATATTTAAAAAAATATTTGTATGAGCCTTTCATCATCACATAAAATAAACAGATATGTATTGTATAGAGAAGAGGGAACAGTCACTAAGGTGAAGTGCTATTCCATTCAACTCCGGCCATTGTTGTGGGCCTGCCCTCTCCTGAACAGCACCCAATGGCTATTTCATATGGAAATGGAGAGGAGTAGCAGGCGCAGTGGCCATGTGTGTGTTTGCTGTTCTACTCCATTCCATTTGAATAAAAAAATCCACTTAAAAAGATGAGGCCTGCAATTTTCATCATAGGTATACTTAAACTATGACAGACAAAATGAGATTATTTTTTTCTAGAAAATCACATTGTAGGATTTTTCAGGACCCTGTCTTTAAAAGATAATTCGTGAAAATCTAAATAACTTCACAGATCTTCATTGTAAAGGGTTTAAACACTGTTTCCCATGCTTATTCCATGGACCATAAACAATTAATGAACATGCACCTGTGGAACGGTCGTTAAGACGCTAACAGTTTACAGACGGTAGGAAATTAAGGTTACAGTTATGAAAACTTAGGACACTAAAGAGGCCTTTCTACTGACTCTGAAAAACACCAAAAGAAAGATGCCCAAGGTCCCTGCTCATCTGCGTGAACGTATCTTAGACATGATGCAAGGAGGTATGAGGACTGCAGATGTGGCCAGAGCAATAAATTGCAATGTCGGTAATGTGAGACGCCTAAGACAGAGCTACAGGGAGACAGGAAGGAACAGTTGATCGTACTCGCAGTGGCAGACCACATTTAACAACACCTGCACAGGATCAGTACATCCGACCATCACATCTACGGGACCGGTACAGGATGGCAACAACAACTGCCCAAATTACACCAGGAACGCACAATCCCTCCATCAGTGCTCAGACTATCCGCAATAGGCTGAGAGAAGCTTGACTGAAGGCTTGTAGGCCTGTTGTAAGGCAGGTCCTCACCAGACATGACCGGCAACAGCGTCGCCTATGGGCACAAACCCACCATCGCTGGACCAGACAGGACGGGGCAAAAAGTGCTCTTCACTGACGAGTCGTGGTTTTGTCTCACCAGGGGTGATGGTAGGATTCGCATTTATCATCGAAAGAATGAGCGTGACACCGGGCCTGTACTCTGGAGCGGAATCGATTTGGAGGTGGAGGGTGCGTCATGGACTGGGGCGGTGTGTCACAGCATCATCGGACTGAGCTTGTTGTCATTGCAGGCAATCTCAGCGCTGTGCGGTATAGGGAAGACATCCTCCCTCATGTGGTACCCTTCCTGCAGGCTCATCCTGACATGACCCTCCAGCATAACAATGCCACCAGCCATACTGCTCGTTCTGTTCGTGATTTCCTGCAGACAGGAATGTCAGTGTTCTGCGGTGGCCAGCGAAGATCCCGGATCTCAATCCCTTAGAGCTCGTCAGGGACCTGTATGATCGAAGGGTGAGGGCTTGGGCCATTTCCCCCAGAAATGTCTGGGAACTTGCTGGTGCCTTGGTGGAAGAGTGGGGCAACATCTCACAGCAAGAACTGGCAAATCTGGTGCAGTCCATGAGGAGGAGATGCACTGCAGTACTTAATAATTATCCTCTTATGGCTTCGATCCCTGTACAGGGATCAACATCAGGGGAAATTTCAGTGTGACAACTAAAAATACAACGTCGTAACATTAAACATTCTTGAAAATGCAAGTGTCTTACATCCTTCAAAATATTATAATCTTGGTAATCAAACTACGTTTTCCAATTTAAAATAGCTATTACAGAGAACAAATTCCATGCTTTTGTTTGAGAAGAGCAATCAACAACAAAAATATTTTCTGCCATGACAGTTTTTACACATTCACATCTGAAGGTAAAATTATGACTTACATTCTGATATCTTGCTCTTATTTCTCTTCCTGAGGGTCCCAGTGATCAAATAAAGTGCCGTTTTTCTTTGATAAAATCCATTTTTATAGCCTAAATCGAAACATTTTGTAAACCGTTTGTTTCCCGTGAATTCCATCTCTTTCAAAATATTTTACGGAGCATTCGACGTTATTACACATCGTAAACAATTGTTTACCTAGTCATGGTTGGTTTCAGTGCATTCCTCTGGATGTTTGCAACACAGCCAAACGGGATTGTTTTTTTTGTGGGGAGTATTGACCGACGTGAACTGATTTGAAGACAACGAGCAATGACTTCCTTGCGCACCAATAATTTTAGAGAAGCTTCGTTGATTGACCGTATTTCTGCCCAATGACCACTGATCTTCTTGAAATCTAGCTGGGTAGATAGCCAATGAGCTGAGGTAAACGCCAGTATGTGATGGTTAAACACGAGACGTATGTGGCAGGGTCTACAGTCAATCACAGATTACAAAAAGAAAACCAGCCTCATCGCTGACATCGACGTCTTGCTCCCAGACAAATTAAACAACTTCTTTGCTTGCTTTGAGGACAATACAGTGCCACTGACATGGCCCACTACCAAAGCCTGTGGGCTCTCCTTCTCCATGGCCAATGTGAGCAAAACATTTAAACGTGTTAACCCTCGCAAGGCTCCCGGCCCAGACGGCATCCCTAGCCGCGTCCTCAGAGCATGCACAGACCAGCTGGCTGGTGTGTTTACGGACATATTCAATCAATCCCTAAGCCAGTCTGCTGTCCCCACATGCTTCAAGATGGCCACCATTGTTCCTGTTCATTAAGAAAGCTAAGGTAACTGAACTAAATGACTATCGCCCCATAGCACTCACTTCTGTCATCATGAAGTGCTTTGAGAGACTAGTCAAGGATCATATCACCTCCACCCTACCTCATACCCTAAACCCACTCCAATTTAGTTACCACCCCAATAGGTCCACAGACAACACAAATCGCCATCGCACTGCTCTATCCCATCTGGACAAGAAGAATACCTATGTAAAAATGCTGTTCATTGACTACAGCTCAGAATTTATCACCATAGTACCCTCCAAACTCGTCATTAAGCTCGAGACCCTGGGTCTCGACTCCGTCCTGTGCAACTGAGTCCTGGACCTTCGGACGGGCTGCCCTCAGATGTTGAAGGTAGAAAACAGTATCTCCACCCTGCTGATCCTCAACACTGGGGCCCCACAAGGGTGAGTTCTCAGCCCTCTCCTGTACTCCCTGTTCACCCATGAGTGTGTGGCCATGCACGCTTGCAACTCAATCAAGTTTGCAGATGACACTACAGTGGTAGGCTTCATTACCAACAACGACGAGACGGCCTACAGGGAGGTGAGGGCCCTCGGAGTGTGGTGTCAGGAAAACAACTTCACTCAACGTCAACAAAACAAAGGAGATGATCATGGACTTCAAGAAACAGCAGAGGGAGAACCCATCGGGCAGCAGGTGAGTGAGTGACAGAATGTGGTTATGAGGCTTATGGAATCTAACGTTTGGCAAGAGGAGAAATATCACCATAGACAATTTCTTTACGACGCTCTCATTGGCAAACAAGTTGCGTCCCTCAAGGCCTAACGGTTCTAGTGTTATGCATTAAAGGATGGCAAGGCACTGGTATGTAATTGGTATGTAATACATTGGTAATGTATATATAAAACTGTAAATAAACTGTGTATAAAAACGTAAGAGAGTTATGTAACAGAAACACCTTTTAAAAGTTCAAGCATAAAATGTTTAAAAATCTGATACCATATATAAAAACATGAGAGCTATTTCTGCAACTCAACAAATTAAGAGGCTATTCACATAAATCCTACAATTTGTTGTGTTGTAAGATTTGTTAGAGCAAGTTGAGTCCTTATCAACTGTAGTCGGAGTTAGCCCCCTACGGTGTCCCACTAGTTTCTCATCATGACCCCGAAGGAGCTGAATAAGAAAGGGAAAAGGGGCTGAAAGGTCTGTTTTAAAAAGTCGAGGAATTCTGAGCACTTAATTTTCTTAGCACTAATGTCTATAGTGAGCATTTTGCACTCGACTCCCACAGTGGAAAGAGGCAATGCAATCAGGCAATGTCATATGGAAGGAAGTTTTAATATGCCAGTTGATGACAATTCTAACAATCAACAACATGTAAAATTGTAGAATTGGAAACCCCATTTTAAAAGGTTTTTGGCAGTGTCTAATCTCGGATCAAAATCTTGTGTGAAATCTGGTCTCCGGCCAGCTACTGGATTTTGTACTGGGGAGTTTTAAGATGTTTGGCTTAATAGGAGTGGCAAAGTCCACACCCCCTACTCTGAAATCAACTGGTCTATGGGCCAAATTAACCCTGTGATTTGTTAAAATAATCAGTGAAGAAAAAAATAAGTGCACCGGAAGAATTGTTCCTAGTAAACCCTCATATCCCCTATGTTCCTGACAGACATAACTTTGGTCACAGGTCCAAGTGCTACTCCTACTGATATGGAGGGGGAGGTTGGGAAGCATGAACAGGAATATTACACAGCACAATGGGGAACAGCACCTTTAGATCAGAGGAACCTCTGACACATAGACACACCTGCAGGAGAGGAGAAGAACAATAGAAGACAACATCAGAACAGAAGCATTGGGCAAGTCCAATAACCAACCTAACCCTATCTCGGCGATCCGAGAGGATTATATTGATGTGAGAAATATGCAAAAATTCCACCTGGGCAATCGAGAAGGCAAGGAGGGGTGATTTCCATATTGCTTATACGCGTCTAATCCTCCCAGGGCCCATATTCACAAAGAGTGTCATGTCTTATTATGTCTGTTCCTGTCCTTTCTCTTCACTCTGTCTCTCTCTGCTGGTCTTATTAGGTTACCTTCTCTTTCTCTCCTTCTCCAGCTGTTCCTCATCTCCCCTAACTAGCTCGTTCACCCTTTCCCCACCTGTTCCCTTTTTTCCCTCTGATTAGGTCTCTATTTCTCTCTCTGTTCCTGCTACTTTCGGTGTCAGATTCTCGTTTGTGTTTCTCATGCCAGAAGCAAGCTATCGTCTCGTTTGCTTCCTCCTAGTCCTATCCTGTCGGAGTCTGCCTGGCAGGTGCATCCTGTACACTACTAACTATCTTTTGTTTGCACCGTGTCCAGTTCATCATTTGCTACGTGTGATCAGCTACCACCGTTCCTCTGTGACCCGCACCGACCCTGAGCGACCTGCAGCCTGTCGCCGCTACCCAGCTATTCATCAGAGGGACTTTATGTTTCATTTGTCGCCCTCTCTGCGGGTAGTCTATTGTGCCATTTGACAACGTCGGAAGAGGATCTATGCCATTCCTGTTTTTTCATTAAAAGAACTCTGTTTCTGTAAAACCGCTTTTGGGTCTTCACTCAAGTACATAACAGAAGAATCTGACCTAGAATGGACCCAGCGGCTCCGGACCCTTTTCACTCCGCCGTCGAGATCCAGGGAGCGATGCTAGGCAGACACGAGGAGGAATTGTCTGCTGCTCGACATGCCGTTGAGACCCTGGCCGTCCAAGTCTCCGACCTCACAAGACAGGTTCACCAACTCCACCTCGATCCACCGCCCACTTCCAGGGTTTCCGAGTCTCCGGAGCCCAGGATCAATAACCCGCTGTGTTACTCTGGGGAGCCCACTGAGTGCCGCTCATTCCTCACTCAGTGTGATGTGGTGTTTTCTCTCCAGCCCAACACTTACTCCAGGAGCACAGCTCGCATCGCCTACGTCATTTCTCTCCTTACCGGACGGGCGCGTGAGTGGGGCACGGCAATCTGGGAGGCGAGGGCTGAGTGTATTAACCAGTATCAGGACTTTAAGGAGGAGATGATACGGGTTTTTGACCGTTCTGTTTTTGGGGAAGAGGCTTCCAGGGCCCTGTCTTCCCTATGTCAGGGGAATCGATCCATAACGGATTATTCTATTGAGTTTCGCACTCTCGCTGCCTCTAGTGACTGGAACGAGCCGGCTTTGCTCGCTCGTTTTCTGGAGGGTCTCCTCGCCGAGGTTAAGGATGAGATTCTCTCCCGGGAGGTTCCTTCCAGCCTGGACTCCTTAATAGCTCTCGCTATTCGCATAGAGCGACGGTTTGATCTTCGTCGCCGAGCTCGTGGAAGGGAGCTAGCGTTCTCCGTTACCCCTCTCCGCATCACTGCCACCTGCTGCATCACTGCCACCCTCCTCCGCCAATTTGCTGAGCCTATGCAGCTGGGGGGTATCCGCATCTCGGCCAAAGAGAAGGAACGGAGAATCACCAACCGCCTCTGTCTCTACTGCGGCTCCGCTGGTCATTTTGTCACCTCATGCCCAGTAAAAGCCAGAGCTCATCAGTAAGAGGAGGGCTACTGGTGAGCGCAACTGCTCAGGTCTCTCCTTCAAGATCCTGCACTACTTTCCGGTCCATCTCCGCTGGACCGGTTCATCTGCTTCCTGCAGTGCCTTGATAGACTCTGGGGCGGAGGGCTGTTTTATGGACGAGACCTGGGCTCGGGAACATGACATTCCTCTCAGACAGTTAAGGGATCCCACGGCCTTGTTCGCTTTAGATGGTAGTTCTCTCCCAAGATTCAGCGTGAAACGCTGCCTTTAACCCTCACTGTCTCTGGTAATCATAGCGAAACCATTTCTTTTTTAATTTTTCGTTCACCTTTTACACCTGTTGTTTTGGGTCATCCCTGGCTAGTTCGCCATAACCCTTCTATTAATTGGTCTAGTAATACTATCCTATCCTGGAATGTCTCTTGTCATGTGACCTGTTTAATGTCTGCTATCCCTCCTGTTTCCTCTGTCTCTTCTTCACAGGAGGAGCCTGGTGATTTGACAGGGGTGCCGGAGGAGAATCACGATCTGCGCACGGTGTTCAGTCGTTCCAAGGCCACTTCTCTACCTCCACACCGTTCGTATGACTGTAGTATTGATCTCCTTCCGGGAACAACTCCCCCCCGGGGTAGATTATACTCTCTGTAACGTAAGGCTCTCGAGGATTATTTGTCTGTATCGCTCGACGCCGGTACCATAGTCTCCTCCTCCTCTCCCGCCGGAGCGGGGTTTTTTTTTGTTCAGAAGAAGGACGGGTCCCTGCGCCCATGCGTGATTATCGAGGGCTGAATGACATAACAGTTAAGAATCGTTATCCGCTTCCTCTTATGTCTTCAGCCTTCGAGATCCTGCAGGGAGCCAGGTTTTTCACCAAATTGGACCTTCGTAACGCCTACCATCTCGTGCGCATCAGGGAGGGGGACGAGTGGAAGACGGCGTTTAACACTCCGTTAGGGCACTTTGAATACCGGGTTCTTCCTTTCGGCCTCGTTAACGCTCCAGCTGTCTTTCAGGCACTAGTTAACGACGTCCTGAGAGACATGCTGAACATTTTTGTTTTCGTTTACATGGACGATATCCTGATTTTTTCACCGTCTCTCCCGATTCATGTTCAGCACGTGCGACGCGTCCTCCAGCGCCTTTTAGAGAACTGTCTTTATGTGAAGGCTGAGAAGTGCACTTTTCATGCCTCCTCTGTCCCTTGTCTCGGTTCCGTTATTTCCGCTGAGGGCATTAAGATGGATCCCGCTAAGGTCCAGGCTGTCATTGATTGGCCCGTCCCTAAGTCACGCGTCGAGCTGCAGCGCTTTCTTGGCTTCGCCCCTATCGTCGTTTCATCCGTACAGGTCAGGTGGCAGCTCCCCTCACAGCCCTTACTTCTGTTAAGACGTGCTTTAAGTGGTCCGTTTCCGCCCAGGGAGCTTTTGATCTTCTCAAGAATCATTTTACTTCCGCACCTATTCTTGTTACACCTGACATCTCTAGACAGTTTGTTGTTGAGGTTGACGCGTCAGAGGTGGGCGTGGGAGCCATTCTTTCAGCGCTCCCTCTCTGACGGCAAGGTCCATCCTTGCGCGTTTTTTTCATCGCTTATCGCCGTCGGAACGTAACTATGATGTTGGTAATCGCGAACTGCTCGCCATCCGCTTAGCCCTAGGCGAATGGCGACAGTGGTTGGAGGGGGCGACCGTTCCTTTTGTCGTTTGGACTGACCATAGGAACCTTGAGTACATCCGTTCAGCCAAACGACTTAATGCACGTCAGGCCCGTTGGGCTCTGTTTTTCGCTCGTTTCGAGTTCGTTATTTCTTATCGTCCGGGCTCAAAGAACACCAAGCCTGATGCTTTATCTCGTCTCTTCAGTTCTTCTGAGGTCTCCACCGACCCCGAGGGGATTCTCCCTGAGGGGCGTGTTGTCGGGTTGACTGTCTGGGGAATTGAGAGGCAGGTAAAGCAAGCACTCACTCACACTCCGTCGCCGCGAGCTTGTCCTAGGAACCTTCTGTTCGTTCCCGTTCCTACTCGTCCGGCCGTTCTTCAGTGGGCCCACTCTGCCAAGTTAGCCGGCCACCCCGGCGTTCGGGGTAGGCTCGCTTCCATTCGCCAGCGTTTCTGGTGGCCCACTCGGGAACGTGACACGCGTCGATTTGTCGCTGCTTGTTCGGTCTGCGCGCAGACTAAATCTGGGAACTCTCCCCTTTACCGGCCGTCTCAGACCGCTTCCCATTCCCTCTCGACCGTGGTCTCACATCGCCTTAGATTTTATCACCGGACTGCCTTCATCAGCGGGGAAGACAGTTATTCTTACGGTTGTCGATAGATTCTCTAAGGCGGCTCATTTTATTCCTCTCGATAAGCTCCCTTCTGCTAAGGAGACGGCTCAGATCATTATCGAGAATGTTTTCCGAATTCATGGCCTTCCGTCAGACGTCGTTTCGGACAGAGGCCCGCAGTTCACGTCTCAATTTTGGAGGGAGTTTTGCCGTTTGATTGGGGCTTCCGTCAGTCTCTCGTCCGGCTTCCATCCCCAGTCTAACGGTCAAATTAACGGGCCAATCAGACTGTTGGTCGCATCTTACGCAGTCTTTCTTTTCGTAACCCTGCGTCTTGGTCAGAACAGCTCCCCTGGGCAGAGTACGCCCACAACTCGCTTCCTTCGTCTGCTACCGGTCTATCTCCTTTTCAAAGTAGCCTCGGGTACCAGCCTCCGCTGTTCTCATCTCAGCTCGCCGAGTCCTGCGTCCCCTCCGCTCAGGCTTTTGTCCAGCGTTGCGAGCGCACCTGGAAGGGGGTCAGGTCGGCACTTTGCCGTTATAGGGCGCAGACTGTGAGGGCCGCTAATAAGCGTAGGACCAAGAGTCCTAGATATTGTTGCGGTCAGAGAGTATGGCTCTCCACTCAGAACCTTCCCCTTAAGACAGCTTCTCGCAAGTTGACCCCGCGGTTCATTGGTCCGTTCCGTATTTCTCAAGTCATTAATCCTGTCGCAGTGCGACTTCTTCTCCCGCTATCTTCGTCGCGTTCACCCGGTCTTCCATGTCTCCTGTGTTAAGCCCGTTCTTCGCGCCCCCGTCGTCCCTCCCCCCATCCTTGTCGAGGGCGCACCTATCTACAGGGTTCGTAAGATTTTGGACATGCGTCCTCGGGGCCGTGGTCATCAGTACCTAGTGGATTGGGAGGGGTACGGTCCTGAGGAGAGGAGTTGGGTTCCCTCTCGGGACGTGCTGGACCGTTCGCTGATCGATGATTTCCTCCGTTGCCGCCAGGTTTCCTCTCGAGTGCGCCAGGAGGCGCTCGGTGAGTGGGGGGGGGTACTGTCATGTCTTATTATGTCTGTTCCTGTCCTTTCTCTTCACTCTGTCTCTCTCTGCTGGTCTTATTAGGTTACCTTCTCTTTCTCTCCTTCTCCAGCTGTTCCTCATCTCCCCTAACTAGCTTGTTCACCCTTTCCCCACCTGTTCCCTTTTTCCCTCTGATTAGGTCTCTATTTCTCTCTCTGTTCCTGCTACTTTCGGTGTCAGATTCTCGTTTGTGTTTCTCATGCCAGAAGCAAGCTATCGTCTCGTTTGCTTCCTCCTAGTCCTATCCTGTCGGAGTCTGCCTGGCAGGTGCATCCTGTACACTACTAACTATCTTTTGTTTGCACCGTGTCCAGTTCATCATTTGCTACGTGTGATCAGCTACCACCGTTCCTCTGTGACCCGCACCAAACCCTGAGCGACCTGCAGCCTGTCGCCGCTACCCAGCTATTCATCAGAGGGACTTTATGTTTCATTTGTCGCCCTCTCTGCGGGTAGTCTATTGTGCCATTTGACAACGTCGGAAGAGGATCTATGCCATTCCTGTTTTTTCATTAAAAGAACTCTGTTTCTGTAAAACCGCTTTTGGGTCTTCACTCAAGTACATAACAAAGAGTCTCAGAGTAGGAGTGCTGATCTAGGATCAGTTTTGCATTTCAGATCATGAATAACATTACTTAAAGCACTGCTTCTCGGAGATGCTTTGGGAATAGTTTATTTTATTAAAACCGCATTGTTGGTTAAGAGCTTGTAAGTAAGCATTTCACTAACACCTGCTGTATTCGGCCATGACAAATAAAATGTGATTCCATTTGAATACGGTCCTTGATCTCCAAGAGTGCTTAGGACGGGGGGCTGTTTTGGGATTGGCAGTAAAAGCTGCATCATTTCAAGACGGATACCTACATCCACAGTGTAATCCAACTCCAGTATAGAACAGTTGGAGATTGTGAGAGCCGTTTTGGGAGGGATGGGAAGCATCATATTGCTTTAGACCTCAGAGCTACTGGGGTTGACTGGCTGACCATTCACTGAGACCAGGTTTTTCCTCTGCCACATCCTGTTGCACTTGTTGTGGGTGTAAAACAACTGCTTCTGGATGCGGGTGGCATGTGGAGTCACCGTCCGAGATAAGCCATTACTAAACTCAGATTATTCTCTCCTACAGAAAAAGGGGATTCCAAAGGTGAGCAGATGTCTGTTTATTTGAGTGTAAAAACTTGACAAGGAATTTCTTTCAAGTCTGTTTATTTGCCGATAGACAAGAGTACGCTATCATTTTGTTCACCGGTCACTTTGTTCAGGCACACCCACCCAGCATTTCTAGCTAACTTTGACACAATTATTCCTGTGTCCACAAAGAAATACCCACTTCTCGTTTTGTTACACTTCGTGCATAGAATGTGAGCTCACAAGATGAGGATGGTTGAAGGCTTGTAAATACAACAATGCCAAAGGAAAGACAGTTTCAGGGCTGGAACCCCTCTAAGTTTGTTATTGTTCCAGTACCAGGTACAAAGCCATTCCTCTCAGTGCAGACGGTCATTGAGATGGACCCTGAGGCACACCAGAGGCAACACAGGGTCTTATTGTTGCTGCCTGCCAAAGGAGCCTGGGACAACATACAGGTCAGGGGTCAGGTTAACTGTCCTCATTAGTAGACTTCTGATCACAACGATTGCATCCCAAATGGGTCCATATTCCTTATTATAGTGCATTACGTTAGAACAGTTAAAAGTAGTGCACTATATAAGGAATAGGGTGCCATTTAGGGCTCAAACAATGTTACAGCTCTGTGCTCATACTGTATGATTAATGATACAGGCATCGTCATTATTCTGATAATATGTGAAACTTGTGTGAAAGATAGTGAAACAGCCATACAATTTGTATGGCAATCAGATGTGGTGAAATTATCTCTTCAGTCCTTGGTTCGATTCCAGGCTGCATCACATCTGGCCGTGATTGGGAGTCCCATAGGGCGGCAAACAATTGGCCCAGCGTTGTCCAGGGTAGGCCATCATCGGAAATAAGAATTTTGTTCTTAACTGACTCGCCTAGTTAAATAGTGTGGCCGTAATACCCCCTAAAAAAATGCGGCCCTTTGGCTGAATATTATAATTCCCTTCTCCTGGCTGATGCAGAAGTACCTCTCACTCAAATGGCTCTCCGTCACGTGATCAGGTCTTTCTCACAGGCTACAAGTGAAGACCGACACATCCGGGACGCAACTGCATGGGCCCTTATCAAATTCCGAGGCGCATATTGACGATATTGAAAGAACTGTCCACATTTACTTTTTCGCCAACAAGATGAGTAGACCTAACAAACAACTTTCCTTAATATAAATATAGTAGGCCTAGCCTATAGAAAGCTGATGGGATACCATTTTTAAGAGGCCATCAAAACTATTGTTCTCACGCAATCGCATAGCTTATAGAAATGTTGTGCAACATGACCTCATGGGCTCTCATAAAGTGTTTGATTAGATTGTCGATAATATTTGCATTGATGTCAGAGTGATTAGAGGGACAATAGAGTGCTGAGTACTAGGCAGTTAGCAAAGTTTGGTAGGCTACTAATGACCATCAGCAGAATCAGAGCTTGGAGAAGCCTAATTACCTTGACTAAAGGTCACGTGGAATTTGACTGCCGTCCATCACTCGTGACTGCCAGTGTGGCAGTAATATGGTCATCTTAACAGCCCTATCACTGGTTTCAAGATTGTATCCGTAAATATTTTATGACCTGATCATAGCGAAAAAGCAAATACTTTTGCATTTCCCGCTGTGTAAGCGACAGATCAAAAACTCATAGAAATTGTTGCATGTTGAGTTTATATTTTTGCTCAGTATAGATTATATAAAACTCGACAAACATAAAATACATCCCTCCCCACCTTGTAGGCTTACCGAATATCGAAGACTTCACCAATTGCCGCTGCACAGTTTGGATTGATTTTTATTTGTCCCCCAAAAATAAAATACATATACACAAGTAATTATAAACATGACAGGGATTGAAAAATGAAGGTGGGGACTTATTTCCATTGTGGTCCCTACATTTGCTTCAGCATATGCTACAGTAATAAGGACTAAATGTGAGTCTAGTTTACACATCTCCATCTGGCTTTCAGAGCACTGTCAGTCTTTCTCTCTCTCAATCAATTGAATTCAAATTGCATGTCCCATGTGGCTCAGTTGGTAGAGCAAGGCACTAGCAATGCCAGGGTTGTGGGTTCGATTCTCACGGAGACCAGAACAAATGGAAATGTATGCACTCACTATTGTAAGTCGCTCTGTATAAGAGTGTTTGCTAAATGACTACAATGTAAATCCAAAATAGATCATCCTGATCTCTTTCAGGCAATAAATCAAATGCAGTTATTGACCTTATAATTAGCTAACAAATGATGGGCTATGCATAACCTTCTAATTTATAGCCTTGTCTCTTGTACAATATATTAAACCATGCTCTCCGCTGGCCTCTCTCCTTTAAAAAACGCTCCTTAGCTCTTGGAGTTCTAGGAAAAGCTAGACTAGAAAATCTTGCTGGAAGAATTTATTTTTTAGCATTTCTTATACTAATAGACTATTGGAAGAGGGATGCAAGCTCGTTTGCTGAATGTTAAATAAAGCAGCCAATAGAACTCATGGCTACCGGCCAGGAAGTTTTAAAGAAGAGAGAATGCGGGATGGCAGTAGGCTGTAGCAGTTATTTGTTCAAACCCGTAACCATTCAATCTTTGTGAAGAGAAAAGAAAGCCATCTACATCTTATTCTAGTCATATAATTGTTCAAGCATGAAGATCAGGACAACTAAACATTTCATTTAGGCTAACTGTTGAAAGCTAAGAAGAAATGAAGCAACAATAGAGAAAGAGGAGGTAGGCTAATACACACATCACACAACATTAGGGGAAATATTATGAAAAGTATGCATGAGTCAGAAAAAATGTAAAATAGGCCCTGTGTGTCCAAATTAAAATCAAATTCACGAGCCTATAATTGTACATTTGTAGGCTGCATGTCCTGTACCAGCATCTCATTATCTCCTAGATTCATGGTTTGAAAGAGGTGCGTAATTCAAGTCGATATAATACAATAATAGTCTACATTCAAAACCATTAGCTTACTCGCGCTTGCTTCATTTACTTAGCCAAGAGAGCAGAGCTATATCTATGGGCTTTTATGTTTTAATGTTGTGCGTAATGTGCAGTAGCCCATCATAAGCTATGTATTGGATAACGGCACAATCATTTCAGATTTTTTGGGGCATGGCCCATACGGTTTTTAATGTAGGGATCATAAAATGTATTTCATGTATGGCTCTTCAGGCTCAGGGCAGCATCCAACTTGAATTTTCATGCCGATCAAACCTCTATTCAAATCCAGACAAATGCTTTAGGATGACACTTACGGTTTGGGTGGGAAATACCAGGTTACCCAGGAGAAAAGTTATTTTTGGATGGAACATTTGTAAAATACAGGGAAGATATTGAAACCTAATATGTAGCTGATTCATTAGATGTTTCTAGCTAATGGTGATCCATCATGTGCAGGCATAATCAAAGAGACACTGGACTAGCACACTTGCCACTGTCTTTAGGGTGTCTATAGCTCGGTTTCCATACAATTGGCAACAGATTTTCATGCAAATATTTAAAAATCTGCATATAAACAATATGATCATTCCAGGATTTCCTTTGTGAAAATTTGGAGCCGGACAACGTGACCGGGAAGATTACTGGACAATTGAGAAATTTAAACGAACATCCATATGCATTCAGATCTGACTTGGTGCAGCCAGTTCCATCAATACATGAGGGATATTGGCCAAATGAGACACATTTTAGTGTCCTTAAAATAGCCTATAAAAGAATGACAAAAACACTAATCCTTGTGTTGATGTGTAGCATACGCAAAACTTCTTAGCCTATTTGTTTTTCAGGCTACTTTCCTAAAACCATATAGATCCGTCAGAGATTTGAGCACTAAATGCATTAATATATAAGAAAGTGGCCTATATAAAAAGGGAAAGAAGCTTAAGCCTATCCCCAGAGAGAGATAGAAATACACAACAGTGTATTCGGAAAGTATTCAGACCCCTTGACTTTTACCACATTTTGTTAAGTTACAGCCTTATTCTAAAAATGATTAAATGTACACACAGTACCCCATAATGACAAAGCAAAAACAGGTTTTTAGAAATGGAAATATCACATTTACATAAGTATTTGGACCCTTTACTCAGTACTTTATTGGAGCACCTTTGGCAGCGATTACAGCCTCGAGTCTTACAGCCTCGAGCCTCCGACCGCAAGACACTACAGAAGGTAGTGCGTATGGCCCAATACATCACTGGGGCCAAGCTTCCTGCCATCCAGGACCTCTACACCAGGCGGTGTCAGAGAAAGGCCCTAAAAATTGTCAAAGACCCCACCCACCCCAGCAATAGACTGTTCTCTCTACTACCACCGCATGGCAAGAAGTACCGGAGTGCCAAGTCTAGGACAAAAAGGCTCCTCAACAGTTTTTACCCCCAAGCCATAAGACTCCTGAACAGGTAATCAAATGGCTACCCGGACTATTTGCATTGTGTGCCCCCCCATCCCCTCTTTTACACTGCTGCTACTCTCTGTCTATCATATATGCAAAGTTACTTTAATCATATGTACATACTACCGCAATCAGCCTGACTAACCAGTGTTTGTATGTAGCCTTGCTACTTTTAAAGCCTCGCTACTGTTATTTTTCACTATTTCTTTACCCAACTATTGTTCACCAAATACCTTTTCTGCACTATTGGTTAGAGCCTGTAAGTGAGCATTTCACTGTAAGTTCTACACCTGTTGTAGTCGGAGCACGTGACAAATAAACTTTGATTTGAATAAAACCCTCTATATTTATTGAAAGGAGTATCAACCTCATCACTGTGCACTTTCACCACCCTGTGAAGTTCATCATAATTTACTTAATCTGTAGCCTGAAACTGCATGCTTTCCCGTGATGTCGTGACATTTGTTATTCAACATTTGGGCTACTTTACAGCATAAAAGGGCTTGATGGAAACCTGCTAAACGTCAAAACATTTTGAGGATGCGTGCATGCCGACAGGAGACTTTTGAAGTAGCCTAATCAGATTAAATCATTGATTGATTGTGTTTGCCACATTTGAGATGTATTACATTTTTATAAGTGAAATGATAAATATTTAGGCTATATTGAAGCTTAGGTTCTAGGTGCGGGAGGTACAGCTGCATGGATTGGAGGAGGCAGAGCTTGTTTTAAGCTTTCCTGAATAACTGGGCCTGCTGGGAGAATTTGTGGCCACATTATTATAGGACAACTTGGGAGACTGATGATATGAAACAGACTGCGCATTCAGTATCAGCATTAAAGATACAGCCAGACTGGCCTGCTGTGCCTTTCTAGACCTTATAAACTGTTGTAAGTAGACCCACAACTGATCCAAATCAAATGAAACATTCAAATCACAGAGCTTTTGCACCATTATTCAAATTACATTTTCACCTCAGCCTAGAGTAGAATTTTTACTCACTTGAATACAATAATGCAATTATTCAATGCATTGTGGTGTTGTCGGTTAGTCTGGGTAGGATACTTGTACTGTCCCTAAACAAGATCAATAGAGGAGCGCTGTGTTTCATGTCTTCACTGTTCTTTCATGCGCAATGATGCACCTGTCCGCTGCCTACAGTATCAGCTACTCATATTTGTACTTGTCAATTCATATTGAAAATTGATGCAACTTGAATGCTTTTATGTGTGGTATGATTGCTAGTTGCTAATTTCCGATCTGGGCAAATGTTTCACCTACCACTATTATCACTATGAAAGATGGCTGGATAGACTTAGACTGGTACTGACCTGTGGTATAGTAAAGGTTAGCACATGGAAAAGCGTAGTGCATAATGGAAGTACCAAAACACCCTTGACATAGGGGAAGCGCATGCAAGCAGAAGAGGAAATTTGGCTAGGACGGAAGAAATTATATCGTAAAACCTGCAAGAGTTAATGTTAACCAGGAAAGAAAAAACACATTTACCCCCCCCCCCCCCCCCCTGTGCCCAGTAAAAAAAAATACACACAACCCTCCCCAAAGCAAAAATAAATAACTAAATTGACAACCCTCCCCTATTTTGGGCCACCCTTCCATTCCAGTAAATGTGATCTATCCCTAAACACATTGCAAATAGGCTCAGGAAAACTCATCCGCGCACACACACACAGGCGTATCAGATTACTTTGTAGCTATCGTTATTTTTTTGCAATACGACTTGAGACGTTGAAGAATTTCAGCTTTGCCGAGTGGACTCGTGCCGTCCACTGTACCTTTGCTTTTCCATTAAATGTCATTGTTATGGAACAGCTTTGTTTTCTTCAAAAGATGAAAATAAATCTGACCTGTCATCGTCTCCGCTCGAGAAAGTCACTCTCAGATTTAAAGCGTATAGTATTTTTTAAATTTAAAGAAAATGTTTCTCCAGATATTTTGCACAATTAAAAATATAAATTGCTAGAGGCTCTATGTTTTAGTTAATTGTAACAAAAATAAAAATGTTGAATTGTCTCACGAAGAAAAAGCAACAATTAACGTTACAGTGGTGGGTGTCGACAGTTTAGATCAGACAGGGGCGTGTCTTGTGGTTCTTGAATGGGAATTTTAACCCGTTCACTCAATCAATTTATATCCAAAAACGTGTAACAAGTGCCATCCCACGGTTTAGTTAGTAATGGCGATTTTGTTGAGTGTATCATGATTTAGAGATGCAGACACATGTATTAAGTTCGATTCACTAACTGCACTGACAATTACAGCCGAGTACGAATAGCCACAGTGTAAGTTAGCTAGCTAACTCAGTTTTTCCATTCTTCAAAGCATCATTCGTTCCATCGAGAGCAGCCGAGTGAGTATTTTGAGTGAAATTTATGCACTTCACACGCGCTGGTCAAATTATGTTGTCGAGCTACGGTTGTTTGATTTGCTTTGTTTGTGAGAAGTTACAGCTAAGTTACTAACTACACAAACGTGCACGGAGAAAGCCAATACACACCTTCCAACTCGATTGCTAACAGGTGCCCTTCGCCAGAACAGCTAGCTACTTCGGCCTGGCGCTGTGTGAACACTAGCCTGGGCTGCCGCTAGTGGGCTTCTTCTTTATGGAAGCCCCCTATCTTAATGGAAGCCCACTAGCGGCTGCTTAGGCTATGTCAACACTGGGCCTTGTTCAGTAGGACACAATGAGAACATTCATTCAGATAGAAATATAACCGACAGACATGCATTTTACACGCAGAGTAAAGAATATTTTCAATACTGCACATGTAAAGTAAATTCCATGTCAGGCGTGTCTGTAACACAAAATACACTCCATGACAAAGTATGTGGACACCTGCTCGTCGAACATCTCATTCATAATCATGGCCATTAATATCAGTGGTGTATAGTACTTAAGTAAAAACACTTTAAAGTACTGCTTAAGTAGTTTGTTGGGGTATCTGTACTTTACTATTTATATTTTGGACAAATTTTACTTTACTACATTCCTTAAAGAAAATATTGTACTTTTTACTCCATAAATTTTCCTTGACACCCAAAAGTACTCCTTACATTTGGAATACTTAGCAGGACAGGAAAAGAGTCAAATTCATGCATTTACTGAACATCTCTACTGATGTCTGAATGTTGTGGCTTTTCATAAATGAAAAAAATAACAAGAAAATGGTGCCATCTGGCTTGCATTATATAAAGATTTTTTTAAATTATTTATACTTTTACTTTTGATACTTAAGTGTATTTTTAAACCAAATACTTAGACTTGTACTCAAGTAGAATTTTACTGGATGGCTTTTACTTGTTATTTTCTATTAAGGTATCTTTACCTTTACTCAAGTATGATAGTTGGGTACTTTTTCCACCACTGATTTAATATGGAGTTGGTTCCCCCCTTTGTACAACAGCCGCTTTCCATTAGATGTTGGAACATTGCAATGGGAACTTGCTTCCATTCAGCCACAAGAACATTAGTAAAGTCGGGCACTGATGTTAGGCGATTAGTCCTGGCTCGCAGTCGGCGTTCCAATTCATCCCAAAGGTGTTTGATGGGGTTAAGGTCAGGGCTCTGTGCAGGCCAGTCAAGTTCTTCCACACCGATCTCAACAAACCATTTATGTATGGACCTTGCTTTGTGCACGAGGGCATTGTCATGCTGAAATAGGAAAGGGCCTTCTCCAAACTGTTGCCACAAAGTTGGAAGCACAGAATCACCTAGAATGTCATTGCATGTTGTAGCTTTAAGATTTCCCTTCACTGGAACTAAAGGGCCTAGCCCAAACCATGAAAAACAGCCCCAGACCATTATACCACCTCCACCAAACTTTGCAGTAGGCACTATGCATTCGAGCAGGTAGCGTTCTCCTGGCATCCACCAAACCCAGATTCATCTGTTGGACTGCCAGATAGTGAAGCGCGATTCATCACTCGAGAACGCGTTTCCACTGCTCCACAGCCCAATGGCGGCAAGCTTTACACCACTCCAGCCGACACTTGGCATTGCGCATGGTATCTTAGGCTTGTGTGTGGCTGCTCTGGATTGGAATCCCATTTCAAGAAGCCCCCGATGAACAGTTATTGTACTGATGTTGCTTCCAGAGGCAGTTTGAAACTCTGTAGTGCGTGTTGCAACCGAGGTGAGCTTGTGTGGCCTGCCACTTCGCAGGTGAGCCATTATTGCTCCTAGACCTTTCCACTTCACAATAACAACACTTACAGTTGGCCGCAGCAACTGACTTGTTGGAAAGGTGGCATCCTATTGCGGTGCCATGTTGAAAATCACCTGAGCTCTTCAGTAAGGCCATTCTACTGCCAATGTTTGTCTATGGAGATTGATTTTATACACCTGTCAGCAACAAGTGTGGCTGAAATAGCTGAATCCACAAATTTGAAGGGGTGTCCACATACTTTTGTTTATATCCATGTGAAAGTTCCACAACAGTGCCCTAGTAGCTTAATGAACTAAGAAACACAATCTGATTTACATACCAACCTTCCCTCTGATCTTACTTCTTCAGGTGCGTTCTCAGACCAACCAGGAGGTGACCGACCGCAGTGTCTAGCTCCAGCCCAGCAGTAATGGCTCCCCCTACCATTGGTGCTGCTTCTCCCAACCCTCAGGTCAGAGATAACCCCCCTCCCAGGCAGGGCAGGACTCGCCGGGCCCGTGGAGGAGGAGGCCACAGCCGCCGCAGTCTCCTCCGCTTCAGTGTCATGCTAATGACGGTAAGACGCATGGTTACCAGCCACACCAGCCTGGTCAGACGCTTACTCCCCTTCCTGTCCTCCATGTGCTCTAGCCTGGAACGCATTGCAGTGGCAGCGGAGGGGTACACCACCACCAATACTCGCTCCACCAACGCAAATGCTCCCTTTATTGGGTCCTCCTCCACTCGTCCTGCTTCCAGCACCCCAGCCACTGCTAGCAGTGCGCCCTCTAACCCAGCCAATCCACCCAGGGCACTCTCCTCCACCACCACCACCACCCAGATCCGCAGTCGTACTCGCACAACCGGCACCCGTCGATCTCTCATCCGAGCCCGGACCAACCGCAGAATGGGCCTGTCTCGTATCATTGAGACCCATCTGTCCAGACGAGGCTCCCTCCGTGAGAGGGACAGA
The DNA here is from genome assembly GCF_036934945.1 of Oncorhynchus masou masou. Lineage (NCBI taxonomy): Eukaryota > Metazoa > Chordata > Actinopteri > Salmoniformes > Salmonidae > Oncorhynchus > Oncorhynchus masou. Next base: position 35,148,138 of record NC_088212.1, read on the forward strand.
TGAGAGCACTAAGGAATGAGAGACTGAGAGATGGGGTTTCTGTTTTCTATGTTGCCTACCTTGTTTTTGGTGACCTGTTCTTTGGTTTGTTTTAATAAATGCCACCTATGAATGTAGATGGGTTTTGTTGACCTGCTAGCATTGCTGGCTGCATGTACAGTATTATCTGTGCCCAGTGACGTTTATTTTTTGTGAAATGTACAGATTCATTACCCTTACAGTACATTTAATTTTCATGTGGGTTCAAAGAGCTTCTACTCATTTCCTTTTCCTTGTGATATTTGAATTGGTGTTTTATATTGTTAGCTAAAATCAGTGTTTCCCTTTATTAATAATTGCAGCCTATTCCTCAATGGTTAATGATTTATCATTGTTTGGTCCAGTGAAAGCACTGATTCTGTATTTGCAGTAATAATATGTACTTCTAAGGCATTGGTTGTTATTTGATGCTGTGGCACCGGTTCTTTACAAATTACGTTAGTGCTACTGTGCAAGCCAAGCCCTGGCCCCCTAATAGTAATGGAGTTTAATGCAGTGCTATAAGACTCTGACTCCTCACTCATGAAGAAACTGCTCTGCCTTCTCATCAGGTTTGGTACCCATCATCTAACTATACCTATAAGGATGGTAACAACCGCTAATGGACAACATCACATGATTATTTACTGAGCAATAACATTGCAAGAGATTGGGGAAGGTACCACACTGAGAAAGGATGGGAGAGAGCTTTTGTTTTGTGTAATTTTTCTAGCTAAATTTGTTATGCATCTGTCAATGTCAAAATGGGTGTCAATATGATTTGTAAACCAAAGAATTTGTATATTTACTACTATTGCATATCATACTTGATTACTTTTGTTATACGTTTACTTGTTTGTTCCTGACGTCAAATAAAGATTTGAATGGATTTTGTCAATGAGTTTTTAAGTGTTGCACATTCAGAGATGGTGACAACCAAGGTTTTTTTCTTGCCACTAGATGGCGATAGTTCCTTAATTCTATGACGTTTAGTGTTTCATCCGAGTAGTTCAATGAAGACAACTTTAATTGTCCTATGTTGTCATCCTTTTTGACTGGAGTCAGAGGGAGCAAGACAAATCTGTGCAGGCAGCAATGAGACACACACAGACGTTTTGATTGTACGGTTGTTGATGGATGAAAGTGTTTAATCTTAGAGGTAGCCTATCGGTAACACATTTAAATATCAATATTTAAAATTTCCTGAATCTGCAGTTGTATTTCATAGCTGTACTCTGCTCTTTGGTTTTCAGAGACAACAATCACCACATAATGTTAAATCGTCTATTAGAAAAAAACTTTAGAGCCAAGACAATCACTTGACACAAGTTTACTTTGAGCACATCTTTCCATTCGAATTGTCTCGTTCTTTATGATGAACTTAGCAGAGATAAATCATAGTGCCAGTGCTCTTGTCATTGGTGTGAGTATACTATGTGTGCATCCCAAATGGCACCCCATTCTTCTGATCAAAAGTAGTGTACTGTGTAGTGAATAGGGTTTCATTGCGCCCTTCTCACAGGAGGGCAGTAAAGTACATCAGTCAACAAATTACTTGTCAGGAGTTGTGCTGGGCTGTGCAGAGGCCATGCATTACTCACGAGACGTAAAGCATATCTTGGTCTTGTAACAATGAGAGTTACTAGACAGCTATCGTACCACACTGAATGGCTCAACGATCAATGCTGTCAGAACACTGCATCTTGACAGTTACACACGACTACACCAAATGCATGGATTCTATTATATTGAGTCCTCTTAAAGGCCCAGTGCAGTCAAAAACATGATTTTTCTGTGTTTTATATATTTATTTCCACACTACGAGGTTGGAATGATACTGTGAAGATGATAATGCCCTTTTAGTGTAAGAGCTGTTTGAAGAGAGCGGTTGAAATTTTGGCCTTCCATGGTGACATCACCATGCAGTAAATTAAATGTGCTACACATTGGATGTTTAAAAACATTTCCATTTTGCATTGTGTAATGATGGTGTTTTACAGTATTACTTACCCACCAGTGTTGTGATATGCTGTGATATTTGCCTGTTGTCAAACTGGGACCGCTGCTCTGACTTTGGCTGTACATTTTTCGCTGGTAAAGTAGCTATTGGCAAAGTCAGAGCTAGTAAGTGGAAAAGGTTCAAGTGCAAGTGTTAGTTCACAAAGGTCTTTTTTATTTTCTTTTTGGTGGTTGAGGAGGGATGCTATGGGATTAGATAAAATACTTTTTAAAAAGGTAGGGTTCCAGATGTTTTCGGAAGATGGACTCTGCTACCCTAGTTTCAGGGGGAAGCTGGTTCCACCATTGGGGTGCCAGGACAGAGAAGAGCTTGGACTAGGCTGAGAGGGAGCTGCCCTCCCGTAGGGGTGGGAGGGCCAAGAGACCAGAAGTGGCAGAACGGAGTGCTCGGGTTGGGGTGTAGGGTTTGAGCAGAGCCTGGAGGTAGGGAGGGGCAGTTCCTCTTGCTGCTCCGTAGGCAAGTACCGTGGTTTGTAGTGGATATGAGCTTCAAATGGAAGCTAGTGGAGTGTGCGGAGGAGCAGGGTGATATGGGAGAATTTGGGAAGGATAAACAACAAGGCGGGCTGCAGAGTTCTGGATAAGTAGCAGGGGTTTGATGGCACAAACGAGAAGCCCAGCCAACAGCAAGTTGCAGTAGTCAAATCAAATCAAATGTATTTATATAGCCCTTCGTACATCAGCTGATATCTCAAAGTGCTGTACAGAAACACAGCCTAAAACCCCAAACTGCAAGCAATGCAGGTATAGAAGCACGGTGGCTAGGAAAAACTCCCTAGAAAGGACAAAACCTAGGAAGAAACCTAGAGAGGAACCAGGCTATGTGGGGTGGCCAGTCCTCTTCTGGCTGTGCCGAGTGGAGATTGTAACAGAACATGGCCAAGATGTTCAAATGTTCATAAATGACCAACATGATCAAATAATAATAATCACAGGCAGAACAGTTGAAACTGGAGCAGCAGCATGGCCAGGTGGACTGGGGACAGCAAGGCGTCATCATGTCAGATAGTCCTGAGGCATGGTCCTAGGGCTCAGATCCTCCGAGAGAGAGAAAGAAAGAGAGAAAGAGAATTAGAGAGAGCATACTTAAATTCACACAGGACACCGGATAGGACAGGAGAAGTACTCCAGATATAACAAACTGACCCTAGCCCCCCGACACATAAACTACTGCAGCAAAATACTGAAGGCTGAGACGGGGGGGGGGGTCAGGAGACACTGTGGCTCCATCCGATGACACCCCCGGACAGGGCCAAACAGGAAGGATATAACCCCATCCAGATGGGAGTTGACAAGTGCCTGGATTAGGACCTGCACCACTTCCTGTGTGAGTTAAGGTCATACTCTACGGATAGTGTGGAGTATGAACACGCAGTAGCGAGTCACTGCATTGATGTTTGCCGAGAACGACGGGATCTTGTCCAGGGTCACTCCAAGGTTCTTTGCACTCTGGGAGGGGGACACTGTGGAGTTGTCAACTGTGATGGAGAGGTCTTGGAGTGGGCAGGCCTTCCCCAGGAGGAAAATAAGCTCCGTCTTGTCGAGGTTGAGCTTGAGGTGGTAGGTCGGCATCCAAGCTGAGATATCTGGCAGGCATACAGAGATGCGTGTCGCCACCTGGGTGTTAGAAGGAGAAAGGTAGTTGAGTGTCATCCGCATAGCAATGATTGGAAAGACCATGTAAGAATATGATGGAGCCGAGTGACTTGGTGTATAGAGAGGAGACGAGAGGCCTTAGAACCGAGCACTGGGGGACACCAGTATTGAGAGTACGTGATGCAGACACAGATTCTCTCCACGTCACCTGGTAGGAGCAGCCTGCCAGGTAGGATGCAATGCAAGAGTGTGCAGAGCTTGAGACACCCAGCCCTGAGAGGGTGGAGGGGAGGATCTGATGGTTCACGGGTCGAAGGCAGCGGATAGATCTAGGAGCATGAGAACAGAGGAGAGAGAGTCAGCTTTGGGGGTGCGGAGAGCATCCACGAGACAGAGAAGAGCAGTCTCGGTTGAGTGGCCCATCTAACCAACTGGTTAGGGTCAAGAAGATTGTTCTCAGAGAAATAGCGAGAGAGTTGGTCAGAGACAGTCCTCTGTAAGTTTAATTTTCCTCCATTTTCGCTCAGCTGCCCGCAGCCCTGCTCTGTAAGCTCACAATAAGTCACTCAGCCACGGAGCAGGAGGGGAGGGACCAGCCGGCCAGGAGGAAAGGGGACAGCGCGAGACATAGTGTGCGGAAAGGGTAGTAGGGTCGAAGAGGCAGAATCAGGAGACAGGAGGGAGAAGGATTTAGCAGAATGGAGAGATAATAGGATAAAGAGGAGAGAGTAGTGGGAGAGAGAGTGTGAAGATTGTGTCGGCGCATGACCATCTGGGTAGGGCTGAGTGGCTAGGCTTGGAGGAGAGGGAGAAAAAAAGGAAACAAAGTAGGGATCAGAGACCTGGAGGGAGGTTACCGTGAGATTAGTAGACGAACAGCCTCTAGTAAATATGAGGGCAAGTGTATTGCCTGCCTTGTGAGTGGGTGGGGACTGGAAAAGGGTGAGGTCTAAAGAGGCAAGGAGGGGAAGAAAGAGTTGGAAAGAAATTAATCAAAGGCAGACTTCAGGAGGTTGAAGTCGCCCAGTACGACGAGCGATGAAGAACCCTCAGGAAATTAGCTTATCAAGGTGTCAAGCTCAGGTGGGCGATAGATGATAACAATGTTAAGCTTGAGCGGACAAGTGACAGTGACAGCATGGAATTGAAATGAGGAGATGGATAGGTAAGAGAGGAAGAAAATAAAAAAATTTGGATGGATTATCAATAGCAAACGGATTATCAATATCAAAAGATTGTTACTTTAGCTATTTGTGCATGATTAATACCTGAAGTGTTGGATTGTTTCAGCTGGGTTCACTTCCTTTGCCCCGGTATAAAACACTCCACTGTTAGTAAGAGTGGAAAATCGAGGCCTTTGATTTGCTTTCAGGGGGCTTAATTCCACTCAATAAGAGGTTTTCAGTAACAGTGGAGGGTAGAAGTCTGTATCAAAGGTACCTCAGTTTTGTACACGGGTACTAATCCATGAGAAAGGGAAACCGTCTGGTTTAAAAGTGTAAGTCTATTTGTTGTGGGCGAGTGTTTGGCACGTTCTGCTACGAGGCTCCTGCTCCAAGGCAACTGGTCCTTTGACTATATACACTTTACACATGCACGAATAGGCATACTCACATAAACACACGCACACTTGGCTGTGGCATTTGTAATGGGCTTTGACTTTAGCTGTCTTGTTAATGGCACCTATCAGGGTTAGTCCTGTTAGCTCTGTAAACTAACCACACAGGGTACAAGACACACACATACTTATCTGTCTCTCCACCTCTCTCTCTATCCGTAGTAGTATCACATTGCATAGTCTATAGTAGATCATCCAGACATTGTTGATGTGGTGATTGGTATGTATCTGATTTGTGTTTATAGCATAAAATCTATATGGTTTAGATTGGCAATTGTTCCTAGTTTAGTTTGGTTTGTAGGCTATAATCTAAGGATGTTTGGTATCTTTGTCATTTTGATCGTGTTATTGTCTGTAGACCAGTCTTCTCCATACTGTACTTACATAGAAGCACTCATAAACAAACCTTATTAGGTACCAGGTGTTGTGTTCAACCAGTTTTTCTTGTTAGAGTGGTGATGTGCCTACACCCCTTTCCATTTAACTGGCAAGTTTTCACGTGAAATACAGGCATCCCTATATACTGTAATGCACAGAGAGAGGGAAAAGAAAGAGAAGAGACATAATACACAAACAAATTACTTCCATATTAAAAGAGCTTAACAATATTTAGGCCATTTGACTTGCTTTTAGGCCAACTGAACTGTATTTCATGTTTAGGACAATATGCATCTTCCTATTTGCAACTTATTTGCATAAAGAGTCCCATCATTCAGAAATGTCTGAATCAAAAGCAGGGTAAGACAACCCAATATCAGGACTCAAGGGAAGCCCCAAAAGCATACACATCGAATTGACAATGGTTTAATCTTCCAACAGGGGCAGGCAAAAGACAGGTCAAGGCAGGCAGGGGTAAGTAAACCAGAGGGGGTACCGAACGGCAGGCAGGCTCAGGGTCAGGGTAGGCAGAGGTCAACAATCCAGAGGTGGGACAAATGTACAGGTTGGCAGGTAGGCTCAGGGTCAGGGGCAGGCAGAGTGGTCAGGTAGGCGGGCTCGGAGTTAGGACAGGCAAGGGTCAAACCAGAAGGGCGAGAAAAGAGAGACTGGGAAAAGCAGGAGCTAATAACAACGGACAAACAGAACACTTGTATAAATACACAGGGGATAATGGGGAAGACTGGAAACACCTGGAGGGTGGTGGAGACAAATCACAAGGACAGTTGAAACAGATCAGGGTGTGATAGTACCCCCCCCCCCTCACGGCGTAGAAATCCTCGATGAGGCCTTGGTCCAGGATGTCCCTGGCGGGGACCTAGCGCCTCTCCTCCGGGCCATAACCCTCCCAGTCAACCAGGTACTGGAACCCCCTGCCCCAAGGTTGAACCTTCAACAGATGCCTCACCGTGTAAGCCGGTTGGCCATCAATGAGTCAGGGATGAGGGGTGGGCCTGGAAACAGAAGACAAAGGGTTGTGAGACATCGGTTTGACTCTGCACACATGAAAGGTGGGATGTATAAGAAGGGTACAGGGCAACAGAAGATGAACAGCAGAGTGGCTAATAATCTTGGAGATGGGAAATGGGCCGATAAACCAGGGGGGAGAGTTTGCAGGATTCCACCCGGGTGGATAGCCATACCTTCTGCCCGAGACAATACCGGGGAGCCGGGGTCCGATGGTGATCCGCATGTTGTCGATACCTGGAGGTGGTCTTGAGGAGGGCCGACCGGGCTGTCCTCCAGGTACGACAACAAAGGCGGACAAACATCTGGGCAGAAGGTACACCAACCTTTTCCTCCTGCTCGGGGAAGAGCAGAGGCTGAAACCCCAGGGAACACTCAAACGGAGATAGGCTCGTGGCAGAGCACGGAAGAATGTTGCGGGCGTACTCAACCCACACCAGTTGCTGGCTCCAGAAGGTGAGGAGACCAGCGCAGAGTAGACTCAAGATCCTGGTTGGCTCGCTTTGACATGCCATTGGACTGGGGGTGGAAAACAAGAGGACAAGCTGGCCGACAACTCAGCGAGGGTGCAGAACGCCTTCCAGAACCAGGACGAGAACTGAGGCCCCCGGTCAGAGACCATGTCCACGGGCACTCCCTGGATCCGGAGCTGGGCCATCTCCTTGGCCGAGGGTAGTTTGGGGAGAGGAATGAAGTGAGCGGCCTTGGAAAACCGGTCGACCACAGTCAGGATGGCAGTGTTTCCTTCAGACGCGGGGAGACCAGTGACGAAATCCAGGGATATGTGGGACCAGGGACGGTGAGGGACAGGAAGCAGGTTGCAGATGACCAGCCGGAGCTTGCCAGGGAGTCTTATTCTGAGCACAGACCATGCAGGCGGAGACAAACTCGTCGACATCCGGAACCATCGTAGGCCACCAAAAGCATTGTCGCATGAGGGCCAGGGTCCGACGGGAGCCCGGGTGGCAGGCAAGCCTGGTGGAATGCGACCACACCAGGACCACAGAGCGGACAGCATCAGGCACAAACATCCAATTATCAAGGCCCCCCCAGGGTTCGGCTAGGACCGCTGCGCCTCCCAGACCTGTTTCCCTATACCCTAGTTGAGTGCCGTCACCAGGCATGAGGTGGGAAGGATGGTCTCTGGCTCCGGGGTGGTACCCGTGGGCTATAGCGGCAGGACAGTGCATCCGACTTGACATTCTTGGATCCCGGCCGGTACAAGAGGGAGAAGTTGAACCGTGTGAACAGCAGGGCCCATCTGGCTTGCCGGGAGTTGAGGCGCTTGGCGGTGCGGAGATACTCCAGGTTCTTGTGGTAGGTCCACACGATGAATGGATGTTCCGCACCCTTCAGCCAGTGCCTCCATTCCTCCAACGCCATCTTCACCGCGAGAAGCTCAAAAATTCCCCACATTGTAGTTATTTTCCATGGCATTGAATCGGTGAGGGAAGAAGGCGCAGGGATGTAGCTTGAGGTCCAGGGCAGAACGCTGGGACAGGACCGCCCCCACTCTGATATCAGAAGCATCGGCCTCCACCACAAACTGACGGGAAGGGTCTGGATGAACCAAGATGGGAGCTGTGGTGAAGTGATGTTTTAGGTCCCAGAACGCCCGATCAGCAGCTGGAGACCAAGTGAACGGAACCTTGGACGAGGTGAGTGCAGACAGGGGGGAAGCCAGTGAGCTGTAACCCCAGATAAAGCAGCGTTAGAAGTTGGCGAACCCAGAAAGGGTTGCAGCTGCACCCTGGAAGTAGACTGGGGCCAATCCACCACTGCTCTCACCTTCCCGGGATCTAATTGCACACTCACTGTGGCGATGATGAAACCCAGAAAAGGGATGGTTGAACAATTGAACTCGCACTTCTCTGCTTTTACAAACAGCTGGTTCTCCAGGAGGCATTGGACAACCTGTCGGACATGGAGCACATGTTCTTGGGTGGAACGGAGAAGAAGAGGATGTCATTTAGGTAGACAAAGATGAACCGGTTCAGCGTGTCGCGGAGAACATCATTGACCAGAGCCTGGAACACAGCAGGGGCGTTGGTAAGGCCAGATGGCATGACCAGATACTCGTAGTGACCGCTGGCCGTGTTGAAGGTGACCTCCCCTTCTGTATCCGCACCAGGTAGTAGGCGTTCCATAGATCCAGCTTGGAAAACAGGGTGGCCCCCTGGAGTGGCAGGAAAGGCCGAGTGGTAGCGGGTAGCGGTTCTTCACAGTTATGTCGTTGAGACTCCGGTAGTCGAAGCACGGGCACAGGGTCTTGTCCTTCTTCTCCACAAAGAAGAAGCCTGCGCCGGCGGGAGAAGAAGAAGGGCGGAGGAATCCTGCAGCAAGGGAGTCCCCAGACCATCTGATAAAATGGTGCCGGAAGAAATGGCAGCAGTTTTATGGGCGCCCAAACAGTTGTGCTATTATGTGGGGGTGGTTTTGCGTTTTTTGTAACTTATTTTGTACATATATTTCTGCAACCGTTACTTACGGCAAAAAAAAGAGCTTCTGGATTTCAGGACAGCGATCACTCATCTCGGATTAGACGAAGATTTTTTTTACAACATGGGGGTACGCACAAGACATTCTCCAAACACCCCACAGAGCCGACATCCCCGTTATTTGCAAGAGGAAGTGACGCAGATACAGAGAAAAAAGAGCCGGATGCCTGGTCAGCACTCAGAGAAGGCGAGTGGGAAAGCTGCCGTTACCGTCAACACTACTCGCCAACGTGCAATCATTGGACAATAAATTAGATGAGGTACGATCACGAATATCCTACCATCGGGACATCAAAAACTGTAATATCCTATGTTTCACGGAATCGTGGCAGAATGACGACATGGATATTCAGCTAGCGGGATATACGCTGCACGATAGAACAGCACACTCCGGTAAGACGAGTGGGGCGGTCTGTGCATATTTGTAAACAACAGCTGGTGCACGAAATCTAAGGAAGTCTCTAGATTTTGCTAGCCTGAAGAGGAGTATATTGTGATAAATTGCAGGCCACACTACTTGCCTAGAGAGTTTTCAGCTATACTTTTCGTGGCTGTTTATTTACCACCACAGACAGATGCTGGCACTAAGACCATACTCAGTCAGCTGTACAAGGAAAAAAGCTAACAGGAAACCACTCCCCCAGGGGCGGCGCTCCTAGTGGCTGGAGACTTTAATGCAGGGAAACTTACATCAGTTCTACCAAATTTCTATCAACATGTGAAATGTGCAACCAGAGGAAAAAAAAGTCTAGATCACCTGTACTCCACACACAGAGACGCGCACAAAGCTGTCCCTCGCCCTCCATTTGGTAAATCCGACCACAACTCTATCCTCTATCCTACACATCTGCCACACTGATCCTCAACACTGGAGCTCCCAGGGGTGTGTGCTCAGTCCGCTCCTGGACTCGCTGTTCACCCACGACTGCATGGCCAGGCACGACTCCAACACCATCATTAAGTTTGCAGACGACACAACAGTGGTCGGCCTGATCACCGACAATGACGGGACTGCCTACAGGGAGGAGGTCAGAGACCTGGCCGGGTGTTGCCAGAATAATAACCTATCCCTCAATGTAACCAAGACTAAGGAGATGATTGTGGACAAGAGGACACGAAATAACCAAGAGTCCAGCAACACAGACAACTCTTTGTGTCGATGCTGTATTTCCGTTCCGCTGGCAACAGCCCAGCTTTGCCTAGTGGAATAGGCTCAGGAAGCAGGGACTTGGCCGTTTTCGGCAGCCCTCGGGGCAGGTTGGGAAGCCTCGGGTTCTCTCGGCAACGAAACCATCAGGAACTTCCGGGATGACTCGGAGGCAAGGTGGGATCCCTGGGCGTGCGAGCGAAATCCAATTTCCTCTCCCTCCGTCATTCCCGCCATCGATATGGATGATCAAAGCGATGAGGGAATCGAGCTCCGTAGGTAACTCCCGGGCTGCATGCTCATCCTTGACCTCCTCCGAGACGCCGTGCAGGACCATATCGAACAGTGCCTCTTGATTCCAAGTACTCTCCGCTGTCAACGTGCGGAAATCCACCGGATAATCTGCTACACTGTGGGAGTCCTGCCGAAGCTGGACAAGAACCCCTCCAGACTAGCGCATATGGCCGGCTGTTGTTCCCACAGGGCAGTAGCCCAGGTGAGAGCCCTCCCGGACATCAGCGTGATGAGGTAGGCTAACTTGGAGCGATCCGAGGGGAAGGAGGAGGGCTGAAGCTCAAAGACGAGGGCAGACTAAGCTAGGAATGCCGGACAGATGCTCGGCCCTCCATTGAAGCATTCTGGAGGTGGTAAGCGGGGCGGAAGAGAAGATGGAGTGACCGATGAGATGAGGCTGCTAGCAGCTGAGTCGCTGAGTCGCTATGGGGTTAACACCGTGGTAGGCAGCCTCCCAGACAACCCATGGAATTGCTCCAGCAAATTGTCTAATGCCTGGTCATGACGTTCAGCCAACGTTTGGACCCCCTCCAAATGGCCATGAAGCAATTCCTCGTGCCTACCGATGGTGGCTCCCTGGGTGGAGATGGCTTTATGCAGCTGGCCCGGGTCTGCTGGGTCAGTCGTGGCCAGTTCGTACTATCAGAACTCAAGGTAAGACCCAGATGCAGACACGTCAAATTGACAATGGTTTAATCTTCCAACAGGGGCAGGCAAAAGACAGGTCAAGACAGGCAGGGGTCAGGAAAGCAGAGAAGGGCAACGGTACCGGACAACAGGCAGGCTCAGGGTCAGGGTAGGCAGAGGTCAACAATCTAGAGGTGGGGCAAAGTTGCAGGTCAGCAGGCAGACTCAGGGGCAGGCAGAGTGGTTAGGCAGGCGGGCTCAGAGTCAGGACTGGCAAGGGTGAAAACCAGGAGGGAGAGAAAAAGAGACTGGGAAAAGCAGGAGCTGATAACAAAAATGCTGGTTTACTTGACGAACTGGCAATGGATATTGTACTTTTTCTCCCAATATTATCAACTATCAATTGAGAGCAAATTCAGAGCAAATTCAGAGCACATGCAATTGATTTGATGTACAGCACATCACAAAAATATACATGCACACATCAAATAGGCTACATCAGATGTATAAGACCCATATTAAGGTTTACCTAAGGAGTTAGATGAGAGAAAATGTCCCTTCTACTCCTTGACTGAATTCATTCAAAATGTATAGTCTGTTGTTGCTATCCTTGTGAGGAAATCCAATCAATCAAATTTATTTATGAAGCCTTTCTTACATCAGCTGATGACACAAAGTGATGTACAGAAACCCAGCCTGAAACCCCAAACAGCAAGCGATGCAGGTGTGGAAGCACGGTGGCTAGGAAAATCTCCCTAGAAAGGCCAGAACCTAGGAAGAAACCTAGTGAGGAACCAGGCTATGAGGGGTGGCCAGTCCTCTTCTGGCTGTGCCGGGTGGAGATTATAACAGAACATGGCCAAGATGTTCAAATGTTCATAGGTGACCAGCAGGGCCAAATAATAATAATCACAGTGGTTGTCGAGGGTGCAACAGGTCAGCACCTCAAGAGTAAATGTCAGTTGGGTTTTCATAGCCGATCATTCAGAATATCTCTACCGCTCCTGTTGAAAACAGCAGGTGTGGGACAGGTAGCACGTCTGGTGAACAGGTCAGGGTTCCATAGCCGCAGGCAGAACAGTGGAAACTGGAGCAGCAGCACGACCAGGTGGACTGGGGACAGCAAGGGTTCATCAGGCCAGGTAGTCCTGAGGCATGGTCCTAGGGTTCAGGTCCTCCAAGAGAGAGAAAGAAAGAAAGAAAGGAAGAGAGAAAGAGAGGAAGAAAGAGAGAAAAAGAGAGAGAATTAGAGAGAGCATACTTAAATTCCCACAGGACACCGGATAAGATTGGAGAAATACTCCCCAAAAAATACTGACCCTAGCCCCCCAACACATAAACTACTGCAACATAAATACTGGAGGCTGGATCCAGGTGTGCATTAGTCAGTCTGTTTCTCTGTTTATGTTTCACAATGTTCGTTTTTGAAAATGTTGCTTCACATGAATAAGTGCTGACAAAACAAATCGTATTTTGCACACACTGCTTCAAAAGTGGATACTCTGTGTCTGACACAAGGCTCCAGAAATGGGGAACAGCTGATCTTAGTTCACCTTGCAATGTGTCATTTGCCTGCAACTCCACTATCTCACTCTCTATTCCAGCAAGGTCAGGAGAGAGGGCTGTGATGACTAGGATCAGAGATGACATTGGCACATGAAAGGGGTTCTCAATGAAGTTGAAAAACTCCTTGTACTCCATGATATCCTTGAATCTTGATTCAAACTTCAATTTCAACTTTTCCAACACACACAAATGCATCATAGCTAAAATAATGCGGTATGTCTGGGTTGGATGTGGTGACTGCTCTGAGTTTTGGGAAATTAACAAACTGTCTGTCAGGTTGTAGCTTTCCCTTGGAGTTGGAGAGTCACCGTGTTCAGGTGGCAGCTGATGTCAGTCAAAAAAGCTAGTTTTAATATCCACTGTGGATCATCCAGCTCTGGCTCCTCTTTCCAAAACTGTGCCACAAGACAGCCATCTCACCTCACTGTGAAATATCAAGCAGCTGTATTCTGTCTGGTACTCCTCCAGCAACTCCTAGGATTGCCGGTGATTCAGTGCCCTCGCAATAATAATGTTCACCACGCGCACAAATTGCTGCATCACATTCTGTAAGTAAGTCTTTGAGTTTAGCCTCAAGTGCTTCCTGATGAATGATAAAATGAAACATAACAAATTCAGGAATATTCTTTCTCATCAGACCTATGAGTCCCTTCTCCTTCCCTCACATGTTTGAGGGACCGTCAGTGCACACAGATGCCAGATTTCACCAGTCAATATTATTATGAGCAAAAAATGTAACAATGGCTTACAGAATATCCTCTCCTTGTGTTTGTCCCTGAAGGGACAGTAAACATAAAAGCTATTCTCTGAATGACTCATTTTGAGAGAAATGGACCCAAACACATAATTGGGGAATGTCTCTTACATCAGTGCTTTCGTCAACCTCAATACTAAAACACGGCACCATGAATATGTTAGTAATCAGTTGCTTACCGATGTCCTCCCCGATGTCTTCTATGCGTCTTGTTATGGTCGAGTCTGAGAGTTGCAGTCACTTAATTTGCTTTAAGATAGCGTCCTTGTTTGTGAAATCATCATACAATATTTTGGCTGAGGCCAAAAAACATTATTTGACTGTGACTGATTCGTCTGTGAAGGCCTTCTTGTTTCACTCGAGTATCCAAGCAATCTCATATGTTGCCTCTGTCGTTTTCTCTGCAACAGTGCTAGATCTGTCCATCATTTGTTGTTGTCCTTTGAGCTATCCTTTCAGTTGCGCTATTTTGTTGTTTCTGAGGTTGCTTTGTGGCGGATATGTTTTGTCAAAGTGTGCATGGTGTGACTGGAAAAGTCGCTCAATATTTTCTTGTTTAAAACAATTGACTGCCTTCTGGCAAATAAGACAGAGTGAGCTAGTCCCATCATGCAGTACGAAAAAATACTTGTCTGTCCATTTCTCTTGAAACTTTCTGTGTTCTTGTTGAATCGACCATATCCTTCTCTTAGCCATGTTAGCCACGTTAGCTACGTTAGCTAGCTGCATTTCCCCACCGCCATCTTCCTGATTTTCCTGGTTCTCCGGTGGTTGTTCGTTCATAGCTGTCACGTTGTTCTCCAGCACTTCCCCCTCCTTTTCATTGTCAATAGATATACGTTTCTTTTTTTACAATAAATCAATCCATGTCGACCAAACTGCAAAATTAGCTAGTCGCTGTAGCTGAGCACTTTTTATTATTTATTTTATTTCACCTTTATTTAACCAGGTAGGCTAGTTGAGAACAAGTTCTCATTTGCAACTGCGACCTGGCCAAGATAAAGCAACGCAGTGTGACACAGACAACAACACAGAGTTACACATGGAGTAAACAATAAACAATCCAATAACACAATAAACAAGTCAATGACACAGTAGAAAAAATAATGTCTATATACAGTGTGTGCAAAAGGCACGAGGAGGTAGGCAATAAATAGGCCATAGGAGTGAATAATTACAATTTAGCAGATTAACACTGGAGTGATAAATGAGCAGATGATGATGTGCAAGTAGAGATACTGGTGTGCAAAAGAGCAGAAAAGTAAATTAAAACAGTATGGGGATGAGGTAGGCAGATTGGATGGGCTATTTACAGATGGACCATGTACAGCTGCAGCGATCTGTTAGCTGCTCAGATAATTGATGTTTAAAGTTGGCGAGGGAAATAAAAGTCTCCAACTTCAGCGATTTTTGCAATTCGTTCCTGTCGCTGGCAGCAGAGAACTGGAAGGAAAGGCGGCCAATTTAGGTGTTGGCTTAGGGGTGATCAGTGAGATATACCTGCTGGAACGTGTGCTACAGGTGGGTATTGTTATCGTGACCAGTGAACTGAGATAAGGCGGAGCTTTACCTAGCATAGACTTATAGAAGACCTTGAGCCAGTGGGTCTGGCGACGAATATGTAGCAAGGGCCAGCCGACTAGAGCATACAGGTCGCAGTGGTGGGTGGTATAAGGTGATTTGGTAACAAAATGGATGGCACTGTGATAGACTGCATCCAGTTTGCTGAGTAGAGTATTGGAAGCTATTTTGTAGATGACATCACCGAAGTCGAGGATCGGCAGGATAGTCAGTTTTACTAGGGTAAGTTTGGCGGCGTGTGTGAAGGAGGCTTTGTTTGCGAAATAGAACACTGACTTTAGATTTGATTTTGGATTATATGAGTCTGGAAGGAGAGTTTACAGTCTAACCAGACACCTAGGTATTTGTAGTTGTCCACATATTCTAGGTCGGAACCGTCCAGGGTGGTGATGCTAGTCGGGCGGGCGGGTGTGGGCAGCGAACGGATGAAAAGCATGCATTTGGTTTTTACTAGCGTTTAAGATTAGTTGGAGGCCACGGAAGGAGTGTTGTATGGCATTGAAGCTCGTTTGGAGGTTAGTTAGCACAGTGTCCAAGGAAGGGCCAGAAGTATACAGAATGGTGTCGTCTGCATAGAGGTGGATCAGGGAATTACCCGCAGGAAGAGCGACATCATTGATATATACAGAGAAAAGAGTCGGCCCAAGAATTTAACCTTGTGGTACCCCCATAGAGACTGCCAGAGGTCCGGACAACATGCCCTCCGATTTGACACACTGAACTCTATCTGCAAAGTAGTTGGTGAACCAGGCAAGGCAATCATTAGAAAAACCAAGGCTATTGAGTCTGCCGATAAGAATATGGTGATTGACAGAGTCGAAAGCCTTGGCCAGGTCGATGAAGACGGCTGCACATTACTGTTTTATCGATGGCTGTTATGATATCGTTAAGTACCTTGAGCGTGGCTGAGGTGCACCCGAGGTGCACCCAGAAACCGGATTGCACAGTGGAGAAGGTACGGTTGGATTCAAAATGGTCAGTGATCTGTTTATTAACTTGGCTTTCAAAGACTTTAGATAGGCAGGGCAGGATGGATATAGGTCTGTAAAAGTTTGGGTCTAGGGTGTCACCCCCTTTGAAGAGGGTTAAGACCGCGGCAGCTTTCCGATCTTTGGGGATCTCGGACGATAGGAAAGAGAGGTT
This sequence comes from Oncorhynchus masou masou, assembly GCF_036934945.1. NCBI lineage: Eukaryota > Metazoa > Chordata > Actinopteri > Salmoniformes > Salmonidae > Oncorhynchus > Oncorhynchus masou. The sequence goes on from NC_088212.1 coordinate 35,164,403, forward strand.
GAACAATGGGTTGCAACAATGGCGGTGGATAGTTTTAGAAAGAGAGGGTCCAGATTGTCTAGCCCAGCTGATTTGTATGGGTCAGGTTTTGCAGCTCTTTCAGAACATCTGCTGTCTGGATTTGGGTGGAGAAGCTGGGTAGGCTTGGGCTAGTAGCTGCGGGGGGGCAGAGCTATTGGCCGGGGTTGGAGTAGCCAGGAGGAAGGCATGGCCAGCCATTGAGACATGCTTATTGAAATTTTCAATTATCAGGGTAGCAGGGTAGCCTAGTGGTTAGAGTTTTGGACTAGTAACCGGAAGGTTGCAAGTTCAAACCCCGAGCTGACAAGGTACAAATCTGTCATTCTGCCCCTGAACAGGCAGTTAACCCACTGTTCCTAGGCTGTCATTGCAAATAAGAATTTGTTCTTAACTGACTTGCCTAGTTAAATAAAGGTAAAATAAAATAAAAATCAGTGGTGACCGTGTTACCTAGCTTCAGTGCAGTGGGCAGCTGGGAGAAGGTGCTCTTGTTCTCCATGGACTTTACAGTGTCCCAAATATTTTGGAGTTAGAGCTACAGGATGCTTTCTATTTCGGCAAATGTTCTATTTCGGCCTTTCTGTTCAACAGCTGCACTATACTGCCATCTTTCTGCTGTCCAGGGAACAATATATATTCAATGAAGTGATTCAGGCCTGCATTAAACACATTGAATTGAAATGGTACCATTGTTATGTATTATGAATGGAAAATCGGAAAAACATGAGAGTCGAAAATGAAGGGCTCGCAATGAGGACCACTGATCCACAGGGTCAGGCCTGATGATCTTGAGAAGCTAAACTGGTAACTGCACTACTGCCATTTGCAATTCAGATGGAAGGCTGAAGAAGAGGAGGGCGAGAGGAGGAGAGGGGGAAATTGGGAAAGGATGAGTGGGATAAAAAGGAAAGATATACAGTGCCTCCAGAAAGTATTCATACCCCTTGACTTATTCCACATTTTGTTGATTTAAATATAAAAACAAGTTTCAAACATCTACATACAGTACAGCCGAAGAAACCTTTTTGAACCCTTTTTTCTAAGACTGTAGAGATGAGGTGCTGATTAAAATGAGTCAATACTGTATATGCATGTAAAGTGGGACACTTGAAAAATAGGCAATAAAAGGGTTAACCTTGTCAGATTGGTTCAGTTCTGTGCCTTTTGCACTTGTCCGAAGAATTCCTGCAGCAAAACAGGAAACCACTGAGAGAACAGTTGGCAACCCTAATCTGGTCCAGATCCTTTGATAACTGGTGAGGTTTCTGCTCAAATCAAGCTCGGTCAAGAGACCCATTAACTAGGCCTCTATGCCATTTTCTACTGATCTTCACTAAGAAATGGTTTAGAATTAATAATTCAACACTAAACTGAACTCCGTCTGTCTCTCTCTCACACACACACTGTAGTTCTTCCTACCCATCTCTCTCTCGATTCTTCACTAACTCTCCCCCTTTTGTTCACACACACACACACACGCACGCACGCACGCACGCACACACACACACACACACACACACACACACACACACACACACACACACACACACACACACACACACACACACACACACACACACACACACACACAGTACTCTTACCCTAATTTTTTATTTATTTTTTATTTCACCTTTATTTAACCAGGTAGGCTAGTTGAGAACAAGTTCTCATTTGCAACTGCGACCTGGCCAAGATAAAGCATAGCAGTGTGAACAGACAACAACACAGAGTTACACATGGAGTGAACAATAAACAAGTCAATAACATAGTATAAAAAAAATAATCTATATACATTGTGTGCAAAAGGCATGAGGAGGTAGGCAATAAATAGGCCATAGGAGTGAATAAATACAATTTAGCAGATTAACACTGGAGTGATAAATGATCAGATGAACATGTGCAGGTAGAGATACTGGTGTGCAAAAGAGCAGAAAAGTAAATAAAATAAAAACAGTATGAGGATGAGGCAGGTAAATTGGGTGGGCTATATACCGATATATGCTCAGATAGTAGATGTTTAAAGTTGGCGAGGGAGATAAAAGTCTCCAACTTCAGGGATTTTTTGCAATTCGTTCCAGTCGCAGGCAGCAGAGAACTGGAAGGAAAGGTTTTGGCTTTAGGGATGATCAGTGAGATACACCTGCTGGAGCGCGTGCTACGGGTGGGTGTTGCCATCGTGACCAGTGAACTGAGATAAGGCGGAGCTTTACCTAGCATAGACTTGTAGATGACCTGGAGCCAGTGGGTCTGGCGATGAACATGTAGCGAGGGCCAGCCGACTAGAGCATACAGGTCGCAGTGGAGGGTGGTATAAGGTGCTTTAGTAACAAAACGGATGGCACTGTGATAAACTGCATCCAGTTTGCTGAGTAGAGTATTGGAAGCTATTTTGTAGATGACATCGCCGAAGTCGAGGATCGGTAGGATAGTCAGTTTTACTAGGGTAAGTTTTGCGGCGTGAGTGAAGGAGGCTTTGTTGCGAAATAGAAAGCCGACTCTAGATTTGATTTTGGATTGGAGATGTTTGATATGAGTCTGGAAGGAGAGTTTACAGTCTAGCCAGACACCTAGGTACTTATAGATGTCCACATATTCTAGGTCGGAACCACCCAGGGTGGTGATGCTAGTCAGGCGTGCGGGTGCGGGCAGGGAACGGTTGAAAAGCATGCATTTGGTTTTACTAGCGTTTAAGAGCAGTTGGAGGCCACGAAAGCAGTGTTGTATGGCCACGAAGCAAGAGCAACATCATCATCTAATACTAACCTTAATCTAAAAATCTAATCTTAAACCTAACCCTAGCTCTCCTCTAAATCTAACCCTAGCTCCTAACCCTTAACGTAGCAGTGTTGTATGGCATTGAAGCTCGTTTGGAGGTTAGATAGCACAGTGTCCAAGGAAGGGCCAGAAGTATACAGAATGGTGTCGTCTGCGTAGAGGTGGATCAGGGAATCGCCCGCAGCAAGAGCAACATCATCATCTAATACTAACCTTAATCTAAAAATCTAATCTTAAACCTAACCCTAGCTCCTAACTCTAAATCTAACCCTAGCTCCTAACCCTTAACGTAATTCTAACCCTAACACTAATTCTAACCTTAACCCTAAACCCCCTAGAAATAGCATTTGACTAACAAAATGTCCCCAGATGGTGAAATATTTGTCAGTTTACTATTTTTGTGGGGACCTCTGTTCTTCACAAAAATAGTTAAACACGTCCACACACACGCACGCACGCACGCACCCACACACACGCACGCACGCACGCACGCACGCACGCACCCGCATGCACACACGCACCCGAACGCACGCACGCACGCACCCGCACGCACGCACCGATCTGTCATCAACAGAAGGGTTTTTCATAATTTTTCTTTTTCATCCAACTTTTAACGTACAACTCAACCAAATGTAAGTCAAAACTAGATGCTGAATTGCCGTCCGTGCCCAGTGGTTACCTGACAAAGGAGCTGCTTTGTTCCATCGTCAGGCTAAATCCTCCCTCAGCAATTACCGTTCACCTTCCAAAGACCTTTTAACAGGAGCAGCGAGGCCTGAGCGCATAACAGAAAGACATCAGCAAGTCAGGAATGAGTCGTTTCCATTGTATTGTAAGACGTTGTTCAATAGCTTTGAAGTTATCAATATTTGTTGGGTCTTCTACAAATGACAGAACAAGAATTAGTACTTGAGTGAATGCAGCTGTACGCACCCGCACGCACGCACCCACGCACGCACGCACACACGCACGCGCACACATACACACACACACACACACACACACACACACACACACACACACACACACACACACACACACACACACACACACACACACACACACACACACACACACACACTTTGTCTCCCCAGCCACAGCCTGTCCATCTCATCCAACGATCCAAAGTGACAGTGAACGTGACTGTAACGTGACAGTGAAACAATGGAAAACAGCCTGTTTGGGGGTTCTTGATAAGCCTATTCCATCATGAAGTCAGGGTGAAAGAATCTGAACATTAAAAGGGGTGACGTGGTTCGTGGTTTGCCCGATCTTTCTGCGGTCCAGCTGTAAAATCCCATACTGCCGCTATGATTTCATAACCACAGCAGTCACACTACTGCTAATGAGACTGAGGCACAGCATGGACACTTAAGGACACACAAGCTGCACACACACACGCACACGCACACGCACACACACACACACACACAGACACAGAGTGGGCCACTGTCGGCCAGAGGGCTAAGCGGATGGCGAAGCTGACAGTCACCAACATCAGGAGACCCCCGTTCCTCAGAAGAACTGAAGCGAGATAAAGCATCAGGCCGAGAATAAGAAATAACAAACTCGCGAGCAAGGATGGCGCATTAAGCCCAGGTTCCTAGAATCAACGAAAAGGAACGGTCGCTCCAACCACTGTCGCCATTCGCCTAGGGCTAAGCGGATGGCGAGCAGTTCCACATCATAGTTACCCGGCGATAAGCGATGAGAGAAAAACTCTGTTGCCGCGTCAACCTCAACAACAAACTGACTAGAGATGTCAGGTGCACACGCACACACACACACACACACACACACACACACACACACACACACACACACACACACACACACACACACACACACACACACACACACACATTTCAACCAAAAAATGTAATGTGACAAACTTTAATCAAAGTGGAAAACTGATTGGATTTGAGAAAAAGTCATCAACAGAAGGGTTTTTCATAATTTTTTCATCCAACTTTTAACGTAAATCCAACGACGTGACATTTTTTGATGAATTCACGTTAGTTGACAACTCAACCAAATGTAAGTCAAAACTAGATGTTGAATTGCCGTCTGTGCCCAGTGGGTTACCTTGGTAAAACAAAGGAGCTGCTTTGTTCCGTCGTCAGGCTAAATCCTCCCTCAGCAATTACCGTTCACCTTCCAAAGACCTCGAAGAGGAAGAAAGCGTTTAACAGGAGCAGCGAGGCCTGAGCGCATGGACACTCTACAGAAGACATCAGCCTGGGGACAGTGTTCATACCCACTGATTAAGTCCCTGTAAAAAATGTGTTTCAGAAAAATACAGTCGTTTGTTGTGGGAACATGAGTCGTTTCCATTGTATTTTAAGACGTTGTTCAATAGCTTTGAAGTTATCAATATTTGTTGGGTCTTCTAAGTTGGTAGAGAAAATTGTATTTTGTACCCCCCCACAAATAACAAATGGAAGGATCGAGGTAAGGATCTTCAATGACAGATGTGGTTTCCAAACATGGATCAGATCTAGATGTTTTTCTGTATATACAGTGCATTCGGAAAGTATTTAGACATCTTGACTTTTTCTACATTTTGTTACATTACAGCCTTATTCTAAAATTGATTAAATTCCCCATAATGACAAAGCAAAAACAGGTTTATATATTTTTTTGCAAATTTATAAGAAATAAAAAACTGAAACATCACATTTACATAGGTATTCATACTCTTTACTCTTTACTTTGTTGAAGCACCTTTGGCAGTGATTACAGCCTTGAGTCTCCTTGAGTATGACGCTACAAGCTTGGCACACCTGAATTTGGGGAGTTCTCCCATTATTCTCTTCAGATCCTCTCAAGCTCTGTCAGTTTGGATAGGGAGTGTCGCCGCACAGCTATTTTCAGTTCTCTCCAGAGATGTTTGATAGGGTTCAAGTCTGGGCTCTGGCTGGGCCACTCAAGGATATTCATAGACCCAAAGCCACTCCTGCGTTGTCTTGGCTGTGTGCTTAGGGTCATTGTCCTGTTGGAAGTAAACCTTCGCCCCCAGTCTGACGTACTGAGCTCTCTGTAAAACAGGTTTTCATCTATGTACTCTGTTCATCTGTCCCTCAATCCTGACTAGTCTCCCAGTTCCTGACGCTGAAAAACATCCCCACAGCATGATGCTGCCACCACCATGCTTCACCGTAGGGATGGTGCCAGGTTTCCTCCAGACGTGATGCTTGGCATTCAGGCCAAAGAGTTCAATATTGATTTCACCAGACCAGAGAATCTTGTTTCTCATGGCCTGAGTCCTTTTGGTCCCTTTTGACATACTCCAAGTTGGCTGTCATGTGCCTTTTACTGAGGAGTGGCATCCATCTGGCCACTCTACCATGAAGGCCTGATTGGTGGAGTGCTGCAGAGATGGCTATCCTTCTGGAAGGTTCTCCCATCTCCACAGAGGAACTCTGGAAAGTCTTTGTGATTCCAAAGCTTCTTCAATTTAAGAATGATGGAGGCCACTGTGTTCTTGGGGACCTTCAATGCTGCAGAAATGTTTTGGTACCCTTCCCCAGATCTGTGTTTCGACATAATCCTGTCTCGGAGCTCTACAGACTATTCCTTCGATCTCATGGCTTGGAAACCTGTTTTCGCTTTGTCATTATGCTGTATTGTGTGTAGATTGGTGAGGGGGGGAAACAATTTCATCCATTTTAGAATAAGGCTATAACGTAACAAAATGTGGAAAAAGGGAAGGGGTTTGAATACTTTCCGAATGCACTGTATGTTGCAGAGCTGTTCCAATTCTCTGGAATAAATGTAACGTTTATGTTGTGTAAGAGCCATTTGGCCTACTTATGTTGTCTATAGTTTGTTTTTGTATTTGCCATGTAATTTGTACAGCAGAGAGCACTATATGATGGGTCAAGGGCCATTGGCCTACTTATGTTGTCTATAGTTTGTTTTTGTATTTGCCATGTAATTTGTACAGCAGAGAGCACTATATGATGGGTCAAGGGCCATTGGTCACATGCACACAGGAAGTGGGAATGCACAGGTATGGAGAACATACAGATCTTACAGTTAGTGCTATATGAGATGTTCTTGGGTCCCTCCTAACTCTAACCTTAACCCTACCCTTAACCCTAAACCTTACCTAACCCTAACCGTAAACCTTACCTTAACTGTTTTCAATTTCAACTTCAATGGGGTGACATCAGAGTTGGACGTCCCAAGGAACAAGTTTAGACTTTTCCCAGTTCTTAGCCTGCTCACCTTGGAACAACGATACGCGATTATGGCAATTGAATCTGCCTATATGAAAGTATCGTTATTGTTTTATCTTTGCAGCTAATAAATGGGCAAAAGACCCAACCAAAGATGCACATTTGAAAGCCGTTGTGTTTCACATGTGTTTATGAACATCTGCAATCCCACCTGTGCTGGAGTGGCTTTCAGGGACCTTTGACTCGGTTAATCATAACAGTGGTATTTTCATCCTCCCACAGCTCATCCTCAAGCCAGGTGTGAATTCGGTAATGAAATGGAAAAAGTACTTGTGTTGTCAGTTGTCCATATTCTCAGGTTGTTAGTTGTCATCTAGTCTCGCGTAGCCATACCTCGAAATCACGTTGTTGTCATGCCCCCGAGGTTAGTTGTCATTAAAAGCTATAGTCCAGAGTGTGCTTCAGAAAATAATAGCGCTCCCTCTTTATCACTTTTAGGCGGTGGGGTATATCTCTCTCACACACACACACACACACACACACACACACACACACACACACACACACACACACACACACACACACACACACACACACACACACACACACACACACACACACACACACACACACACACACACACGGGAAGTGGATGTGCAAAAACATACAAGACACATACAATTCTGCCGCGGTATTGGCACGATTTTCCAGTGGCAGCTGGGCTGACTGTGGTGAACTCTGGGTAAAGGCCTCTCCCTCTGTTCTCTGGGGCTAATCACTCCAGTGTGTGTGTGGGGGGCATGCATGGAAATAGAGATAGAGACAGCCTTTACCTGTATTGAGCCAGCTTCCCTAGCCATGGAATCTTTTGGCTCTCTCTCTCCTCTACTGGATGTCTACAGAAAGCACTGATGTGTTTTCAATTGTCTGTGCATATGTATTCTTGTTATCTCTGAAGTTCTTTTGTATTTGCAGACATCTCTATTTAAACCTGATTAATATTGGATGGCCTACCTAGCTGACTATGATAGGCTGACTGCTGAAGAGAACATAAGAAAGTGTATGAATGAATGAAGGAATACAGACCTTACTGTAGGAAGTGTCAACACTGGCCTGTCTGCACATATGTTTTTAGTTACCAAGGGAAAATGATCCTGGCATGTGATGGTATTTACTCCATTCAGTAAATAAGGAGTTGGTATGTTTGGATTTTTTATGGTGTGTGAGAGTGTGTGTGTGAGTGAGTGTGAGTGTGTGTGGGTGTGGGGGGGGGGGGGTGTAGCCTACGGAACTGTTATTCATTAGCACTTCACAAAACAAATTACAAACAGACTCACATGCACGCACATTTTGGTGATCCAAAATGCACAAACAACGTTCAGTATATCAGTACTACACAACTTGCGTGGAGTGTACATGGAAGCAAGGTCAACTACTCGCTTTGAGTTTTCCTGCTGTTTCAAAACAGATCTGTCATTTTACAACCACCGCTCCATCTGGGGATCCTTGAAATCAAATCCAGCCCACCTCCTCAGCCTCTTAGGCTGTTACTTTATGAGTAACTGCAGATAGAGACGGTATCACCCAATTGAAAGAACTGTTGTCCTTACTCAAGTTTTACATGTTTCCTGATTGGAAAAGGACTTGATCACATAGAGAGGCAGGCACTAAGGATAGTAAAAAACAGGTGGTAGTAAACCCAGTCATCTGAAAGACATGAACGCTTCCAGAACCAGATTCAATCAAACCCGCATTGCTGGATTTATACAGTAACTCTTTTCCCCCTGGTCAAATACAATCACAGAATGGTCTTGGGCTCTGATGCATTCACTTTCTTCGGAACAAGAAATCAAATCAAATTTTATTTGTCACATACACAGTTAACTGCAGGTGCAAGAGGTGAAGTACATTAGTCAATAACAATAAAAACAATAAAATGAGTGCAGTCAAAATTAACAAGTGCTAGAAGTAATAAGAGAGGTAGTATGTAGTTATAATGGACTTTATTACACTGTATTTACAAATATATAGTAAAGTGACTTGGTCACGCAAAGGAATAAATAGCCAATCGAATAGAAGCGTGTGTGCAGGCAGTAGTACATTACTGTGTAAACGTAGCATAGGTGGATTCGATTGAACTCCAGACTGTGACCACCTTATCCATTGAAAGACTTCTGGTGCCCCATGTTGTTTACGTTACGGGAAAAGGGAAGCTTCCAGAGATGAACGTCCAGACAGACTAACTGTAGGTCGAGGAGGAGAAGAGAAAACAGGGAAAACTTCCACTCCTGACCTCCATCCACACAGATCCATTATCCTGGCCTGGAGAGGGGGAAAGGAGAAATAGGTTAGCCTAGCCAGAGGGCACTCTAACCTGGGTAACCTCCAGCCACACCTGAGCTACACCCACAGGCACTGGCCTGTCGGTAGTAGACATCTGCACTGAGGAGAAGGTCTGTCAGTAAGATCACATTAGACAGAGGAGAGACAAGGAACAGCTGTGACTGAGGATACACTAACTCAGACATGTGCGTGCACACACACACACACACTCAGACATGCGCATACACGCACACACTCATCTGCAGCTTTATTACCCAGAATCCTCTGCAATGTTCCGTCGGGTACATCAGCACCCAGCGCACGCTTGGAACGCCTCAAATCATCAGGAATTTCACCAACAGAAAACCTGCCTGGAATTCAAAAGAAGGCTGTGAATACATCTGATTGTAAAGGGACTTTTTCCACCTCTGTTCAACCGGCCTTTTCAAGACAGAAAATTAGCTCCACCGATACATGGAATACGCTGTTTTACATGATTAATAAGGGAGGTTTGGCTTTTCACCCAAAGTGTAACGATAAGATTTTTTTTTTAAATACATTTTAATGATAAGACTACGATTCTATTTGCCTCTGGATATCAGCAGAGATGGATCAACACATGTAGCTGTTTAATACATAGAAGAAGAAGAATATTTTTTGATCCATACTTCCCTACAGTCTACAGAAGTTCATCTTCTGTTTCGATCCCAACCCCTACAATACTTATTAGCCTTATGGGTTCAAAAGTACAATCTCAAACTTTGCTACCTCACCCCTCCCAAGAATATTCCCTCAAGGCAATTTGATCATGATCACAATGAGATTTGTGCACATCGGACTGTCTGTGATTTCCATTCTTAGGTTACCAATCCATATTGACAGACTGTCAACACATATTAGCAGCCTAGATAGGGTGGCAGGTAGCCTAGCGGTTAAGAGCGTTGGGCAAGTAGCAGAAAGGTCGCTGGTTTGAATCCCCGAGCTGAGTAGGTGAAAAATCTGTTGTTGTGCCCTTGAGCCAGGCACTTAACCATGTAAGTTGTTCTGGATAAGAGCGTCTGCTAAATGAAACAAATTGAAAATGCAGATAGTGATTTCTATCAGTACATAGATGATCAGATGATGTATGACTTCTGTGCTACTCATGGCCATAAACAGCAAACACTATGAGGTTTCCATTCCATCAGAGATAAAGTCATGTTGTCCCAATGATGTCTGAACATCTGTTCAGCTACACTAGAGGACCTACAATAATATCTTGTTAAACAGATGCTTAATTAGCATGCTATACTTAACATGATGAACCAGAAAGAAGCAGCAGCACCTCCACTAATGCTGCCCCCTCAACCCTAATGCTGCCCCCTCAACCCCAGTGCTGTTAAATGCTGATCGGAGAAAGGGAACCGCCTACAGAGAATCATTACACTCTAATAAACCACACTGGTAATGGTTGGGAAGCGTTAAAGCACATTTACACCCAGTGTGATGGAGATGTGATACGTAGACCTGATGATACATTGTTTACACTGTTGAGAGCTGAGTTTAAGGTTCTTCCCAAACACCCCAATCGCAGGTAATAACACTTCACGCTAAAGGGGCTGGAATTCAAAATGGCTTCTCCAGATTGCCTACACTGTGCAGCTGAGAATGCAGACAGGTCAAACATGTGCATTTTATAGACAGACTGTACTTGACAGACTTTACAGTAGGCCTACTCCTCCAAACAGAACTTTCTCATGGAAGTTCTCAAGGATGCTCTCTTGTGTCGGTTTCTATATGTTAGAATCGTTGAGTCCATTGGTTTTTTGTATTTCAGTAAATCAAACGGCATACAGCACACAGACAGTATCCTATGAATCATCAGTGAGCACAGACAGCAACAAAGAGCTGGGGTCACTGGGTTGATCTTTTGAAGGCTGCATAACTGTGTAAACAGAAGACAGACAATAACGATACGATATTACTCTTTTGAAGTTATAGCCCATCTCTGGCTTTTCTATGGCTCGGGCATGGATACAGAAGTCTCCCTGGAACTTCGGTCTATGACCATTTCACAACATGGGACAAAATCCAGCAAGTCACAGTTAATTCTGAACTTGCTACCAGAAATGACTCAGGAATGTTTCACATATCAATCTGCAGCCTTTGTTACCACAACCACACATCACAGGCAGGCAGCGATTGTACTGTGGAATATCAAAACATGGGTGCTTTTAGAGGTAAAAACATGCACACATCCAAGTACCTTTCTTGGACCTAAACTGATTAAGAAGTGTTTTTCTTCGCACACTGTTAGATGCTTACCCATACTATATGCTGTCAATTTAATACAAACCACCAACATGAACACAGTCGCAAACAGGAAGCCCTGGCTGTAACTTTCCCGCCCTCAGAAGAAGAAAACAACTCTGGCTGCAAACAGGAGGAGCTTCCGGTCAGAAGGAGGAAAGGGGGAGGGGAGAACAGCAAATGTTGTTTAGAGCTGGCAGTTTCAACACGCCCCAGACTGGAACTTCTACTTCCAGCAGAACACAGAGATCCTTGCAGATTGCCTGAAAACCTTGCTGCCAGTACTGAGGCCGAGGCCCGGTGAAATAATTTTACTATCTTCTTCTATAGATACCTGTCTATATTGTACTATAGTACTAACTGATACTTTCTCCTCTCAACATTTAATAATAAGGTGAATTTAATGGGAAATCAACAAAACATTTCACCATGTCATTGGATTTTTTGCAAACATATTTTTTTTACATTTTCATAAGTAGATGACTTTTTGCAAATCCAATCAGTTTGATTCAATTTTTTTGGCTTGAAATTACGCAGAAACAAAGTTGATTCAACATTTTTGTTGCCCAGTGGTAACCTATTTATGTCAGTCGATTAATATGTTAACACCTTGCCTAACATACACCTTGCCTAACACTTAGGTAGGTTGTGCCAGCATTCTTGAACTGAGCAAACATCGGTCCCGGAATCCAGTCATGGAGGTTAAAAATAAACAATGACACGTTCTCCATTGTATCTCGTGTGTGTTTAACCAAATAAAGACACTGTGTGACAAGGTGTGTTATTGTTCACTCTAAATTATCTACAGACCCTGAAGCTCTTGTAAACTTCAGTGCAAATTATTCCCCAGTAGCTCTTTCATGTGAACACTTAATGGTTTGCTAATTGGCGTCCTTGCTAACAGTCACTCTCAGAGGAAATATATGGTCACATATCTACCCTCTCTTTAAATAAGGGCTGTTTGCCAAATGTTGCAGCAGTTGCTGAAAGACAGATGACAGTGTTCGTGTCTTGGTCTGTGCCCCTGGTGCAGCTCAGCTTTCTGACGTGTAGCGGTTCCCCAAATCGAAATTAAAAAGTTGGCGTAATTGTGACAAATCTGAAGCGTCTAGACACCCTAAAATAGATGACCTCAGACAAGACCGTGGGTTGGGTTCTGCAGACTGTGGCTTGGTGGAAACCAAAGGGGAAGGAAAGGCCTTGGATGGAGAGAGAGAGAGAGAAGAGAGGAAGAGAGAAAGATGACCAAATATTTTGCCCCAGATCCTGTGCACAGACTCACACCTCCATGAAAATACATGATATCAGATTCTTATCTCGATGAATACTCAATCTACCAATGAATGTAGAAGATGGTGGGCTCAGTCTTCAGAGATTTTTTCTCTCACTCACTGTCTTTTTTTCCCCCACAACTTTCCGTGGCTCTCATTTTGCAGTTGCAGGTCACCCCAGCACACTGAAACGAATCATGCTGAGGTGGGGGGAATAGTGAGTATGGGCGAGTGAAACAAACAGAGAGGATGTGAAGGAAAAACAAAACAGGAGGTAGAGCGAGACAGAGAAAGACAGAGTAGAAGAGGAGAGAGGGGGGGGGGGAGCGGAGAAAGAAGAGAGACAACATGTCCCAGACTGTTCACATCGTTGTTTATTTGCCTATTCCCATGTCATTTCAGGAGGAGAATCTGGTGGGTAAGATAAAGTGGTCCAAATATAGATACACTGACGATTTGGGTCTTTTCTCAATAACAATCCTGCGAGTCAATTTCACTGTTGCATTTGGTGCCTGTTACCATTGCTTAGTACATTATGGTAGAATTATAATGGAATAGAGCTATTGTAAAATGTCATTGTTAGTTTGACCCCAAACACAGTGTAAGGTGGTTTAACTAAATTTGACTATATTTCTTCTTTATTGCAGAAGAGTCCAAAATGAACTACCGGTAGTTAACAATTGCATTGAAGTAAAGTATTGAACCCTCAACATATAACCTTTTTTACATCTGTACTAAGTTCACAGCATGATTCAACATCAATATACCATACGCCAGAGGAGGCTGGTGGGAGGAGCTATAGGAGGATGTGCTCATCGTAATGGCTTGAATGGAATAAATGGAATGTAGTTATTAAACATGTGGTTTCCATATGTTTGATGTGTTTGATACCATTCCATTTATTCCATTCCAGCCATTACAATGAGTCCGTCATCATATAGCTACTCCCACCAGCCTCCTCTGCTATACAATCTTGTTAGCATTTACAGTAAGTGTGTGATTGGGATCGGAGTGAGTCTGAACATTCCCTTCACATTGTGACTGTAAGTCTCCATGCAGGGCATCACCCCTCTGTGTCTGCATCCCAAATGGCACCCTATTACCTACATAGTGCACTACTTTTGAATAGAACCCTACTAGGATACAATTTGGGACCGAGACTCTCTCGCTCTCTGTAGCGGATGGCTTCTTTTCCAGTGTGGCTGTTGTGTTCTGAGCAGTAACTGGAGCTGTTAGTGTTACGTGCTGGGTCTTAGCCCTGATATCTACTGCAGGCTCAGGGATTACACAGGGCCAGTCAATGGGAAGGAAGCTAAGGCACAGGCGATGTAGTATATCTGCAGATGCCAGGCTTCACACCATTACCCCAGCAGCCTCTATGGGACTCGGCCCAGGCCCCCTCCATGGGGTTATGGTGATCCCCTTCGATTTCCCACGATCTCCTCCTCTCTAGTACCCTCTGTAGAAGCCACTCAACAGCCCAGGTGGACATGGAGGTGAACTCTGTAGAGAGGAGCTGTTCATTACCAGTCAGAAGATCAGAGCAGCACATCGTTATCAGGAGCCATCTCGACAGGGAGGGCAGAGAATGATCCCTCCGTCCTTCCCTCCCTCCTGATCTATATCTCTCTATCTCTTCTTCCTTATTTATATCTCTCTATCACTCCTTCCCACTTTCTGTCTCTCCTTTCTAACTGCCCTCAAGCTGTTGTGATAGCAGTGATGCGTCACTGATAACCACACACACACTCTCTCACACACACGCAAACCCGCATGCATGCACGCACACGCACACACACACACACACACACCTGTTTTCAGAGGGACATTTAACAATTTTCTGGTGATTTGGCCTAATGATTTGTGAACCTGAGTGGGAGTCATTACTACATAAGTGTTTGACCCTTGGCAGAAGCAAAACATTTACTCATGCCTTAAATATTGTTAACTCTTGCTGTCTTTTCTCCAAATATACCTGTATATACACTGAACAAAAATATAAACGCAACATGTAAAGTCTTGGTCCTGGTGGTTAGAGCTTTGGGCCAGTAACTGAAAGTTTTGCTGGATCGAATCCCGAAGCTGACAAGGTAAAAATCTGTTGTTTTGCTCCTGAGCAAGGCAGTTAACCCACTGTTCCCTGGGCTCCGAAGACGTGGATGACAATTAATAAGGCAGCCCCCCCGCACCTCTCTGATTCAGAGGGGTTGGGTTAAATGCAGAAGACACATTTCATTTGAAGGCATTCAGTTGTACAACTGACTAGGTATCCCCCTTTCCCTCTCCCATGTTTCCTGAGCTGAAATGAAAGATCCCAGAAATGTTCCATACGCACAAAAAGCTTATTTCTCTCAAATTGTGTGTACAAATGTGTATACATCCCTGTTTGTGAGCATTTCTCCTTTGCCAAGATAATCCATCCAGCTGACAGATGTGGCATAACAAGAAGCTGATTAAAGAACATGATCATTACACAGGTGCACCTCTAAAATGTGCAGTATTGTCACACTACACAATGCCAAAGATGTCTCAAGTTTTAAGGGAGCATGGAATTGGCATGCTAACTGCAGGAATGTCCACCAGAGCTGTTGCCAGACAATTGAATGTTCATTTCTCTACCAAATTCGTTTTAGAGAATTTGGCAGTATGTCCAACCGGCCGAACAAATGCAGACCACGTGTATGGCGTTGTGTGTGCAAGCGGTTTGCTGATGTCAACATTTGTGAACACAGTGCCCAATGGTTTTGGTGGGGTTATGGTATGGGCAGGCATGAGCTACAGACAATGAACACAAATGCATTTCATCCCTGGCAATTTCAATGCACCGAGATACCATGACGAGATCCTGGGCCCAATGTCGTGCCATTGATCCGCCTCCATCACGTAATTTTTAAGCATGATAATGCACAGCCCAATGTCGCAAGGATTTATACACAATTCCTGGAAGCTGAAAATGTCCCAGTTCTTCAATGGCCTGCATACTCACCAGACATTTCACACATTGAGCATGTTTGGGGTGCTCTGGATCAACGTGTACAACAGAGTGTCCCAGTTCCTCCCAATATCCAGCAACTTTGCACAGCCATTGAAGAGGAGTGGGACAACAATCCACAGGCCACAATCAACAGCCTGATTAACTATATATGAAGGAGATGTGTCACGCTGCATTAGGCAAATGGTGGTCACACCAGATACTGACTAGTTTTCCGATCCACTCACCAACCTTTTTTTAAAGGTATCTGTGATTTACTACAGATGCATATCAGAATTCCCAGTCCATAGATTTTCAATTGACTCATTTCCTTATATGAACTGTAACTCAGTAAAATCTTTGACATTTTTGCTTGTTGCGTTTATATTTTTGTTCAGTATAATCTGAACCCCACACACCTCCTCCTTTTCCCTAAACCCTCCTCTCCCCCTTTCTATCTTCTCAAACACACGGTTGTCGCCTGTGATTCGTTGTCATGGCGATCAGCCCCCAAGGGACTCATCCCAAAACCGAAAGTTCTGCTAGTCTGAAATAGAACCGCCGTCTCTCTCCTGGGGGATGAGGTTCACTAGATACAGAGAGATAGTGAGAGAGAGAGGGGAGGGTGGGAGGGGGTGGACAGGAACAGAGAGTGGAGAGACGAGAGAGGAGAGTGAGAAAAATAGAGGGAAGGAGAGAGAGGAGAGGGGGAAGGAGAGAGGGAAGGAGAGAGGAGGGAAATAGGGGGGGGGGGAGAACCAGAGATGGAGAGAGAGGAACAGAGAGAGAGAGAGAGAGAGAGAGAGGGGAGAAAGCAAGAAAGAGAGGGGAGGAGGAGGAACAAAGAAGAATAGAGATTAACAGAGAGAGGGACAAGAGAGAAGGTGCAGAGAGAAAGGCAGGGCAGAAAGAGGGAGAGAGAGATACAGCAAGAGTAGAGAGAGAGAGGGTGAAGAGAGCGAGAGGAGGAGCAGAAAGTGGTGAGAGATACAGAGAGAGGGAGTGAGAGAGACAGTGTGCATCCATTCCAACTGGGTCACATCGCCGGAGCTTTATGTAAGGGTAAACACTGCTGCCCTGTTCTGTGCCCTTGATTACATACACACACACACAAACACACACACACACACACACACACACACACACACACACACACACACACACACACACACACACACACACACACACACACACACACACACACACAAACACAGGAGGAGCAGTCCTTCTCCAGAGACTACCCGTTGGGATGCTGCACTTTACATTTTTCAGTTATATACTAGGTCCAAATTTGCAGAGGCACTGAATTGAAACGAAAGCCATCACTGTCTCTCAGTGGATTTACGATAAGTACACCATGACAGTGAAGTGAACCCTGGATGTTAGCTCGCGGTCAGCATAACTTAGCATTTCATCTCTGCCAAAGTATACTGAACAAAAATATAAATGCAACATGCAACAATTTCAAAGATTTTACTGAGTTACAGTTCATGTAAGGAAATTAGTCAATTGAAAAAAATTCATTCGGCCCTAATCTATGGATTTAACACGACTGGGAATACAGATATACATCTGTCACAGACACCTTCAAAAAAAGGTAGGGGCGTGGATCAGAAAACCAGTCAGTACCTGGTGTGGCCACTAGTTGCCACATGCAGCATGACACATCTTCTCCGCATAGTTGGTCAGGCTGTTGATTGTGGCCTGTGTCCCACTCCTCTCCAATGGCTGTGTGAAGTCAAATCAAATCAAATCAAATCAAATGGTATTGGTCACATACACATGGTTAGCAGATGTTAATACGAGTGTAGCAAAATGCTTGTGCATCTAGTTCCGACAGTGCAGCAATATCTAACAAGTAATCTAACAAATTCACAACGACTACTTTATACACACAAATGTAAAGGGATCAATAAGAATATGTACATATAAATATATGGATAAGCGATGGCCATGCGGCATAGGCAAGATGCAGTAGATGGTATAGAATACAGTATAAACATATGAGATGAGTAATGTAGGATATGTAGACACTATTAAAGTGACGTTATTTAAAGTGACTAGTGATACCTTTATTACATTCATTTATAAAATGTATTCAAGTGGCCAGAGATTTGAGTCTGTATGTTGGCAGCAGCCACTTTATGTTGGTGATGGCTGCTTAACAGTCTGATGGCCTTGAGATAGAAGCAGTTTTTCAGTCTCTCGGTCCCAGCTCTGATGCACCTGTACTGACCTCGCATTCTGGATGATAACAGAGTGAACAGGCAGTGGCTCGGGTGCATCGTGTGCAAGTTGCTTGATATTGGCGGGAACTGGAACACGAGGTTGTACACATCGACGCAGAGTATCCTGAACATGCTCAATGTGTGACGTGTCAGGTGAGTATGCAGGCGATGGAAGAAATGGGACATTTTCAGCTTCCACGAATTGTGTAGAAATCCTTGCGACATGGTGCCGTGCATTATGCTGAAACATGAGGTGATGGTAGCGGATGAATGGCACGACAATGTGCCTCAAGATCTCGTCACAGTATCTCTGTGCATTCAAATTACCATCGCTAAAATGCAATTGTGTTCATTGTCCGTAGCTTATGCGTGCCCATACCATAACCCCACCACCAGCATGGGGCACTTTGTTCACAATGTTGACATCAGCAAACCGCTAGCCCACACAACGCCATACACGCTTGTCTGCGGTTGTGAGGCCGGTTGGACATACTGACAAATTCTCTAAAACGCTGTTGGAGACGGCTTTTCGTTGAAAAATGAACATTCAATTGTCTGGCAACAGCTCAGGCTACATACTGCAACACATGTTTCAGACTGGATGCCTCCTTGTACTTCACTGCCTCTACAGAATAATCGGTGCTGTCTAAATCACAAATAAAAATGGGAAGATATAGCAAGATTTTGTATTACACAAATCCATTGATAATCAACTGATGAGAGGGGACTCAAATGAACAAATAAGTCCAGGTTCTGTTGCTCCCGGTTACAGTAATTCACAAGGTGTCAACTTGTGGCATCTAAGAGGGTGGAGTGATCTAAACTATTGCCTTGAACGGATTAAACAGAAAACAGCACAGACAAGAAATGAGTTAGTTTACTAAAGTGGATTATTTCAAATATTGCCATTGTGAGAATGATGCATTTCATTGTTTAGTTTTGTTTTGTGTGTAATTGGCTCACACGAGGAGGGGATACAACACTACAGAATGTTGTTGGATCTCTCACCTCTGTCAGTCTCTTCCCATTCTACACCCATTCCCAAGTTCAACATTGGCTATGTAATAGACCCATGTCATTCCAGTTCATATTTGCGATGGTTGTTTGCGCATTGCGTTGTCTGCGCGCCGGGTGTGATTGTAGAGGGGGTGATTGTCTATTAAAGGGGAAGCCAGTCGTTTAAAATCCTTCTCGGACTGTTTCAAATCCCCCCTTGCACTTAGAGAGTAGAATGGAGGGAGGAGTGCGGGTGTGTGTGAGAGAAAGAGAGATAGCGAGAGAGTATGCGTATGTGTGATAGAGAGTGTACATGCTTGAGTGCTTGTGTATGTGTGTCTGCGTGCGCGAGTGTGTGCTTCTCTGTGTGCGTGTATGTGTATGTGAGCGCAAGAGCCAGGGAGAGCGGCACACACAGCCAAGGCAGACGGAAGGAGAGAGCGAAAGAGAGAGAGAGAGAGCTCGGAGCGAGAGAAAAACAGAGATAGAGATAATGTAGAGGAGGGAGGGAAGGGAGGGAAAGGAGGGAGGTTCTTGGGGAGTTCTAACGAAGGGCGTGGCCAGCAAACTGTCAGTCACTGCCGTTTACCACACAAAATGGGTGTGCTCAAATATAAGGACATCCAATGGCAAGCGACGTTGCTTGTGTCACCATGGTGATGGGGCTGTACTCGGGGAGGTTGTGATGGGTTGACAGGTGCGTGACAATCGGAGCTCTCTGCAAGCATGTACGCCAAAGGCAAGAGTAACAACGTGCCGTCCGACAGCCAAGCCAGAGAAAAGTAAGTTTTATTTATGGGGGGAAACCGCAGCAATGAGGGAGGATTGAGAAAGTTAATGAACGTCCGGGTCAGTCACACGGAGCTGTTGTCGGAGAAGAGAGACATTGCAAGAGAGAGACTCATAAAGGCATGATTGAGGCTTTGCACGGCTTTAAAAGTTGACCATGTCAATTTCTTTGTAAATTCTGGAAATAACAAGAAAGATTACAATATAACATCATGGGAAAATATAATATATGCACGAGGCTAGCCGACTTACATGACCGTGGTTCATAGGACACCTTTTACCGTTATACTAGGCTAGTATTTCTGCGACATAGCCTATATTTTTGACAGCAATGCTTATCAATCTACAGTTTGTCAGTTTAGCGTTATTTCGCTATATAGTATGCAAAAACATTATACTGTCTGTAGAGGTAGCTGTTGTAAAGCCGAGGCAACTGTTATGTTCAAGTTTTTCAGTGGAGCTTTATGCACGCTTACATGCCCAAGTCGTGCATATTGCTGTGAGTAGAAGTTGTCTTTGCATTAAGTTGACAAGCAAGTGACACTATCGCTGTTAGTTCAATCATCCGATCCATTGCATGCTACAGTACCTCGCAGCAGCTGACAGACAGACAGGCTATTAAATATCCAGCATAGCCTAATGTGTCATCATTATTAAGCTATCATTAACATTACCTGACTTTTTACTTGCATAGTCTAGCGTAGCCTACAGGTCAAGGTGCCTAAACAATATGTTTATATACATTTTCGAAAAACATGTTATAACTACAGGGTTATACAATACATGCACATTGCAACTTATGTGTTTTTCAGTTGAGCAAATAATTAACATATTGACACCAATGTCCGGACGGGGGCTTTTCAATTGTAATTTCTGTCAAAATAGCCTACAACATAATGTAATTTCTGTCAAAGATTTAACATCATTTTATGCATACTGTAGCCTCAGAATTATTTCGATGAATGTCTCTGTTGAGTGAGCACATCTTGTGCTTAAAAGAAGAAACAGTTTCCCGGGAGACAGACAGGAGAACTTGGTTACATTAGGCAGGTTTCTATTAACCCAGGCACTTGACACACACTGGTTGAATTGAAGTCTGGAAGAAAAATTGTGACCATACGTAATGGAAACAGTAGATTTTCTAAAGATCGAATACATTTTTATCTGTTCGACAGCGGTGGGTTCTTTTGTCATAGGCACATGGAAATGAGACTATTGCTAATATTAGTACATTCTTGCCAAGGGCTTAACTTTGTGTTGCATATTGGGGAGGTTAGGGTCAATGGGTACTGGGGTCAACCCCCTTAAATGGGGGTCAAGGGCTCCCAACACAGGAGAAAAATAAATAAATAAATGTAAAATGGTTGTTTCTGGTTAATTTAGAATGTATCCCAACCACAACTGAAATACTAATTATTTATATATTACTTTAAACTGTTGGTCCAACTAACAGCTCAGAACGTAACTACGCTTGGCAATTATTTTGGAGAACGACTGTGAGAAAGTCAGTTCTGAGGTGTGTTCAGTTGAATTGAATATTTGCTTCGTTGCGTAATGGCTTGTACTGAACAATGTTCTTCAACGTTCTTGAACATACTTTGAGGTAGCCTACGTTTTCTCCGTTTGGCGGATGTGAGTGGGTTGTGGCTTGAAGAAATGAGTGTGGTATTTGAAGGATAGTGGTGCATTTTTAACCCACAACACAACCCCACCCAGTTTTTCAACTGGTCGTTCAGAACAGCACAGTTTCCGTTTAATTGAATATTGCATTACGTTTTTTCATACTGAACGCAGCCTTGGTGACTTTTCTACTCTAAAATGAATAAAAATTTAATTATGGTGACACCATTAAAATGCTAATTTTATGCTCCAAAATTGAGCCTAAAACGTTCCATGTTATCAGGCTGGTGTGTTATTTAGCAATAAGCATTATCACCTGTAGCCCGACTGATGCAGCATAGAGCCCTGCATTTTAAGCCAGAGTCCTACCCACACCCGAGACATTCAAGGCCCTAACCTACCCAGGCCCAATTGCTTCTGCCAAATGTAACCATTTCACACGTACCAACAAACGGGTGTGATCATTCTACAGCGGTCTTTGCAGCGTACACTCAAACCTGTGTGATTAGAACGCTTATTTAGAACGTCCAGTTTCGATTGACGCAGCAGTCAGCATATGAGCTGGCCACACTGTTTTTTCACGGAAAATTTTTGCACAAACAGAGTCCTTACAAAGTTATGTCTTGAATGTGACCAGTTTATTTTTGGATGCAATGTTAGAATAAAAACGTGAGCTGGCTCACACCCAGGGAAAATGATTTTATGTAGAGGTGCAAACTAGCAGCGAATAAACAATAGGCTATAAAAATAGTTGCACACTCTATATATAAACTGCCAGTAATTTATCGGGTAAATCTCCATCGTTTCGGCATCACTGTGCCTTCTGGTTGATTGTGCCGACATTCACAGAAGTAGCGACAGCATAACACAATTATCATCCAAACTGGAAAATATAGGCTACTTTTGTCCTAGCGCTAACTGAGGAAAAATTCACTTAACACAAGCAGTCATATTTAACTCTTGGCTTATAGCAATTACTATTTGGGTAGTTTGTGCGCACCGCCATGTTTGTTTTTTCGTGTCAACCAAAGATAATAAAGAGGAGACATGATGAGTTTGGTCTGTTTGCTGTATGCATGTTGAAGGAGGCGTTTCGTCTACGATCATTCCCTTCATTCACTTTCGGAAGTTTACTCGAAAGAAGAGTGAACCATTCTAACACCTCATTATAACATCTTTGGTCTGACAGATGTTTACGTGACACCCAAAATGCATTGTATAATGTCAACAAACATGGCGGAAGGTCTCCCGAATGGCTCAGTGGTCTAAGGCACTGAATCGCAGTTCGAGCTGTGTCACTAGAGATCCTGGTTTGAGTCCATCCTCTGACGCAGCCGGCCACGACTGGGAGACCCAAGGGGCAGCGCACAATTGGCCCAGCGTCGCCCGGGTTAGGGGAGGGTTTGGCCGGAAGGGATGTTCTTGTCCCATCACGCACTAGCGACTCTTGTGGCGGGCCGGGCGCAATGCACACTGACACGGTTGCCAGGTGTACAGTGTTTCCTCCGACACATTGGTTCGGCTGGCTTCCGGGTTAAGCGGGCATTGTGTCAAGAAGCAGTGCGGCTTGGTTGGGTTTCGGAGGACGCAGGACCTTAACCTCTCCCGAGTCCGTACGGGAGTTGTAGCAAAGGGACAAGACTGTAACTACCAATTGGATACCATGAAATTGTGGAGAAAAAGGGTTAAAAAAATAACTAACAATTTAAAAAATATATATTTATATAAAGAAACATGGCACCACACATAGCTGGCAAATAGCTCATTATAATCAGTACAAGCTTCATAAAAAGTATTTTACACACATCATAGATGTCCATTACAATCGATTCAATATTCAGAATACATTATTTGTCACCAGTACTTGAAAAGATGTGAATAAGACTGTAAATACATTATGCTACATGGATGGAGCGATGGAGCGGCAGGTAGCCTAGTGGTTAGAGCATTGGGCCAGTAACCGAAAGTTAGATCGAATCTCTGAGCTGACAAGGTAAACATCTGTCATTCTGCCCCTGAACAAGGCTGTTAATCCACTGTTCCTAGGCCATCGTTGTAAATAAGTATTTGTTCTTAATAACTGACTTGCCTAGTTAAATAAAGGTAAAAAAAAATACATGCACTACCTTTCAAAAGTTTGGGGTCACTTAGAAGTGTCCTTGTTTTTGAAAGAAAATAACATTTTTTTGTCCATTAAAATATCATTAAATTGATCAGAAATACAGTGTAGACATTGTTAATGTTGTAAATGACTATTGTAGCTGGAAACGGCAGATAAAAAAAAAAAAAAATGGAATATCTACATAGGCGTACAGAGGCCCATTATCTGCAACCATCACTCCTGTGTTCCAATGGCACGTTGTGTTAGATAATATAAGTTTATAATTTTATTGATCATTAGAAAACCCTTTTGCAATTGTGTTAGCACTGCTGAAAACTGTTATTCTGATTAAAGAAGCAATAAAACTGGCCTTCTTTAGACTAGTTGAGTATCTGGAGTATTAGCATTTGTGGGTTTGATTACAGGCTCAAAATGGCCAGAAACAAAGAACTTTCTTCTGAAACTTGTCATTCTATTCTTGTTCTGAGAAATTAAGGTTATTCCATGCAAGAAATTGCCAAGAAACTGAAGATCTCGTATAAGGCTGTGTACTACTCCCTTCACAGAACAGCGCAAACTGTCTCTAACCAGAATAGAAAGAAGAGTGGGAGGCCCTGGGGCTCAACTGAGCAAGAGGACAAGTACATTAGAGTGTCTAGTTTGAGCAACAGACACCTCATAAGTCCTCAACTGGCAGCTTCATTAAATAGTACCTGCAAAACACCAGTCTCAACGTCAACAGTGAAGAGGCGACTCCGGGATACTGACCTTCTAGGCAGATATTCCATTACAAATCGTCAATTTCCAGCTACAATAGTCATTTACAACATTAACAATGTCTACACTGTGTTTCAGATCAATTTGATGTTATTTTATTGGACCAATGATTAGGCGTATCACACCTCAATTCGAATTAAAACTTATAAGAAAATAATTTGAAATTGACAAGATCAAACAGCCTATTTTTTTATTTTCCTTTTATTTTACTAGGCAAGTCAGTTAAGAACAAATTCTTATTTTCAATAACGGCCTAGGAACAGTGGGTTAACTGCCTGTTCAGGGGCAGAACGACAGATTTTGTACCTTGTCAGCTCTGGGATTTGAACTTGCAACCTTTCGGTTACTAGTCCAATGCTCTAACCACTAGGCTACACTGCCGCCCCATAGATAATTAGCAGGCAGCGCCTGTTGTGTAACAATCACATTTTGGAACAGTGAGTGCATTCTGACATCACGTGCATGAAACAACACATGCTGGGGCGACCGTTAGAGATATTTTGAACTGTATTGTGAAAAGGTTAAAGTCCGGCCCTGCCCGAAACTGCACCTTTCTGTCTGTAAATCACTCCCTGCACGCAGGCTGCTCGCTCTGCATGCACTCTGTGCATGGCGGCTCTGAGTGTGAGTATCCATAGCAACGGCTCCACTTGGGCTGCTCAATGAAGAGACATGAGAGAGCAGTAAACTGTTAGCTACTTTCCGTCACTTTAAAATCCGACAATTTAAGAAACATTTTATGTGAAATAATCTCTTCTGTTTTATATTTGACGAGGTTGAAGAACTTCTGACACTATGTTATGATCTTAGCAGCAAAGCACAAACAAATGGCTCAGCTTCAAAATGTTTGTGATTAATTTAGTGATACCCAAGCCCTCTCCTTACCCTAGTTATTGATGAAAAAGCAGGCCCTACCAGGTATCAGTGCTCTATAAATAAATAGGCTGAAGCATGTGGTTGCCCATCTGTATTTGTGCTGATCATTATCCAAATCAGTGCTTCCCAAACGTTTTCCGTCATGGTGCCCTTTCATCATGGGGGAACATCCTATGCCCCCTCACCTCCACTAATTGAATGAACTGCTACTATTAATTTATTTTGTAGATTTTCCCAATTTAAATAAAATATACAGTAAAGGTGGTTCTAGAAGCATTCTTAGTGTGACTATTAGGTTGTATAAACATGATGAGTGCGCCCCCCCATACAATTTTGGCTTTAAATGTGTGTTCTAAACATAATTAAGGAGGAAAGGTTGCTGCAGCTGGTCAGAGTCTGAGACAGGCAGGCTGCCAATGGCTGGGGAGAGAAACAGGCTTGGTTGAAAATACTGCTTGAGGTTCAGAGAAATAGCCCTTCTCTAATTCTGTAGCCTATTAGAAAGTAGTTGTTTCAAAGTTTATAATACTAACAACGTTCCCTTTGAACTCACAAAACTGAGCCCAATATAAGTGTTAACCAATTATCCCTCGTTTTGAGAAATAGTACTCACACACAAGATGCGCATCTCGTCACTTTGAAATAGAAACTTTATCGATTTGAAACATATCCTTTTCCATATAAATCTTATTCGTGCTATGAAATTCTAAATGTGACTGTACATTTTTATTTGTACAAGTGATCTCACAAAATGATTGGTTTGAGAGAGAGAAAGAATGGAGCTATTGCTCTGTTCTCCTTACAAGCAGTGCGCAACTTTTTTCCCTTCACAAACCAAGGCCTCTGAGGACCAGGCCTAACCAAAGGTGTAATTGGCGGCGGGAATTGAGTACTACTGTGTAGTGTAAAACCACAGGAAGCCCCCCACTGGGCACACACTGGTTGAATCAGCGTTGTTTCCACATCATTTCAATAAAATTACGCACCTGATTCTTGCCTTCTATCTGTGCTGTCTTTTGCGGGCTACCTGAAGCATAAAACATTTGTGGGCAGGGCATACAGGCTGTTGCGCCACCTTATTAATGCGCAATTTGCCTAATAGGATAATAGAAACCCTTCAACCACAGAATTTTTATTAGACATAAAAAAAATGTAGAAAATGTGTTTTTTAAGGTGTGACATTACATCCAGCTGTTCTTATCGACACACGACAGGTAAAATAAAATGTTGTTGGTCATGTACACATATTTGCTGATGTTATCTCAGGTGCAGTGAAATGCTTGTGTTTCTAGCTCCAACAGTGCAGTAATACCTAACAATTCAAAACAATACATCCAAATCCCAAAAATGTAAACAAATAAATTAAGAAATATCTGAACGAGATATGATACATTTTTTTGTGAACTGGGAAGTGAGTGTATCACTCCTACAGACAGTGAGTCACGTGGCCGTGGCTTGCTATATAAAGTAGGCAGGCATCGAGGCATTCAGTTACTGTTCGATTGAACGTTAGAATGGGCAACACAAATGACTTGAGCGACTTTGAGCATGGTATGTTCGTCGGTGCCAGGTGCACAGTATCTAGTATCTCAGAAACTGAGTTTTTCCACACACAAGTGTCTAGGGTTTACCGAAAAAAATGGTGCGACAAACAAAAAACATCCAGTCAATGACAGTCCTTTGTGACAAAAACAGCTCGTTGATGAGAGAGGTCAAATGAGAATGTCAAGAATCGTGCAAGCTAACAGGCGGGCCACAAACAGACAAATAACAGCACAGTACAACAGTGGTGTGCAGAATGGCATCAGAACGCACAACTCGTCGATCCTTGTCACAGATGGGCTATTGCAACAGATGACCACACCGGGTTCCACTCCTATCAGCTAAAAACAATAAGAAGCGCCTCCAGTGGGCACGCGCTCACCAACACTGGACAATTGAGGAGTGGAAAAACATTGCCTGGTCCAACAAATGTTGGTTCCTGTTGCGTCATGCTTATGGCAGAGTCAGGAATTGGCGTAAGCAGCATGAGTCCGTGGGCCCATCCTGCCTGGTACAGGCTGGTGGCAGTGGTGTACTGGTGTGGGGAATGTTTCCCTGGAACACGTTAGGTCCCTTGGTGTACAAATCTGACTCAGTTACACCAGCTCTGTCAGGAGGAATGGGCCAAAATTCACCCAACTTATTGTGGAAAGCTTGTGGAAAGCTCCCCAAAACTCATCTGAAGGGCTTTGACTTCTCAAACACGGACTTCTCAAACACCCAATGGGTGTTTCGAAAAATGCATACTACTGTGCTCTGAGCACGCACGGGGGGGGGGGGGGGGGGTTATTTTGAAGCATCGTTGGAAAGTGTGCAAAGAAATATAACACAACCACGTAAAAAAAATAACAATACAATTTTTGTGAAATCAATGGCGGACATTATTTGAGTTGAAGCGAGAGAAAATACAGACTTCGGAATTAAATATTGCCTATTCACATTTCATATGTTGTCTGACTACAATATTTTATCTTGATATGTTAATAAATACATGAAAGTGTTCATTTTGACAACGTAGCGTAGATCGCAACCCCATAATAAGCCAATAGGGCTAACTGGCTAGCTACTACTGTTAGCTAGACACAAATAATTGTTAGCTAGCTACTCATAAACAATTGACATCGATCTCCCCTAATATTAGTTTTAGGTAATTTGTGCCTGTTTAAATAGCGCTCTGACTGATGTGTAGCTACTGAGCCATTGACTCAGCCCCCGTAATAGGGTCAGAGGCAGAAAATTCCAGTGGAGAGAGGGGAGCCGGCCAGGCAGAGACAGCAAGTGAAGGAAAACTGAAGAAAAACTATAGTTGCATGTCCCTGATCACTCTATTGACTTTCAATGCACAGCTGGACTCACCTGCTCCCACTTTCTCCCATTGTGCTATTTACAAACAAACACAAGACTGGCTCAACTGTTTTGAGGAACTTTGGTAAGCTTCATAATGTGAAATGAAGAACGCGATCTGTTTCAGTTTATGTTGAAAAACCTCATAAATAGTTTTGGTATTGAAAAACCATCCCGTGGCTATATCCAAATACCTCGGTTTATACGGTATATCGCCCAAGCCTAAATGGTGTGTATGGACCGTATATGAATTAAAAATGTGTTTACGGCAGTAGTTATATAGGATGAGCCATGACTAGAATATATATATACAGTGGGGCAAAAAAGTATTTAGCCAGCCACCAATTGTGCAAGTTCTCCCACTTAAAAAGATGAGAGGCCTGTAATTTTCATCATAGGTACACTTCAACTATGACAGACAAAATGAGAAAAACAATTAAGAAAATCACATTGTAGGATTTTGAATGAATTTATTTGCAAATTATGGTGGAAAATAAGTATTTGGTCAATAACAAAAGTTTCTCAATACTTTGTTATATACCCTTTGTTGGCAATGACAGAGGTCAAACGTTTTCTGTAAGTCTTCACAAGGTTTTCACACACTGTTGCTGGTATTTTGTCCCATTCCTCCATGCAGATCTCCTCGAGAGCAGTAATGTTTTGGGGCTGTTGCTGGGCAACACAGACTTTCAACTCCCCCCAAAGATTTTCTATGGGGTTGAGATCTGGAGACTGGCTAGGCCACTCCAGGACCTTGAAATGCTTCTTACGAAGCCACTCCTTCGTTGCCCGAGCGGTGTGTTTGGGATCATTGTCATGCTGAAAGACCCAGCCACGTTTCATCTTCAATGCCCTTGCTGATGGTAGGCTTTGTTACTTTGGTCCCAGCTCTCTGCAGGTCATTCACTAGGTCCCCCCGTGTGGTTCTGGGGTTTTTGCTCACCGTTGTTGTGATCATTTTGACCCCACGGGGTGAGATCTTGTGTGGAGCCCCAGATCGAGGGAGATTATCAGTGGTCTTGTATGTCTTCCATTTCCTAATAATTGCGCCCACAGTTGATTTCTTCAAACCAAGCTGCTTACCTATTGCAGATTCAGTCTTCCCAGCCTGGTGCAGGTCTACAATTTTGTTTCTCGTGTCCTTTGACAGCTCTTTGATCTTGGCCATAGTGGAGTTTGGAGTGTGACTGTTTGAGGTTGTGGACAGGTGTCTTTTATACTGATAACAAGTTCCATTAATACAGTTAAACAGGCCTCTCTCATATTTTTAAGTGGTATAACTTGCACAATTGGTGGCTGACTAAATACTTTTTTGCCCCACTGTATGTATGTATGTATGTATGTATGTATGTATGTATGTATGTATGTATGTATGTATGTATGTATGTATGTATGTATGTATGTATGTATGTATGTATGTATGTATGTATGTATGTATGTATGTATGTATGTATGTATTTATAGTTGAAGTTTACATACACCTTAGCCAAATACTTTAAATGTATAAGAATGTGAAATGTCAGGATAATAGTAGCGAGAATTATTTATTTCAGCTTTTATTTCTTTCATCACATTCCCAGTGGGTCAGAAGTTTACATACACTCAATTAGTATTTGGTAGCATTGCCTTTTAAATTGTTTAACTTGGGTCAAATGTTTCGATAGCCTTCCACAAGCTTCCCACAATAAGGTGAATTTTGGTCCATTCCTCCTGACAGAGCTGGTGTAACTGAGTCAGGTTTGTAGGACTCCTTGCTCACACACGCTTTTTCAGTGCTGCCCAAACATTTTCTCTAGGTTTGAGGTCAGGGCTTTGTGATGGCCACTCCAATACCTTTACTTTGTTATCCTTAAGCCATTTTGCCACAACTTGGGATGTATGATTGATGTCATTGTCTATTTGGCAGACCCATTTGCGACCAAGCTTTAACTTCCTGACTAATGTCTGGAGATGTTGCTTCAATATATCCACATATTTTTCCTTCCTCATGATCCTCATGAAGCCATCTATTTTGTGAGGTGCACTTGTCCCTCCTGTAGCAAAGTACCCCCACAACATGATGCTGCCACCCCCGTGGTTCACGGTTGGGATGGTGTTCTTAGGCTTGCAAGCATCCCACTTTTTCCTCCAAACATAACGATGGTCATTATGGCCAAAAAAATCTATTTTTGTTTCATCAGACCAGAGGACATTTCTCCAAAAAGTACAATCTTTGTCCCCATGTCAAGTTACAAACCATAGTCTGGCTTTTTTTATGGCGATTTTGGAGCAGTGGCTTCCTTGCTGAGCGGCCTTTCAGGTTATGTTGTTATTGGACTCGTTTTACTGTGGATATAGATACCTTTGTACCTGTTTCCTCCAGCATCTTCACAAGGTCCTTAGCTGCGGTTCTGGGATTGATATGCACTTTTCGCACCAAAGTATGTTCATCTCTAGAAGACAGAACACGTCTCCCTCCTGAGCGGTATGACAGCTGTGTGGTTCCATGGTGTTTATACTGGCGTACTATTGTTTGTACAGATGAACGTGGTACCTTCAGGCGTTTGGAAATTGCTCCCAAGGATGAACAAGACTTGTGGAGGTCCACAATTTCTTTTCTGATTTCTTTTGATTTTCCCATGATGTCAAGCAAAGAGGCACTGAGTTTGAAGGTAGTCCTTGAAATACAACCACGGGTACACCTCCAAGTGACTCAAATGATGTCAATTAGCCTATCAGAAGCTTCTAAAGCCATGACATCATTTTCTGGAATTTTCCAAGCTGTTTAAAGGCACGGTCAACTTAGAGTATGTAAACTTATGACCCACTGGAATTGTGATACAGTGAAATAATCTGTCTATAAACAATTGTTGGAAAAATTACTTGTGTCATGCACAAAGTAATGTCCTAAACGACTTTCCAAAACTCTATAATAACAAGAAATTTATGGAGTGGTTGAAAAACAAGTTTTAGGGCCTCCCGGGTGGCGCAGTGGTTAAGGGTGCTTTACTGCAGCGCCAGCTGTGCCACCACCCAGGCTCTGTCGTAACCAGCCGTGACCAGGAGGTCCGTGGGGCCGATGCACAATTGTCCTAGCGTCGTCTGGGTTAGGGTGGGTTTGGCCGTTAGGGATATCCTTGTCTCATCACGCACCAGCCACTCCTGTGGCGGGCCGGGAGCAGTGCGCACTAACCACCGTTGCCAGGTGCATGGTCTTTCCTCCAACACATTGGTGTGGCTGGCTTCCGGGTTGCATGTGTGCTGTGTTAACCTCAGGAGTGTAATCATAGCCTCAAGCTCATTAGCATAATGCAAAATTAACTATTCATGAAAATCGCAAATGAAATTAAATAAATATATTGGCACAAGCTTAGCCTTTTGTTAACAACACTGTCATCTCAGATTTTCAAAATATGCTTTTCAACCATAGCTACACAAGCATTTGCTAGCATAGCATTAAGCCTAGCATTCAGCAGGCAACATTTTCACAAAAACAAGAAAAGCATTCAAATAAAATCATTTACCTTTGAAGAACTTCGGATGTTTTCAATGAGGAGACTCTCAGTTAGATAGCAAATGTTATTTGTTTAGGAGAAATCGCTCCGTTTTGTTCATCACATTTGGCTAAGAAAAAACCCCGAAAATTCAGTCATTACAACGCCGAACCTTTTTCAAAATTAACGCCATAATATCGACAGGAACATGGCAAACGTTGTTTAGAATCACCCTCAAGGTGTTTTTCACATATCTATTCGACGATAAATCATTCGTGGGAGTTGCCTTTCTCCTCTGAACCAAATGGAAAAGTGCACGCAGCTGGAGATTGCGCAATAATTTTGATGGAGGACACCAAGTGGACACCTGGTAAATGTAGTCTCTTATGGTCAATCTTCCAATGATATGCCTACAAATATGTCACAATGCTGCAGACACTTTGGGGAAATGACAGAAAGTGTAGGCTCATTCCTGGCGCATTCACAGCCATATAAGGAGACATTGGAACACAGCGCCTTCAAAATCTGGGCCATTTCCTGTATGAAATTTCATCTTGGTTTCGCCTGTAGCTTTAGTTCTGTGGCACTCACAGACAATATCTTTGCAGTTTTGGAAACGTCAGAGTGTTTTCTTTCCAAAGTTGTCAATTATATGCATCGTCGAGCATCTTTTCGTGACAAAATATCTTGTTTAAAACGGGAACGTTTTTTTATCCAAAAATTAAAAGAGCGCCCCATATATCGAAGAAGTTAAGAAGCAGTGCGGCTTGGTTGGGTTGTGTATCGGAGGACGCATGACTTTCAACTTTGTCTCTCCTGAGCCCGTATGGAAGTTGTAGCGAGGAGACAAGTAGCTACTAAATAATTGGATACCACGAAAAAGGGGTAAAATTCAAACATTTTTTTTTTTTACTAAAAAAAGAAAAATGAGTTTTAATGACCTAAGTATACAGTCATAGCCAAAAGTTTGGAGAGTTTGGAGAATGACACAAATATTAATTTCCAAAAACTTTGCTGTGTCTTTAGATATTTTTGTCAGACGTTACCATGGATTACTGAAGTATATTTACAAGCATTTCATGTGTCAAAGGATTTTATTGGATTTTATTGACAATTACATGAAGTTGATACAAAGAGTCAATATCTTTTTCAAGACCTCTTTCAAGACCTCTGCAATCCGCACTGGCATGCTGTCAATTAACTTCTGGGCCACATCCTGACTGATGGCAGCCCATTCTTGCATAATTAATGCTTGGAGTTTGTCAGAACTTGTGGGTTTTTGTTTGTCCACCTGCCTCTTGAGGATTGACCACAAGTTCTCAATGGGATTAAGGTCTGGGGAGTTTCCTGGCCATGGACCCAAAATATCGATGTTTTGTTCCCCGAGCCACTTAATTATCACTTTTACCTTATGGCAAGGTGCTCCATTATGCTGGAAAAGGTATTGTTCGTCACCAAACTGTTCCTGGCTGGTTGAGAGAAGTTTCTCTTGGAGGACGTGTTGGTACCATTCTTTATTCATGGCTGTGTTCTTAGGCAAATTTGTGAGTGAGCCCACTCCCTTGGCTGAGAAGCAACCCCACACATGAATGGTCTCAGGATGCTTTACTGTTGGCATGACACAGGACTGATGCTAGTGACTAGTGTTCAATGATTGTACATAGGGCAGCAGTCCCAAAGGTTCAGGGCAGAGTACTGGGCGGAAGGCCGGCTAGTGGTGACTATTTAACAGTCTGATGGCTAGGAGATAGAAGCTGTTTTTCAGTCTCTCACTCCCAGCTTTGATGCACCTGTGCTCTCCCCGGTGATGTGTAGGCTGACACCATTTGGAAAGCCCTGCGGTTGCAGACGTTGCAATTGCCATACCAGGCGGTGATAAAGCCCAACAGGATGCTCTCAGTGGTGCATCTGTAGAATTTTGTGTGGGTTTTAGGGACCAAGCCGAATTTCTTCAGCCTCTTGAGGTTAAATAGGTAGTGTTGCGCCTTATTCACCACACTGTCTGTGAAGGGACCATTTCAAGTCGTCAGTGATGTGCACAGCGAGGAACTGGAAGCTTTTCACCCTCTCCACTGCGGCCCTGTCGGTTGTGGATGGGGGCGTGATCTTAATCTATCAGGCAGATGGAATTGACAGTTTATGGTTTTGACCATGGTGATTCTAATAATGTTAATTTAAATTTAAAGTATAGAGTGCTCAATCTGAGTTAATTTCCTGTTATTCTATACATTTTGCCGTGAGGCTGAGAAACTTTTGCAGTTTTTAAGCTCATTTCCTGTAATTATAAAAATGTATTTCATGGTTTATGACGTGTTCATATGCTATCTGGGGGGCCTGACCTCCGGGTGTGCCTATCCCAAAATTATAATTCTATCTGGGAAGTGGGTTCCAGACAGGAAGATCACGTCAGTGATTCAACCCACTCAAGTTGAGTATAGTGATAAAAGCCTGGCACGATGTGATGCACTCCTCCTAGGGACAGTATAGGAGAGCACTATCAAGCCAGGGATTCAGCCCCCATAACAAGGTCAGACGCAGACAATCACCGTGGAGAGAGGGGAGCCGGCCAGGCAGAGACAGCAAAGTTGGTTTGTCAATCCAGTGCCTTGCCGTTCAACTTTGTTCCCCTGGGCAGACTGCACTCAATCATAGGACCTATTGAAGAGATGAGTCTTCAGTAAAGACATCTCACATCATCAGAGCATTTCATACAAATGGAACACTATAGGTGAAAGCCCTGCCTCCAGGTGTTTGCTTTGAGGTTCTAAGAACAATAAGGAGGCCTGCATCTTGTGACCATTGCGTACGTTTAGGTATGTAAGGCATGACCATATCAGAGAGATAGGTAGGAGCAAGTCCATGTAATGCTTTGTAGGTTAGCAGTAAAACATTGAAATCAACCCTAGCCTTAACAGGAAACTAGTGTAGAGAGGCTAGCACTGGAGTAATATGATGCAATTTTGGGGTTCTAGTCAAGATTCTAGCATACATATTTAGCACTTGCTGAATTTATTTAGTGCTTTATCTGGGTAGCCGGAGAGTAGAGCAATGCAGTTGTCTAATCTTGAAGTGACAGAGGCAAGGATAAGCATAATTTTTGGACAAAAAGTTTCAGATTTTTGCAATGTTACGAAGATGGAAAAACTGCTCTTGAAATATAATTTTTTATACAGTATGTTCATCAAGAGGTCAGGGTCCAGAGTAACGAAGAGGTCCTTCACAGTTTTATTTAAGATGACTGTACAACCATCAATATTAATTGTCCGATCAAACAGCAGATCTCTTTGTTTCTTGGGACCTAGAACTAACATCTCTGTTTTGTCCGAGTTTAAAAGTTAAACATTTGCTGCCATTCACTTCCTAATGTCTGAACCACAGGCTTCCAGGGTAGGCAAATTTGGGGTTTCACCATGTTTCATTGAAATGTACAGCTGTGTGTCATCTGCATAGCAGTGAAAGTTGACATTGTGTTTCCGAATGACACCCCCAAGAGGTATAATATATTGAAAACAATAGTATTACTAAAACGGAACCTTGAGGAAAACCTCAACTTAGAATTGATTTTTCAGAGGACAAACCATCCACAGTAACAAACAGATATCTTTCTGACTGATAAGATCTAAACCAGGCCAGAACATGTCCGTGTAGACCAATTTAGGGTTTCCAATCTCTCCAAAAGAATGTGGTGATCAATGGTGTCAAAAGCGGCACTAAGGTCTAGGAGCACGAGGACAGACTGATGGTCTGATGACATTAAAAGGTAATATACCACCTTTACGAGTGCAATCTCAGTACTATGATGGGGTCTAAAACCAGGCTGGAGTTTTTCTTATACATTATTTTTCTTCAGGAAGGCAGTGAGTTGCTAACGAACAGCTTTTAAAAAATGTTTTGAGAGAAATGAGAGATTCAACATAGGAAACTCAAAAATATTTTATAGAAATATGTAACTTTCACAAGTCCAATACAGCAAATGAAAGATAAACATCTTGTTAATCTACCCATCGTGTCTTTACAGTGAAAGCACAACATATGATTATGTTAGGTCATAGCCAAGTAAAAAAAAACAGCCATTTTCCCAGCCAAAGATAGGAGTCACAAAAAGCAGAAATAGATAAAATGCATCACTAACCTTTGATGATCTTCATCAGATGACTCTCATAGGACATCATGTTACACAATACATGTATGTTTTGTTCAATAATGTGCATATTTATATCCAAAAATCTCAGTTTACATTGGCGCGTTACATGCAGTAATGTTTTGATTCCAAAACATACAGATATTTTGCAGAAATACTCATAATAAACATTGATAAAAGATACAGGTGTTATTCACAGAATTAAAGAGACTTCTTAATGCAACCGCAGTGTCAGATTTTTTAAAAACTCCCAAAACAGCCAGAGGAATATCCGCCATTTTGGAGTCAACAGAAGTTAGAAAAAAACACTAAATATTCACTTACCTTTTTATGATCTTCATCATAAGGCACTCCCAGGAATCCCAGTTCAACAATAAATGACTGATTTGCTCCATAAATTCCATAATTTAGCCACTTGTTGTCAGCGTGTTCACCCCAGTAATCCATCTTCATGTCATGAGGCGCGAGCACTTCGTCCAGACAAAAACTCAAAGTTCGGTTATAGGTCGTAGAAACAAGCCGATGTATGGAATTAATCTGTAGGATGTTTTTAACATCATCAATAAGGTTCCAACCGGAGAGTTTCATTGTCTGAAGAAAAGCACTGGAACGAGAGCAAACTCTGTCGGGAGCGCACGCCACAAGCCTGAGACACCCTGCCAGACCACAGACTCAAAGAGCTCTCATGAGCCCCTCCTTTATAGTAGAATCCTCAAACCAGTTTCTGAAGACGGTTGACATCTAGTGGAAGCCATAGGAAGTTCAACTTCATCCATATCTTACTGTGAATTCAATAGGGACTGGGTTGAAAATCGACCAACCTCAGATTTCTCACTTCCTGTTTGGATTTCTTCTCAGGTTTTTGCCTGCCATACGAGTTCTGTTATACTCATCATTCAAACAGTTTTAGAAACTTCAGAGTTTTCTATCCAATACTACTAATACTATGCATATATTAGCATCTAGGACAGAGTAGGAGGCAGTTCACTCTGGGCACGCTATTCATCCAAAAGTGAACTGCTGCCCCCTCTCGCAAAAAGGTGAACAATAAAATTCCGGGTCAAGGTTTTGATTTTTCAGGAGAGACTTTATTACTGCCACTTTTAGTGAGTTCCATACACATTTGGAGGATGGGGAGCCATTTATTATGTTCAACATAGGAGGGCCAATCACAGTAGCTCTTTCAGTAGTTTAGTTGGAATAGAGTCCAGTAGGCAACTGGAAGGTTTAGGGGCCATGGCTATTTTCGTGAATGTGTCGAGAGATACAGGATAAAAAAACTTGATTGTCTCCATTGATCCGAGGTCTTGGCAGTTCTGTGCAGACTCAGGACAAGAGTTTTGGAGAAAAATGCTTATTCAAAGAGAAGTCCGTAATTAGCTTTTTTTTTCTCACAATTTTGATCTTGCCCCATTGCTGCAACTCCCCAACGGGCTCGGGAGGCAAAGGTCGAGTCATGCGCCCTCCGAAACATGACCCACCAAACCCGGTAGCCAGCCTCACAAATGTGTCAGAGGAAACACTGTTCAACTGACGACCGATGTCAGCCTGCAGGCACCCGGCCCGCCACAAGGAGTCACTAGAGCGCGATGAGCCAAGTAAAGCCCCCCGGCCAAACCCTCCCCTAACCCAGACGATGCTGGGACAATTGTGCTTCTTCAATGCATTTTCTTATGTAGAGGTGTGTGTGTGTGTGTGTGTGTGTGTGTTTGTGTTTTGCTATAGTAAAGTGAATAAAACAGGTGTCAACATGTTGGTGTCTGACTGTGGAGTCTGCTCTTGTGATAGCCTGCTCTTCATAACCCCCCCCCCCTCTCTTTTGCTCTCGCTCTCTTTGCCTGATGTAATGACAAGTGACAGCCCAGCACCACTGACTGTGTGCAGGAATTGTTCTGAGAGGACAAACCAGGGTCGTGCACTTCTCCGTGCCGGTTTCAGAGAGATTCAACATATCTTCAAATGTTTGCTTAGGCCAATAGAATTTCAGTACCGTTTCAGTTTGAAAAGGTTTGAAAATGTGAGACCCAGGGTTACATGATTATAAACCAAGTTTTCTTCCTTTGAAAACAAGAGAATGCAATTGAAACACTCCACCCTCGGTATACTGTTCCCTTCCTAGTATAATCGCTACACTGTTCCCTTCTTAGTATAATTTGCTTAGGGAAGAAGGGGGTTTTCCTTGGTTGAGTTCAATATCTGCTGTTGATCAGAGCGTCATGGCACTTGTGTGATGCAGAATTGTGATTGAAATGTGGCCATTGATAAAGCTGTATCCACGCTTGCTGGATAGTCAATGTTGCTTGGTAAGCTTATTTTGTGGACTGAGGTTTTGCTTGATGAATCAGCCGTGGTCCTTGTTCTATTCATCTGCCTCTGCAGATTAGCATGCAAACAAATAAACAAGTAGGGTACTGACTGTACTCACTCTGGATCCTCAACTTGGACTGTGGCCTGTCACATAGAAACTGTGTGTGTGTGTGTGTAACTATCTCCTGGCTTAGTGACAGGCACCTGGCTCTCCCCTCATTCCTGAGACACCTCCCGCTCCTGGCAGGAAGCTGCCGACGCGGCATTGCTCTGACTGAGGCAGAGCAGTGCATGTTTCGAGTGTTTATCCTCCGCAACAGCCCGTTCTGGTTGCTACTATCTGGCTGTCACAGTGACTCATAAGACTGCACCGAGACATCACAATACACCACAGGAGCTGCTCAGGGTACCTTGAGGATCTTTACTGTAGGCCGCACTGTACGTCATATACTGTTTTAGCTATGTAGCCTCCTGCTGGCTGCCACTCTTCTGGCTCTGTTTACCTGTTTTATGTTTCAAATTGAAACCAATTGAAAGACGCTGAGTGCTCAATCTTGAGTTGTTTTGAATGATCGTATATGTAAGAAAATGAGAGGTGAGTGTGTAAGAAAGAGAGATAAGTAAGTGAATGATCGTGAGAAAGAAAAATAAGTGAAGAAATGTTCTCTGTGCGGTTATGGTCAGATGAGGGGAGCTGGTTTCATGGTCTGATGCTTTCTAATGGCTGCTCATCAGACCCCAGCATTTAAAACACATCTCCTACACATAGATCACTTACACTGTGAGGTGACCACACCTGGTTCTGCTGGTCAAGGTCCAGACAGAACTCATGTGAAAACATCAGTGAAAGACCATACAAAAGACACTGAGGGTTTGAGCATCAGTTAAACTCATCTCTGCTAGATCAGTGGAGAACATATTGTTGGTAAACTGTCCATCCAGTAAGCCTGTCTGAGCTCCTGTCTGCCTAGACCACCACTTTCCCATATGGTTCATCCCCCTCACAACAAACCCCATCTGTCTGACAGGCTGTCTTTATGAATGGTACTTCAGTTCAACTCCAGTATTGATTGTAGTGCTGATAGTTTATCTGTTCTCCTGGGAATTCAAGTGAGAAGCAACGACAACAGAGAGAATTGTCACCCACTCTATGTTGTTGTCATTCAGATATGAGAGACTATGAAAGCCATGATTGTCTAAATGTTTTAATCCACCGGTCCCTCAGATTAGCGCCAATCTCGGATTACAAGATCAAAGTAAAAGAAAAACCCTGTATCTAACATACTCACAAAGCCTCTGCAAATAGCAGTGATGACAGCATGACAAGGCTTTGGCAGAAAACATTAGACTGCTGTATAGCCTCCTAAAGTCCTCTTTTATCTGTAGAGAGCCCTCCTTGTTTTGATCGTGTTCCCTGCTAAAGATGTACAGCAACTATCAAAGCAGCTGCGTCTTACTGAGCTCGAACAGGGAGCCAGCCCTTGATCGACACACAGAACAGGGAGGCAATGTGTCACTCAGCAAAAAGCACCCCACATCTCATCAGGCATCCTTAGAGGACGCCTCGGGGTCCTCCGGACGTGACACAAGCCCTCCGTTTCTATCAGAGAGTATGAAAGGAGGAGGGAGAAGAAAGGATAAGATGGAGAAGGATCCTGAAAGTCTATCATCTCTCTGTTCAAAAGAAGGTGGAACAGATGACTGAGTTTATCACCTAGCACATCCCTCCGGACGCCGGGGGCGTCCCAGAACACGCCTGTTTTAATTAGACACACTCTGACTCGGTGTTGTGTGTGTGTGTGTGTGTGTGTTTGTGTTTTGCTATAGTAAAGTGAAGGGGGGGGGGGTGTGTAAGAGAGAGAGTGACAGAGATGTAGTAGATGGAGGGAAATTATAGTCTAACAGTCTCTCCATGTCTCGTGTTCACCATCCTGATAGTTAGCGGTACGAGCGGTCGTGGTTTTGGCAGAAAGTTTTGTGTTGCCCATAGTGACACTAAATACCCAGTAACCACAGTTGGTGCCACTAAATGCCCAGTAACCACGGTAAGCATGTCCTGTAACCTGAGAACAGACTAGAAGTAAACACAGCGGTGTAAATGCGCACACACACACACACGCCGGTCAGTCAGGGAAACCGACAGTTATCTGTTGTTGTATTTTCTCTTGTTTGCTTATTTAGCTTTTATTCTTCTTAATTCATCTTCATGTCTCTTCTAATGTGTGTTTCTTATTTAGCATGTCACATTTCTATTTAGTTGCGGTGTGTCTGTCAAAAATGTTCAATGTTTATGCTGTGTGCGCGCGCGCGTGTGTGTCTAAGATTAGACCTCTATTGGCAACCTCTATACTGCTATACTGCTGTTGTTGCTGAGCTCCTGTTCTCTCTCTCTCTCTCTCTCTCTCTCTCTCTCTCTCTGTCTCTCTCTGTCTCTCTCTGTCTCTCTCTGTCTCTCTGTCTCTCTCTGTCTCTCTCTGTGTGTGTCTCTTTCTCTCTCTCTCTCTCTCTCTCTCTCTCTCTCTCTCTGTGTCTCTCTCTCTCTGTGTCTCTCTCTCTCTGTGTCTCTCTCTCTCTCTCTCTCTCTGTGTCTCCTGCAGCAGTGGAGGTTGCAGGCCTGTATCCTCTGATATTTCCTCCATCATTGATATGCAAGACACATTGCCCAGGCGCTAGCGCAAGGTTAAGCATGCGTGACGGCCAGGCTTAGGAACTGCCTCAGTATCTCTATCTCTCTCTCTCTCTGTCTCTCTCTCTCTGTCTTTTTTTGCTCTCTCATTTC
Organism: Oncorhynchus masou masou; assembly: GCF_036934945.1. Classification (NCBI taxonomy): domain Eukaryota; kingdom Metazoa; phylum Chordata; class Actinopteri; order Salmoniformes; family Salmonidae; genus Oncorhynchus; species Oncorhynchus masou. The sequence continues at coordinate 35,205,206 of NC_088212.1, forward strand.
CTTCCTCTGTGTTTGAGTGTTAGGCCACAGAGTTCTTCATTTTAATCATCCATAAATGTACCTTCCTACCCCCTCCTCTTATATTACAGCATACATATGACTGCCACTGAACCCTATAAAGTCCTATACGACATTTTCTCCCTCCTGCATGCAGGGCTGTATATTTTCCTGTCCAGGACTTAAATGGCTGGCAGAGTCTGCTTGGCATTTATAAGATCCACATAATGTTATTTCCCAATCAGACAGAAAAGCGGGAGAGGGATGGATGACATCATAGACATATTTCAGTGCAGAGCTGGTCAACACTGGGTATTGTTGTCTGTGAGAAACCTTTGCTTCAATCTTCAATATCACTGGTAGTACAGGAATAAGGTTATATGGGCATTTCAAGTGTCTGAAATAGGGTTCTATAGACCTAGTAGTATTATTGCTATCACCATATTCGTCACATAGTTCAGTTGCCATGATCTAATTGTGCCGCTGAACGTAACCTACCAGTATTGGAACAACCTTACGTATAACAGCTAGCGCCTCACAGCTTTCTGTATAGGGTGTTCTTGGTGGTAGTGTGGAATGTTACATTGTGTGAGCTCAACAATAGGCTCTGGAATTCATGAAGCTCCGGCGCTAGCGGGAAAACGTTCTGGCAGACACATTCTAAGTCTGACATTCTAAGACGAGGAGGCCGGCGACGGTAGAGAACACACCGGGCTCTCTCACCGCTCATAAACAAAACCAAGAGGGAGGATAGACCAGCGTTTCTGTGTGTGTGTGTGTGTGTGTGTGTGTGTGTGTGTGTATCCATGTTTGTGTGCACTCATGCTGTGTAAGCATGTGTTTAAGACATTCAGTGCCAGACTGTGACGTACTCCATACTTTGTCTCAAGTTATCATTGACCTTTCATTGTGACTCACATAGCCTACAGTGCTGTCAACATTCTGTCCATTCTGGTCATCCTGACCAGGGACTATACTATACTCCTTTAAATGATTTATTTTTAATTTGTATATATAATGGAGCTGTCTAGAAGGGTCACCTCTTCAAATAGATCCTCACCTCACATGTTAGGCCAAAGCCTATCTGAACCAATGACAATGAAGTAGAACTACTTTTCATTTTCAAGCCCCTCAACATTCTGTTTTGTCTGTCTTTAAGAGAAACAGTAGAAAAGATGGGGTCGCTGAGTCCCCTCCCACTTTTCCATTCTTAATTGCAGTTCCACTCATTTGTTATTTTCCAGAAGGTGCAAGACGAGGGTGGTTTGCTGCTCATGTTCTTAAGAGAGCGAGGGAGAGGGGGCGTTTGGTAGTCTATGACACAGACCACTGAGCCGACATGTTGCCCTGGCCATGCTCGCAGGCTCCTGTTTAAAGGGTCTGTCTCTGACGATCGAGGGAAGGTTTCTCCTTTCATGAACAGCTAATTCTGAACAGATGATGATGCATGCTTGGAATTAGACTCTAGGGCAGAGTTGCACTACTGCGATCTTCACAGGCTGTAGTGTATGGTGCTTTCATGTTTGTGTTTTAATCCTAGACCACAAAGGGAAGACCGGTGTTAATTAGTTGTAGCAACGGTCGTCAAAATTGATAAAAGGTCAAAAATACAGTTCTGATAAATGTAACAGATGTATAATGGAGTAAGATACTCATTATACAATACCTGGGGCGGCAGGTAGCCTAGTGGTTAGAGCAATGGACTAGTTACCAAAAGATTGCAAGATCAAATCCCTGAGCTGACAAGGTAAAAATCTGTTTCTCTGCCCCTGAACAAGGCAGTTGACCCACTTTTCCTAGGCCATATTGAAAATAAGAATTTGTTCATACTGACTTGCCTAGTTAAATAAAAACTCAAGTGTTTTTCAGGGGAATCATTTCAAAAGTTGCATAAACACACAGGGTTATACAATTAAAGCCATGGACATTTTTGGAAAACCGTAGATGGGAGATTTTAGATAACTGAACAAAAGGGAAATTGTCATTTTTGAAAAACATTACGATATTAAAGTGGAATCTGGCGTTCCAAAAGCAGTGAAAGAGTTGATCGGTACTGATTTGGTGGAGGAGGAAAACCTTCCGGAAGAGAGAGGTTGGTAAAAGGGTGCTACAGGTAGTAGAGTACATCCCGTAGAGGTGCCACTAAGGGAGTTAGAACTAAAGCACTGTCGTAAAGCACATAAACAATTTGTATAATGAGAGACAGAAAATCTATGGAATCCAGACAATTTGGTTAGACTTCAGGTATTCAACTGAATGTCAAATACAAAAAAAAAAACTTATTTGAAGACCATATATGTTTTGTTATTATATTGATAACAATTTTGCATGTACAGTTGAAGCTGGAAGATTACATACACTTAGGTTGGAATCATTAACTCGTTTTTCAACCTCTCCACAAATTTCTTGATAACTAACTATAGTTTTGGCAAGTCGGTATGGCACAAGTAATTTTTCCAAGAATTGTTTACAGACAGATTATTTCACTTATAATTCACTATCACAATTCCAGTGGGTCAGAAGTTTACATACACTAAGTTGACTGTGCCTTTTAAACAGCTTGTAAAATTCCAGAAAATGATGTTATGGCTTTAGAAGCTTCTGATAGATTAATTGACATCATTTGGGTCAATTGGAGGTGTACCTGTGGATGTGTTTCAAGGCCTACCTTCAAACTCAGTGCCTCTTTGCTTGACATCATGGGAAAATCAAAAGAAATCAGCCAAGACCTCAGAAAAAAAATTGTAGAACTCCATAAGTTTGGTTCATTTTTGGGAGCAATTTCCAACCGCCTGAAGGTACCACGTTCATCTGTACAAACAATGTAACGCAAGTATAAACACCATGAGACCACGCAGCCATCAAACCGCTCAGGTAAGAGAAGCGTTCTGTCTCCTAGAGATGAACGTACTTTGGTGTTCGAAAAGTGCAAATCAATCCCAGAACAACAGCAAACGACCTTGTGAAGGTGGTGGAGGAAACAGGTACAAAGGTATCTATATCCCCAGTAAAACGAGTCCTATATCGACATAACCTGAAAGGCCGCTCAGGAAGGAAGAAGCCACTGCTCCAAAACCGCCATGAAAAAGCCAGACTACGGTTTGCAACTGCACATGGGGACAAAGATCGTACTTTTTGGCGAAATGTCCTCTGGTCTGAGGAAACAAAAATGGAACTGTTTGGCCATAATGACCATCATTATGTTTGAATGAAAAAGGGTGAGGCTTGCAAGCTGAAGAACACCATCCCAATCATGACGCATGGGGGTGTCAGCATCATGTTGTGGGGGTGCTTTGCTGCAGGAGGGTCTGGTGCACTTCACAAAATCGATGGCACCATGGGGTGGGAAATTATGTGGATATATTGAAGCAACATCTCCAGACATCAATTAGGAAGTTAAAGCTTGGTCGCAATTGGGTCTTCCAAATGGACAATGACCCCAAGCATACTTCAAGTTGTGGCAAAATGGCTTAAGGACAACAAAGTCAAGGTTTTGGACTGACCATCACAAAGCCCTGACCTCAATCCTATAGAAAATGTGTGGGCAGAACTGAAAAAGTGTGTGCAAGCAGGGAGGCCTACAAACCTGACACAGTTACACCAGCTCTGTCAGGAGGAATGGGCCAAAATTCACCCAACTTATTGTGGGAAGCTTGAGGAAGGCTACCCGAAACGTTTGACCCAAGTTAAACAATTGAATGGCAATGCTATCAAATACTAATTGAGTGTATGTAATCTTCTGACCCACTGGGAATGTGATGAAAGAAGTAAAAGCTGAAATAAATCATTCTCTCTACTATTATTCTGACATATCACATTCTTAAAATAAAGTGGTGATCCTAACTGACCTAAGACAGGGAATTTGTACTTGGATTAAATGTGAGGAAATGTGAATAACAGAGTTTAAATGTATTTGGCTAAGGTATATGTAAACTTCCGACTTCGACTGTAGGTCTCATGATTTGAATTTTACACAACAGAACCGAATATAATAGCATATAGAATAGTAGGCCTATATTAGTCTTACACCAAAAACACCTCCTCGCTCATTTCTTATGAGACTTTAGGATGGTTAGCTCGTTTTGAAGCTGAATAGTCATGATTGGGATGCAGTTTTGGAGTTTGAACATTTTACCAGTAAAATGGGAAGAATTATCATTCACAATCGACAGTAATGATGGCCAATTTTGAAATAGCAATGCCTAACTTGGAGTTTGCGGGTATTAAAAATAGAGCTTGAGACAACAATGTGTGGGCACAGGCAGACGTTGCAATTGGAGGATGCATTGAGGCATATTCTGTAATTATATTAAATAGGCTACATCTGTCGGTAACAAACTTTGACTGAGAAATGATGACGTCATAAAAAAAATAAACAAACAAATGCTCCCGCAACTAAAAAAATGTATAGCACAATAGCACTACGCCACTGGTTGTGAGTAAGGGTAGGTTGTTACAGTGCTTCTAATAAACTGGGGTGTTGGTCCCGTGCTTTATGTGCCATGCATCAATGTAGCCTCTGCACTGTACATCAGTCGTCTTCTGCAGAAACAAATAATAAGCTGTCATAGATAGTGTCATTTGTGTAACAGGAGGCAGTGTAACAACACCAGGCCAACTTAGAATAGGATAAGTGTACATTTGTCACTTCATCATCCCCATCCCTTCAACACCTTATCGTTGTTGTCTCTCCTGAGTGACGATTTTGTGAATGGTGTCTGCGTGACCCTTAGCCTGAGTTGGAGCGACCCCAGGAGATGGGGTGGGGTGGGGGCTCAGGAGTTAATGAAATGCAAACAGGAGGGATGCTCTGAGGTGCGCCAAAGAACACAGAGCTCCACACCGGATATGAACTTCATTCTTCTGACTTACCTTGGTACGCAAGACTGGACCAGAGGAACATGTTTTTACTCTCAAAATTCCTCTCCTGAGGGTTTATATTTGACTGGGAATTCTAGTTTGTTGCAATATTACATGCCTGCCAGGGCCCTCTGTGTACTGTAGTCCATTGTTGTATGAAATGACAAATTGTTGAGATGATTATGACGCATGTTGACATAATACACAGAAGCTCATATTGACATTGTATATATTGTGTCAACGCTGTGACTGTATGGATAACCTTAATAATAGTTTTTATCAGCTACTGTGAGTTTGATCTGGTGTGACCTGGCTGTGTTCACTGTGACTGGTGTTCTTCCAGGGAGGGCTGTTAGGCCAGTTTAGAGAGCCCTCGGTTTGTATCTCTGTCACATGGCCAGGCCTTCACTGCTGAGGGGTTTAACGTGTTTGCTGGAAGTGAGAGGGATAAAGCGCCATACAAACATTGACACAGTAAAGCAGTGCGAGACCCCCGCCTGTGGAGACATAACAGAGAACATAGACAGATAAACACTTGTGTCTCTCCTCACTCACGCCCTTCTAAAGCGGGATTATGACGTGTGCTATGTTAATATTCAACTTGGATGTTTTACTTCTCAAACTCTCCTCAGATTATACAAAGACTCAATGAGAGTCAAGTTTATATTACAATAAAACTTTCCTTCATATCTTTGCCTTGAAGGAGAAGCCATTAGAGAAGTCTATGGGGACGTGGGTATAGGATAATGGAGAATATAGATCTGACGTGACTATCAGCAGAAATGCCAATTAGAAATGCATCAATGGACAGCTACAGACATTTGGGAATTCACTGGAGGGCCGTTACAGCCACATTGCTACAAGACAATCAGAACAGGTTGCCAAACTGATGGAGAGTGGTCTATAAACCTCTGTGTGAGTGTGTGTAAGTGTACTTGCGTGCGTATGTGGGCGCTTGCGTACATGCACATTACTGTCCTTTACAGAAGTTATGAGGTGAGGCAAACGACATAAACCCTTTGAGATTGCCAGTTTGTTTATGTGACCAAGGTACAACTTTCTATGTGATAATGTCACTATAGCGTGACATACTGTGTCGTGCATGGACTTGACTAGATATTCACTCAGATCATCATACACTCACTGACAGCAGCACTTATTTACCTCAGATTCCACTGTTTATGTTGTGACTGAATGTCCTGTTGTTTAGTATGGCTTGGGAGACACATTGTCCTTTAAGTGTGGTATGAGAGTGCCTGACCAGCATGTTAGTCTTGTTGTCCATAGGTTTTGTTCACTGGCTGCATCATCACTCCTTTCCTCCATGCTCTGCTCTGACCTTGCCTGCCATCCCCTCATCATTAATCATTTACCATCCTTCCTTCTCTCTCTCTCTCTCTCTCTCTCTCATTCTCTCTCTATCGCCGTCTTTATCTCTCTCTTTTACTACTTTGTATTACCATATATTTCCGTCAATATTATCAGCACACATCTTATCTCCTGAATGTGGTCTTCCTCATCTTCTCTATTTCATCCACGTTCAGTTTCTTTCTCATTGCTCCTCTGTCTCGGTGTCCCTCCCCAGTGTATTAAGTGTGTGTGTGTGTGTGTGTGTGTGTGTGTGTGTGTGTGTGTGTGTGTGTGTGTGTGTGTGTGTGTGTGTGTGTGTGTGTGTGTGTGTGTGTGTGTGTGTGTGTGTGTGTGTGTGTGTGTGTGTGTGTGTGTGTGTGTGTGTGTGTGTGTGTGTGTGTGTGTGAGGGAGACGGAGAGAGAGATTGCCAATGAGGTCTTTCCCAATCTATTTGTAAAATGGTGAGGAGAATTCCCCTAATAACAGCAAGGCACTCTCAGCATGGGGCTAACAATGCATTCAGCGTAATACTTGTTTCCTGGTTGTCCTGCTCCTCTCTGCTGCTTCATTAAGACAATATGTGCCCCTAATGAAAAGAGAAAAGGGATTAGTTGCATTGAGCCAGATTAAACATCATAAAGTGATTTGGGATTGAGCCTGCTGTAGGACACAGCTTCTCAGAGAGCGTACCCACCCAAACACCTTTATGTTTTTATGTCACGGTTTAGTAGCGTAATAGGTCTATACAGTGGGGCAAAAAAGTATTTAGTCAACCACGAATTGTGCAAGTTCTCCCACTTAAAAAGATGAGAGGCCTGTAATTTATCATAGGTACACTTCAACTATGACAGACAAAATGAGAGGAAAAAATTCAGAAAATCACATTGTAGGATTTTTAATGAATTTATTTGCAAATTATGGTGGGAAAGAAATATTTGGTCAATAACAAAAGTTTCTCAATACTTTGTTATATACCCTTTGTTGGCAATGACAGAGGTCAAACGTTTTCTGTAAGTCTTCACAAGGTTTTCACACACTGTTGCTGGTATTTTGGCCCATTCCTCCATGCAGATCTCCTCTAGAGCAGTGATGTTTTGGGGCTGTTGCTGGGCAACACGGACTTTCAACTCCCTCCAAAGATTTTCTATGGGGTTGAGATCTGGAGACTGGCTGGGCCACTCCAGGACCTTGAAATGCTTCTTACGAAGCCACTCCTTCGTTGCCCGGGCGGTGTGTTTGGGATCATTGTCGTGCTGAAAGACCCAGCCACGTTTCATCTTCAATGCCCTTGATGATGGAAGGAGGTTTTCACTCAAAATCTCACTATACATGGCCCCATTCATTCTTTCCTTTACACAGATCAGTCGTCCTGGTCCCTTTGCAGAAAAACAGACCCAAAGCATGATGTTTCCACCCCCATGCTTCACAGTAGGTATGGTGTTATTTGGATGCAACTCAGCATTTTTTGTCCTCCAAACACGACGAGTTGAGTTTTTACCAAAAAGTTATATTTTGGTTTCATCTGACCATATGACATTCTCCCAATCTTCTCCTGGATCATCCAAATGTTCTCTAGCAAACTTCAGACGGGCCTGGACATGTACTGGCACTGCAGGATTTGAGTCCCTGGCGGCGTAGTGTGTTACTGATGGTAGGCTTTGTTACTTTGGTCCCAGCTCTCTACAGGTCATTCACTAGGTCCCCCCGTGTGTTTCTGGGATTTTTGCTCACCGTTCTTGTGATCATTTTGACCCCACGGGGTAAGATCTTGCGTGGATCCCCAGATCGAGGGAGATTATCAGTGGTCTTGTATGTCTTCCATTTCCTAATAATTGCTCACACAGTTGATTTCTTCAAACCAAGCTGCTTACCTATTGCAGGTTCAGTCGTCCCGGCCTGGGACAGGTCTACAATTTTGTTTCTGGTGTCCTTTGACAGCTCTTTGGTCTTGGCCATAGTGGAGTTTGGAGTGTGACTGTTTGAGATTGTGGACAGATGTCTTTTATACTGTTAACAAGTTCAAACAGGTGCCATTAACCTGTCTGGCCCACCCGGGACGCAACCGCACCCCCTGCCAACAATAAATGCAAATGCGCTACGCCAAATGCTAATAGCACTCGTTAAAACTCAAACGTTCATTAAAATTCACATACAGGGTAGTCAATTCAAGCTACACTCGTGGTGAATCAAGCCAACGAGTCAGATTTGTAAAATGCTTTTCGGCGAAAGCATGAGTAGCTATTATCTGATAGCAGGCAACACGCCGAAATACCAGAAGGGACGTAAACAAAGGAATTAGCATAGCCGGCGCTACACAAAACGCAGAAATAAAATATAAAACATTCATTACCTTTGACGAGATTCTTTGTTGGCACTCCTATATGTCCCATAAACATCACAATTGGGTCTTTTTTTCGATTAAATCGGTCCTTGTGTACCCAAAATGTCAATTTATGAACACCGTCAGATCCAGTAAAAACACATTTTTTAAACGCGACGTTATTTTTTAAAATTAAAAAAATTGCCTATAAACTTTGACAAAACACTTCAAACTACTTCTGTAATCCAACTTTAGGTATTACTAAACGTTAATAAACGATCAAATTGATCACGGAGCGATCTGTATTCAATAAGCACGAGTTTGGGAAACATAACTAACTTTTCCGGTTCCATTGTTTACAGCTGTGGACTTGACAACCGGATGTGGCTATTACTCAGATGACCAACAATTTAGTTGAATCGAAATCACAACACTGGCGACATCGTGTGGAAGCTGTAGGAACTGTAATCTCACCCTTAATTATTTTTCCTTCCAATAGACAATAAATGGGCTGGCGGATTGATTTTTTCTTCGCCGATTTAGTGACCAGTATTTCTGGCGATTTTAACCACGGAGCTCGTTCTGTTATAGTCACAGACACCATTGAACCAGTTCTAGAAACTTCAGAGTGTTTTCTATGCACACATACTAATCATATGCATATACTATATTCCTGGCATGAGTAGCAGGACGTTGAAATGTTGCACGATTTTTAACAGAATGTTGAAAAAAGTAGCGCAATCTCTAAGAGGTTTTAATACAGGTAACGAGTGGAGGACAGAGGAGCCTCTTAAAGAAGAAGTTACAGGTCTGTGAGAGCCAGAAATCTTGCTTGTTTGTAGGTGACCAAATACTTATTTTCCACCATAATTTGCAAATAAATTCATTAAAAATCCTACAATGTGATTTTCTGGATTTGTTTTTCTCTCATTTTGTCTGTCATAGTTGAAGTGTACCTATGATAAATTACAGGCCTCTCTCATCTTTTTAAGTGCGTAGAACTTGCACAATTGGTGGCTGACTCAATACTTTTTTGCCCCACTGTATATACGTTCACCAGTTGTTGTTGGTGTTGTTTTGCGGTTGTTGTGCAGCCCTCTATGTATTAGATCAATGATTCACCATTGTAATGGTTCTATAGTTGTGGTTGTTTATTGTATCTCAATACCCCTGTCCTCTCCCTCTCTGCCATTTTGCTCTCTATCTGGCAGAGCCTCTTCCCTGCTGAAGATACTCCCCTCTATGAATGAAGTCAGGACATTTAGAGAGCCTTTTAATGGCACATAAAGCCCTGCTGCTGGGCTCTGATTAATCAGACATTTTTGGCTGAGCACAAAGGCTGCACTCCGTCCCAAGCCCTGTTCTCCCTTCAGTCCTTCATCGCTGCTCAGCTCTCCTTTTAAAGCCTGATCCCTTCCTCTAACATGCTGACCAGACCAGACACGTCGAGTGCGCGAGCATCACAAAATAAATGTAGAAATCCTTGTTATTCAATTATTGCACCCACACTGCTCGCGAGCGTCTGCGACGCCAAGGGCTAAAATAGAACTCATTCCAATTTCTGACGCAGATTGCGCTGCAAGTCCTACCTCTCCCATCTCCTCATTGGTTTATAGATGCAGGTACCCACATGTCATCTCCTCATTGGTTATACCCACGTGTGTGAATGAAAGATGAACTGTTTTGGTAATCGTCGTGGTAATACAATGAAAGTTTAGATGTGATCACCATATAAGTTAAACAATGAAAAAGCGCGGAAGGAGGAGAGATGACTGGAAACGATTTGGTTGGCCGTTTTATGTGTGGGTTAATTGTCAGAGTAGAGGTCCTTGTGCATTTCAGGTAAAATAACAACTCAATGTTTATATCCCAGGACAAATGAGCTAGCAACAGCAAGCTAGCTAAATAGGACACAATAACTTTAGCTAGCAGGTGCAAGATAATATTACGAGCTATATTGCCACATACATGTTTAATGCTTTTCGACCTGTCCCCAAATTAAATTGGTTCAGAGTTTGTTTTGATATTTTAACCTGCGTGTCGTCATCGCGTTTGGTGTGGGGGTGTAAAATAAATGTATGCACGATAGCAGCGCACGATGGCGCACTTGTGCAGCCGGTTTGGGTTCCGTGTTAGGATGTGTCCTAAATTGAACCCTATTCCCTGTAACAACCACTACTTTTGACCAGAGCCCCATGGTCTCTGGTCAAAAGTAGTGTACTATACTGTATAGGGAATAGGGTGCTATTTGGAACACACACATGGCTGTAAATGACATGAAGGCCCTGGGCCATTCCAGTCTTTCCCGGTCTGTGGTGTTTACTTCATGCTGGTTTGGGATGCTTCAGAGGAGAGGAGATGATCCCTAAAGTTGTGTTGTGGTGTCAATTTAATAACAGTCATGTCCTTCTCTAATTTCACTATTACGTCTCTCATTGTTTGTGTGTTTATTGACTAGAGTTGCAAAACTACCGGTAATTTACCAAAGTTACAGGTAATCTATGGTAGTATTCATTTTTTTATAGCGGTGTCCATATTGTCCATGAGTTTCTAATGGATAGACCATATGGTTCAAGAGAAAATAACCTAAACATGAAAAAAGCATTACTTTCAATTAACTCCGCAACTTGACATATTAAGATAAATAAAAGTGTGTAAAAGAAATGTTCAGGATATTTCATGCTGAAACGCTCATAATAACCCTACAGATGTAAGATAGCACCGGAGAGGATGGTAGAGGTTTTACGCACCCCCAGCCGATTGTGTTTTTTGTTCGTTTATTTGCGTTTTGTTACTTGTTTTTTTTTAAACTTATTTTGTACATAATGTTGCCGCCACCGTCTCTTATGACTGAAAATAACTTCGACATCAGGACTGCGATTACTCACCACGGACTAGCAGAATCCTTTTTTCCCCTTTCACAACACTGATGAGCCCGACGCCAAGGATACACTGCTTCCTCGGGAAAAGGCCCCGATCCCCGTGATCTGCGTGAAGAGGAGGCGGAGAAAGAGGGGGCGAAGGTCTGGCTGCCTTCTGAGAATTTGTAGCCGATCAAATAAATTCCCACTTCCTTCCATTCTGCTAGCAAACGTGCAATCTTTGGACAATAAAATTGATGAGTTACGCGGGAGATTAAACTACCAACTGGAAATGAAAAACTGTAACATCTTATGCTTTAGAGTCGTGGCTGAACGACTCTGAAGCATAAGATGTTACAGTTTTTCAACATACAGCTGGGTGGTTATACGATGTACCGGCAGGATAGAACAGGGGGCAGCCCCATGATATCTAAGGAAGTCTCGAGCTATTGCTCGCCTGAGGTAGAGTATCTCATGATATGCTGTAGACCACACTACCTACCGAGAGAGTTTTCACCTGTATTCTTTGTAGCTGTTTACATACCACGACAATCAGAGGCTGGCACTAAGACATCATTGAATGAGCTGTATTCTGCCATAAGCAAACAAGAAAACTCTTACCCAATGGTGGCGCTCCTAGTAGCTGGGGACTTTAATGCAGGGAAACTTAAATCCGTTTTACCAGATTTCTTTCAGCATGTTACATGTGCAACCAGAGGAAAAAGAACTCTGGACCAACTATACTCCACACACAGATGCGTGCAAAGCTCGCCCTCCATTTGGCAAATCTGACCTTAATTCTATCCTCCTAATTCCTGTTTACAATCAAAAATTGAAGCAGGAAGCACCAGTGACTTGATCAAATTAAGTGTTCAGAGGAAGCAGATGCTAAGCTACAGGACTGTTTTGCTAGCACAGACTGGAATATGTTCCGGGATTCCTCCAATGGCATTGAGGAGTACACCACATCAGTCATTGGCTTCATCAATAAGTGCATTGATGATGTCATCCCCACAGTTGAAGTCGGAAGTTTACATACACTTAGGTTGGAGTCATTAAAACACGTTTTCGCTGTGCCACCAGAGATCCTGGGTTTGCGCCCAGGCTCTGTCTTAACCGGCCGTGACCGGCAGGTCCGTGGGGCGACGCACAATTGGCCTAGCGTTGTCCGGGTTAGGGAGGGCTTGGCCGGTAGGGATATCCTTGTCTCATCGCGCACCAGCGACTCCTGTGGAGGGCCGGGCGCAGTGCGCGCTAACCAAGGCTGCCAGGTGCACGGTGTTTCCTCCGACACATTGGTGTGGCTGGCTTCCGGGTTGGATGCGCGCTGTGTTAAGAAGCAGTGCGGCTTGGTTGGGTTGTGTATCGGAGGACGCATGACTTTCAAACTTCGTCTCTCCCGAGCCCGTACGGAAGTTGTAGCGATGAGACAAGATAGTAGCTACTAAAAACAATTGGATACCACAAAATTGGGGAGAAAAAGGGGTAAAATTGAAAAAAAAAACTAGTTTTTCAACCACTCCACAAATTTCTTGTTAACAAACTATAGTTTTGGCAAGTCGGTTAGGACATCTACTTTGTGCATGACACAAGTAATTTTTTCCAAAATTGTTTACAGACAGATTATTTCACTGTGGGTCAATTCCAGTGGGTCAGAAGTTTACATACATTAAGTTGACTGTGCCTGGCTTTAGAAGCTTCCGATAGGCTAATTGACATGATTTGAATCAATTGGAGGTGTACCTGTGGATGTATTTCAAGGCCTACTTTCAAATTCAGTGCCTCTTTGCTTCACATCATGGTAAAATCAAAAGAAATCAGCCAAGACCTCAGAAAAAAAATTGTAGACCTCCACAAGTCTGGTTCATCCAAACGGCTGAAGGTACCACGTTCATCTGTACAAATAATAGTGCGCAAGTATAAACATCATGGGACCATGCAACCGTCATACCGCTCAGGAATGAGACTCGTTTGGTCTCCTAGAGATGAACGTACTTTGGTGCGAAAAGTACAAATCAATCCCAGAACAACAGCAAAGGACCCTGTGAAGGTGCTGGAGGAAACAGGTACAAAGTATCTATATCCACAGTAAAACAAGTCCTATATCGACATAACCTGAAAGGCCGCTCAGCAAGGAAGAAGCCACTGCTCCAAAACTGCCGTGAAAAAGCCAGACGACGGTTTGCAACTGCACATGGGGACAATGATCGTACTTTTTGGAGAAATGTCCTCTGGTCTGATGAAACAAAAATAGAATGTTATGTTTGGATGAAAAAGGGTGAGGCTTGCAAGCTGAAGAACACCATCCCAATCGTGAAGCATGGGGGTGACAGCATCATGTTGTGGGACGTGCTTTGCTGCAGGGGGGACTGGTGCACTTCACAAAATAGATGGCACCATGAGGCAGGAAATGATGTGGATATATTGAAGCAACATCTCCAGAGATCAGTCAGTAAGTTAAAGCTTGATCACAAATGGGTCTTCCAAATGGACAATGACCCCAAGCATACTTCCAAAGTTGTAGCAAAATGGCTTAAGGACAACAAAGTCAAGGTATTGGAGTGGCCATCACAAAGCCCTGACCTCAAGCCCATAAGAAATTTGTGGGCAGAACTAAAAAAGCTTGTGCAAGCAAGGAGGCCTTCAAACCTGACTCAGTTACACCAGCTCTGTCAGGTGAATTTTGGCCCATTCCTCCTAACTTATTGTGGAAATCTTGTGGATGGCTCCCCGAAACGTTTGACCCAGGTTAGAAAATTTAAAGGCAATGCTACCAAATACGAATTGAGTGTATGTAAACTTCTGACCCACTGGCAATGTGATGAAAGAAATAAAAGCTGAAATAAATAATTCTCTCTTCTATTATTCTGACATTTCACATTCTTAAAATAAAGTGGTGATCCTAACTGACCTAAGACAGGCAATTTTTACTTGGATTAAATGTCAGGAATTGTGAAAAACTAGTTTTAATGTTTTTGGCTAAGGTGTATGTAAACTTTCGACTTCAACTGTACATACCCCAACCCGAAGCCATTGATTACTACACGGGCTCTGATGCTCGTTGGATGTGGCAGGGCTTGCAAACCTTTATGGACTACAAAGGGTAGCACAGCTGAGAGCTACCCAGTGACACGAGCCTACCAGACGAGCTAAAGTACTTCTATGCTCGCTTCGAGGCAAATGACACTGAAACATGCATGAGAGCACCAGCTACTCCCGTAGGGGACTGAAAAGATTTGGCATGGTCCTCAGATCCTCAAAAGGTTCTACAGCTGCACAATCGAGAGCATCCTGACTAGTTGCATCACTGCCTGGTATGGCAACTGCTCGGCCTCTGACCGCAAGGCACTACAGAGTGTAGTGCGAACAGCCCTGTATAACACTGGGGCCAAGCTTCCTGCCATCCAGGACCTCTATCAAAGGCGGTGTCAGAGGAAGGCCCTAATAATTGTCAAAGACTCCAGCCACCCTAGTCATAGACTGTTCTCTCTGCTACTGCACTGGAAGCGGTACCAGAGCACCAAGTCTAGGTCCAAGAGGCTTCTAAACAGATTCTACCCCCAAGATTCTACCCCTCAACATCTAGTCAAAAAGCTACCCAAAAAGCTACCCAACTATTTGCAGTGCACCCCCCCCCCTCTTTACACCACTGCTACTCTCTGTTGTCATCAATGCATAGTATTTTTAATAACTACCTACATGTACATACTACCTCAAATAACCGGTGCCCCGCACATTGACTCTGTATCAGTACCCTCCTATATATAGTCTCGCTATTGTTATTTCTCTGCTGCTCTTTAATTACATGTTACTTTTATCTCGTATTCTTATCTGTATTTTTTTTAAACTGCATTGTTGGTTGGGGGCTCGTAATTAAGCATTTCACTGTAATGTCTACGCCGGTTGTATTCGGCGCATGTGACTAATAAAATTTGATTTGACAATTGACACGGAGAGTTCTCTGGGATAAGAAAGAAAATATTAAGCAGATTTAGGTTCACATCCTTCACCATTTTTAACACCCCATTTTCACTTTTTATTATGTTTTTGTCTGCCAGACAGACACCCTTTGACTGAACTCCATATGCACTTTAAAAATGTCAGCTCTGGTCTTAACTCATATTCACGCTCTTCGTTCTTACTACTTTCTCAGAAATTACTACTCATGTGGAAATTCATATTTTCCATACTGCAGAAATGCAATCTGTTGTAATTCTCCTGAAGGTCTTTGTATTTGTGTTTCTAGTGTGTATTTGGGAGAAAGGCAGGAGAAAGAGCCTACTTTTCTCTTTTGCTTGTTCCAGTGTGGGTTTGTGTTAATTTGCAGAAGGAGGGCACAGCAGGGGTGCTTGGCTAGGCCGGTGCTTGTTCTGTCAGATCCGTCACTATTAGAATATTAACGTTTCCAGACCTCAGGAGTATTACTTGTGTGGCTCACCCACTAACCCCCTCCTTCAGACCCCCGTCTGTCTTCTCTTCCTCTAATCCCCCCACCTCCTTCTCCCTCTCCTTACCAGAACCTTTCATCTCTGTTGCAAATCTGTGGAAGATTAACTGTCACCATTCCGAAACGGCTGTATCCTCCTTTTTCGAGGCTGTACTACAGCTGTGGTACTGGGATCTCTCTTTCTCTCCTTTGTTGTCATTCTCTCCCTTCCTTTGTTTCTTACTCTCTCTCCATCTCTGGATCCAATTCCTCTCTGTCCAACACCAGTCAGCACTGTCTGCTCTACACTCTTAGAAAAAAAGGTGCTATCTAGAACCTAAAAGGGTTGAGACCCCCTTTTTGTAGGCCTGCGGATCAAATGCCGCAGACCCCCCCTGTCTGTCCGTCCATCCGTCCGTCGGGGTCTCAACTTA
Organism: Oncorhynchus masou masou; assembly: GCF_036934945.1. Classification (NCBI taxonomy): domain Eukaryota; kingdom Metazoa; phylum Chordata; class Actinopteri; order Salmoniformes; family Salmonidae; genus Oncorhynchus; species Oncorhynchus masou. The sequence continues at coordinate 35,221,455 of NC_088212.1, forward strand.
CTTTTGAGAGTTAAAATGGTAGAATACACAAGGTGCAATTTCTTTATTAGGTTATGCATTCGCAGTTATCTTGTTATGTCAGTCACTGAGACACTCAATGTCAACTAACATTTTGTTAGTCTAACCAGCTAACTTACCAATCTATCTAAATTTGTAGAAAGCAGGTGGTCCCCATTGATTTTGTTAGTCACTCTCAATCAGATATCATATTAAAACTGCAAACATTTCTTTCCACTCCATGGCAAAGTGTGTAGAATTACATCAAACTTTCTTTAAAACTGCAACACTTTCTCTGCATATGCATATGACGTGTAGAATTGCAGGAAATTAACTCTAAAACTTATATTTGTTCTCTCCGCTGTCAAGAGGAGAGCTGCTAAAATGTTTTGCTCGCAAGGTGAAGGGAGACACCCAACTAAATTACCTGTAGCCCCCCCAAAAGGCTAGGGCTGGCTCTGACTGCATGTGTGGGTATGGATACAGGTACGCATGATGATTTTGTGTCCTATGGGGACAGCCGAAGAACCCTTTTAGAACCCTTTTTTCTAAGAGTGTTATGACAAATCAGCTTGTTTCCTGGACAAGGTCAAAGGGTAGCTGCAAGTCTGTTTGACCCATACAGTACACCTGCACTCATATTGAGCATGTCTTACAGATAATGTTGTGTTTTGTCACAGATGCTGATACACTAGCAGGAACATAATGACTTTTGGCCCATTTCCATTTCATCTTTAATAGTTAAGTGCCAAATGAATTGTCTTTTTTGATTTCTAACTCCAGGTGTGATTTACAGTGGCAGTAAATTGATTAGCAGTGATGTGCTGGTCTCATAAGCTGATTCTATAAAGTAGGGTAACTTCACAGGCCCAGGTGCTGAGGTCTGCCCAAACAGCAAGAATTCTCATCTCCTCCTCTCTTAGTGCTGTTCAGTGAAAAGGGGAAAATGGAGAATCAGCAGCATTTCAGCTCCCTGACTTCATTAAGCTACAGCTAGCCTGGTCCTGGCTGCTGAGCCTCCTGGAGACTTCTGCTGCACTACTGTAGACTCAGAGGAGCATGCTACCAACATATGAATTTAATTAGATGTGAGTGCTGAGGACAATACTTGAATTTGAAGGAGGCCATGTCCCATACACGCATGCACACTCACGCACACGCACGCACACACACGTACACACACACTCATATAGACGAGACAAACACTTGATCCTGTTTCAATCCTGATTCACCGTGATTAATGTAAGGTGGAGCTCATTGGCTTCACAGATTGGTCAAAGTAGATTGCTAGTGCAGCTGCTGTGGGAAACAAAGATAACCGTTTGTCTTCAATAGGCTAATTTCAAGAGCAAGGATAAATGCTACTGAAAATAGAAAATATATTTTGTTATGATCGATCATAGGCCTAGTGTATACAATTGAAAAGTATTTGGCTTTGTTAACTTCCTTCTTCTGGCTCTTCAGGTCCTATTGAATCATTCACAGATCAGGTCAGGAGAGCTAGTCATTTTTGGGAGTTTATTGACTAATTTATTGAGTAATTCTAAGAGCTTTTGGTGTGTTTGCTTCCTTTATCACATCCAGTTGACAGGCCCAGTGGGTATCTAAGTATTCACCCCCTTGGATTTTATTTTTTATTTTGTTGCGTTAGAAAAAGTATGATTGAAATGGATTTAATTGTGCTTTTTTTGTCATTGATCTACACTATTATTTCAAAGTGAAAATTCTACAAATTAAATAACTAAAATATAGTCATTGCAGAAGAATTCACCCCCCCCTTTTTTTTAGGCATGCCTTTATTAGTTCAGGAGTAAACTTTGGCTTAACAAATCAGATAAGTTAAATGTGGAAAAATATATGGCAGCTAGAAATCAACTGGATGGTCTTCAGCGTTAGATGGGAGGGTTGAAGATAGCTGAAGGATGGAATTGAAAACAAACAAAATGTATATTGTGTACGTAAAATTGATATAGTACAGTTGAAGTCATACTTTTGCATGCACACTGGTTGTAGTCATTAAAAGTTGTTTTCCAACCACTCCACAACTGTCTTGTTAACACACTATAGTTTTGGCAAATTGGCTAGGATATCTAAGTTAACTGTTCCTTTAACCTCACTAGGGTATGTGGGACGCTAGCGTCCCACCTGGCCAACATCTAGTGTAATTGCAGAGAACCAAATTCAAATACAGAAATACTCATTATAAAAATTCAGAAAACATACAAGTATTTTACATAGTTTTAAAGATTACCTTCTTGTGAATCCAACCACGGTGTCAGATTTCAAAAAGGCTTTACGGCGAAAGCATACCTTACGATTATTTGAGAACATCGCCCAGCAGACAAATCATTACAAACAGTAACCAGCCAGGTAGAAGAGTTACACAAGTCAGAAATAGAGAAAATGAATTACTTACCTTTGATCTTCATATGGTTGCACTCAGACATTTACTCAATAAATGTTTGTTTTGTTCCTTAAAATGTCTCTTTATAGCCAAAAACCTCAAATCCAAATTGTATCCGTAAAGTTCATATAAAAATCGTTTGACATGTTTCTATTCAATCCTCAGGTTGTATTTAGCCTAAATCAATAATATTTAAACCAGACAATAACATTGTCAACATAAAAAGTAAACAAGAAAGGCACTCTCTCGGTCACGCGCATGAAAAAGCTATGTGACACTGCAGGGTCCACACATTGACTGCTCTTACTCCCTCATTTTTCAGAATACAGGCCTGAAACAATTTCTAAAGACTTGACATCTAGTGGAAGGCATAGGAACTGCAATTTGAGTCCTAAGTCAATGGATACTGTAATGGCAGTGAATAGAAAACAACAAAACTAAAACAAATCCTACTTCCTGAATGGATTTTTCTCAGGTTGTCGCCTGCCAAATCAGTTCTGTTATAATCACAGACACTATTTTTACAATTTTGGAAACTTTAGAGTGTTTTCTATCCAAATCTACCAATTATATGCATATCCTATCGTCTGGGCCTGAGTAGCAGTCAGTTTAATTTGGACACGCTTTTCATCCAAAATTCCGAATGTTGCCCCCTACCTGCATATACTCCAGAATGTTATGAAGAGTGATCAAATGAATTTCAATTAATTGCAAAGTCCCTCTTTGCCATGCAAATGAACTGAATCCCCAAAAAGCATTTCCACTGCATTTCAGCCCTGGCTGGAGATAACTCTGTCATGCTGATTGAGTTTGAATAACAGACTGGAAGCTTTCAAACGGAGGGTGGTGCTTGGAATCATTGTTCTTCCTCTGTCAACCATGGGTACCTGCAAGGAAACACGTGCCGTCATCATTGCTTTGCACAAAAAGGGCTTCACAGGCATGGATATTGCTGCCAGTAAGATTGCACCTAAATCAACCATTTATCGGATCATCAAGAACTTCACTGAGAGTGGTTCAATTGTTGTGAAGGCTTCAGGGCACCCAAGAAAGTCCAGCAAGCACCAGGACTATCTCCTAAAGTTTATTCTGCGGGATCGGGGCACCACCAGTACAGAGCTTGCTCAGGAATGGCAGCAGGCAGGTGTGAATGCACCTGCAAGCACAGTGAGGCGAAGACACTTGGAGGATGGCCTGGTGTCAAGAAGGGCAGCAAAGAAGCCACTTCTCTCCAGGAAAAACATCAGGGACAGACTGATATTCTGCAAAAGGTACAGGGATTGGAATGCTGAGGACTGGGGTAAAGTAATTTTCTCTGATGAATCCCCTTTCTGATTGTTTAGGGCATCCGGAAAAAAGCTTGTCCGGAGAAGACAAGGTGAGCGCTACCATCAGTCCTGTGTGTTGCCAACAGTAACGAATGGTACCAACACATCCTCCCAACCATCCAGGAACAGTTTGGTGACAAACAATGCCTTTTCCAGCATGATGGAGCACCTTGCCATAAGGCAAAAGTGATAACTAAGTGCCTCAGGGAACAAAGCATATATTTTGGGTCCATGGCCAGGAAACTCCCCAGACCTTAATGCGATTGAGAATTTGTGGTCAATCCTCAAGAGGCGGGTGGACAAATGAAACACCACAAATTCTGACAAACTCCAAGCGTTGATTATGCAAGAATGGGCTGCCATCAGTCAGGATGTGGCCCAGACATTCATTGACAGCATTGCAGGGTGGATTGCAGAGTTCTTGAATAAGAAGGGTCAACACTGCAAATATTGACTCTTTGCATCAACTTCATGTAATTGCCAAAACAAGCCTTTGATACTTATGAAATGCTTGTAATTATACTTCAGTATTCCATAGTAACATCTGACAAAAATATCTAAAGACACTGAGGCAGCACACTTTGTGAAAATTAATATTTGTCATTCTCAAAACTTTTGGCCACGACTGTACACTACCGTTCAAAAGTTTGGGGTCACTTCGACATGGCCTTGTGTTCTGATTGAATAAGCAATAAAACGGGCCTTCTTTAGACTAGTTGAGTATCTGGAGCATCAGCATTTGTGGGTTCGATTACAGGCTCAAAATGTCCAGAAACAAATCACTTTTTTCTGAAACTTGTCAGTCTTTTCTTGTTCTGAGAAATTAAGGCTATTCCATGAGAGAAATTGCCAAGAAACTGATGATCTCGTACAACTCTGTACTACTCCCTTCACAGAACAGCGCAAACTGTCTCTAACCAGAATAGAAAGAGGAGTGGGAGGCTCTGGTGCACAACTGAGCAAGAGGACAAGTATCTCCTCAACTGTCAGCTTCATGAAGTAGTACACGCAAAACACCAGTCTCAACGTCAACAGTGAAGAGGATGTTCTGGGATGCTGGCCTTAATATTAAAGGTTATGTACCCCCTAAAAAAGTATCAGACATACATACATACATACATACATACATGCATGCACGCACGCACGCTCGCTCACTCACTCACACACACGCACACACACGCACACACACACACACACACACACACACACACACACACATACATACATACATACATACATACATACATACAAGCTCTTGCGTGGAGCCCCAGATCGAGGGAGATTATCAGTGGTCTTGTATGTCTTCCATTTCCTAATTGGTAGATGGGTAACAATAGCAAATCAGACATTGAATATCTCTTCAAGCATGGTCAAGTTAATAATTATTTTGTGGATGATGTTTTAAACCACCCAGACACAACAAAGATGCAGTTGTCCTTCTGAACTGAGCTGCAGTACAGGAAAGAAACTGCTCAGGGATGTCACCATGAGGCCAGTGGTGATTTTAAAACAGCTACAGAGAACTGAAAATGGTTCAACAACATGGTTCTGACTCCCCAATAATTACCTAAATGACAGAGTGACAAGAAGAATAAAAATACACAGAATATAAATATTCCAAAACATGCATCCTGTATGCAACAAGTCACTAAAGTAATACTGAAACAAAACAAGGCAAAGGAATACACTTTTTGGCCTCAATGCAAAGCTTTATGTTTTGGGCAAATCCAACACATCACATCATGGTAACTGCCTCCTTATTTTCAAGCATGCTGTTCGCTGCATCATGGTATGGGTATGCTTGGACATCAGCAAAGACTTATAAAGATGGGATGGAGCTAAGCACAGGACTGAAGTCCACAAGTGAAGGTAGAAGGTGAGAGAACGAGAGTGCGTAGTCATAGATGCGAGACGGAATTATACAATGAGCAAAGTGATCATCTTGTTCTTATGTGGCTGCTATGAAGGTGAACTGTGTGTGTGGGATAAACATACCTGAATTTGCCAATAGAAACTCTTGTTTGCAACTGTTTGGACTAATGATTACACCCTGTATCAGCTATATGCAGGCAATAGTGTGCAAGGCGGTATGGAATGTGTCACTGTCTGTCACCTTGATGACGCAAATTTTTCTCTTGACCTATGCACCTAAGTTGTGAAAGTATACATATTCGTAGGCTAGGTTGGAGCAACCTCATGATGGGTATAGGGAAAGTTAGTTTAATATCCTGAACCTGTTAATGTTACATTGAGCTGTGTGAATGGAATATGAATGACAGTCACCCAAAATGCTGTAATAGAAATAATGGCACGGTCATAAAAAAAAATATTGTCCTCTCTGATCTTAACCGGCACCGACCGCCACCTGTGTGTGTGTGTGTGTGTGTGTGTGTGTGTGTGTGTGTGTGTGTGTGTGTGTGTGTGTGTGTGTGTGTGTGTGTGTGTGTGTGTGTGTGTGTGTGTGTGTGAGAGAGAGAGAGAGCGGAAAAAAACCTGACCATATTGGAATGCTATCTGGCCTTGAACAACGAGTACACAGTGTACCTGACCACTGTGACTGACCCACAATTAAGACCCATAGTCCTTGACTATGTACAGACTCCGTGAGCATAGCCTTGCTATTGAGAGAGGCCGCCTCTGGCTCTCGAGAGAAAACAGGCTATGTGCCCATTGCCCATAAAATGAAGTGGAAACTGAGCTTCACTTCCTAAACTCCTACCAAATGTATGACAACATTACAGATACATATTTCCCACAGAGCACAAAGACTCCAAAAAATGAAAACAAATCAAACATAGATAAACTCCCATATCTGTTAGGAGAAATACCACAGTGTGCAATCACAGCAGCAACAGTTGTGGCCCGTTGAGAAAAGGGCACCACTGGAGCAACATTGTAAATACCACCAATATTTTATCTGTTTATTTATCTTCCCCTACTATTCATACTACAACTATTTGCACATTGCTAAAACAATGTAAATAGCTGCTAATATAACATTTTGAAATGTCTATCTTTTTTGAAACCTTTTTGAGTGCAATATTTACTATACAATTCAAAGTATGTCATTGTTTTGTGTCTTCTCACTATAGTTGATCGTTTTTTTCACTTGCTTTGGCAATGTGAACATTTTTCCTTTGCCAACAAAACCCCTGTGAAATGAATTGAGAGAGAGAGAGCTCCACACAATAATGGAGGAACAGACAGGGCCATTTTAATAAGTGTGATTTATAGGTATATTTTTGCCAAGCCTCAGTGCATTTAAACCTGCGTTTCTTAGGTCAGTAGAAACACAGCTGTGGGAATTAGCACCTCTTTATACTTAGCCTTTTCTCCTCTTCCCTCTTCTTGTTCCTTTCATCTCCCTTTCTCTCTACTCTTCTCTTCACCTCTCCAGATCTCTCCTATCCTTTTTTAAAATCTCTTCTCTCTTTCCTTGGTTTTCTTCCTTCTCTTCTCCTCTTGTCTCCTCTCTGTCATCTTGTGTCAATGGGCAGATGTGTCTCTTAGGGCCACACAGTAGAATCACAGCGTAATATTGATTACCCATTATATTTCAGAGAGAGAGAGAGCGAGATTTCATGCCAATGGCCATTAGGCCGAACAGTGGGACATAGGCCAGATGCAGGGACCAATATACGGTCGGACAGTAGGCCGCAGAGACATTAATATGTGTGACTTGTGTACTAACTTTCCAGTTTTCCGTATTGCATGGTTTATGTTTTTGTCTGTGTATTTGTATGCTGACTTCCCAAAATGAATGTCCGTGTAAATGATCAATAAAGTATATTGTATTGTACAGACAGACAGACAGAGATAGAAAGAGACGCAGCCTTAAGAACATCGCCATGTTTTATTCATGGAACGTCGTTGCGTTAACCTTGTCCCTGTGAAAAGCTTTGTCTTCTCTGTGGTTAAACATCACGCCACTCCGCCGCCTGCTGCAGACACTGTGTTGCTCCTTGTGCTCTCCTTTCATACCTCATCCCTTCATCATTAAACACAAGGCCTCTCAAGAGAAAGACAAGATAGATGAGAGAATTGGAGAGAGAGCGAGGGGAAAGAGGCAGAGAGAAAAAGAGAGATGTAGAGAGAGGTGAGGGAAAGAGGCAAAGATAGAGGTGGAGAAAGCGAGCGAGGGCAAGAGGCACAGAGAGAGAGTCTGGAGAGATGTGCAGTCCATCATCTTTAGAGAGGTAGACTAGAGGTGTCTGGAGGGTTTATTTTTGTCCCAGTCTGAGATGTTCGTCTAGACTGAGGAGACGCTATGCTGCTGCCTGCTACGCTGCATGGCAGGGCACAGACACAGGATGCACCCAAAATGGCACCCTTTTCCCTTTATTAGTACATTACTTATGACGTGGGCATACAGGGCTCTGGTCAAAAGTAGTGCACTATAAAGGGAATAGGGTGCCATTTGGGACACATCCAGAGAGCTGGTGAGCTTTCATACTACCCTCACCAGGGAGAAAAGTCAAGTGAACTTCTAAGGCCCTATTCCCACTACGTGATATGAAGGAGAGTCTAAGGAGCTACCAGATTAGGAAAAACTCTGGGCCCCAGGAAACATCCCCACCACCTCCTGAAATCACCACAATGTTATAAATGAAAAAATATATCCCATTTGACATATTTTTGGTGGTGGGGATGGGCTTCCATAGTTTTAGGTGGCTCCAGTCGTGTAGTGGTGCCTGGAGAAGTGGGGACACTCTGGAGAAGTGGGGACACTCTGGAGAAGTGGGGACACTCTGGAGAAGTGGGGACACTCTGGAGAAGTGGGGACACTCTGGAGAAGTGGGGACACTCGAATTAAACCACATCAGGAGACCACTTTTGAGGTCTGGGGAAAACATTAAGAAATGTGTTTTTTTTAGAGTAGCCTTTCATTAAAGTATGCAGGCATCTAGGACTCTTGTATGATTAACGGTGTTTCTGTAGCACATGAGATGGAGTTTGCGAAATAAATGGTCACTGGATTGATGCAAATTATCATCATCATGATATCATTCTGCCAGGTAGGCATTGGCTACATTGTAGCTAGTTAACATTTAATAGAGAAGGTTTTTGGGAAAGCCTTTCCATCTACCTGAAGATGGTTAGGCCTATCATTAGCGTCAATCTATTTTTCCTGTTCCTTAATAGTTTGAAATGTAGACATTTTATTTTATATTATGAGGCATGTCTTACCTTGCGACAAAGTAGCCTATAGCCAAAGTCCCACCATAGAAACGTGGAGGCAATCATTTTTATAGACTTACTCATATGCATTCTCCTGTTCTATTGGTTTTCTTTCATTGCCTAGTAGCCGAAGGCATTATTCTAATCATATTAGCAACCCATGATAGTTGTTGCATCTCTAAATCCACCCGCTTTCTAATGGATATGTCCGTATCTGTCCATGAAACAGCTTGCATTTTAGAACAGTATTTTCTCGCAAATTGCATTTTGGAACTTTCACACGTAGGTCTACTGCGGTGTATACATTGCTGCGCCTAAAATGTGAAAAAAGAATAGTTTATCAACATTAAGCTAAACATTCCGATCTGTTCCATCAACCCTATTAATTGATACGGGCGTATTCCTCCACTACACTACTTTGATAAATATCAGTGGGGAATAAGAAGTGGGTGTAGGCAATGCCCACTGAAAAATAAGTGGGTATATGGCGTATACCTGCGTAGGCCTATACCCAACACTACACCACTGTGTGGCTCAGTGAGAGCCGGCCGATACGGCAACAATTTCAGAATTGAACATGCTGTACATTTCAGCTGTTTCAAAAACATTGCTCTGCTATTACCATTTATACTGTAGGAGTGTTGGCTCAACGAGACAATTCTATTTACTTTTCTGTCTGCTTCAAGGGGGGCAAATGTCGGGCGATGTCTTGCGTTACCTCCGGAGGTAGCGGACGTTGAGACGTAAGCAAGTACGCAAGTTCACATTTGAGTCATTTGTCTAGCCAACGGTATTTTTACGAAAAGTGTAGTAAGTGTGAAGAGGCTCTAAGTCCAAAATACCCCACATTCTGGAAACAGATTTCCATTTTCACTAACTACACTTCTTCTGATTGATGATTCTTCCTTGAACCTAACTGATCACGAAAAACGTATATGGCTTGCCGGACTTACGCCTCGATCACACCGACGGTGTTTTTGCATTTTGGTACACCAGAAGTACATTAATTTCCAATGGAACAGTGCGTTTGCCTTGCAGCATTGCGCTGCAGAGGCAGTGGCGGTATGTTCTGTGTGATACATACGTTGGATTTATCGAACGTATGCATCAAACTGTATGCGTAGACGGCTTGACAGAAGGTGAATGCTGAACTTTGGACACATCCAGATGAGGCTGCGTACCATTTTCAGCAGCCAAAAAGATGGTTGCATTATGTTGACAAGAACCTCGCTCTCGACCATGGCAGCAATGGGCACTTTCATTTATGGACATTGGTTTGAGTCATTTCATTGTCAATTGGGATTGTTTTTATCTGTAAAAAAATGTATAAATGTTTTATTTATTTTTTCCTCAAACCCCCCACAGGCTGGATTGAATGGGCTGGCTGACGGATCCAGCCCACGGGCCTTATGTTTAAGACCGCTGCTCTAGACTGAATCCATGTTTCTACGGTTCTGTAACTCCCGAGACCCAGCCAAGCCTGAATTGTACTGTTAAGAGACTGACTGATCCTGCATTGATCCCTGACAGATCAATGGATATCTTGTATCTGTGGATCAGGTAGACCACCTGCCTGCCCTCCAAGTTAGCTTGATCAACAGAGCAGTACAGAGTAAAGAATTAATGAATGAATCAAGTGTGTAATGAATTCCCAGTGTGGGAAAAGCACAGTGTTTTGGGGGGTGGTATATAGTGCCTGGGGTAAAACAGAGGCATTTCCTGTGTGTTCCCTCTGTGCCAACTCATCTCAGCATGCTGTTTGTTCTTCTACTGCCTGTGTGTTTTCAGCTTTTGCAGAGTCTGTCGAGGGTATAGAAGCTCTGTCTCATATGGCCCAAAGTTGAAATGGTTGGAATTGAAAAGGATAGGTCGAATTGTGTTATGCAGTTGACACGGCGTAGTGTGGCCACACTACTTTACTCTGGTAATCATCCTACTAACATGTCATCCTTATGTTTCTCTGTGCAGGTTAGCTCTCTATGTGTATGAGTACCTGCTGCACGTAGGGGCACAGAAGTCAGCACAGACCTTCCTCTCAGAGGTAAGTGTGTGTGTGTGTGTGTGTGTGTGTGTGTGTGTGTGTGTGTGTGTGTGTGTGTGTGTGTGTGTGTGTGTGTGTGTGTGTGTGTGTGTCCACTCTCCTAGAGCAGGGCTGATTCTGCCTCCTATGCAGTGTGTGTGTGTGTGTGTGTGTGTGTGTGTGTGTGTGTGTGTGTGTGTGTGTGTGTGTGTGTGTGTGTGTGTGTGTGTGTAATTGAATTAGTGAGGAGTGCTGAGCTGGCAGGGCAGTAGGGGGTTCAGTATTTAGCCTCCATTACTGGGATCAGCCCAGAGAGTTACGATAGACCACCTAGCTGGCAGGTTTCTCTGTCTCTCTGTCTCTGTCTCTCTGTGTGTATGCAGGTAAGGAGGTATGAAAGTTGAAACCAGTAATTTCCTCCAAATCACTCTAAATTAAAATGCAAAAGAAAGAAAAAAGTGATAGAGGATGCATCAGCTGGCTCCACCCCCCTCTCCCCCCTCACACAGACACACACAAATACATACACCCTTTCCTCTCTGGCATCCCATGGCATATCACTCCGTCTGTCTTCCGGAGATGGTGGATATGAAAGGAGAAGAGAGGGAGGCGGTGTATTTGAGTGTGGGAGCCGAGCACATTAGCTGAAAGAGGGATGTGTGTAAACACAGCCGTCCCTCCCATCCCCCTACACTACCCAACCCACCATGGCTCCTACTGGAGTAGAGGAACAAGGCTTTAAATAGCTGTTAGGCACTCCATAGAGCTGTGTTTACCACGCACGTCTGTTGACATCTCCAAGCTGAGACCCTGAGACCCAACACAACCACAACCCAACCTCAGATTGGCCAAATACAGACAGACCACTTATTCTGCTGCCGAGGGAACATGGTTTAGTTGGATGGTGCTCACTGTTGATGCTGTCAAACATTGGCTACGATGAACAGAATGTTCACGCTATGACTGTAGTTGTTTATTTCAAATAGGCTCCTCAACTAAGTAGAGATAGAGACTGACAGAGAGAAGGATCGGAAAGTCAGGTTAACAGGGGAGTTGAGTCATGCTGTAAACCTTCTACAGCAGGGTGATGTCACTCTCAGAGCCAGCCTAAACAATACCATGACAGTCGCCCCATTGTGTACAGTTTCCGTAGACATCCACTCTACACCACCACTCAATCACATGGTTTTTGTGTGTGTGTGTGTGTGTGTGTGTGTGTGTGTGTGTGTGTGTGTGTGTGTGTGTGTGTGTGTGTGTGTGTGTGTGTGTGTGTGTGTGTGTGTGTGTGTGTGTGTGTGCATGCTTTCCTGTGTGTGTCCATAAATCAGGTTTAGTCCAGAGGATGATGTTACTGCTTGCATTGACCTTGTGTGGAGGCACAGGAGATGGCATGCTAAGG